>NC_079189.1:189467908-190163533 GCF_029499605.1 Hyla sarda
TAACAGCAGTATTATTTAGCCTTAGTATTAACACAGTATGCACTTATATTGGGCCATTTACAATTGGGTTTAAAACAGCAAACTAAAACCAAGAACTGCACGGCATAGATGGGTTTTTAACGAAAATACATTAATAGAATTAAGGATAGGATTAAGAATTAAAATAGGTTAAGGATCAGGGGTAATGGCTGGCTCTGAAGATACTGCTGAACTGAACCACTTGAAAAAAGACTGGGGCAGTTGCCCCTGGTGTCAGGTGCATGCAATGCCACTGCTTTGGATACTATTATTTATTAATCTTTACATATTTACACATAAATAACACAGGTATGTTTGTAACTATTTTCTCAGCAGTGATCATACTGACTTGGATAAGTGGGTATGAGTTATTCCAGACGTTTACTGTATATGGTTCGTATAATAAAGTCCTGCATTCCTTCTACTCAAGAAGTTTACATTATCATAGGGAGATATGGTTTGCACTAAGAATGGTATTAAAGCAAATATCTAAGAAAGTGATTAATTTATCGCTCTTTTCAAAATTGTCTTGTGCCTATTTTATCATGGTTCACATAGTTTATAACTTACAGTACAACTAGTGGTTGTGCTATATTTTTGGTTTGTTCTATTATTTGTATTTATTACGTACTGCATAAACACAATGATATTTTGTTACTACAAACAGCTGAAAGAGCCAGCACCAAAAAACAAGAGTTTATTAAGTTCCTTTAAAATTCCATTTGGAGAGGCAGTGTAAGAGAGTACATTAAGTGGTATTACAACAGTAACAGCATAGGATACCTCCCTTTACACCGACACGTTTCAGGTCAACAGACCTTTAGTCATGGCATTGCCATGACTAAAGGTCTGTTGACCTGAAACGAGTCAGCATAAAAGGGATGTATCCTATGCTGTTACTGTGGTAATACCACTTAATGTACTCTCTTACACTGCCTCTCAAAATGGAATTTTAAAGGAACTTAATAAATCCTTGTTTTTACGGTGCTGTTTACCTTGAGGACTGCCGTGCACTCAATGCTCAGGTGAGCTGATAAACTTTTTCTACTATATGTTGTTACTGTATACTAGGAGGATTTAGTTCAGTGAGGTCTCACATTTTTTCACAGTCCCATTGAATCATGTTTACAGAAATTTTAAAGAGTAAATGTCACTCTTTGAATGAACCTACAGAGAAAGCTTTGACCACATTCACTGTTGCTCAACACTTCATACAAGGTAACACAACAATCATCTCTCAGTATAGAGGGCTGGTAAATTATTAAAATTACATTTTTATCCACTTTTATAGTAAACCAGATACCCCTTCATGAACAGGCAGATTTTTATTTTTAGCACTTCAGGGACTGGAAAGGTATTCCTACATGATAATGACCCCAAACACACCTCCAAGACCACCACTGCATTGCTAAAGAAGCTGAGGGTAAAGGTGATGGACTGGCCAAACATGTCTCCAAACCTAAACCCTATTAAGCATCTGTGGGGCACCCTCAACCGGAAGGTGGGGTACTGCACGGTCACTAACATTCACCAGCTCTGTGATGTCATCATGGAGGGGTGGAAGAGGACTCCAGTGGCAACCTGTGAAGCTCTGGTGAACTCCATGCCCAAGAGGCTTAAGGCAGTGCTGAGAAATAATGGTGTCCACACAAAATAATGACACTTTGGGCCCAATTTGGACAATGCCACTTAGGGGTGTAGTCACTTAGGTTGCCAAGGTTTAGACTTTAATAGCTGCGTGTTAAGTTACTGTAAGAGGACACAATATTAAACACCATTATACAAGCTGTACACTTACTACTTTACATTGTAGCATTTCTTCAGTGATGTCACATGAAAAGATATAAATTAAAATTTGTAAAATTTACAAAAATGTGAGGGGTGGACTGTATCTGTACTGTACCTGTGTCAGCTGGCGGGACATGGTTAGGTCAGGTTTTTAACCTTTGGGTGTGAATGTTTATAGTCACTGCAGCAAGTATCTTGAAAAGTTTATTTAAAAAATCCCATACTACACTGGAAAACATTTTTTAAATAAAATAGTGCCAGAAAGTTAAACAGATTTGTAAATTACTTCTATTTAAATATCGTAATCCTTTCAGTACTTATCAGCTGCTGAAAGTTTTCCAGCAGAGTACCCCTTTAAATTCTGTAAAGACAGGAGCAAAGCAAAACATGTGATTCAGTTCATAGGAACTAGGCCACCCGCGACCTTCCTCTTACATCATTTGTCAGCAGAATCAGCTGTCTGCAAATATGACTTCTGGCAGTGATAGTCTTGGATTATTAAAGCAAGAATCTTGAACTCTTGTAGGACAGGTGAATGGATACAGAATGACTACATGCTGAACAACATCCATAGAGACACATATTCTTGTAAAATTCCTGTCAAGCAGGGTAATAAATACTTCAGAAAGAAATACAGTCTGCCTATCAGAGGAATGCAAAATATGACAAGGCCCGAGGAAAGGCCTAAATTGTCTGGAAAGCTTTCAACTAAAACTAAGCTATAAAAAGTATCATCTTCAGCAAACCATTTGGCGTTCCTTTAATAAAACATTGCTCAACTAGGACACATAAAGGCGTCCTTACACACTTTTTTGGGGGTTAATTCTATTGTATACATAAAATCATGAAAGGAAAAGATGAGATATATGGTAGAAGGTGAGCCAGACAGTATGGCACCAACATTTTTCTTATCAGCTCCTTGCTAATACATTTCCATTTGTAGAAGTAGCGCTGGTTTTCAGCCTTTAAACACCATGTCTGTTTACTTAACATTTTTGTTTCAATTCCATCCCCAGAAACAGCCGTGCATGACTTCTACTATATCCCGATACTGTTGATATAAGTAGATTGTTCAACTCTTTGCCATGTTCTGAAAGGGGTAATCCACCATTTAGTACTTACCTGCCAGACAGACAGTAATGGACATGCTTAGGAAGGATTTGTGCTGGTCTTGGAGCTAAATGGCTATGTTGTAAGATTACCATAACACTGTGGCTTTTTGTGAAGTGGCTATTTCCTGTTGGAGTTCCTTCCCTCCAACCATGTCCCCTGATTGTGTGAGGTCACTTTTCTCCCTCTAACACATCAGCCACCCAATCCATTAAAGCACAAATGAGCTCCCATGCTGTGCTGTAAACAATGGACCAGTGTTTTCTAACCCGGGGGTCTCCAGCTATTGCAAAACTACAATTCCCTGCAGAATGATCTCCCTCCCACCCAGCAGTCACTCCACCCATTAAAGCAGACAGGCTTCATTTCAACACCTGACTAGTGACGGCACGGCAACCTGGGAAAACCTGAGACACTCATTTCGTATGCTGCTAAAGATAAACATCGGGGCAAAGATCACAAAATAATTGCGAGACCAACCATCAAACACGGGAACAGACACTATATTATGAACTATACTAACCATGGAGACACATAGATTTGCATGGAGCTGTATACACAAGTTGGTATTAGGACAATGTTAATCAAGGCTTTAAGCTAATTTGCTTTATTTTCTCTTTCTTAAATACATTGGAGCAATAAAAGTATATCCATTCTTTAACAGCTGCATTGGAACTTTGGATCTGTTTGGACCCCATGACGTGCCATCACATTCTAGTACTTGGAAGAAGGAATAACATAATGTAACAGAATCCCCATTATTTGTGTGCAGTGAACCAAATGATGTGTACACCATGAACCGACACATTCTGTAGACATCTTTTAAATGTCCTTGTGACAGTTTTCTTCCAGTTGTAGCAAACAGCAGCACTGAAGTCATAAGAAAACTGTACTCCGCATTAGGATTATGCATCATTTCTTACAATCATGTGCTCATACTGACTAATTCTTATTTATGAAGATATAGAACCTAATTATTAACTTAAGGTATTAATAATAAACCCCGAGTGCCGGGAGCAATTGATTTGTACAATATTCTCATACGCATAGCATAATAACTCATGATTTATATGCAGAAGGTTTGGCAGGCTGACAGACTGTGCATAATATCTGGCTCTAGGCTGTGTCATGAAATACACATTGCGGGTGTGTATACAGGCCTAAGGCGAGGGCGAGTGGAGGCCGAATTATCTTACTTCATTATATTGTAAATAGCCAGATACTATTAACAGTGTTATAGTGATATATCTTAATAAGAAAGCTATGGGGCTGTGGAATAATAAATATGTTTAAGGTTCACATAAGGTAAAATAGACAACAAGATCATACCTTTAAGTGCTGCATAGCAATAAGCAGAGTTTAGCTGAGCTCCATAACTATGTTACCTATTAATAGCTGCAGAGGACACACATTCTTCCTAGTGATGGTTGAGCAGACTGGTTTAGTCAAACATGACATTCGGAAACCATTAATTGTTTTTATGGTACAAGAGGTGACCTGTCCTAAAGCAATATACTCAACATCTTGGGTGCCATATAAATACCCTTTTATTGCCCACTAACCCCTTCCCGCAAATGGACTAATATTTACGTCCACTGCAGGCTCCCGCGGCATGACGCGCACTCAGCAGGTGAGCGCACATCATACCCGGTGGGTCCCGGTTACAACCAGGACCCGTGGGTAATACCAGACATCGCTGATCGGGCTGATGTCCAGTAGTAACCCTTTAGACGCCGCAATCAAAATTGATCGCGGCATCTAAAACGGGAGATTGCCTTTGCAGGTTAGCTCAGTGGTCTGTTTGGGACCGCCGCGGTGAGGGTACTTAGCTTCCTTCCCATTGTCCGATCGTCACTTGATTGCTCCAAGCCTGAGATCCAGGCTTGAGCAATCGAGGACACATAACACTGATCAATGCTATGCTATCAAATTTGCATGTAATAGTCCCCTATGGGGACTAAAAAAATAAAGTGTAAAAAAAAAGTTTTAAAAAAAAGTTAATAAATGTGATTTAACTCTTTCCCAAATAAGTTTGAATCACCCCCTTTTCCCATTTTTAAAAAAATATGTAAAAAAATAAAAATTAACATATATGTGGTATCACCACGTGCGTAAATGTCTGACCTACAAAAAAAAGAATGTTAATTAAACCTCACGGTCAATGGCGTACACGTATAAAAAGTCCCAAATTGCGTATTTTTGGTCACTTTGTATACCCTAAAAAAAAATGTATAAAATACGACCAAAAAGTCTCATCAAAACAAAAATGGTACCGATAAAAACTTCAGATCACGGCACAAAAAATGAGCTCCATACATCCCCAATATGTGAAAAAATAAAAATGTTATAGGGGCCAGAAAATGACAATTTTAAACATAATAATTTTGGTGCATGTAGATATCATTTTTTATAAGTAGTAAAATAAAACCTCTATAAATTGGGTGTCTTTTTAACCGTATGGACCTACAGCATAAAGATATGATGGTGTCAGTCATTTGTACTGAAAAGTGCACTGCGTAGAATCGGAAGCCCCCAAAATTTACAAAATGGCGGGGTTTTTTCAATTTTGACCACAAATATTTTTTTATGGTTTGTGGTTGCAAAAAACAAGCCCTCATATGAGTTTGTAGGTGGAAAATTTAAAGTGTAAGGAGGAGGAAAAAAACAAAAGTGCAAAAATGAAAAATGGCCAGAGAGAAGGGGTTGTAATGTAACATAAAACACGTGCTCAGAGGCATAACTAGAAGACCTGTGGTTTAAAATCCATAACAGGTCCCCAAAGGCCACATGATTTATAGTACTGCTCTACTAGTACTTCACTGATCCCATAGGAAGACAAATAGGCCTGCTCAACCAATCTCCGCATCCCCCCTCCTTCCTGAGATAACAGACTGGTCCTATTCACCACTGGCCACAATCTAAGGCCTGCTTTAGGACTCCTCTAGGATTTTAAATTTCCCCAATAAAATATAAATAATTACAAGGTAAGGTATTTGATGGTTTTATTATAGCTTTTAATTCAAATGTACTGGAGATGTGTTTAAAATAAAAATGCCATATTCTATGCGGTCAGAATAAAAAAGTAGACAAGTAAAAATTGAACAAATAAAAAAACAAAAAACAAGTTAATTCAGACAGCCAACAATTAAATTATTTTTTGGTGAGCAACTTTCTGGTTCCATTGAGATAACGTGGGCTTTGTAGCCATGTTGTTCGGCTGCCCATGCACGATCTAGGTCCACCAAACCCATACAGTTCTTCCCTGCAAAATAGCACATGAAGCAATTTATAACACATTTCCTTTGCCTGCCCATAATCTCACAAAAAAGCCTTAACTGTAACACAGGAAAATAACTGGACATACACCATTAATATGATATAATATACATAGATGCTCTGTATTGTCATGGTATTCTCCCCTAGAAGCAATGCTTTTAAAAAACACACCAATAAGGTCATAACGAGTCACATACAGAGTGAAGGTGAAAGGTGATAAGAGTCGGTAGCTTGAAGCCCAAGATATTCACTAGGTAACAATCCTCTGTGAACACAAACTCATTTGTTAAACCTTTATTTAGTATGCATGCAATGATATTTAAATAGCTTTGTTGTTATCTTAAGTGTTCTTCACATTCTAGAAACAGAGAGCATGCATACTACAAGCAAAAGGCATAGCAGATGCATACCTATCTGCCTCCGCTCCGCAGGAAGCTGGACAGCTGTCTGATCCGCAAATCTACACAGCACCATGTGCTCCTGGAAAAAGGAGAGGAACTTATATGTAATGACTGAGACATTTATCTATTCACACACACAGTATAATAGACATACACAATGGGGGAGATTTATCAAAACCTGTCCAGAGGAAAAGTTGCTGAGTTGCCCATAGCAACCAATCAGATTGCTTCTTTCATTTTTGAAAAGGCCTCTGCAAAATGATCTGATTGGTTGCTATGGGTAACTCAGCAACTTTTACCCTGGACAGGTTTTGATAAATCTCCCCCTATGTTTATAAATTATTTAAAACATTTTTTGCTATGATAACACAGGAAAAATGTAATCCAGTTCAGAACTAGTACTCTCTAGGAATTGCAATACACTGAGAAAACATTGCTGCATCTTTTGAGAATATATAGCTTTCATATCTTGGTTTCCTACATAGGTAAAAGATAGTGGGTGGCCACTAACAGGAACCTGCATGTAATAGGGCACCCACTGAAATCTAGAAAGCATTTATTGCATTTTAATATACCTCCACTGGATTCTGTATTATAAGGGCTT
Source organism: Hyla sarda (assembly GCF_029499605.1). Classification (NCBI taxonomy): domain Eukaryota; kingdom Metazoa; phylum Chordata; class Amphibia; order Anura; family Hylidae; genus Hyla; species Hyla sarda. Next base: position 189,475,106 of record NC_079189.1, read on the forward strand.
TCACCCATACAGAGGGTATAATAGAGCATTGTAGGTGGATCTACAGAGGACTACTTGTACCTCTCTATGGCCTTCTGCACACGTCTTGCCATGTCTATACAGTTTTATACAGTTACATCTACCTTGTGTTTTTCAACTTAATAAACATGTTACCATCATTATGTAATTTTACTTGTCTAAATCTCTCCCTTGCTGCGGAACACACCTTTGTATTGCAGTCTATAGAGCTCTTGTACCTTGCTGATATAGATCAGCATCTTTTACAGCAGGTCCGAATAACAACCACAACATTAATACTTAAAATCATCATAATGCTTGAACATTCAATATATATTTTAGTTAAATGGCAGAGGAAATTCTTTTAGACACATCAAAATAACTTGATAACAGGGGGGAAAAAAAAACAAACAAAAAAAAAACAGACAGACATTCTTGGAGAATGTGTTGCCCAACCAGTGAAGGCCGGTTAGCTTTAAAATAGCATGTTGTTCCCTTAATACCCATTGAATGCACTTAAGCCTTGCCAGTGACTTAGAAAACAAACTAAGAAATAGTAGAGTTTGAATAACTGCTAAAATACATACATTGTGTATACTGAACAGAAAAGATCTGTATTATACCTAATGTTTATTGTATGATTTGTGTATTTTACCTCTTTATTTTCCTAATCCAGCCAATTAAGCAGAGAAAGTGAAATACATTGTGATTTCATGGCTGCACTCCACATTTGAAGTATTGGCTTTGAGGAGGAATAAAGAGAAATCTTTAAACTGTGTAACTCCATCAAAGTAGGACTTAGTGGAGATAATTAATGGACAAGGGGACTAAATTTGCTTGTCCAGCCGGAGAGACAATGTCTGGCTAATGCCTCCAACCTTGGGCCTTCCGCCAATTATCAAGGCTAAGTCCATAAATAGAACTATTAAAAGTACCACACATCCCTAACAGCACTAGAGTCTGTAAAGTGAGGCATTCTTTCCTGCAACTTGTGCAAACACATATCCTCTGCACATTCTTACAAATGGCTGCTGGGGGCTGAGCCACACACAAAAAAGGAATGTGACTACTCTAAACTTTTCATATGAAAATATCTATCCTTGCGACCAGCAACTAAAAGGAAGAAAACCAAGTTACAACTTGGACCTTTACTCCAAACATATTCAATCAAATATCTGCACTCGGTAGTTGTAGTGGCCTTTAAAGGAAATCTGTCATCAGTTTCACCTGCACTAATCTGTTGGTACAGACAGGTAGTACAGTTGACAGTGATGATGACCATACTTACCTGGTCCCGTTCCGTGCTCTGGTTCTTGTGCAATCTTCCGCTGCTGTTCACTGCTGGGTCCATCTGCTAGCAAACAGCAGTGTTGACATCACAAGGCGGAAGATTGCGAAAGAACCAGAGCACAGAATGGGTTCCTGGCCTTGGTGAAGTAAGAGCCGGTATTTATTCAGTGTCTGTGCTGCGATGCAGATGGACACTGTGGCCATAGTATGGCTGGAAGGCCAATCCGGGACGGCTCTTACTGGGAATGGTCAAGTGTAGGGTGGGGACCATTCCCCACAATCCAGGCCGCCTTTTGTTGGCCTTAAAGGCAGCTTGCTTCACCAGCTGCGGGGGATTTGCATGTTGGAGCTCACTCTGCCAGAGTGGTGAGGTGGAATCTTTCCTGTGTTTGCTCCAAGTTTGGAAGCTGGTGAACAGCCTGCCTGAAGGCTTGAAAAAGACTTGCTTACTGCCGTATGGCATGGACTCAGGTGTGAACTAACACCTAAGGAACGCAAGTGGACTTTGTTCCTTTTTCTTTGAACTGCAACTAAGACTGTTTTTGCTGTTTGCCAAGTGTGAATAAAACACTGAACTTTGATTGTGGTCGTAGCTTAATGCGTTACGTACTTACCAAAGCTGTTCTAGCAACCTTACCTATCGGTCTGTGGTGTGCCAAAACCATAGTCGAGGGCACGCCTATAGAGGGCATGCCCCTTATGGAGTTGATAAATATAAAGGAGGGTTGGGTGGGTGTTCAAAACACCACGTACCCCCCGAATGAAGGTAGGAGGTGGTATTTATAGAGCCACCGCCCCTCCCACAAACACAGCTGCAAGAGCTTAACACTTGTGGTCGTGGCTTAATGCGTTACGTACTTACTGAAGCTGTTCTAGCAACCTTACCTATCGGTCTGTGGTGTGCCCAAACCGTAGTCGAGGGCACGCCTATATAGAGGGCAAAGAACACACAGCTAGGAAGATGAAAAACCTTTTATTGAATATATGTGCAGATTATTTATAGAGCTAAGTAAGTGAAAATGTCCGCTATCTCGGCCTGGGGGTTAGGGATACAGCGAGCAAACAGAAGGAGTTCCACCTTCCCATGCTCTTAATTAGATGGGCTGGAACCTTGTGACGGGAGGCTGCGGAGGCGGCCCCCATTCTAAATGAGTGCCCTGATATTACCTTTGGATCCTGCCCTAGTGCCGCGGCTAGTGAGCGGACATATTTGATGAAACCGTTGGCTGACAAAGGTGCACCCTTGACAGGAAGTAGGGGACTAGAAGTAAGGCCACTCTTGGTGGCCGTCAGTAGTTGCCTGAGCGCTGCTACAGGGCACCATTTGTGCCCCGTCAGGAAGTATTTGACCTGTACTTCGCACCTGGAGGTCATAGTTGACGCAAGCTTGAGAACATACGAGTTGCCTGCGCTAACTAGATGTTCTCTGAGTAAAACGTTGCTGTTGCCTGTTACACGGGTGAATTCCCCGGGTCTGAGGAACCCGTAGAACACCAGGTAAATTGCGGCCTTAATGACCAGACTCAACAGGAACCCAAAAGGGTACCTGTCTAGCATGTCTGACATGCCTCTAAATAGCTCCTCGGATATTGGTATACGGGTAGGGGTTCTGGTGACGGAAATGTTGCTGATGCCCCTTAGGATGGCCTTGATGGGATGTGCTGAAAACAGCGAGGGCCTGCCGGGATGTTGAATGGCTGTAAAATGTTGAATGCCCGCTAAGTACGTTTTGATTGTACAGAGGGACAAATGCAAGGTGGAGTGGCAAAACCCCACAAAACAAAGTAGGGAAGATATGTACTCTGCAGCATCCTCTGGATGTGAGTTCAGGAACTTTTAGTAAGCATCCCAAGCCAATTGATAACATCTTTTCATCCTGACCGAAAGAGAGCCTGCGATGAGTGTGTTGGCTATTCGTCTGTATTGGCTCAGCCCATGTTAGCGAATGGAAGGGGGGCACTGGAGTCCCCACAGGATCCGCCCCTGGAGCGACCTGGAAAAAAAGTATGAAACTTAGCACGAGACAATGCATCTGCCGCAACGTTGGGGACCCCTTCGATGAAGTGGGCCGTGAACTGGAAATCATGTTGTAGTGAAAGCCAAACTAATCTCCTGAGGAATCGCATAATCTGGCTAGATTTGGACCTACCCTTGTTAATAATGACTACTGAGGCTGCGTTGTCGCATATGAAGGTCACCAAGTGTCGAGACCAATCCGCACCCCAGATTGTTGCTGCTGCTACAATGGGGTAAATTTCAAAGAGTGCAGAGCAGGTTGAAAACCCCGGGATGCCACTTACTTGGATTGGCCTTTCCCCTGCCACCCAGTGAGTGCCGTATATGGCTGAGGCATCAGAAAAAACCCTGGGCGATGCGTTTGATATTTCGTGCCTGAAAAACGACACCCTGTTCCAACTGCTGAGGAACTCTTGCCACATAAGTAAGTCAGCTACTGCCTCATGCCCCACCTGTACCATGCTGTCCCGACTGGGCGCTGTAGGCAAAAGCTCCAGGAGTCTAGAAACGAAGGAACGGTCTTGTGGTATAATTCTCATGGCAAACACTAGCATACCCAGCAAGCTCTGCAGCTCTACCCTGGTAGTGACCCGTGACCTGGTGAACTTGAGAATGACTGCCCTAATCCTATCCAGCTTCTCCTGGGGAAGCCTGGCCTCCATCTTTACCCCGTCCAAGATAACGCCCAAGAAGGTTAAAGAACTAGCCGGAACTTCAACCTTCTTGGGAGACACAGGGATGCCCAACTGCTTGAATACTCGGAGGCTTTCTTCTAGTTGATAAGGGCATATGCCCGGGGGCTTGATTATGAGGAAATTGTCCAAGTAGTGCCTCCTACAACCTGCTCTAGCGCCTAGTGTAGAGCGATTGCCAGCTGGTCAAAGAGCCAGGGACTACTCTTTGATCCGAAAGTGAGTTTTACTGCAAAATAATAAGAATCCAGCGATTTGATGCCGTACTAAGGCCACAATTCTTGCATGACGGGGAGCAACTTGAGAGCGTCCATAACGTCAATTTTTGACAGCCAAGTGCCTGTGCCCAGCTGTAGGATCATTTGCATTGCCTGATCTATTGAGGCGTATTTCATCCCAAATTCCTCAGAGAGGATGAGCGAATTCAAACTGGGCACTGTAGAAGAATGAGGCGCCGACAAATCGTAGATAAGACGCTGCTTTTTATTGAATTTGCCGATGACAACACCAATTGGGCTCACCCTCCAGTACTCGAAAGGTGGCGTCTCAAAGGGGCCAATGACGTAACCCTTCTTGACCTCAATCTGCAGCAGTTCCGTCACTGCTGTCGGATTGTTGAGTGCCGACCTAAGGTTGAGGCACTCAAAGGTGGACTGTGGCAGAGCCACCAAACCTGTGTGGAAACCCTGTGTGGAAACCCTGTGTGAACCCCGTGAGGAGCCACCTCACCCACCCTTGGTCGTGGTGAGCCCCAAGAATCCTGCCCAGCGCCGTGAACTGGACCACGCCTAGTCAGGACTTCTGAGGACAAACCGACCGCGGATGGGCTCGGAAACAGAGGAAGCACACGTGGAATAACCTGTATTACAAATTTGATTCTTGCCTAGATACCTGACTGGCCTGCCCAATTTGTCAGCGCTTGCAGAACTCTTAGGTGCCCCGCTTGTCCCCGTGCCAGTACCTCTACCCACAGGGCCATCATTTTGAGACTGGTCGCACCATGCTGCCGTGTGGGAGATCGACTGACACACCAAACAAGACGGGGCCCTCAAGCCCGCGAAGTGCATACAGAATAACTCTGTATCGATCCGAGACCAGTCAGAGGTGTAATTGTGTTGAGCGAAGGAGGCGGCTGCTTTGGCCGCGAAGGACTTGTGGTAGTCGTAGTAAGCTGTACCGCCGTATCTGTACCCCAGATCTGTCACGTTTAGGAGGTACATGTCCAACTTCTCTCTCCGCTCTGGTCTGGCTGAGCACACGATGTCGCGATATTACTAAACGCAATGACGAATTCTGGGATCGTCAATTTGCGGTTTAGTCTAGCATCTTTACTCCTGAAAGTCACGGATAGCTCCCCACAGGAAACTACTCTCGCTTCCGTTAGATCGTGAGTGGCGATCAACAGGGACACCCTCCAATATCTCTTTGCGAATTTTCGCAAATTGCGCTGGGTCAACTCGAGGGGCTTCCAGCATTCTACCTGGAAGGAAGGCTGAGAGCCCGAAGCCACTGGCACTATCTGCGTGCAAGGTTCGGGGTCCGGGGTCGCCGCCTGGACAGCCTGTGCCCTTCTGCAGTCCATGGCTTCTAGCCTGGCCTGGAAGACCGCCATGGTGTTGAGTACAGTGTTCATCATGTCCTGAAGTTGGGCCACCGGGGTGGGCTCAGCCACTGAGGTCCCTGCAACCTGGCTGGGACAAGCTGCAGACTCTGCCATGAGCAGTTTATACAATTCTGCCTTCCTGGCGCATGCAGGATAGGCCACTCCCTTTTTGCGCAGCTCCTCCATCAGCCGAGGGATAGTCCAGTTACGGTAAGCTTCTAGCCTGGCCTATCCCTCTCGGAGCTCCTGACGGGAGTTTCAGGCAAAGACATGGTGTCCTCGATGTCTGAACAATGCGACATTGTGGCCCAACCTGTCCGGCCAAGTAAATGGGTGCCGGTGAACAAATTGTGACAACGTAAGAAAGCAGGAACATCAATTGAACCGAACCCCTAAGCAACCGGTACGCACCTTGAATCTCAGAGTACTGACCGAGAAAAAGGCTCCTGTATGCTGCGGAGCACCTCTGAAACAGAAAACAAACCAACGGTAAATATATAAGCCACCCGAGAGGACCCCACAACACCGTGACCCGGAGCACCAGAAGCTGGAATGACTACCACCTGCAGACTATTGGAGTGCTGGAACTGTTGTTACATGAGTGGTCTAGCCCGTACCAGATTGTATACCGGGCCCTAGCTAGAAACCACGTGTGGCTTGCCCCCAGGCTCCAGCTGATGGGTCACCCGAGTGTTTGAAACGTGGCAGTGCTTGTGCGTGACCAGCACCGTGAACGGGGTGACTACCACCCCTGTGAGCTACTGTGCTGGTGAGAAACGTGGAGTGAAGAACAGACTAGACTCAGCCGCGTGGGGAACGGCTCCTGGCACCCATGAGCATGTCTGTCGCTCTAACGGATACTAACTAGGTGAAAAGACTACAAGAACGTTATAAATGTCGCACCTGTACTCTGACCTCCGAAGGCCTGGACAGCCAACGAGCTGTGATAAGCCCGTCCTCTGAAAACGACTAAACAAAGACAAACAGGGAACCTGGTTACATACATGACTACCTAGTTCATACTGCGGGTGTCGTACATCTGTCCCATCGTACTAGCTCTAAAGTGGTTTAATAGCGCTACAGGTCTAAAGGAGAGTCACAAGCCGACGGTGGTGCGAGCAATGGGTCAGTGACAGTCGAGCGTGTAACCTTGCTCTGAATACGTGCCAGTAAACAAGCCTGAAGTTGATGTCACCGTCATTGCGACAGCTCTGTGGGTGAGTCGGTGAGCAATGTGAAGCACTGCACCGGCCCCTGAGACTGCTGTGGACAAGTGAGGGACAATCAACCATATGGTCTGCTCTGAGGACGCGTCAGCAACAGGTAATGTTGCTACCCCTACCTAAAGACTATTCTGAGAAATGGGTCAGGAACAGTGGTTTGCATGGGCTGCTCCGGGAACGTATGAAATAACAAGTACGTGACGCTGTAGTATAAGTACTGAGACTGTGCTGAAGACGAGTCAGGAACAGCGGAATTACGTGGCCTGCTCTGAAGACGTGTCAGTAACAAGCATGTGATACAGTACTAAAGAACTGAGACTGTTCTGAAGAAGAGTCGGGAACAGTAGACTACGTGGCCTGCTCTGAATACGTGTTAGCAACAAGCATGTGATACAGTACTAAAAGAACTGACTGTTCTGAAGACGAGTCAGGAACAGTAGACTACGTGGCCTGCTCTGAAGACGTGTCAGCAACAAGCATGTGATACAGTACTAAAGAACTGAGACTGTTCTGAAGAGGAGTCAGGAACAGTAGACTACATGGCCTGCTCTGAATACGTTTCAGTAACAAGTATGTGGATGACGTACTTAACAACCGAGACTGTTCTGAAGATGAGGCAGGAACAGTGGAATTATGTGGCCTGCTCTGAAGACGTGTCAGTAACAAACGTGTGATGCAATACTAAATGAACTGAGACTGTTCTGAAGAGGAGTCAGGAACAGTAGACTACATGGCCTGCTCTGAAGACGTGTTAGCAACAAGCATGTGATAAAGTACTAAAAGAACTGAGACTGTTCTGAAGACGAGTCAGGAACAGTAGACTACGTGGCGTGCTCTGAATATGTGTGAAAACTAATATGTGTGAAACCTGGTAGAAAAAATAATGTGTGTGAAATATGTGTGAAAACTATCAGCATCTGGAGGGCTGGAAGTGCTCACAGCTTATAAATACTAATGATAAAGTGTACATTTCTCAGAAACACGACAGGCAAATATAACAGACACAATTGGTCACTACATAATGCTGCCCACTTAGAAGGTAGTGACTTATTCCCTTAAAACTAAATTCAACCTATTTAGATTTAAGTATGTTAATCTGTCATGTCAGACATCACTACTTGTGGGTCCTGCTGTTGATATATTAGTTTTTGTGGATTATACTAGACTGTGTAAAGTAGAAGACAAAGAACAGTATATTGATTCAAAAGGATCTGGATAAGCTGCCGGTTTGGCCTGAGAAGTGGCAGATCAGGTTCAACACTGATAAATGTAAGGTTATGCACATCCAGACTGGGATTATGTACTAAATGGGAAAACACTTGGGACAACTGACATGGAAAAGGAATTTTAGTCAACAGTAAATTTAGCTGTAGTGACCAGTGTCAAGCAGCTGCTGCCAAGGCAAATAAAATCACAGGGTGCATCAAAAGGGGCATAAAAACCCACAACAAGAAAATAATTCTACCACTGTACAAATCACTAGTCAGACCACACATAGAACACTGTGTACAGTACTGGGCACCAGTGTACAAGAAAGATATATCGGAGCTGAAGAGGGTTCAAAGACGGGCAACCAGGGTAATACGGGGAATGGGAGGACTACAGTACCCAGAAAGATTATCAGAATTAGTGTTCTTTAGATAAGAAAACAGACAGCTTAGGGGTGACCTAATAACTATGTATCAATATATCAAGGGGCAGTACAGAGATCTCTCACATGATCTACTTACACTTAAGACTGTAATAATAACAAGAGGGCATCCTATACGCCTAGAGGAATAAAAGTTTCTACATCAACATAGAAAGGGATTCTTTACTGTAAGAGCAGTGATACTTTGGTTCAAAAGTGGCCTTGAAGAATTTCTGGAGAGTCATATTATCACATGTTATAATCACAAGATTCTGGAGAAGGATTGTTGATCCAGGGATTTATTCAGATTTTCAGACAGGGAGTCAAAAAGGATTTTCATTACCCTTTTTTGCCTTCCTCTGGATCAACACTGCAGGGTGATATGCTTAGAGGGGTACTTTGCTGCTTAGCGTTTGGAAAAAACTGTTCACAGCACCAGGAGCTCGTGACATCAGAGCCCTGCCCCCTCATGACGTTACGTCCCGCCCCCTCAATGCAAGTCTATGGGAGGGGGCGTGACAGCCGTCACGCCCCCTCCCATAGACTTGCATTGAGGGGACGGGGCGTGACATCATGAAGGTGGGGGCTATGATGTCACAAGCTCCCGACACCGGATCCAGCGCTCGGAACAGTTTGTTCCAAACCCTGAGCAGTGGAGTACCCCTATAACTGGAGGCATGCCTTATTTCAGCCTTACAAGCTATGTTGAATGAACAGTATGCCAGTAAGGAGTGCTATTCTTTACAAGATATCTGTGGCCCAGCACACACACTTTTTGTAAACTTGATCAATTTCATGGATATATTTTAGTTTGTACTATTGGTATTCTATAGTGAGAGCTGTCATTTAGGTCTCAATTACATGGAAGTCTTATGCGTAAGCATCTGTAAAGCAGTGGATCTTATACACAGGATGTGTAGAAACCTAAACATTTAGGTACTACATCTCAAAGTCCTAATGCCACCTTAAGATCTTTTAAAGGCATCTGTTTACCAGAACCTGTAGGTTTAGCAGTGCTCTGCACTACATGGAGTTCCTATAGCATCTATAATACAGCTACAGAGTCGCCTGTTAGGATTAGGCTGTAAATACTTGGCAACATGTACGTTTCAGACACAAATCATATGAGAGCATTAGCTGTGAGAATATGACCTGGCTGATTTACTAAGACAACAACAAAATAGCTTAAGCTGACTAAAGAGTTCTACGTCTGAGAATTCATTAGCCTGGAGGTCGGCGACCCCACAGGAAAATGAAACCTCCCACACTACTTAAGGAGATTAAGAAGAAGTCTATATTGTTTTATTAATGATTTGTCCAGGGAGGACTTCTGTTCATTAAGCTGCAATCATGTAATAAAGACCTGTCTGTAGAGATTCAATATTAACTACAACATGAAGTCAACTAAATCCCAATCTCTTACATCTTAGGCCTTGTCCACACACTGAAATATGGATCTGAATACTAAGCAAATATTCTGCTTCATCTGTATATATTTGAATATTTTGTCGATATTTTACCTGATGGTAGAGCCCCATAATCCCTGAGCCCCATGAGTCTATGTTGTCTAATTGGCTAATCTATTAGCGCAGATGCAAATGCGGATTGGGAACAGTGATCAAAATAAAGATTCTCCCTAGACTTCTCCATAGGAGAAATGGCCTGCTGCTTCACCATTTTCCCACCCTGCCCAAGGTGGTTTACCTGACTACTATTATATTTTGTGACATTGCATTGTTCTTATTTCTTTGTCTAATCAGTCCACTATTGACAGTCTTATTTGCTGTTCTGGTGTTGTATGCACTTTACTTTTATTTCATGTACCATTGGTAGCACTGTTTGTTTAGAAAACATAATAAAATATATTTAGAAAAAACCTGGTGGGTCTCCTAGGAATACTAGAACAGGGATCCATTGCCTTCGCATCTTTGTACGACCACATTATGAAGAAGCGTAAGTGAAGTGGAATGGAGGTCAAGAATGTGTAATGCCCCTCTATTCACTGTCTATGGGGTAGCTGGACCACAGCCACGCTGTCTCAGTTTACCTTATAGAGATTGAATGGTATGGTCACTCCATTAAAGCTTCTCCTCATTGTGGTCATGCTAAAAGGTTCTAAGAGGGGCTTAGGATGCCTGTTCTAAAGATCTAAGGGTGTCTTTGCAGTGGGGCCCCCAGGCATCAGATATCTATAACTTCTTGTGGGAAAGCCCTGTAACTGTTCAATACATATAATAAGAAAGCAAAGCAGAATAAAAATAATGATATATAAAGAAAAATAAAATTACCTTGTAAGATAGTACATTCTGGAAGCGGCAACTAGATTTAGAGATTAAAAAAAAAAAAAAAAGTATTTATTGGTTTCTGGATCAAAAATCCCATCTTTTACAATATGATAGTATAAAGAGTGCTACCACTTTGCCAGTATGAACAGAGTTTTACCAGGTTAGGGTAACTGATATTTTACCACAGTACAGGCAAAAATCCATGCAGAAATTTTCCCTAGCATAGTAACAGGGTTTTGGAATCCCTATACGCATGCATGGGATGTGGATTGTCATTGGTTTTAACAAAATTTGGTATCTCTATTATTCTTCCTTCATTAAACAAGACATAGAACAACAGTGGTTATAAAATGTTTACAGACCCAAAGCTGTTTACATTACACGCTAGCTGCATACTATGTCTGTAACTATATGTGACATAATGGGCATAACATACATTATAGGAGATCTCTTTTACCTTCGTGGAAATGTGGTCTTGACTGTATTCTGGATAAAACCATAGCAGCACGGGCAGATGACGAATGCTGCTCTAGCAGCGATGCAGTGTTCTATCACCATATCTGTTGCCACTCCACATGCATGTAGTGCCACCTACAAAGGACACAACCAGTGAAGGAAAGATAAATTAGGGATCAACACAAGATCAATCCTAGGGGCAAACCACATAAAACGATTCCATTAGTAAGGACCACAACATAATCAATAAGTCAGCCATGATGTATGGGGTGTAAGAGCTCTTTAATAAGTAATGCACTGTATGTCACTATCTTAATCTGGGATTGAACTGAATAAACCTATCTGCCAATACTGGCTTACCATGCTCCAGCAGTAGCCTCCTCTTTCCTTTAGGCTACATACAGATACAACATGAAGTGATTAATAACTATGTATAAGACTGACAGGAGGGCTTTCATACGAGCTTAGATGATCTGGAAGCAGAGAAAGTAACAATAGCTTTCTCATATAGACTCATCCCTGCGAGCAGACTGAGTTCTATAAATGCCAGGCAATCCTAGTTTACAAGACTAAACCCAAGTACTCAAGGGTTACACATAAAAATGTCACTAAGCTCTGAAAATAGACCAAGAACGTGTTCAACAAGGGTGTCTTGCAATACAGTGGCCCCTCAGGTTACAATGTTAATTGGTTCCAGGATAACCATTGTTTGTTAAGATGGAAAGCTGGTAATTGGTTCTGAAGCCCCCAAAATGTCATCCAAAAATAGGAAAAAGTGAGGATTTAAAATGGGTTATCCACCATAAAGTGATTTTAGTATTTACCTGCCAGATAGTAATGGACATGCTTTGCTCCCTCCCACACATCAGCCACCCCACCCATTAAACCACAAATGAGCTGCATTCCATTAAAATACCAGTGTTTTCTAACAGGGTGCCTACTGCTCTCTCTCCCACCCAGCAGTCACTCCACCCATTGAAGCAGGACAGGCTCACACCTGACTAGTGATGTCATGTCTCGACACACTGCAACCTGGGAAAACCCGAGACCTGATTCATTTTGTATGCTGGTAAAAATAAAATAAATATTGGGGCCTCTATGATAGAAGAATTGCGAGAGCCCCATCACATACAGGTACACTATATTATGAACTACACTAACTTTACAGCCCCTGTAGTAAAACAAAAAAAAAGAATCCTGGAATACTCCTTTAAGACAAATACGTAGATAATCAATACAGATAAAGCAAGTCTTTTCATATAAAAGTAAGAAAGAGCTGCTAAAAGCTGTACATCACTGTCTATGTAGAAGACATGAGCTTCTTAAAGGGGTACACCTGAAAAAACTTTTTTTTTTTTTTTTTTTTTTTTTTAAATCAACTGGTGCCAGAAAGTTAAACAGATTTGTAATTACTTCTATTAAAAAATCTTAATCCTTCCTGTACCTATTAGCTGCTGAATACTACAGTGGAAATAATTTTCCGTTTGAAACACAGAGCTGTCTGCTGACATCACGAGCACAGTGCTCTCTGCTGACATCTCTGTCCATTTTAGGAACTGTCCAGAGTAAAAGGAAATCCCCATAGCAAACATATGCTGTTCTGGACAGTTCCTAAACTGGACAGAGATGTCAGCAGAGAGCACTGTGCTCGTGATGTCAGTAGACAGCTCTGTGTTAAAAAAAAAAAAAAAGAATTTCCGCTGTAGTATTCAGCAGCTAATAAGTACAGGAAGGATTAAGATTTTTTAATAGAAGTAATTTACAAATATGTTTAACTTTCTGGCACCAGTTGATAAAAAAAAAAAAAAAAAAAAAAAAAAAAAAGGTTTTCACCGGAGTGCCCCTTTAACCTCTTAAGGACCCATGACGTATGCATACGTCATGAGTCCCGGTCCTGCGATATAACGCGGGGTCACACGGTGACCCCGCATCATATCGCGGCGGGCCCGGCGTCATAGTGAAGCCGGGACCCGCCTCTAATAGCGTGCGGCACTGATCGCTGTGCCGCGCGCTATTAACCCTTTAGCCGCGCGCTCAAAGCTGAGCCGCGCGGCTAAAAACGAAAGTAAAAGTGCCCGGCTAGCTCAGGGAGCTGTTCGGGATCGCCGCGGTATAATTGCGGCATCCCGAACAGCTGTAGCACAGGAGGAGGTCTTCTTACCTTCCTTCCTGCAGTCCGATCGCCGAATGAATGCTTCAAGCCTGAGATCCAGGCTTGGGCATTCAATCGCCGAAAACCCTGATTGATCCATTCCTATGGAGATGGATCAATCAGAGTAAAAGATCAGTTAATGCAATATTATAGCCCCCTATAGGAGCTATAATATTGCATTAAAAAAGTGTAAAAAAATCATTAACCCTTTCAATTATCCCTTCCCCTAATAAAAGTTTGAATCACCCGGCATTTCCAAAAATAAAAAAAACATTATGTAAATAATAATAAAAATAAACATATGTGGTATCGCCGCGTGCAGAAATGTCCGAATTATAAAAATATACCGCTTTTTAAACCGCTCGTTCAATGGCATATGCGCAAAAAAATTCCAAAGTCAAAAATAGCGCATTTTTGATCACTTTTTATACCACAAAAAAGTGAATAAAAAGTGATCAAAAAGTCTGATCAGAACAAAAATTGTACCGCTAAAAACTTCAAAGTGCCCTGAACACAGAAAAATAAAAAAGTTATAGGGGTCAAAAGATTACCATTTTAAACGTATAAATTTTCCTGCATGTATTCATGATTTTTTTCGGAAGTGATACAAATTCAAACCTATACAAGTAGGGTATCATTTTAACCGTATGGACCTACAGAATAAAGATAAGGTATCATTTTTGACAAAAAATGTACTGCGTAAAAACAGAAGCCCCCAAAACTTCCAAAATAGTGTTTTTTCATCAATTTTGTCGCACATTGATTTTTTTTCCCGTTTCACCGTAGATTTTTGGGTAAAATGACTAATGTTATTACAAAGTAGAATTAGTGACGCAATAATTAAGCCATTATATATAATTTTAGGTGAAAATTTTTAAGAGTTATGATTTTTTTAAAGTTAAGGAGGAAAAATTGAAAATGAAAAAACGGAAAAAGCCCGGGTCCTTAAGGGGTTAAGGGTCCTGTACAGTACACACAGTGTCCCCAAACAGTAAAATAGTGCCACCCTCATCTGGTGTCCAAAATAGCAGCTAACCCTGGGACAGGTAAAGAGTAGTACAGAACATGTAGTACCTCATTGTACTGTAGGTGGCGCTACCAGACAGGAATTCAGTGCAAACGCTTCAGTAATACAGGGGTTTTACCAGTAAAATGCCCATTCTGATTGGTTGGTTCTTCCAGCCATTGACACATTTCACAGATCTGGTCTGTCCGTAATATTGTATGTTGAGTTTGGTTTCAAGTTACAATGGTCCAGAAAAGACAATTGTATGTTAAAAATATTGTATGATAAGGCCATTATAAGTTGAGGAACCGCTGTAATTTTAGAAATCATATCACCAGTATAGTATAGAAATATAGTAGGGCAGATCCTGTGACTATACAGTTGAGACTGTTCTTGATAAGGAGTCTTCTATTGTAAGGTGTTACATTGTTGGGGGTTTGGAGGGAAGAGGATGATGATGAAAAGAGGGGTAAATCTTAGAAGTTTGTCAATGTTATTGATTAAGCAGAATGATCAATTCCAGTAATTCCTTTTCTCCTAGGCCCAGATATACTAAAACAATCTAATTTGTAAACCAATCTTTCCCAACCAGGGTGCCTCCAGCTGTTGTAAAACTACAACTTCTGGCATGCAGTGAGCCGGAGGAACCCTGGGTGAGAAACACTGTCTTAGTGTAGACTTAGACCATTGTTTCCCAACCTGGATGCCTCTAGCTGTAGCAAAACTACAGGTACAACTCCCAGTATGCTTGGACAGTCTCTGGCCCACTGTTTTCCTTCTGTTACATTGTTCACACAATGGAATTTCCGAGCAGTGTCCAGCAGAAAAATTCCGCTCGGAAATTCTGCTGCAGTAGAGTATCATAATTTATTAAAATAATTCTGCTGTATCATATGCATGGAGGAATTTCTGCAGTGGAAATTCTAATTCCGGGGTCATTCTTTCGGAAATCCTAGCATCGGAGGAACATGAAAAATTGCGGAATGTTCGATCATGTTTTTCGGCCTGGTATTCTGCTAATTTTGCAGACAGGTATGCGGACATTTCCTTATCCCCCTCTTCTCTCTCCTTCCCATATCAATCATGTGTATGTTAACCACATTTTTACATCCCTGTGCTTCCTCGGCCTACTCGGATTAGTAGACAGCCACATGCATGTTAGTAGCTAGCATTTCTCTTTATTTAAGTAACAGCAGACAAAATAACTCTATAATATTGCAAGATGTGTATCCAAAAACATTCCTGCAAGAAATTCTGTATAAACAGAGAGCCACACTAAGCAATGTAGCTCCAGGAATGTAGAACAGGTTCTTCAGATAATATGATGAACGGCCGTGATCTGGGGGGACCAATTCCTTGCACAACAATTGCTTCTTAAAGTAGGAGGAGGTGTAGCTGTCAAAGGTCATAACAGACTGGATGATGATAGAACTCACTTGCACATTACTTGTGTATATATATGGCATTGTGGGAGAAGAGGTCATGGCAGATTGCTTTCATCACTAGGTAAAACCACATTAGGGGTCAGCATTCCTCCAACATCTTTACGAGACTCGCTCATCTGATACATTGTTTACCCAAGCTCGGCCTCAAAAAATGAAAAATTCCACAATGACATTTTGTTGTAAACTGCTTCAACTCAATAATGTGTCCAAAATACAAGTTTGTTCTGATGTAGTGTAAGTTCACATGTGGCAGATTTAAAGGTAAATGTGAGAATGTAGGGGGTCTCATTGCCGATACATGAACTTGATTGACTTAAAGGGGTACACCCCTGGAAAACATTATTATTATTATTTTTATTCAACTGGTGCCAGAAAGTTAAACAGATTTGTAAATTACTTCTATTTAAAAATCTTAATCCTTCCAGTACTTATCAGCTGCTATATGTGCCACAGAATGTTCTTTTCTTTTTAAATTTCTTTTGTGTCTGACCACAGTGCTCTCGGCTGACACCTCTGTCCATCTTAGGAACTGTCCAGAGTAGGAGCAAATCCCCATAGCAAACCTATCCTGCTCCAGACAGTTCCTAAAATGGACAGAGGTGTCAGCAGAGAGCACTGGGGTAAGACAAAAAGGAAATTTTAAAAGAAAAGAACTTCCTGTGGAGCATATTCTGTAGAAGCTGATAAGTATTAGAAGGATTAAGATTTTTAAATAGAAATAGTTTACAAAACTGTTTAACTTTCTGGCACCAGTTGATTAAAAAAACTTTTTCCAGGGGAAAAGATAAAGACAATTTAACAAGATTTACCATTTATTTTCCTGCTATAAAAACAGCCACTAAAGAATTATGACATTTACTTACACAGCATTGCTCCCCCTGGTGTTCAAAGTGTATAGCAATATGAATGTTTACCAACTGAGCTGAGTGCTGCTGGACACACATGCTCAGGCACCCTCCCCACAACCACGTCTCTGAATAGCACTTCTTGCTTTACTGAAGAGCAGCCAATAGAAATAGCTTTCTGCTCATCGCAGAAAAGGACCAAGACTGCTGCAGTATAGCTTAGATGACTGCTTCTTTTGAGTGTGTTGGAATTTTAAAGCTATGCAGCTTGGCGAAGTTGTGTGAACCCTTTAGTCTTTACTGAGTAAGCACCATGATAATGTAATATAATGCAATGTAAATAACTGATAAAAAGAGGAAAGATGCACTCACCACATTCAATTGCAGAGAAAACTTCTTTATTCGTAGCAGTGTAGTTCCAAGCAAGACCCTAGCAGCCAGTACGGGAGTTAGTGTGCAGGATGCTGCAGATGTCTCAGGTGTGACAGCTGTTTCACACCTGAGATGTCTGCAGCGTCCTGCACACTAACTCCTGTACTGGCTGCTAGGGTCTCGCTTGTGACTACACTGCTACGAATAAAGAAGTTTTCTCTGCAATTGAATGTGGTGAGTGCATCTTTCCTCTTTTTATCAGTTATTTACATTGCGTTATGAGCACTATAAGATTACATTGCGTTATGAGCACCACCACTAACTAAAGTTCAGCAACCTCCGTAATTGAGTGATCCACCCACGGCTTCTGAGAATACTCAGCATATATATCACCGGCAGTGCTCGGCATTGCTGTGCCTGTTCTATATCTTCTGACCATTATAAAATGTGTCAACCACAGTACATCTTTATAGGGGTTATGCAGGAATAGAAAAACACAGCTAATTTCATTCAAAAATCGCTCCCCGTCTGTCTCCAGGTTGGGTATGGCATTACAACATGGCTCCATTCACTTCAATGGAACTGAGTAGCAGAACCACACCCAACCTGGAGACAGACAGGGAGCAGTTTTTGATAGAAAGTAGCTGTGTTTTTCTATTCCTGGATAACCCCTTTAACATTGCATATCACAGCACCTCAGTCACAGAACAGCAACAGTACCATTATAATAGAGCTAGCTTGACTGCACTTCACAGTTAGAATGTGAATGTGATATTGCCTGTTATATTCTCCATTTACAGAGCTTACTCTAGTATCTTCATAAGAAAGCCTACTTCCCCTACTGTTCAGGGTACAGGCAGCTTATTGTAAGACCATCCTGCTGTGCCCTACCAGCCCTTGTATATCAGGTTATACCAGTACTGAGCAGAGAATGATAAGCAATATGTCAGGACTCCATTACTTTTAACCACTCTTTTATCCCATTGCTGCATTATTTGGGGCAACATTATTATCTGAGTGTCAGGATAAAATATTTGTACTGTATATGTACATATATTTGTATTTTTATTTTATAACTTGGTAGCCTATGGGTGACATCTATTTGATGGCATTGTTCACAACCATCTGGCAAAAAAAAAAACAATAAAAAAAAAAAAAAAAAAAAACATTAAACGTATAATGTATTTTTATTAACATGGGAGCCTATTGGAAATGGATGGCATCCACCAGACATATATGTTTTTCCATCATCGATATATCAGACATCTTGGTATACGTTGGGGTTATACAGAAATTAAGCCAGGACACATCTCAATCCAGAATTCGTTTTTTTTTAGAATTAGGTTTGCTTGCAGTGATGATCACTATCATTTTATGCCATTGCAATGCAAATACATACAGAGGAAATAAAACTAGTAATGACATGCTTGTATCTTACAGTATCAGCATAATTATAATCTGCAAGTCCTGTACAGATAAGATTTTATTGGTCTGATTCCAGAATACATAAATGATAGTTCCTACAGCATCTTCTCTGTCATACTAAATCGTGTAGATTTCATTTCTTACACACTCCGTTCCAAGAAACACCAATATTTTAGAGGCATGACATTTCCATCAAAAATTTGGTATTGGTCAAATTCTCTTAAAACATTAAAAAAAAAAAAAAAAACTACCCATTGAAAAAAAATCTAAAGTTGATTTCAAGATGGTGGCATTCAAGATGGCTGCCATGTTGTTGACGTGACCTAACAGGTTTATCTGTTCGCCCATAGCTTGTGCTAAAATTGGGTCAGCATCTGACCCAATCTCCTTACTCTAAAAACATGTACTGTATTTCATAATTTGTAAGTCTTTCTCTCATAACATAAAGCAACCAGTATAAAGCTGCCATTTATTGCTTTGCAGAAAATAGATTATACTGCATTACATAGAAAACTAAGAGGAAATATATTTAGACATAACAAGTGACTTACCCCAATATTAAACTCCCCAGTAAAGTAATCCAGGTTTGCTTGAATGAACCAGATATTTGTTAGTCCCAAGCCATTACTTCTGTCCCTGGCACGTATCAAAGACTCCTCTTTATTCTCTATCAGAATTATCTGAAGGAGGACAAAACATCTTATGTTGTTGTATTACATTTATAATTCCATTTCCTGGGTAAATAATAGAGAAAACTGTGCACAATAAATATACAGCATAGTCACTATAGTGGTAAAGATCATCCAATGCCAGAAAATAACTGCAGTAAAACAAGACTAGATAATTCACTCCATGGTTTTACTACTCAGGGGTTGTCTTTTATATAGAACTAGCTGTGTACCAGGCGTTTTAAACATCCTGCCGCCAGACCAAAGTCACGATAAAGTATAATTTAAATGTTTTACTCTTGGACTGTGGAGAATGTTGGTATCGAGACATCCCTAAACTCTACTATATTTTTATTTGACATGTAAAAAACATGTTTACCAACTTTCATCAAAACATCTTCAGCCATTTGGGAGTTATGCTGGAACATACATGTACACATACATCTGCACATGCGTTGAGTTTTATAGATCTACTAGGAGAGTACCCAGTATTGCCTGGTATTCCGACCTAAACCTTGTGGTAAAAGCAACCCCACACTCTTGTCCTCATATCCCGACCTTATATCTTGTCCTTATATCCCATTCTCATATCCTAACCTCATAGACCATCCTCATTTCACAACCTCATATCCAGTCCTCAGGTGGGGCTGATCTGTGATAAAGAAATGTTATGCCAAAAAAAGAAGTGGAGTGACTTTTGCCAGTGTGTGTCTAGTGGGAGGGGTGTGGATGGCACCCGGACATGATGAACTTATGGAGTAGAGTGGGGCTGAGTTTGGATGAAGAGATTGTGGTTAAAGGACCTGTAAAGCAAGTGTATTGGGCAAAAATTGTGCTTTTGGTCATAAAGGGGTACTCTGGCGCTAGACATCTTATCCCCTATCCATCTGGTGCACGGAGCGAGCTTCATCTGTGTCTGATGACTGGTGATGTGGGGGCCAGAGGATCGTCCCCACCCCCTTAATGCAAGTCTATGGGAGGGGGCGTGGTGGCCTCCTCCCATAGACTTGCATTAAGGAGTCAGGGCATGCTGTCACAAGGGGGGTGGGGCCATGATGTCACAATCCTCCAGCCTCTGCATCGCCAGTCATCAGATGACGGGATTGCTGCAGGAGAGATCGCGGGGTCCCAGGCGGCAGAAACCCCGAGCTCAGACATCCTTTGGATAGGGGATAAGATGTGTAGGGGTGGAGTACCCCTTTAAGTCAAAAACAAGAAAAGGGCAGAAAATAGATGGGCCATGGCATGTGGGAAGGGTGTAGCTTGTAAACTAGACTGACTCATTCACCATGATGCAGAGTGGAACGTGTGGCGTAAGGTATGGGAAGTCCCATAGACTTGCATGGAACTTTAAACAAAAACCATGACCCTAACAAATTGGGGTGGGTTAAGATTAATTTAACTATCCTATATTATAGTTGACATATAAGTAACATGTGTACCACGTTTCATCGGAATATCTCCCGCCATTTGAAAGTGATGGTGAAACATACATACATACATGTGGATAAAGATAATAGTGAGCGCTGGTGAGGATTTTACTACAATGAATCAACTACTTTTGTAACGCATTCAGTAATTACGTGCACATACCTGTATCTGAAGTAAATGAATTGGTAGCTGTAGAAGTAGATTCACAACAGGGGGCAATGTCAAACAGTGTGCTGAAAAAGGGGGTAAACTGGTTGTTAAAAAATGGTTGTTAATAATCAGGGGGCCCTACTTTATCCCACTGTTACTAAAAACATCTGCATATAGTTTGAATAAAACTCATAGTCAAGCCCTTCAAGTTTGATGATCAGCGTACCTCTATATTTAATATGGATCAGGGAGATCTTCCATGGTTAGTGATCACCAATGCTTCCTCTAAAGTTCTAAAAGTTTAATGTACACTTATTAGGTGCAATTCAGTCATTGGTACTAAAAGTGTCACTATATTTCAATGCATTAGTAGGATACATGCTTTATTTGCTTCTGATTGTCGTCCTATACCTGAATCTTGTTGCGGTTCTGATGCGGCTCTCCTGCGTTTTTCCGTGGAGCAGGGATATGCTTGTATTACGGTTTACTCGTAGATCCAGTGCAAAGGAAGCAGCCCGGCCGGTGGTGTCTCTGCCAAACTGCATGCAACATAATAGTCGCCTGTTGGAACTGGCGTATGATAGTGTCGTCACTAACGGTGGCTCCTAAGGTCCACAATAACATGCGACGCGTTTCAGAAACTTAGAATCGGTCTCCTCCGTCTAGGTTGGTAAGTACAGGATCTCAGTCTGTTATTTATGCTCTTCGGTCCTTTTTCCTTTGCATTTAACCCTTCGTATCCCGCCCATGTATTATAATACTCTAGTTTTCTCTTTGTTCAAATATATAGTACTAGCTGAGTAGCCGGCGCTGCCCGGTTTTTCCTTCCTAATCCTTGTTGTGGAGGAAAATCAACAGAGGAAGCTTTTGACTTCATATTCCGTCCTC
Organism: Hyla sarda; assembly: GCF_029499605.1. NCBI lineage: Eukaryota > Metazoa > Chordata > Amphibia > Anura > Hylidae > Hyla > Hyla sarda. Next base: position 189,496,680 of record NC_079189.1, read on the forward strand.
ATATATTGTTGTCATATCCCAACCCCCCATCCCGACCTCCTATCCCATCCTCCTATCTCGACCTCCTATCCCAACCTCCTATCCTGTCCTCCTATCTCGACCTCCTATCTCGACCTCCTATCCCGACCTCCTATCCCAACCTCCTATCCCGTCCTCCTATCCCATCCTCCTATCCCATCCTCATATCTCCTCCTCCTATCCCGACGCGTAATATGTGTACCAGGTATTGAAATATCTCCAGCCGTACGAAAGTTATGTGGGAACATACATTTCCCATTGATTTGCATGGTACTTTAAACAAAAACCCTGACCGTCACAAATGGGGGTGGGTAAGGGTTAAATTACCTATCCTATGTTTGTTGTTGACATATCAGTAATATGTGTGCCAAGTTTCATGTTAATATCTTTAGCTGTTTGGATGTGATGCTGGAACATACATACACACACACACACACACACACACACACACACACACACATTGAGTTATATATATATATATATATATATATATGTATATATATTGTTTCTTACAGTTTGTTACATTAACCCTTCATATTCCTATCATCATGTTTTTATTATTATGTTTTAATTGATTTTGTGGCTTGAGTTTTATTTATTTTCTTTCACTTTTATTTTTCTTTCTCTGTATATTTATTAATTTTTAGTCTATTGTTCGAAAATTATTTGTGCATGTTTATAGAAAACCGAAGATTTCGAATTCTGCATTTAGTCTGTGAGGAGTCATAGAGTTGAGGTTAAATATCCACCTTGATTCTGCTATCGAAAGTTGTGCTATGTAGTTGCCTCCCCTCCAATGATGGGGAATTTTTTCAATTCCAAAAAAGGTAGTCCTTGGTGGATTGATTGTGCTTCTCCTTGTAATGTAGGGACAAAGGATGCCCCTCATATCCATGATGGATATTATGATATTATATACGTATAGTTTCTCACAGGGACAAGTAATTCCATATATGAGACCATTGCACAGTGAAGGTGATCTTTAATATTATATTCCACCTTTTCCTTCCAATTTTGGACAATAACTGTAGGTGTATTGTTGTCCATCATTTTGCATGCTTTGCACTACTTACAGGGAAAAAACTAAAACGTTTTTGTTTCCAAAAAATTACCTGTGTTTATTTTATTGCTGCTTCCTTTGCACCGGACCCACAAGTAAACAGTAATATAAGCATATCCATACTCCACGGAAAAACCCCAGGAGAACCACAACAAGATTCAGGTACAGGATGACAATCAGAAGCAAATAAAGCAGGTATCAGACTAATGCATTGAAATATAACGACACTTTTAGAACCAATGACTGTGAATTGCACCTAATAAGCGTACATTTTAGACTTTTAGAACTTTAGAGGAAGCATTGGTGATCACTAACCATGGAGGATCTCCCTGATCCATATTAAATATAGAGGTACGCTGATCATCAAACTGGAAGGGCTTGACTATGAGTTTTATTCAAACTATATGCAGATATTTTTAGTAGCAGTGGGATAAAGTAGGGCCCCCTGATTTTTAACAACCATTTTACCCCCTTTTTTCAGCACACTGTTTGACATAACCCCCTATTGTGAATCTACTTCTACAGCTACCCATTCATTTACTTCAGATACAGGTATGTGCAAATAATTATTGCATGCTTTACAAAAATGTTGATTAATTGTAGTAAAATCCTCACCAGCGCTCACTATTATCTTTATCCATTTGCCTTACATTTTTGGTACACTATACAGGGATTAGTACCTTTATTATTGCACAGAGACCCAGCCAGTTGCGTGAGTGATCACTTGTTTGATTAATACATACAAACACATTGAGTTTTATATCTATAGATAAAACCATCCTCTAAGCTAAAGTGTGGCCCATAAATACTTATTTGAAGTACAGAAGAGTAACAGAAAAGTGAAGAGGTAGGAAGAAAATGCCTGTAATTCAGTTAATAAGGATATTAATGGAACAGATTATGTCACAGTTATCAGCGGGTGTCACAGGGGTTAGTATGCTGTCATCTTCTTAGTAATATGTTTGTTAATGACCTTGTAGTACGCTACAGAAGGCTGCAGATTTCTACATAATAAAGTGTTGTTTTTCCTTAAAAACTATTGAATGTTTTTTCCTATCCGGCCCGCCAGACCTCGTCATGTGGCCCGCGTAGCCGCTGCCGGCCGCCAGCCTTTACCAACGTCTGCCCTCTAGCGATCCTCCTTCGGTCCTCCGCCGTCAGTGACGTCCCGTGCGTACAACCATAGAGACGCGGGAGGACCAGGAGGACGGCAGGATCATCGCAGGAGGACGCTCTCCAGCCGGGGCCTGGTAAGTGACCGGCGGCGCGTTATCTTCTTCTCTTCAGCGTTCCGGTGACCGCTCGACCGGTCCTGGCACCTACTGCTATGGTCCATAGGCCATAGCAGTAGATTGTGACCTCGGGCCGGAGGAGCGGTGACCGGATCACAGTGGGGGCCGCACACAGACATACAGCCTCCAGCCATACACTGTATATGGCTGGAGGCTGTATGTCTGTGGGGAGGGAGGGAGGGGGGTGCTGCCAACCTAATGTGGGGGGAACTATGCTGCCAACCTAATGTGGGGGGAACTATGCTGCCAACTAATGTGGGGGAACATGCTGCCTACCTAATGTGGGGGGAACTATACTGCCTACCTAATGTGGGGGGGAACTATACTGCCTACCTAATGTGGGGGGAACTATACTGCCAACCTAATGTGGGGGAACATGCTGCCTACTAATGTGGAGGAACATGCTTCCTACCTAATGTGGGGGGAACTATACTGCCTACCTAATGTGGGGGGAACTATACTGCCAACCTAATGTGGGGAAACATGCTGCCTACCTAATGTGGGGGGAACTATACTGCCTACCTAATGTGGGGGGAACTATACTGCCTACCTAATGTGGGGGGAACTATACTGCCTACCTAATGTGGGGGGAACTATACTGCCAACCTAATGTGGGGAAACATGCTGCCTACCTAATGTGGGGGGAACTATACTACCTACCTAATGTGGGGGGAACTATACTGCCAACCTGATGTGGGGGAACTATACTGCCTACCTAATGTGGGGGAACTATACTGCCTACTAATGTGGGGGGAACATGCTGCCTACCTAATGTGGGGGAACTATACTGCCTACCTAATGTGGGGGAACTATACTGCCTACTAATGTGGGGGAACATGCTGCCTACCTAATGTGGGGGAACTATACTGCCTACCTAATGTGGGGGGAACTATACTGCCAACCTAATGTGGGGGAACTATACTGCCAACCTAATGTGGGGGAACATGCTGCCAACTAATGTGGGGGAACATGCTGCCTACCTAATGGGGGGGAACCATACTGCCTACCTAATGTGGGGGGAACTATACTGCCTACCTAATGTGGGGGGAACTATACTGCCTACCTAATGTGGGGGGAACTATACTGCCTACCTAATGTGGGGGGAACTATACTGCCAACCTAATGTGGGGGAACATGCTGCCTACTAATGTAGGGGAACATGCTGCCTACCTAATGTGGGGGGAACTACACTGCCTACCTAATGTGGGGGGAACTATACTGCCTACTTAATGTGGGGGGAACTATACTGCCAACCTAATGTAGGGGAACATGCTGCCTACTAATGTGGGGGAACATGCTGCCTACCTAATGTGGGGGGAACTATACTGCTTCCCTAATGTGGGGGAAACTATACTGCCAACCTAATGTGCGGTAACTATGCTGCCTACTAATGTGGGGGGAACATGCTGCCTACTAATGTGGGGGAACATGCTGCCTACCTAATGTGGGGGAACTATACTGCCTACCTAATGTGGGGGGGGGGGGAACTATACTGCCAACCTAATGTGGGGGGGGGGAACTATACTGCCAACCTAATGTGGGGGGAACTATACTGCCAACCTAATGTGGGGGGAACTATACTGCCAACCTAATGTGGGGGGAACTATACAGCCAACCTAATGTGGGGGGAACTATACTGCTAACCTAATGTGGGGGGAACTATACTGCCTACCTAATGTGGGGGGAACTATACTGCCTACCTAATGTGGGGGGAACATGCTGCCTACCTAATGTGGGGGGAACTATACTGCCTACCTCATGTGGGTGGAACTATACTGCCAACCTAATGTGGGGGAACATGCTGCCTACTAATGTGGGGGAACATGCTGCCTACCTAATGTGGGGGGAACTATACTGCCTACCTAATGTGGGGGGAACTATACTGCCAACCTAATGTGGGGGAACATACTGTCTACTAATGTGGGGGAACATGCTGCCCACCTAATGTGGGGGGAACTACAAGGTACTGTACATTGCGGTAGGAGGGGTAGTCTTCTACGGCGAGTATATCACAAACTCTACATTTTAAATGTAAAAGTTGGGGGTCGTCCTATACACCCAGTCGTCTTATACGCCGGCATATACGGTATGTGGGGGGGGGGGGGGGGGTGAGGGGTCCTACAGATACAACCGGCCCTTTGAGGGTGACCAAACTGCTGATGCGGCCCCCAATGAATTTGAGTTTGACACCCCTGTCCTATGTGTAAAAAGAAGTGACTTGTCACTTCTGTGCGCTTCCACTTTTAGGTCTCATTGAAATCAACAGGAGATTTAAAGGGAGACTGACAGATTGATCAACCCCACTAACCTGAATAAGCAGGTGGTCAATGTGAGTGATCCAGAATAAAACAATGTAACCCTTTCCCCCAATCTGCTCAGCCATTTCTGAGATATAGCACATATATCTTGTATTATGCAAATAAACTATTAAAGGAAAACGGTCACCCCTTCACCCACACTATAACCCGATACACTGGGTTATAGTGTGGGTGAACAGGAGACTGATGCGGGGTCTCGGAATGCTATACCTACCTGCAGTCCGGAGCCCCGATCCTCCAAAGGTCCCCATCTTCCAGCGCTGACTTGCGCTTTGACAGCTAATTTAAATATTCATAAGCACCGGTCACATGAGCGCTCAGTAGGCACGAGTGCTCATGTGACCAGTGCTTATGAATATTTGAATCCAGCTGGCGAGCCCGCCTTAAAGCGCTGTAACAAGGGGACCTTTGGAGGATTTGAGCTCCAGACTGCAGGTAGGTATAGCAGTCCAAGGCCCTGCATCAGTCTCCTGTTCACCCACACTATAACCAAGTGTACAGTATAGGGTTATAGTGCGGGTGAACGGGTGACCATTTTCCTTTGACTGCACTCTGAAAACTATCCCATGGGTCCCTTTCATGTTGCCCCACTGATAAATATCACTGATCAACGGTGCATGTCCTAATGGTTGGGATACCAACAAGGATCTGGAATAATCAGCAATGGTACACAGAGGCATCTCTGCATCGACAGATTGTCAAGTTACAAGAATTGTACATAATTATCCATTCTGTACTGCAAGTGAAATCAAACATCCATGCCAAGTCTAGGGTGTCTACACAAACCATCAATAGGTGCTTGCATCACATTAGGGTACCAAGCCAGACGTTATGATACAGGTAGCTGCATTGACCTTAGGCCACTGCTTTCAAAGATGATCTTGTGCAGAGCAACACGGCAATGGGGCTGGAGTGCAAGCGATAAGTCACATTGGTCCTACTTCCAGTATTATGGTGTTAGGTGGCATTCTGTACAGTAGCCTGACCCTCTTGTCTTCATTCCAGGTACACTAACCACTTACCATTACATTACAGAACATTTTTCAGACAACCATTAATAACCTCATTAATAAAATGCAAAGAGGTCTAAGTGCATGAAATTTTCCAAATGACACTCATACTCAAAACTGGATTAATCAAGATGTTTTGAATATTGTGTTGTATAATTTGCATATCATTAACATGTCCATGGCCTCTTTAAAAAAAGGAAAAAGAAAAAAAACACAACCAAAAAAACAACAAACCTGCACCATCATTGTTCACATGAAGCAACTGCTCCATGAATTCATCCACCAGCAACTTTGACATTAGTTCTGGTAGTAAATATGACTAATTTGTAAGCAGCTTAGGCTAAGTTCACATCAGTGTGGTGGAGCTCCTTTACCACAGCTGATAATGGGGCTGGGACAGAGGTTGTGACAGTGGGCATCAACGGAACCCGACAGGTCCCATTCACTAAGAATGAGGAGGAAAAAAACTGACATTTTTTTTCTCCTCCACTTAAGTCCCTTTAGGTCTGATCTGTACAAAGTAGACTGAGTAGTTGGTCCTGCTGGTCAGTGCCAAAGAGCCTGCCATTTCCTGGGACCTACAGACTTCCTTTCGTCTTCTGTTAAACAAAATTAGGGCATACTGTATATTCATATAGGAATATAGGACAGTGTATTCTCACAGAATAACTCACCTAAATGTCAGCGAATGTCTCGCCAGGAGAATCAGTACCTCTTCTAAGTAACAAGTAACTCCCCTGTTGGATTGGATCAGAGCTATCACCTAGAATAAAATTTTGGGCCGAAGAAAGATGTTCATACACAACTCCACTTCCCACCCAAGCTGTCTGGGAGTCAGGACACAGCACTGTGTAGTGGCCTCTTAAGGCTGGGTTAAATTATATCCGGTGTCAGACTCAGTGGGGAAGATTTATCAAAACCTGTCCAGAGGAAAAGTTGCCCAGTTGCCCGCAGCATCCAATCAGCTCTCTTGTTTAATTTTTAACAAGGCCTTTGCAAAATGAAAGAAACAATCTGATTGGTTGCTATGGGCAGATTTTCCTCTGGTTAGGTTTTAATAAATGTCAACCAGTAGACCTAGCCTAAAACTGGCCACAACTGATGACAAAGTGCATCAGTTGGCCTCAGTCGTTAAGTATCTGGCATTCATTAATTGTCCAGGGTGGACGGGTGAATGTAGCAAAATGGATTCCCCTGTCTGGCACTCATGTGGTGTGCCCATCCAAATTGAGATGCCGGATGAATTTAAACGGTCCCATTCAAATGAATGAGATCAGTTCTATCATTAGTTTCCCTCCGGCGCTTCTTCTACAGTGCCAGAGGGAAATGCCGCTAGATGCCGTATATATGTGAAGGGGGCCTAAGGACATGATTTCTTTTATCTGAGAGGCAGCACATTTTTCATTAGTTTAAAGTAGAAACCAATGGGACTACAGAAAATCCAATATTATATAAATAACAAAGATGTATTAATAAAGGAATGAATTAACTTTGTTATATCTACAACAGAAAAATACAAAATAAATACAATCATGAAGGCTTACTGTGCCTTTAACTGTAAAAAGAACTGGCAACATTCCTATCCATATAAAAACTACTACAATGAAGCAAATGTTTTCTATTGGCTACCACAACAAAGCAATGATTTAATGGTAAAAACAGACCAAAAAACTAAAAGTATTTTATAAGGAATAAATTAACCTCTGAAATTAAACAGCATTTACAGTGTTCTTTAGTTTTTTAACAGTGTGTCTAGTCTCACAAAATTTTATTTTCCATTTATGGCTAACACACATAAATATCTGTCAAAAAAGCTTATAAAATAGGGAATTAAATATCCCATAAAATAATGCATTTTTATTAAGCTTTTAAATACATCCATGTACTTGTGTGGTCTGACGCAGTCTTATATACTGCAGATGCTTACCTGACATGATGGCAGCATATATGCCAAAACAATCCCAACGTGACCCTGCATGACAAGAAAACACAGTGAGTATTGGCAGTCATACATAAAGTGCATGGAAATGATGAATATCATTCTCACATCTGTGACATCTAGCAGTATGATAGTGTTATTTAATATCCATATTTATATATGGATATACTGATTGGACTTGCAGTTAAAAACTGGGGTAAAAGAAGCCAATGCCCATAACAATCAATCACATCACAAAAAATGAGAATACAGTCATGGATGTAAATGTTGGCACCCCTGAGATTTTACAAGAAAATGAAGTATCTCTCACAGAAAAGGATTGCAGTAACACATGTTTTGCTATACACATGTTTATGTCCTTTTGTGTGTATTGGAACTAAACAAAAATAGGGAGGGAAAAAAAGCAAATTGGACATAATGTCACACCAAACTTCAAAAATGGGCTGGACAAAATTATTGGCACCCTTAACTTTATATTTGGTTGCACACCCTTTGGAAAAAAATAACTGAAATCAGTAGCTCCCAAAAACCATCAATAAGCTTCTTACACCTCTCAGCTGGAATGTTGGAATACTCTTCCTTAGCAAACTGCTCCAGGTCTCTCTTATTGGAAGGTGTTCAATGGGATTTAGATCTGGACTCATTGTGGGCCACTTCAGAACTCTCCAGCGCTTTGTTGACGTATGTTTGGGGTCATTGTCCTGCTGGAAGACCCAAGATCTCGGATGCAAACCCAGCTTTCTGACACTGGGCTGTACAGTGCTACCCAAAATCCGTTGGTAATCCTTAGATTTCATGATGTCTTGCACACATTCACGGCACCCAGTGAGGCAGCAAAAAAAAAAAAAAAACATAATTGAACCTCCACCATATTTCACTGTAGGTACTGTGTTCTTTTCTTTGTTTCGGTAAACAGTAGAATGATGCGCTTTACCAAAAAGCTCTATCTTGGTCTCATCTGTCAACAAGATGTTTTCCCAGAAAGATTTTGGCTTACTCAAGGTATTTTAGCAAAATGTAGTCTTGCTTTTTTTATGTCTCTGTGTCAGCAGTGGGGTCCTCCTGGTTCTCCTGCCATAGCATTTTATTTCATTTCAATGTCGACGGATAGTTTGCGCTGACACTGATGCTCCCTAAGCCTGCAGGACAGCTTGAATATCTTTGGAACTTGTTTGGGGCTGCTTATCCACCATCCAGACTATCCTGCGTTGACACCTTCCATCAATTTTTCTCTTCCGTCCATGCCCAGGGAGATTAGCTACAGTGCCATGGGTTGCAAACTTCTTGATAATGTTGCGCACTGTGGACAAAGGCAAATCTAGATCTTTGGAGATGGACTTGTAACCTTGAGATTGTTGATATTTTTCCACAAATTTGGTTCTCAAGTCCTCAGACAGTTCTCTTTTCTTTCTGTTGTCCATGCTTAGTGTGGCACACACAGATACACAATGCAAAGACTAAGTCTCCTTTTTATCTGCTTTCAGGTGTGATTTTTATATTGCCCACACCTGTTACTTGCCCCAGGTGAGTTTAGAGGAGCATCACATGCTTGAAATCTTATTTTTCCACAATTTTGAAAGGGTGCCAATAATTTTGTCCAGCCCATTTTTGGAGTTTGGTGTGACATTATGTCATTGCTTTTTTTTTCTCCTTTTTTTGGTTTAATTCCAATACACACAAAGGGAATAATCATGTGTATAGCAAAACATGTGTTACTGCAATCCTTTTCTGTGAGAAATACTTTATTTTCTTGAAAAATTTCAGAGGTTCCAACATTTACGGCCATGACTGTAAAAGAAAGTGGGCTAAAAAGTAGTGAGTTGGCAACATCTGAACGGTGAATAATGCCAAGGAATGTTCCCACATGTTGGAAAATGTCTGTATATGATACAAAGTCTTCTGATGGCGAAAAGTATTTGTTCTTCCCCCATGTTTTCCTCTCTTTAATACGACCCATTAAAAATGATAAAAAATGTAGTATTTGTAATGTTTCGTGAGGCCATCAAGTTCTCCACATCATGTGATCTACTTTTCAGCTACAAATAGAAACCCTGGAAAAAAATTATGTCAAAAGGTAAGCAACCCTTTAAAGAGTACCTGTTACCAAACTTTTAATGTATTGTTCCTTGTGTAATTATAAGACCCTTTGCTATTTACTTACTGTTAAAATTCTCAACCTTTATATGTTTTTAATGTGACAGAAAAAACGGCCACAAGGTGGCTCTGTTCTGTTCCCTGCCGCAAGTCAAACAGTTAGTTTGGTCTTGTCCCAGCCTGGCAGGAGACCAAACTCAGAAGGTGCGTGCGGGGCATGGTGAGGTACACATCAGTGACATCGCGCCTATAAGGTACACTTCAGAGACATTGCGTCTGCTGGGGAATGCCCACTTTCTCCTGCTGGAAGTTCACACAATGTGAGCAAGAGGAAAGGTATGATACAGAGCTTTTTAAAGCTTGGAAATTTAATCTGAGTTAGTTTAGAAAATATGGTTTGATTACAGCTACTCTTTAAATGTTCAATAAATATATGAAAACAAGGAAAACATTTGGAAGTACCACTATCCTTTTGATAAGTGTGGGGTCTTAACTGAAATGAATAGGCAGAAGTGTTCATTGGTTGTGCTCAGTTGATCCCCAGAGGGGCAGGGTTAACAGCGCATGAACACAAATATGCTACTTTGCTCTCGAAAAGCTAAACACTGCTAAGATGACACAATGCTCAGTAGAGTGCAGCAGAGGTCTCAGCACTTAAAGGGGTATTCCGGGCAAAAACATCTTATCCCCTGTTGAAAGAATAGGGGATAAGATGTCTGATCGCGGGGGGCCCGCCGCTGGGACCCCCCGCGATCTCCCTGCAGCAGCCCGCATTCTATGCGTAGCTGCGTCTGAAGTTTCGGAAACCTCTGGGCTTCCGAGACGGGGACGTGACGTTACGCCACGCCCCCTCCATTTATTTCTATGGGAGGGGGCGTAACGGCCGCAACACCCCCTCCCATAGATATGAATGGAGCGGGCGTGGCAGCTGTGTTCGCCAGTCATACGGCACTGCACAGAGTTCGCTTCGTGTACTGGATGACTGGGGTGCTGTGGCAGAGATTGGGGTGGTCCCCAGCAGCCAGACCTCCATGATCAGACATGTTATCCCCTATACTTTGGATAGGGGAAAACATATCAAGCATTGAAATACTCCTTTAAAGCTTACCTGTCACTTAGAAAACTTTTGACATGTCGTAGAGACAGATCAGGAGAATGGGCCAGGAGAAGACCACATGCTCCTTTCGGTGCTCATTGTCATGCGATTGAGACAAGTTCTATAGACTTACATTGAACGCGCATCTTGATCACATGAGCTGACATGACAAGGACTTCTATTTCATGTCAATCGTTTTTTCCAAGTGACAGTGCCCATTTAATTTACATTTTCTAGCTATACCTATTCTCTAATATAAAACTCTAAGAAAACTTGCTGAAAATAAATTAAAGAATTCTTTAGGCATATACTCCAATAACTTTCAAATGTCCTAGTTATCTTCATGTGATAGAATGGGAATACCATCACATGCATAAATAAACATCATACATGTAATATAAGGGAAATCTATAAATGCAAATAATAATAATTAAACATATATATATATATATATATATATATATATATACACACATATATATATATATATATATATATATATTTTTTTTTTTTTTTTTTTTTTGTGAAAGTAGTACATTACCCCTCCACTACAAAAGTCCACAATGGTGTCACTTGGTTTCGCCATATTAGTGACCACTGATAAGATGTTATTCAGTTGCTGTTGTTTCCTCAGTGCACGGTCACTAGACATTTTACCTATAAATATTAAAAACTGTTATAAACGCTATGTGGAAGAACATTTGGTTGGCACACATTTTTCCCCTAATTCTATTTATATAAGAATAAACTTGACCGGAGAGACCAATAATAAATCATCTTCATCTCAGCACCATCATTTATAGGCATCCATAAAAGCAACATTTTCATGGTTATAAATGATAAGAAGCTAAATCTTATCAGGCACCTGCTTATATTACAGTTTTGTTGTATGTGCATGCTTTCATGTTCATGAGAAAATGCAGCTGGTAGAGAACTACGATAAATAAGCATGTGCAGTCATCCCCCAACTAACATATACAAGGTGATCCACTTGATTATATATAAATATATATATATATATATATATATATATATATATATATATATGCATATATATACATGCACAGTATATGGGTGGGGGGACTAAACAATAACCATATTATTTTACAATAAGTTGGTCTATTCAATTAACCCGCTAAACACTGGTTAACTATAAGCTGTGTCAAGCTAGATGGAACTAACTCAACAAAATGGAATCATAAATAGAAACCTACAGACATATATCACTTCTACAGACTGTTCTGTAACCGAAAAATTCCTCCCCATGGACATGAATAAATAGAAAGTGTACTAAAAGGGTATTCACAGTTACCTACCTTGTCTATTAACAGGAAAGTTACTGAGCTGCAGTAACCCAGCGTGACCACTACAACATTTAAGTTTGGTACGTGTTCTATTTCACTGTGACAGGCGGTGGTGCTGGGTGTCAGCACCATATCGATCTGATATATATATATATATATATATATATATATATATATATATATAAAACCTATCCTGAGGATAGATCATCAATACATTTTTCCCAGAAAACACCTTTATTATAGAAGGTAACTATCTGATCACAGGCGGCTCTGACTGCTGGGACTCCAGCGGGGGTATCACCATTTCTGGACTAAGTAGGCTGCAAGATTGTTCTAGGGTGCACCAGTAACTTCTGGTGAATGTACAGATTTGAGAGAAGATGTTATAGCTTGGAATGATTGACTGTATACCGTAATTGCAGGCTATACAGAAAGGGACATCTACAATATAGATAAAAGTGGCCTCTTTTTCAAACGTCATCACAAAGAAGACACCAAGGACATGTTCACACCACAACATTTCTGAGTGCAATCAGAAAAAATTCTGTTTAGAAATTCTGTTGCAGCAGAATCCCATTGCTTTCAATGGGATTCTGCTGCACTGTGCACACTGCGGAAATCCTGATTCCGGTCTCTGCCCAAAAAATGTACGGCCTTCCGTCGGAATCCGGAATCCGCTTGGAAATGCATAACCATCTATGGAGATGGCGCATTTCTGAGCGGTCCGCACTGTCTGCGAAATGTTCTCTATAATAAATAAAAAAAGCCATTGTCCAGGATCCACCTTTATTGCTAAATCTGTGTAGCAGATGTTATTGGTGGTTTAGTTGCTGGTGAAGAGACAGCAGTCTGAGCCTCGGATAACATAAGAAGTGAATAACAGCCAACCGCAGATTCATTCCCATTAGACAATACAGGTGAGCTATAGTCACTAAACACAGTTCAAGCAGAACTACAAACTAAAACACTGCTGCATCCAACACAATTGCAGGTGAGAACTACCCATAGGTAGGAGGCAAAAAAAGCCATCATTACTTTCTAATTGAAAAAAAAAGTTAAAAAAAATTGCTTCCATATTAAGCCTGATAAGGGATAACATTTACATAACATCGACAGTAAAAAAATTTTTTTAGCTAGGAGAGAAGAGTAAAATCAGCTAATCTTTAAATAGAATTCTGCACGCAGGCAGGTTTATATAGAACCTTCGCTTCGCCCTGAACCAGAAAGCTTTTCAGCTAAGCATTTGTTCTTCAGAACATTCATTATTCTGTCCGACATTCCACGGGGGTTTCACCTGCAGTTTACTAATGTTCTCAATGATCAGTCTCCCTGTCAGCAAGTGGAAAAGTGAACTGCTCCAGGCACATCGGCATACACATGGCTGATAGATGTAGCCCCAATGTAAACATAAACAGGCGCAGTCAGGAACTGACATGTAGTGGTAACCTCTATCTCCCATCGCTCTTTCTCCTTGTCGCCTGGTAAAGCCCATGATATTACCGCTGCTGAATGAGTCTTTTACAATTGATTGTTCAGTAATTAGTAGTGTGCAGGTCTGAGGGCCACGCCAAGGTTTACCTCCAATTCAGTACTGTACACACTGCTCTCATCACCTTGACAGTCTATGCATCTTCTTCAAATACATTGCCTTCCTTTATGTCAGTCATTTATACCTTCAGCAAATCAGCTGTTCAGACTACTTTTTTTTAAAGAAAGGTCCATAGCCAGTGAAAAAAGAAAATACAGTAGTCAGTCCAAAAGAGAAGTTGCTGTCAAACACTTCTCTTAAAGGGGACCTGTGGCTTCCCCAAACATTCTGGTTGTTAACATCTCCTGATTAGAGTGCCCTGAGTCTAGCAAGGTTTTCACTCTATTAATTCCCCCCTTCCTCAGGTTCCTCAGATATTAGGGGTTTTCTGCCCCTTTGACTACTGTGGGAATGAGACAGATTGCAGTGGCACTTCCTTACAGTTCAGTAGTGCGGCTTTCCACTTTTTCACAATAAGAATTGTTTAGTGCATTTTCAACCCAGTTTTTGGCATCTTTTTCATTTGTGAATTTTCACTTTGGGTAAGAAACAAAGGGCAAGAAGGTATAATATGTCACATTATTGTACATGTTGTTGGGATTGCAGAGGGTCACTTTAAATATATTTCGTATATACTCGAGTATAAGCCGAGTTTTTCAGCACGATTTTTTGTGCTGAAAACACCCCCCTCGGCTTATACTCGAGTGAACTCTCCACCCGCAGTGGTCTTCAACCTGCGAACCTCCAGAGGTTTCAAAACTACAACTCCCAGCAAGCCCGGGCAGCCATCGGCTGTCCGGGCTTGCTGGGAGTTGTAGTTTTGAAACCTCTGGAGGTCCGCAGGTTGAAGACCACTGCGGCCTTCGACATCATCCAGCCCCCTCTCACCCCCTTTAGTTCTGTACAGTACTCGCCTCCGCTCGGCGCTGGTCCGGTGCTGCAGGACTGTCCGGTGAGGAGGTCGTCCGGTTGGATAGTGGTTCCGGGCTGCTATCTTCACCGGGGAGGCCTCTTCTAAGCGCTTCGGGCCCGGCCCCAGAATAGTCACGTTGCCTTGACGACGACGCAGAGGTACGTTCATTACCAACGTACTTCTGCGTCATCGTCAAGGCAACGCCTCTATTCTGGGCCCGAAGCGCGAAGAAGAGGCGCCCCCGGTGAAGATAGCAGCCCGGAACCACTATCCAACCGGACGACCTCCTCACCGGACAGTCCTGCAGCACCGGACCAGCGCCGAGCGGAGGCGAGTACTGTACAGAACTAAAGGGGGTGAGAGGGGGCTGGATGATGTCGAAGGCCACAGTGGTCTTCAACCTGCGGACCTCCAGAGGTTTCAAAACTACAACTCCCAGCAAGCCCGGGCTTGCTGGGAGTTGTAGTTTTGAAACCTCTGGAGGTCCGCAGGTTGAAGACCACTGAGGGCGGATGATAACAAGAGGATGATGAAGGGGGGGGGTGGGATGATGACAAGGAGATGATGAAGGGGGGTGGGGATGATGACAAGGGGATGATAAAGGGGGGGTGTGGGATGATGACAAGGGGATGATGAAGGGGGGTGGGGATGATGACAAGGGGATGATGAGGGGGGGGGGGTGGGATGATGACAAGGGGATGATGAAGGGGGGTGGGGATGATGACAAGGGGATGATGAAGGGTGGGTGTGGGATGATGACAAGGGGATGATGACAGGTGATGATGATGAGGGTCTGGATGATGACAGGGTGATGATGATGAGGATGTTAATGACGGGGGTCTGGATGATGACAGGGGGGATGATGTATTTCCCACCCTAGGCTTATACTTGAGTCAATAACTTTTCCTGGGATTTTGGGGTGAAATTAGGGGCCTCGGCTTATACTCGGGTCGGCTTATACTCGAGTATATACGGTATTGTTAATAAGTGGTAATGTCAGAATACAAAGAATATCCGCACTCACCGCATAGACCGCGACTAGATGCTCCTAGTTAGAGAAGCCAAAGGACCCGGGTGTCAGACCATGCATAGCGCTCAGATAGCGAGGCGATTACCGGCAATTTCACGCCGTGTGCGCTACTTCCGGCCTCAGGTGAATGCGGTGAGTGCGGATATTCTTTGTATTCTGACATTAAAACTTATTGATACATATCTGTTTGATACTTGTTTCCAGCAGCACCGCTGACTCTATTGATAGTGTTCCATTGCTGCACAGATATCTATATGCTAGTGACCTGTGAGGAGTTAACCCGTGAGCTACCTTAATTCCTGATAGTGCCATCCTGCTTATCTACCTACACCTGTATGTTAAATATTGTTAACTTCGCCAATAATTTAGTTTTGCCTTATTCAACCATATTGGGTAAAATTGTGTGTCATAGTTTTTAACCTTTTTTTCTCCAGCATCTTTAGGCTAAGTTCCACATGGGTTTATTTTTTTAAACTCCCACTGCAGTTTTTGAGCCAAAGTCAGAAGTGGATCCAGGAGAAAGTAGAAGTATAAGTCCTTCCTTTGGATTTCCTATTCCTTTCGAATCCACTTTTGGCTTTGGCTCAAAAACTGCAGTGGCAGCATTCCAAAAAAAACACCAGGAAAAACATGTGTAAACTCAAATGTTATCATGTCAGCCACTGAATTTGACATAAGCTCCTTTTACTGTACAAGGCTAGGGCTGGCACAGATTGTAGCCAGCTTATAGTCTACAGAACTGGGCAGTAAAAATGGTTCACCATTGTTAAAGTCTTTTTTTCCACTGGCGGACCTGACAATTGTATTTTCACGTGTAGCAGATAGTGGTTACGAGACAATCACCACTGCTATCCATTCTAGTTGTCATCGAGAGGTCTGCAGTCAAATGTATTTCCCCTCTCCCTGAGTACGGTAATTTAAGTATTATATATCATAGATTTTGACTAACCATGCTGACCCCTCCTCAGAGATGAGAAAGGATACATAAATTATTTATCAATCAGAAACCATCCAAATGGGCAAACCATATTCCAGACAACAGTAATATACAAGACACATTGATGGTTCTGACTGGTTACAAAGCACATTTCACCTTGAGTGCTGCAGTGTTTAGGAAGTCATCAGGTAGCGTGATGAATACACATTCCAGCCGTGTTTCAAACAGAATAGCACAATCCCTTTCAAAGCAGATTCCATTCCCTTTCTAAGAAAATTATTCTACCACCCACTGTGGGCTTTGAGGGAACAAAACAATGTATAAAAATGCAGGGACACTGGTTATGTTTGTACGTGGGACGTCTGAATTTGGTAAGGACTAAAAATTGTTGTGAAATGATTGGATTTCTCACGTGAGAAACAGAAAGCTTCATGGAATTTAGTCTGAATCAACTATTGTCTCCAAGATAACCCAATATTGAAAAATCATCCTCACAGACTACACAGTGGATTACTATATCCTCTGCTAATGTGTATCCTCATGTCAAGTAACAGTGGAATATGAAGAAAAAAAAAGAGACAATGCGCCCGTCTATGTGCCGTAAATCCAACCAACACAAATAGAGTGTGCTCACCTGGTAATGTTACGCTAAGAGCATAACATCTACAGTAGCTTCGGGGGCCCAGCTGATGTGGGTAATGGTTCACAGTGTGCTGCCTGGATCCTCCCGTCCAGCTGGACAGTCTGTAAGGAGTATTCAGTGATGAAAGAGAAGCGATCCTGTTGCGGCGCTCGCCCGGCGAGCGCCGCAACAGGATCGCTTCTCTTTCACCACTGAATATTCATGTCAAGTAAGATATATTCCACATTCTAATGACTAAGCTAAACAGACCTACATTTATGGATATACTCTATAACCAACAATGCCTGAAATCTTAAAGGTACTACTATAATTGGGGTGCATGACTTGAAATATGTCTATATAAGAGGATGTACTGCTTCACCCCAATAGGACAAATTTTAGTTTTTTAATCTTCCAAGTACATCTCAGAAAATGGCCTCCAGTATTTTTCAGTTACCATGTAGATGACAGAAAGGGTGTGGAAATAAATCTCCCTTAGGGAATACAAAGTCAGGAACAGATAAGAATTTGAGAAAATCTATAAAGGAAAGACTGCGACGTCTCCTTTTTCAAATCCATTCCTTGCAATTAAAAACTTGAACACGTGAACACAGCCCTAGGTTAACAGCTGAAAAAAAGTATCCCCTATTTGCAGGAAAGGGAAGAAGTGTCTGATTGTGGGGGGGGGGGGGGGGGGGGTGAAACCGCTAAGACCCCCCTGCGATCTTCCATACGGGGCCCTGGCTCGACTACAGCTCTACATCTCTAAAGCGTGTCTTGTACCGAACACGGAAGTAGGTTGAAACCTGCCCCCTTCATTCATCTCTATGGGAGAGGCAAAGACACAGTGTTAACATGTCTCCGCCTCTCCCATAGAAATGAATGGAGAAGCCGTGTTTCGACCAGCTTACATGCTGGGTGCGAAACCTCATCACAGCAGCAGAGCTATGTTTTTTTCCTTTGGACATCTTCTTCAAGTATACTTATATATGATCAATAAAAAAATGATCTTCCATTCAGGTAAAATCCATTTTGCAATTGTGATCCTTGGAGCTGATATACCGTACTTCTTTTACTCTAGGTGTTCCTCATTTTCTCTCTTTTTTTCCCCTGTTTTTCTGTGACCTCATACATGACCTTAGAGAAATTTATTCATTTTTCTCCTGAAAATAACTTATTTAAAAATATATATTTAAAAGTTATGGACACCTTTGCACTCATTATTTTCTTAAATCACTAATTTCCATAATGCAAATAAAATGAGTTTGCTAGCTTGCATGATTATTTTATAATGTGAAAATAAAAAAGACAGCATACTTACACCCACCCCGCTGCCAGATCTTCCAGTCTTCCCTGCGGTCCTATTCTTCCTCTTTCTGATGACATATCGCTTCCGCAGAAACTGCGGAGAGTGAAATGTCACAGGAAGGAGAAAGAACAGGAGTGCAGCAGGGAATGGAAGATATCACAGGGGGAGCATCAGGGGAGGTAAAGTAAAAAAAAATAATAATAATAATGATAATAATACTGCAGCCGGGAAAACCCCTGAAAGTGTCTTTCTAAATAGTCTATATTAAAATGTTTCTACCATTTAGCTGCTCCTAAAAGAAATAAGAAAAATATATCAAGCAGACTTTTTGTTCTCAGTGTTTGAGGGAGCAGTAAGGAGGGAGAAGAGGTTGTACGCAACAGCTAAAAGTGTGAACAAAGAGGAAAGCATATATGGAGAACGGACTCACACAAGCACTTTGCTGGAGAGAAATACATTGGCTGTATAGAGAAAAAGGAGAGCATCCAGCATGTACTATTAGGGTATGTTCACATGGGCCAAAATTGCACGGAATGTCCATACAAAATATTCTACACAGAATTGATTTTAATGGGATTCTGCTGCACTGTTCACACTGGTATCCACAGAAAGAATAGACAATAAACAAGTCTATTCTTTCTGCAGAGTCTGCAAGGAAATGCATTGCCGTCTATGAGACAGCGCATTTCCGAGCAGTCCTAGCACCCACCGGACCGGGCAAATGTGCAGAATGACTCCACAGGTTTGCTGTGCGGACATTCCGCACAAACTCTGCCATGTAAACCTGGTCTTAGGAGGACACACCAACATGGGAAAACTCTGAATCCAGAATATGGCTGCAAATGCATATCAGAGGTTCTGCAAATGAATGAAGGAATGAAGACTGCAGACTTAAACTTAGTGCAAAGTTAAATAATAATAATATTATATATATATATATATATATATATATATATATATATTTTTTTTTTTTTTTTTTAATTATTATTATTATTCCAAAGACATCTATAGCCTTAAAAAAGCACTCAGGAATTGTTTTGCCTTTTTGCTTATATGATGCATCATAGACTACTATTAGAAAATAATGTAGAGGTTATTGTGTATGCCTGGTGCCACTTTCTCTGACCCAGTAAGCATGTGATTTTCTGTGGGTCAGGCTGGTGATCACGTTACCCAGGTACAATAATGAATTGCAAGGATACAGTTGTGCTGGAATAATGGCATAAAACACATGGCACTGTAGGACTAGTGATGGTGAGTGTGAATCATATGGTCAAATAAAAACAGAAAACAATAAAAACTGGAGTGCTTCTTTAGGGTAGGGGGTTCGCAAACAAATTTTTGGAACAGTTTTTATTTGTTAGTGGTTTTTTTTGTTTAAAAGACAGAAGTGGACAGAGCAGGAAGTAGTATAATTTTGTATTTTATATTTTCCATTCTTTTATTCTTTTCATTCTTTGGCTCAAAAACTGAATGAAAAACTGCCACATATCCTTTTGAAACCTTCCTTAAAGGGGTACTCAGCCCCTAGACATCTTATTCCCTATCGAAAGGATAGGGGATAAGATGTCTGATCGTGGGGGTCCTGCTGCTGGGGACCCCCCGCAATCTCTCCTGCAGCACCCGATTGTCATCAGCTGCACGGAGCGAAGATCGCTCCATGCTGATGAATTACGATACAGGGGCCGGAGTATCGTGACATCACGGCCCACCCCCTCGTGAAGTCAAGCCCCTCAATGCAAGCCTATGGGTAGTGGGTCAATTGCTACCCCCCCCCCCCAAGGGCCTTCCCTGCCACTATTACAAATGCTGAGCTTTTCATAAGTGCGGACATTTCCCCATACAAATATAGCCTGATAGTGCCCCTCCTGAGTTTAGACTCTGGATCCGCCACTGTGATAGAGCACTGTGATAGAATCAGCAAATCACTTATAATACTTAGTAATGCTATGCAACAGCATAGCATTATTCAATGTTCGCACTCTAAATATAAACATGTAAAAGTCCCTCTTGGGACTTAAAAAGTGTAAATAAAATAGTACAAATTTTTTTTTTTAAATGCAAATAAGCCACTCCTCTAATAAGAATGAAAATCACTCCCTTTCCCATTTTTCAAATAAAAAAAACACATTTGTATCGCTGCATGTGGAGCTGTCCGAGCATGATGAGATGAGTTATCCAACATGATGTTTATGATTCCATACAGTGAATGGCATTAACTTAATAAAAAAAAAATAAAACACTAAAATTGAAAATTTTTGGTTACATCACATTCCAGAAAAAATTTTATAAAAATTATCAAAAAGAAATATATGCGCAAACGTGAAACCAATAAAAACTACAGATCATTTTGGGTCCTGTCCAGTCAATACTACAGTCATGTAAATAACATGAAATGTTATATTTCAGTGCATGTTTACTATCATGGTATTCCAGAAATTTCTATTTGTGCACACATAACATGGAGTATGAGCAAAATCATTTGCTAGAGTTTAAACCTAATGGTCTTATGCTTGTTTTGCCTTTCAGAAATAAGACTGGGCACAACTGAGCAATAGTTCCTTTTCAGGACATATCTATCTTAGCACAATATTTCAATATTTACCCTGTGTAATCTATTATTTTAGCTATACCTCTCTGATGACGTCATCTTCAATAGTGTGACAGAAACGCGTTGATGGTTGTATCTATGAAGCAAATAGGACCTTGGAGCTGACATATATATTACGGCCTGAATTGCTCAGATTCGCATTAACCAAACCGCAGCATTAGTGTATCCATCTGAACACTGTGCTTAGTTTTTGAGCTTCCAGATGGGATTTTTTTTTTTTATCTGCCTTCTGTTGCACCAATAATCTTGAATTCTGAATGGCTACAGTTATCAATTCCATTTTGGTAACTGTGGGTTCTTTATTTACGGCACAATTATTGTACAGTATTTTTATGTGGGTGATGGCACATCACATTGACTTTTTTGGGGGAGATTTTATCTAAGTAACCAATAAAAGTTATATTTTAGGCACTTTCCCTCAGCACTATATTATTCTATTATAGTTCTGATATATTTTCTAGTTGTATGCTGGGAATACTAATACTCTGCTGCAGCAGAAAGTCGGTGCGGTATTCCATCATGTGAACATAGCTTAAAGAGTACCTCTCATCAAAAAAACTTTTGATATATTATAGATTAATGTATGCTGAATAACTTTACAATTGCATGTTATTAAAAAATATGCTTCTTTCTATTTAATTTTCCACTTTGAAGAAATGACCACTAGGGGTCTCCCTACCAGTCCTGGCAGCAAGCATTTCAGACTCATGCTGGAGTCCTAAACACTACGAGTTGCCAGTCTGCTTTGTTCACAAAGGAGAACACTCAGAGCTGCCAGCCTGCTTTGTTCACAACCTGTTTGGCTGTGAACAAAGCAGGCTGGCAGCTCTGAGTGTTTAGGACTCCAGCATGAGTCAGAAATGCTTGCTGACAGGACTGATCGGGAAAAATACAATAGAAAGAAGCATATTTTTCATTAACATGCTATTGGAAAGTTATTCAACATTCATTAATCTAAAATATATCAAAAGTTTACTTGATGAGAGGTACCCTTTAATGCTCCTGGTAACAGCCCCTTTAAGCAGGTTAGGATGGGGTAAACCAGATAAAAATGAGGTCTAACATATAGGAGATAGGCCCACTAATAGCCGACATTGCTAATATGTTAATGGACTTTGCGCAATGGAGACATGACCTGGCATACCCAACATCCCTGCCTCCTTGCGGGGTCCCGTATCTGTTGTGTAAAGCTGGCATTTAACATATTAGTAATGCTGGCAAATAAGAGGTCTATCTCTGGAACCGAACCTCAGGTAAGTTATGCCTCATTTTAGTCTGGTTCACCCACACCCTTATAACCCTGTGTATTGGGTTTCAGCTGGCAGTTTCCCTTTAAAAACTACCAAATGCACCCGTCATTTTAAGTGACTTTCAGTAAATCTGTGGAGATGTGCTGCTATACAAAGTAATGACTCCAAGATTGAAATGGCTTAAACAGGCAAACAAAAAAAAGCACTTCTTCAGTAAGTTATAAAAAGTCTACTAATGGAAAAACTAACAAAGGTTTCTTACAAAACCTGCGTTGATTGATAAATATTAGAAAAGAAAAAAAAGCGAATTGCTATGCTAGGGGAGGATTAATTTTATCATGCTGTCCCTCCCTACCTGGAACATTCCTAAGGCAATGGAATGACAGATTTACAGTAAGCCCTTTGTTTTTATCTGTCAAGTAATGTGCCGTGAAGATCTGCTTCTTATCATAATACTGTCAGCTGCTGCTGCCACACCAGACTCCTTCCCCTACACCTCTACATTCATTTGTACCTTCAGCTAGATAAATGCTGGCAGCAAGCCAGAGCCCGAAACCTCATAGCCCTTGGCGCGTCTTTTTTTGTTTCTTAGAAAACCAGCTGAATAATGGCAGGCGAACAGTGACCGCCTTAACTAATATATTCCATTAGGTGATCTGTCCAAGAAAGCAAAAACGGAGAAGAACCACAATAGGCAGCTTTATGGAAGAAGAGTTTAAAGGCTTTGGGGGAGATTTATCAAAACCTGTCCAGAGGAAAAGTTGCAGAGTTGCCCATAACAACCAATCAGATTGCGTCTTTCATTTTTCAGAGGCCTTTTAAAAAATAAAAGAAGCGATCTGATTGGTTGCTATGGGGGGTAACTCAGCAACTTTTCCTCTGGACAGGTTTTGATAAATCTCCCCCTTTGTCTATTAAAATACTTAAATTTGCGAATTTATAACTAACACCTAAAAATAGAGGAGGTGACACTTATTCAAGATGTTGACTTGTAGGTGGTATATGTCAGGTTGAAGGGGTCTTTAGGGGGATTATTCCCATTATTTGCTTGCATGCCCTCCATAACTAGCTTCCATCTAAGTGTTAAAGTGAGGTCTGGGCCGGAGTGAGATTGTGCCAAAGTTTTATGATCATTTCAACTTGCCGCCTTTGTTAAATAAGATACCACAGCAAAAGTCACAGCAAATGTGGTGTGGAAGCCAAAATGTCACAAATTGTTTGCAACATGTATACACAATAAAGTAGATACATTGATAATCCACTACCCCCCCCCCCCCTTATGGAAACATGAGAAGTGAATGCTATTGGCATATTAATATTGAGAAAGATGGCAATACATTTTAAATAGCTGTTGGCCGAATGTTCATGTGGCAGACACCAGTCTGTCCTGATCCCCACACACACATGCATGCTTGGCTCACTTAAAGGGGTACTCCAGTGGGGAAAATTTTTTTAAACTGGTGCCAGTAAGTCATACAGATTTGTAAATTGCTTCTATATAAAAATCTTAATCCTTCCAGTACTTATCAGCTGCTGTATGCTCCAGAGGAAGTTCTTTTTTTTTTGAATGTCCTTTCTGTTTGACCAAAGTGTTCTCTGCTGACACCTCTGTCCATTTTAGGAACTGTCCAGAGTAGGAGCAAATTTCCATAGCAAACCTTTCCAGCTCCGGACAGTTCCTGATATGGACAGAGGTGTCAGCAGAGAGCACTGGGGTCAGACAGAAAATTTCTTTAAAAATAAAAGAACTTCCTGTAGAACATACAGCAGCTCATAAGTAATGGAAGGATTACGTTTTTTTTTAAATAGAAGTCATTTACAAATCTGTTTAACTTTCTGGCACCAGTTGATTTAAAAAAAAAAAAAAAAAATTTCCACAGGAGTACCCCTTTAAGCATTCATATGTTGTGAACAGGGAGAAAGCCTCTGCCAGACCACTTTAGCGATGGTTTATCTACCCAACAACAAACATCTTGAAATCCAACTTGCCTGTTTTCTTCCTGAACACCAGGTAATGGCGGGAGTCAGTAGACTACCTGCATATTAGATAGTCAGCAAATGGCTTAAAGGAGTAGTCCAGTGGTGACTCAGTGGTGAGCAACTTATCCCCTATCCTAAGGATAGGGGATAAGCTGCAGATCTCGGGGGGTCCGACCGCTGGGGCCCCCTGCGATCTCCTGTACGGAGCCCTGACAGCCCGCGGGAAGGGGGCGTGTCGACCTCCCCACGAAGCGGCGGCCGACACGCCCCCTCAATACAACTCTATGGCAGAGCCGAAGCGCTGCCTTCGGCAATATCCGGCTCTGCCATTGAGATGTATTGAGGGGGAGTGTCGGCCGCCGCCTCGTGCGGGGGTCGACACCCGCTATCTGGGCGGAGAGCCGGGGCCCCGTACAGAGAGATCGCAGGGGGCCCCAGCTTATAGGGGTTTAGGATAGGGGATAAGGATAGGGGATAGGGGATACGTTTTTCACCACTGGACTACCCCTTTAAAGGAAAACTCTGATGCAGCAGCCCCCCCCCAAAAAAATGAATACCATAATGTAGCCCATTAAAATACCTTTTGATGGAGCCCTCAATCGTGTAGAAGGGCCCAGCTGTTTTCACGTTATGTGCCTGGCCCGCGCTGTAAAAACTACATCTCCCAGCATGCCCGCTCGTCACATCTGGCCAGCTCCTGCCTGTATCTCCCCTGCTCGGCCCCCTCCAGAAATTATAATAAATCATGCCCCCTCCGCATTTGCTGAGCTGAGCCTATGGCAGCTCAGCTCAGCGCATTTATGAATATATTAGTGAGGGGAAAGTACCCGACTCCGGGCTGGGAGGCCGGCATAGCCCGCAATGACTCATGGGAGGTATGAGTCACCGGGCTAAGTTGCCGGCGCAGCGCTCGGAATAAGCGGTCGAGCGTCATCAAATGCAGGAAAAGGACCCAGCTTCCGGTCGGCGGAAAAATGCAGGAGAAGACCGGGAAAAGGGCCATATGGAAAGCGCAAGTATATTAGAATGTTATATAACTTTGCTTGATGCTTCTTTTGCCTCAGAAAAGAATTTGCATCGGAGTACTCCTTTAATAAAAAGTGATTGTCAAAACTGGACACCCCCTTTTTGTTATTACCGTATACTGGTCTCTAAAACATATCGTCAGTGTTGAAAAAAAATGACAGTATTTTCCGTTGCCAATTTAACTCTCCTGTCTCTGACGGACATCTACCTTCCGGAGGACTAGACCTATCTCCTTGGTGCAAGGTGGAAGGCTAAGTAATCCACAACACCTGGGCTCTTTAAGGAGGCAAACAACTGAGACACAGACACAGACAAGGGACTGAAAAAGAGAGAAAGGAGAAACAAGTCAGAGACACAACACCTGCCTCAACAACCTGGTGCTTAGCAGATTCAAAATAAAGATCCTAACTAGAGATGAGCGAACTTACAGTAAATTTGATTCGTCACGAACTTCTCGGCTCGGCAGTTGCTGACTTATCCTGCATAAATTAGTTCAGCTTTCAGGTGCTCCGGTGGGCTGGAAAAGCTGGATACAGTCCTAGGAAAGAGTCTCCTAGGACTGTATCCACCTTTTCCAGCCCACAGGAGCACCTGAAAGCTGAACTAATTTATGCAGGAAAAGTCATCAACTGCCGAGCCGAGAAGTTCGTGACGAATCGAATTTACTGTAAATTCGCTCATCTCTAATCCTAACAGCACCAACACCTGTTTATACAGTATGTCCCAAATGCAAACCATACATATTATTTATAAATAAGCATCACAATTTGCATCTATTGGCCTAGAGCAGTGGTCTTCAACCTGGGGACCTCCAGATGTTGCAAAACTACAACTCCCAGCATGCCCGGACAGCCATCGGCTGTCCGGGCATGCTGGGAGTTGTAGTTTTGAAACATCTGGGCGGTCCGCAGGTTGAAGACCACTGACCTAGAGAAATGATCAGCTTACAGATCAGCGATAGACTGCTGCCTATTACTACAGAACACAAAGATAAAATTGTCAGCGAATCCTAAAGACCACATGACATAAAATCCTCTAAGCACACGTGATGTAACATAGAAGATGAGCACAATCATCCAGTTTGCCAAGAACATTAAGTAAAACCTGTGAAAAGAAATGCACTTGACAGCTTGGAGTAAGGGAGTAATGAGTTACGATGATGGATGTGCGGTCGGGATGAACGCACTGAATTCTATATTCTGCTCTAAACTTGATCAGCTAACAAAACGTAATCCGAAAAGTACACATAGTACACACTAGTGAAGGTGCACAGCAGAAACGTCCCGTCAACAAGTTCCCTGAAATATGGCGTGTGTGCACACTTACTGGACTCCCTCTCCTGGGATCTACAACAGATAAGGAGCTTGGATGATGCTCACCAATAGCTTCCATTGAAAGAAAAAGAAAAATGGACCAGACATTCTGTCTCTCTATTCCTCAGGACATTAGAGATGAGCGAACTTACAGTAAATTCGATTCGTCACGAACTTCTCGGCTCGGCAGTTGATGACTTATCCTGCGTAAATCAGTTCAGCCTTCAGGTGCTCCGGTGGGCTGGAAAAGGTGGATACATTCCTAGGAAAGAGTCTCCTAGGACTGTATCCACCTTTTCCAGCCCACCGGAGCACCGGAAAGCTGAACTAATTTATGCAGGAAAAGTCATCAACTGCCGAGCCGAGAAGTTTGTGACGAATCGAATTTACTGTAAGTTCGCTCATCTCTACAGGACATTATTGGTGCCAGATGACTAAGCTTCAGTTCATCACCTCCATTCTACTACTATACACATATTGAAAAGGATAAGGACTGGTAAGGTTCAGTTCACACTGCCGCTAGGCTCCATCCTATTCTTGGTCCATTTGGCTCTTTTTTTGTTGTTGCAACGAACGGACCCAGAACGGGTTGAAGCACAACTGACACCACCGGACCCGGATAGATCCCATTGACTTGAATGACGTCTGACTGGGATCTGGTATTTTAGCAAAGTTGAGCAAAGAAAAACAATGACTATTCTTTTCTTTACCCAACTCCCATCATTCTGTCAAACTGTCTGACGGAGCCGTAACTCGTGTGAACAAGCCCTAACTGATGGCATAATGGCACAGCATTCTGTGTAAAAAGTTATTTAAAGGGGTACTCTAGTGTAAAACATTTTTAAATCAACTGGTGCCAGAAAGTTAAAGAGATTTGTAAATTACTTCTATTAAAATATCTAGACAACTTCCAGTACTTATCAAGGAAGCTGATACTACAGAGGAAGTTGTGGAGTTCTTTTCAGTCTGACCACAGTGCTCTCTGCTGACACCTCTGTCCATGTCCGGAACTTTCCAGAGCAGGAGAGGTTTACTACACACAAAAGTCAAGCAAACAATACATATAAAATAGATTACAGTCAATCATCATCTGAATTTGTGAGAAAGAGGAAACCTTAGGCAAACTGCTATTATTATTATAATTTTTTATTTTTTTTGCTTTGCTCTATATCTAGTGCTTAATTCCTGATATACAAAGTAACAGAAAGAAAGCTAGTACAGTGATGACAGGAAGGCACGCAACTACAACACCATCAATGACAACTTCCGACATGTCTCATGCCACATCACTAGTTCTTAGAGATAGGAATTACACTTTAAAAAGTTTCTCAGCAATTATTAAAGATTTTATACAAACAACTCTTCTTAAGAAAGGAAATGCCTTCAAGTTCTATCTGCTCAGCTAATCCAGAAGACATCGAACCCTGCTGAGGTATTATTTATTCAAAGGTGAATGCACACACTGTATAAGGAGGCCGACACTTCACTGGCTCTTGGAAAAAACATGCACAGCAGCACTCTGACGCCACCCTTTGGAGGCAGTTTTCCCTGCAAGTCAGTATTTGACTCCATTAAAGTGCATCTGTCCCCTCTGTACGAGCTACGAAGGTGTAGACACCAGCAACTAGGGCAGAAGAAGATAAAACACACAGTATCTTTATTTACTTTGCCTGCAGCTTGTAAACACATATCGCTGTGATCTGTAATTCCACCAATCGGGGAGGCAGGCAGAGTCGGGGGAGCAAACTGCTGTGACTCTGTCGTCCTCTACGACTGTTCAGGGGAATTATAAAGCAACGTCGATATTTGCAAATTTACAATCTTTTTTTTTTAAAAGGTAGATTCTGTTTCATCTGCTTATGCCCTAATTGCTGGTGTCTGCACCTCCGTACCTCGTACAAAAGTGACGGATGCACTTTAAAAAGCCTTAGGACATGACAAGGAACAACTATTACCCAGCTCTGTACAGAAGAGGGGCAAAGGCTTCTGGGACAGATGTCTACAGATGGGTCATTCCTCCTTCTGGGAAGTGTCTGGCTTGGCTAAAGTCATGTCCTAAGGCTTCCTAATGAAATCAAACACTGACTTGAGGGAAAGCTATCCCCAAAAGCTGGTGTCAGACAACTACTTTGCACATCCTTCTTACCACATTTTTTATATATGGTACTGTTAGAATTTGTGGAACTTTTCATACAAATTCTATATAGAAAGGCTACAAAACCAAATCTCCAGGAGTACAGAGCAGAGGGTACTAGGGGTATATGGAGATCTAGTCATTTTCTGGGAAATGGTGGGGATAGATAATAATGTGTTAAAGGGGTACTCCGGTTGGAAACTTATTATTTTTTTTTTTAATCAACTGGTGCCAGAAAGTTAAACAAATTTGTAAATTACTTCTATAAAATAAATCTTAATCCTTCTAGTACTTATTAGCTGCTGAATACTACAGAGGAATTTATTTTCTTTCTGGAACACAGAGCTCTCTGCTGACATCATGACCACAGTGCTCTCTGCTGACATCTCTGTCCATTTTAAGAACTGTCCAGAGTAGGAGAAAATCCCCATAGAAAACGTATGAGAGCTCTGTGTTCCAAAAAGAAAAGAATTTTCTCTTTAGTATTCAGCAGCAAATAAAGTACTGGAAGGATTAAGATTTTTTAATAGAAGTAATTTACAAATCTGTTTAACTTTCTGGCACCAGTTGATTAAAAAATAATAATAATAAGTTTTCCACCAGAGTACCCCTTTAAGAATCATAAAGGGCAAACAATGGACATTTTTTTATATTTTTTATTTTGTAAAAATTTGGCTACGTGCATGCTGTTGTTGTGATTGAACCCCTTTGGCTCTTTAATTTTACGCTGAATGGAACCTGAACAGATTGGAACACAATGGACACTGCCAGATCCCAGTAGGTCCCGTGGGGTCCATTGTTTCACAGGTGTTGAGCGGAGAAAAAATTAGGACATGCAGTTTTTTTTTTTCTGCTTAAGGGTGCGTTCACACGCTATTACTAGCAGCGGGTTTCATGCTGCGGGAAACCTGCCGCGAGTTACACTACCATTGATTTGAATGGGTCCACAGGCAGTCCGCAATAGTGTCAGATCTGCGGTCTGTCCGCGGACCCATTTAAATCAATGGTAGCGTAACTCGCAGCGGGAAACTGCTAGCTGCTAGTGTGTGAACTAAAGGGGTATTCCAGGATTAATTTTTTTTTATTTGACTTATGCTACAGGGGCTGTAAAGTTAGTGTAGTTTGACGTAAAGTAAAGAGCTGTAAAGTTCGTGTAGTCTGACGGTTTTCTCAAAATTCTGTGATTATCGCCCCAATATTTATTCTTAACAGCATACAAAATGACTCATGTCTCGGGATTTCCCAGGTTGCAGTGCGTTGAGACCTGACATCACTAGTCAGATGATCAGAGGGAGCCTGTCCTGCATCAATTTTGCAACAGCTTTAGGCCCCCTGGTTAGAAAACACTGTGTTTCAATGGGTGTGTTGGCTGATGTGTGGGAGGAAGGAAAGTGACCTCAAACTTTCAAGCACTGTGGGATGTGTAGTTTAGAGAAAGTTTACAGAAAGTTTATGGCTTCACCTGCCTCCAGAAAAGATGTATGTGATGGTGATGCACAGTGCTTGAATAGATCAAGAATAGATCTTACTGCCCCCTAGTGTTACAAGAAAAAAGGTCTTTATTTTTACATTAATGTTAAAGTGTACCTGTCGTCAACAAAAACTTTTTATATAATGTAGATAATACAATGATATGTATATTTGTAATATACATTGGTTAAAAAATGTGTATATTTATGGGTGAAAAGTGCTGTCCCTACAGCTATTGCCTGTGAGGAGTCCAAATACAGGAAGTGAGGACAGTACAAGCAGGGCTCTGTACAGGCTCCTGGCTTGTCAATTCTCCTGATGTGTGAGCCCGTAGCATGTCACAGAGCCTCACTACACAGAGCCCTGCGTGTCCTCACTGCACATAGCCCTGCGTGTCCTCACTGCACATAGCCCCGCCTGTCCACCCTCACTTCCTGTATTTGGACTCCTCATAGAGACACACAAGCAATAGCTGCAGGGACAAAAATATACATATATTTTAAAAACGTGTATAGGCAGCTGCAACCCGACAATAGGGACCATAGTATTACTGCCAGACAAGTACTAATGTGAAAAAGGTTGTGTATCTGGTGTCAGAAAGTTAAACAGATTTGTAAATTACTTCTATTTAAAAATCTTAATCCATCCAGTAATTATTAGCTGCTGTATGCTCCACAGGAAGCTCTTTTCTTTTTGAATTTCCTTTCTGCCTGATCACAGTGCTCTCTGCTGACACTACTGTCCATTTTAGGAACTGTCCAGAGTAGGAGAGGTTTGCTATGGGGATTTGCTCCTACTCTGGACAGTTCTTGACATGGACAGAGGTGTCATCAGAGAGCACTGTGGTCAGACAGAAAGGAAATTCAAAAAGAAAATAATTTCCTGTGGAGCATACAGCAGCTGATAAGTACTGGAAAGATTAAAGGAGAACTCCAGAATATAAAAATTGTTCATTTCCAGTGTCCTGTTTTTCTGTTCACAAGCAGCAGATTTGCTATTACAGAAAACCTGTCCATATAACAGAAAAGAGGTTGTCTGCGGCGTATGGAACAGATTTGTCATGTGTGAATGTACATGCACACAAATATAATTTAATGCATGCAGATTTTCTCCACTCACTTTTTGGGGCGAAACTGCCTAACTTGTGCCAAATTTACTATAAAGGCGCACGGCCTTAATAAATATTGCACCTTTTCAATTGTAGCTCGGATTTCGCTGTGGCTCCAGCCACAATTAAAAGCTTGCCTCGAGGAATTTGTGACGTTTTTAAGGTAGTTGTGTCTTTTTATGTGCACATAATAAATAACGTCTACTGCATCGGAAACAACGCACCGCTGGATTTCACAATCAGTTAGCAAATATATTAAAAAGGCGCAACAACACGCTTCGCCTAAGGATGAGCCTTTATGCAGCCAAGAAAAGGCAGAAACACAATAATAAATGTCCTCCTATATGTTGTGGATTCGATCACTGTTTTAGGCACACGGCTCTGCCAGGTCCTACTGCACACAAATTGCTCTTTTCTCTGCAGCCACACAACCACCCACCCTACAGAATTGTTGCGGCCCTTCCTTCCAGAGCTTTTGAAAGCTTGAAACGTTGCAATTTTTCTAACACTATCATTTTACTGCAAATGAAATAAAAAAACAAAACAAACAAAAAAACTAACAAACAATTACACACTGTTTTAGGCATGGCCACATCCAGGCTACTTGATGCAGAACCCACATCAAAGAATTTTTATTGACATAGATTTATGGTTCTTGTCATTCAAGCTTCCTGGTTTCTGTATATAATTTCAGAATAACCGTATTCCTAAAGACAGAATGGCATTTGCACATTTAAAGGGAGGCTTGTCACCAGATTTAGACTGAGTGAACCAGGGGCCCCATCAAACCCCACAGAATCTCTAACAACTGCCAAATAAGTTTAACCCCTTAAGGACTCAGCCCATTTGGACCTTAAGGACAATTTTATTTTTTCGCTTTCGTTTTTTCCTCCTCCCCTTCAAAAAATCATAACTCTTTTTTATATTTTCATCCACAGACTAGTATGAAGGCTTGTTTTTTGCGCGACCAGTTGTCCGTTGTAATGCCATCACTCACTTTACCATAAAATGTATGGCACAACCAAAAAAATACTATTTGTGTGGGGAGATTAAAAAGAAAACCGCAATTTAGCAAATTTTGGAAGGTTTTGTTTTCACAACGTACAATTTATGGTAAAAATGATGTGTTTTTTATTCTTTGGGTCAATACGATTAAAATGATACCCATGATTATACACTTTTCTATTACTGTTGCGCTTAAAAAAAAATCGCAAACTTTTTAACCAAATTAGTACATTTTAAATCCCCCTATTTTGAAGACCTATAACTTTTTCATTTTTCCGTATAAGCGGTAGTATGAGGGCTCAGTTTTTGCGCCGTGATCTGTACTTTTTATTAATACCATATTTGCTTATACAAAACTTTTATAAATTTTTTTATTACCATATTTATCGGCGTATAACACGCACTTTTTAGTGCGTGTTATACGCCGATACACCCCCAGGAAAGGCGGGGGGAGAGAGGCCGTTGCTGCCCGCTTCTCTCCCCCTGCCTTCCCTGGGGTCTAGAGCCCTGCTGACGGCCCTTCTCTCCCCCTAGCTATTGGCGCCGCTGCCCGTTCTGTCCCCCTGACTATCGGTTCCGCCCCACTGCCGGCGCCAATAGCCAGGGGGAGAGAAGCGGCGCCGACATCCAGGGGGAGAGAAGGGGCAGCGGCACCCATTGCCGGCGCCGTTGCCCCCCCCCCCATCCCCGGTGGCATAATTACCTGGGTCGGGTCCGCGCTGCTGCAGGCCTCCGGCGTGCGTCCCCTGCGTCGTTGCTATGCACGGCGCATAGCAACGACGCAGGGGAAGCGCGCCGGAGGCCTGCAGCAGCGCGGACCCGACCCAGGTAATTATGCCACCGGGGATGGGGGGAGGCAATGGGGCAGCGGCGCCGGCAATGGGTGCCGCTGCCCCTTCTCTCCCCCTGGCTGTCGGCGCCGCTTCTCTCCCCCTGGCTATCGGCGCCGGCAGTGGGGCGGAACCGATAGTCAGGGGGACAGAACGGGCAGCCGATAGCCAGGGGGAGAGAAGGGCCGGCAGCAGCGCTCTAGACAGCGGCCTATAACACGCAGCCTCATTTTACCAAGGATATTTGGGTAAAAAGAGTTTTTTACCCAAATATCCATGGTAAAATGAGGGTGCGTGTGTGTGCGTGTATACCCCGATATACCCCCAGGAAAGGCAGGGGGAGAGAAGCGGGCAGCGACGGCCTCTCTCCCCCTGCCTTTCCTGGGGGTATATCGGGGTATACACGCACACACACGCACCCTCATTTTACCATGGATATTTGGGTAAAAAACTCTTTTTACCCAAATATCCTTGGTAAAATGAGGCTGCGTGTTATAGGCCGGTGCGTGGTATACCCCGATAAATATGGTAATTTTTGGGGGAATAAAATGTCATAAAAAAGCAGCTATTTTGGACTTTTTTTTTTTTTTTTTACGTTCATGCCGTTCACCGTACGGGATCATTTACATTTTATTTTAATAGTACGGATATTTACGCACGCGGCGATACCAAATATGTATGTAAAATAATTTTTTTTTACACTTTTTGGGGGTAAAATAGGGAAAATGGGACAATTTACGTTTTTATTCGGGGAGGGGTTTTTCACATTTTGTTTACTTTTACTTTTTTACTTTTATTTTTACACTCTTATAGTCCCCATAGGGGACTATTTATAGCAACCATTCGATTGTTAATGCTGTTCAGTGCTATGTATAGGACACAGCAGTGATCAGGGTTATCGGTCATCTACTGCTCTGGTCTGCAGGAAGGCAGATCAGAGCAGAAGACTCCCGGAAGGCAGCGGAGCCAGGTGAGGGGACCTCCGTCTGCCGTACAGGATGATCGGATTGCCGCGGCAGCGCTGCGGGCGATCCGATCATCCTGTTAAGTGATCGCGATGCTGCAGATGCCGTGATCTGTATTGATCACGGCATCTGAGGGATTAATGGCAGACATCCGCGGGATCGCGGGTGTCCGCCATTACCGGCGGGTCCCTGGCTGCGATCCACAGCCGGGACCTGCCGCGCATGATGCCAGCATCGCTCCGATGCCCGTGGTTATGCTCAGGACGTAAATGTACGTCCTGGTGCGTTAAGTACCACATCACCAGGACGTATATTTACGTCCTGCTTTGTTAAGGGGATAAAGGGGTACTCCGGTGGAAAACTTTTTTTTTTTAAATCAACTGGTGCCAGAAAGTTAAACAGATTTGTAAATTACTTCTATTAAAAAAATCTTAATCCTTCCAGTACTTATTATCTGCTGAATACTACAGAGGAAATTCTTTTCTTTTTGAAACACAGAGCTCTCTGCTGAATCATGACCACAGTGCTCTCTGCTGACATCTCTGACCATTTGAAGAACTGCCCAGAGTAGGAAAAAATCACCATAGCAAACATATGCTGCTCTGGACAGTTCCTAAAATGGACAGAGATGTCAGCAGAGAGCACTGTGCTCATGATGTCAGCAGAGAGCACTGTGTTCCAAAAAGAAAATAATTTCCTCTGTAGTATTCAGCAGCTAATAAGTACAGATTTACAAATCTGTTTAACTTTCTGGCACCGATTGATTAAAAAAAAAAAAAAAAAAAAGTTCTCCACCGGAGAAGCCCTTTAAGGCTATTTTCAGACGGTGGAAATTTTCCGTGCAGACATTCCACTGACAGCAGAATGCCGTTAGGACTGTATGGAAATAGTCGGCAATTCATTTCTGCGCTAACTCCGCAGAAAGAACAGACATGTCTATTCTTTCTGCGGACTCCGGAATCGGGATTTCCATTGCAGAAACATCAACATTCCGCCTTGTGCACAGTGCAGTAGAATCCCATTGGAATCTATGGGACTCCGCTGCTGCGCATTTCCATTGTGTGACTATAACCTTAATGTGAAATAATGTGGGGCTTCAGGGGGAAAAAAAAGGCTTTCTGACACCTCCCCCACCCAGCCAGGCAGGTGAGGGAAAGCTGTGGAGACCGCCTCACAGACACTTCCTAGATGCCAAAGCCTTGGCTGTCAATGATGAGAGAGTGTGAAGGCATTTTACTGACTGACCTATTCCCTTTAAAGAGTATGACCTTTTAAAATCTGTCAGGCTTTAGTTACATTAACCCTTAGAGTGCTGACAATGCAATTTTAGTGGTCTCCCTGCTGTTAATGAGCCTCTGAGAGGCTCATTTATGGTGCACAGCTATTTCTCATTCTCTCCCTTTCAGGGGGCAGGACCCAAGCTGAGATGTTTGCCAACAGTACTCCCATTTGGACTTCCTTTCCCATAGTTGTTTGGCCAATCACAGCACAACACACACAAACATATCTGCACAGTAGGGGATAAGTTTTTTTGGGCAATTTTTTAGGTGCTTTGAGGTGCTATGT
The DNA here is from genome assembly GCF_029499605.1 of Hyla sarda. Taxonomy (NCBI): domain Eukaryota; kingdom Metazoa; phylum Chordata; class Amphibia; order Anura; family Hylidae; genus Hyla; species Hyla sarda. The sequence continues at coordinate 189,532,408 of NC_079189.1, forward strand.
TTGCAGAAAGGGAAAGCAGCTGCACAGCAAGAAATGTAATGGTAATGCAGAACAAATCCCACCTTTATTAAAGGAGTACTGCAGCCTTATACAATTTATCCCCCGCAGGATAGGGGCTAAGTGTCTGATCGCAGGGGTCCAAACACTGGAATCCCCAGTACAGGGCCCTGGCTCTGTAGAGGCTCTCCCCATGCAGAAGGTGTGTGGGCCGCAGCATGACGCCACGCCCACTCCACGTATCTCTATGGGAGAGGTGGAGATGCAGCGTTTGTGCATCCCCGCCTCTCCCATAGAGGTGAATGGAGGGAGTGTGTCTGCCGACCTCTTAATGAGGTCGACGACACAAACATATGCCGCGCAGAGCTGCGGCAGTTCCTGAGCCCCATCGGTCGGACCCCCGCGATCAGACACTTATCCCCTATCCTGCCGATAGGGGATAAGTTGCCTACAGCTGCAGTACTCCTTTAGATGATGATGATAATGACAAGCTAAAGGGAGGTAGATGGTAAAAAGAACACATTTTCCTTAAAGGGTGGTCAGGGATGAGAGGGAAGCCTTGGTGAGCCCCACTTTGTGTGTACCCTCTTAGTGTCCTTGGGGACATTTATCAATGTTTGCTTATGTTTTCCTTTTTTTAGTTATTTTTTTCTTACAATATTTTTGCTTATGCGCGACGTATTTATCAACTGGTTTCAGCCTGTTGATAAATTTCTTTCACTTAAGCACTTTTCTTTTTTTGCATTGGTAGTGGCTTTTTCTGCTCCATGTCTGAGCTGGAGTAAATTTAGTAGGTTTTTTCATGCGATGCAACTTTTTTGAGACTTTCGCACTTGATAAATCTCTGACCACTGCAAGTCAAAAATCACTTTTTGCTTTGGTAAGCAAGATTTTTATTTTTTGCTTAGGACACTGAACATGCAATAAGAAAAAAGGGCGTAGTCACACGTGCAACTTTTTTGCGACAATTTTAAGCAAAAAAAACCTACTAAATGCTTTGATAAATGTTCAGAGACGGATTGAGCCTAACAACAGGAAGTTGACAGCAATTAGAAATGATACAGAAAGAGACACCGCCTTTTTTTTCTGGGGTAATTCATTTTTGGTCATTGAGGTGATTTACATATATGTTAGGAATCACATAAGTTATCAAATGTAGGAAAGGTGTTTGAAGCAATAGTGACCATTTAATAACTTTAAATTCCGAATCCTAGGACATTTTTAGGCTCTAATCCCATCCTGTCTAAAAAACTGTCCCAGAACTACTAAGAAAGCCCTTTTTGTTACAAACTTTGAGCAGTTCAGTGACAGACTAGACAAAAATTGAACTGCTGGTAAGGATACATGGTATACCAGTAGTTTAACCCTTTATACGCATGTTATAAATGCCCATGTTTGAAGAATCTCATGACACAGGAGTTTTAAATAATCCTGGGTCTGTACGTAAAGATATATACTATGTAATCACTTAGCTATGAGATGGCATAAACTAGAGAGCTGCTGCTGCTTATAAAAAGCCCAAATGACTGAAACAGTTGTTTGGGCTGAAACATGTCATAATGTAACAAAGGTTTTTATGACAGCTGCCTCGTATCTGCCTCAGATCACAGTTCAAGCTAGCGCCTCGCCTGTCTATAACCTTCATCACATTACATACATGCCTGCCACCTGTCCAGCGTCTTTTGCTGCTACACAAGATTAAAAGCATTTCCCAGAAGACAATCCATCTGTATGTCAATAGCCAGGTTTACAATATTCATTTATTCCCTTAAAGGGGGAAAACACACACACAGAGGCTCAGGATATAAATCACGCTGTCTGCGATAAGGGATTTAAGGTACTTTTTACAAGATGCTTATTCTGTGTTCTGCCATGTGATTTGTTTAAAATCCCCTCCAAAAAATTCCTTCTGCAATGATGAAATGTCTGAGCCTTAGAAGGAAAATCCCGTGCCAATAGTAAGGAGATGCATCTGCCAAGAAGGGTTCATTAGGATTCAGCCTACCCCAATAATCACTCAGCATCCCAGTCAATAACCCGTGAGCTCACAGCTTTACAAGGGATTAACACATACAGAAGTGGTTTGCTTAGGTCAAAGACATAAGTATGTCCCTATAGATCAGGCTGAAGCGGAAGCTTTTAACTCCATCGGCTGTCTTTGTAAGGAAATACACATTCAGGTGCATTTAAAGCCGCTCACAGCAAAATACTGAGGATTTCTCTGTGATTTCTTAGCATCGCTTCCCCATATACACTGTATAATATATTCCATTTAGGTAAAAGACAGCAATTGATGTTGCATTTACATCATGTAATCTCAGTGAAAATGACAGATATGAGCCGTAATTTCTGTGTAGACTACAATTGACCACGTCCATTACATTGATGGGAGGGGGTGGATACATTTGTCTGATAGTAAACAATGACAGCAGAAATGAACTGAAAATTCCCTAGCTACGCTAAATATTGCAATCCACATCAGACATATTTCAGTTAAACATGCCGACCATCTAAGGCGTATGGGGCTGTCCCAACACCCTCTCGAAGGCAGATTTTCGCAATCCGTTTTTTTTAATCATAAACCTGATACAAAAACGTGGTGTGAACCCACCCTAACTGTGGACTGAACCAATGCACAGTCACTACCTACAATAATGGGTCAATCCAATGATCTGTCCCAACTGTCTTTTAGCTAATGTGACACTGAGGCAGTGAAAGGGTGCTTTTCTTTAGCTGGGCTAGTGGAATCCCTCACCTGGTAGCAGGGAGGGAGCTTTCCGCAGGTCCTTTCCAGGAGACACACAGTGGGGGGACTGTGAGTGGCCCATACAATGTGGACAGTGACAAGTGTGGTAACACGAGTGAGGTACTCTTTCCCTAGTGCAAGGGACAGTTGGATGGGCCAGATGGGAAGAACATAACATACTGTAAAGTGAAAACAGTGAGTAAGGTTACAGGAACATGTGTTTTTAACTGACAGGGATCAGCCCACCAGTTGGCAGACAGGGACTGTACTGTGCATTCAGTGGCTAAACGGCCTAGGCTTTTACTTTGTGCTATGTTCTGTTTTTGGACCAGGCCACTTTTCGTTTTTGCACTTTCGTTTTTTCCTCCTCACCTTCTAAAAATCATAACTCTTAATTTTGCACCTACAGACCCATCTAAGGGCTTGTTTTTTGCGTCACCAATTGTACTTTGTAATGACATCAATAATTTCAAAACAAATTCTACGGCATTTTGTAACTTTTGGGGGCTTTCTACGCAGTGTACTTTTCTGTAAAAATGACACCTTATCTTTATTCTGTAGGTCCTTTAGGTTACAAGGATACCTTTGGCCCGATAGACGATGCCCAGCATTAACTGTGGGTTGTGGCTGCTGATAGCAACTGGGAACCACTGGGTATGAAGCGTTCTCAGCTCATGAGCATGCTTCAAACACGGGTAATGGAACCAGGGCATATATGTATGCCCTCTGTCCTTAAGCACCAAAGACCAAGGGCTTACCGGTATGCCTTTGGTCCTTAAGGGGTTAAGTAAACCTGACAGAGTCAGTTCCATGAAGAGAAATTGGTGTGGACCTGGTTTAATGAGGTGAAAACTTGTCCTCTTGGCTGCATGAAGGACGATCCCAGAGCTAATCCCAGAGTATATCTCACACTAACTTTGGACCAAACCAACGTACAATCACTAAATACAATAGTCGATCCGACACAGCAGCACGGAAGCTTACTTGCACTACCTAGAACGTATGTAGAGGGTGGTCATCCCCTTCTGCTAGAGTGATTTAAGCCAAATTTATTAGGGTTGTGTATCCACCACTAATATGTTATCATGCTAATTTGAGAAAAATCAATAAGGCATTTTCAAGTTATCACAGAACATACACACAGACAAGACCCATCAGATTTGAACAGTAGACCTCACTTTGTTTGGTCAACAACACAATGTGCTGTTTATGTTTGTTCAATGAGCTGTAATAAAATATTACAAAAATAAAAAACATAAACTTTACAATAAAAGCTATACAAAAAAGCAACAGTAAGATAGTACATTTTGTCCTAAAATTGACTGGTTTGGTTTGTATATATAACATAACATGTATATAGAAGACTAGATCATTGTAGATAACAGTAAATATGTAAGGAATTTAAATGGCCATGTACAATTTATCAAAGGTTTTACACGCCCAAATTTTTTAAAAAGGGAATTCCTTCTTTAATGTGCCAGAGATAAGACCTAACACTAGAGAAATAACGTTCCCATAACCCAAAGCTAAAAACAGCACGTCCATTCCTCATAACAGGGATTCTCAGTGTTTAGAGAATATTACAGCCAGATTGTCATGCTATGATTCACTGTTGGGGTACCATAGTAATGATGATCTATACCAAAGAGATACTTGTATACACTATACCATTAAAGTGGTTGTCCAGTGAAAACTATCTTCTCCCCTATCCACATTTTATTTCTATGGGAGCGCCAGAGATACCCGAGTGCTACTCAGGACTCTTCAGCGCTTCTATAGAAATGAATGAAGCATGTGCTGTCTACCGTACACGCTCCTCACTGAGAGCAGGGGTCCCACGATCAGCTACTTATGTTCTATCCTGTGGATAAGATAGTCCTCACTGAACAACCTCTTTAAGAAGGGTTTAATAACAAAACTAGATATTTTATCTAGAGTCTTAACTGCATACACCTTGTAAAGAAAACATTTCATGACTCCTCCATCATAGAATTTTGCTATCTTCTGTACAACAAAAAGCTGTCATGACCAAAATCACTACAAGTTGAGAAGCTCAGATGGTTTTCCATTGTGCTACAAACTGCAAATTACTGCAAAATTGCAAAGAATTGGCTTTGTTCCAGAAAGTAAAACTTCAGTCAGGGACATGGTGGGTGGTCTCCCATGTGTTGAGAGGAAAACCTGCCATTGATTAGAGGTAAAGATACCATTGATGTCCAACTGCCCCCAAGAGAGAAGCAGCGCCCACGGGTCACATGAGAGGGGGGGGGGGGGGGAGAAGCAGTGCCCACGGGTCACATGATGGGGGGGAAATACCGTTAAATACCATGGAACCGCCATAATTTACAAAAATACAGTGATACACATTTTTGGTCATACTGCCCAGCTCTATGTTGCACAACTTGGCAAAACATTACCCTTTGTGATATACTTCATAAGAAAATTGTATTACCTTTTTATAGAAATCAGGGCTTATAAAAAACACTATTAGGGGTCCCCATACCATCCAGAACATAATCCTGTCTGGCTGCAGCATCATCTTTGTCCCAGCTGAAGCACAGGCATGGACAAAGTCCAGGAAGTGAGGGCCAGACTAGAACTCCTCTGTGCAAACCCTGTCCTGTCTATCAGACTCCTGTCTGAAAACAGAGGGGAGAAGGTTACAGAGCAGCTTGCAGTAATTGGATGATAACACAGCAGATACAGGGAGGAAGAGAATGCATGTGAGGGCGGGCTCAGTGCTGCCTCGGACACATTCCTTCATTAGCAGTGGATTTCAGAATGAGTAAGCATCAGAGGGATACATATGACCTAGTGAGTAACATATATAAGCAATCTTTTTTTTCTGTGATATGACAGATGCACTTTAAAAAGCATAAAAAATCAAATGGAGTGTATTTTTACCTGCTGTTTGTTACTACTGGCTACCAATTATTTACCCACAGCCATATATGTACTGTCACTTTGACATTACTAATGCCATCTATACATTAAAAAGCTTAAAATGTGTTGCATACTGTACTAGGAGACCTCAGACTGTCATACATGACTTTTCAGGTATATCCGTGCACACAGACTGAATTTATAGAAACCAAATCTAATCAAACTGATCCACTCAGTCCTGGCGCCAATTTCGTTACTGATAGTATTTTTATATTTAATATGTTTGTATCCACTGGCAGGTGCATATGGCAATACATTTTGTAAAATACTGAACATGCTATGAAGCACTTAAATTAGCTAAAATCTACTAAAGTTATTTTTTTACGACAGACACTTTAAAATATTTTGTGAAATAAAGTTATGCATTTTGAAAGATAATTGCATAGTTACACATATATCACGTTTTACTGGTTTTAATTGATAGTGTTGCACACAATATTTATAATTTCACACATTTTTGTAAAGCCAGGTGCAAGCTTCTACTCCCACTTCTTAAGGCTGTAGCTGAGGTTTTGTGTGCTCAGTTACCGTCTCTGTCTAGATGTATAATTATAGACAGAAAAATGAAATAGGAGAAAACATTAGCCTATTACTCCAGTCATAGCAGATGTACTAAACCAGTGATGGCGAACCAATGGCACGCGTGTCACAGGTGGCATGCCGAGCCCCCTCTGTGGGCACGCGGCCACAGGCCCCTGTCACATTCCGGACATCCCTGTGTCCCGAAAAGTCATTTCGGGACACAAGGATGTCCCGGTTACCTCTCTGCGGTCCCGCGTTAGCTTTAAAAACACAGGGACCGCCGGGAGGTAGAGCACGCAGGAACGTCACATCACTGACGTCCCATGCGTCTGCCCGTACAGCAGAGCAGAGCGGAGCATCGGGGAGGACCGAGGATGACGCGCATGGTAAGTGACAAGCGGGACGTCATCTTCGATGTTCCGACACAGACATACAGCCTCCAGCCATACACTGTATTTGGCTGGAGGCTGTATGTCTGTGAGGGGACACTGCCTGTCTAATGTGGGGGAACACTGTCTGCCTAATGTGTGGGAACACTGCCTGTCTAATGTGGGGGAACACTGCCTGTCTAATGTGGGGTAACACTGCCTGTCTAATGTGGGGTAACACTGCCTGTCTAATGTGGAGTAACACTGCCTGTCTAATGTGGGGTAACACTGCCTGCCTAATGTGGGGTAACACTGCCTGCCTAATGTGGGGTAACACTGCCTGCCTAATGTGGGGGAACACTGCCTGCCTAATGTGGGGGAACACTGCCTGCCTAATGTGGGGGGAACTTTACCGCCAACCTTGTGGGGGGGGGGGGGGATTATACTGCCAACCTTGTGGGGGGAATTATACTGCCAACCTTGTGGGGGGAACTATACTGCCAACCTTGTGGGGGGAATTATACTGCCAACCTTGTGGGGGGAACTATACTGCCAACCTTGTGGGGGGAACTATACTGCCAACCTTGTGGGGGGAATTATACTGCCAACCTTGTGGGGGGAATTATACTGCCAACCTTGTGGGGGGAACTATACTGCCAACCTTGTGGGGGGAACTATACTGCCAACCTTATGGGGTGAATTATACTGCCAACCTTGCGGGGGGAATTATACTGCCAACCTTGTGGGGAGAATTATACTGCCAATCTTATGGGGGGAACTATACTGCCAACCTTGTAGGGGAACTAAACTGCCAACCTTGTGGGGGGAATTATACTGCCAACCTTGTGGGGGGAATTATACTGCCAACCTTGTGGGGGGAATTATACTGCCAACCTTGTGGGGGGAATTATACTGCCAACCTTGTGGGGGGAATTATACTGCCAACCTTGTGGGGGAAATTATACTGCCAACCTTATGGGGGTAATTATACTGCCAACCTTGTGGGGGGGAATTATACTGCCAACCTTGTGGGGGGGAATTATACTGCCAACCTTGTGGGGGGAATTATACTGCCAACCTTGTGGGGGGAATTATACTGCCAACCTTGTGGGGGGAATTATACTGCCAACCTTGTGGGGGAAATTATACTGCCAACCTTGTGGGGGGTAATTATACTGCCAACCTTGTGGGGGGTAATTATACTGCCAACCTTGTGGGGGGGGAATTATACTGCCAACCTTGTGGGGGGGAATTATACTGCCAACCTTGTGGGGGGGAATTATACTGCCAACCTTGTGGGGGGGAATTATACTGCCAACCTTGTGGGGGGAATTATACTGCCAACCTTGTGGGGGGGGGGGGATTATACTGCCAACCTTGTGGGGGGAATTATACTGCCAACCTTGTGGGAGGAAGTATACTGCCAACCTTGTGGGGGGAACTATACTGACAACCCTAATGTGGGGGAACTATACTGCCAACCCTAGTGTGGGTGAACTATAATGCACCTAATGTGGGGGAACTATACTGCCCGTAATGTGGGGGAACTATACTGCCAAGCTAATGTGTATTCTGATTTAATTGCTCTGCTGGCACTTTGAGGGGAAAAAAGTTGGCGTGCATTACGGTTCGGGCACTCGGGCTCAAAAAGGTTCACCATCACTGTCCTAAACCATAGGAAAAGTGGAAGAGCTAGGTGCTCTGGCATGAGCTCGGAAAAAGTGTTCTGGTACACATGACTGCTCTGAATGGGAGGTCTGGCAAATAGGAGAGTTTGGGTGAAAAGGTATTGAACTTATGATCTGTCACATAGGAGGGCTGCAGTAAAAGTGGTGTATAAAGCAGAAGGTGACAAATGTATACAATCTGGAAAGAAGTTGCCTGGTACAAAGAGCTAAGCGAAGGTTTTAACTAATTGTATCTTCTTGTAGGTTTCTGGATAAGATATCAGGCAGCATATGTCTAGACCATTACATAGAAAAAATCCAAGGCTATACAGGGGTATTGATCTGTAGATGATATAAGGGTACTGTTTATAAATCATCTCTGCTATTTCCTGCATGGGGCTGAAGATTGCACGCTGCCTGTGACATGCATGCTGCTACACAGGGCGCAGCCTGCAGTTTGTTTTTTCCCATGCCTTAGCTACATACCAATGCCTTCCTTCTGATAGTTGTGACTTATTGACAACTCCCTATGTAATACCTGAACAAGACAACTTGGGGCATGTAGTAATAAGTCCTTCTGTCTGCAGACAGTGATTTGTAGAATCGGTTTTATTATCTTCTATACAGCAGGCTAGAAATCGTATTCTAGGCCCGCATCTCCAATCATCATTTGCCTTGTTTGTTATATATTAGAGAACTCATTTAATCAGGAATGGGACTGACAATATCAGAACATCACTGAGTTCAGCGCTCTGAGGCCCCATAGAAAATGATTGGAATGCTGGCCGCATAGAATTCATTCTCGGGATCGGTGCGAGTCCCGGTGACCGGACCTGCGAAATTCAGCTTGTTATTCCATTTCCTGTGAAGAGGACATAATGTCTTCAGATGGGAAAATATTTTAATGGCCACTGTCAGATCCAAAAACTTTTTAGATGTTGTTACTGATGAAAATTAAAAACCTTTTGTAATATGGTTGTTTAAACTTTTTTTGAATATTCAGGGGTGTGGAAATTTAAAAAAAAAAAAAAACTACTTGTCCAGGGGACTAAAGCGGAACACAATCTACTTGTCCTGGTAGATAAAATAATTTCAACCAAAATAGTACGACCCCCCCCCCCCCCCCAATAGACCACCAGGGATGGATATAAGATTTCTTTAGACACTGCTGTCAACTTAGACAGCGGTGATCTAATGGTTTAATAGCGGTAACGGTGATCGCAGCATGCCAGGCTATTAGTGGCGGGAGGGCTGTGGCTAGCTCCTTTTACACCCGAGGCAAGCCCAGAAAATTGTGCCCCCCCCCCCCCCATCTGACTCCTATAACGACAATTTTTCCATATACAGGGATGAGGGTAATCTTGTGTGACATGATCTGTTGTTATTATCGGAACTTTTATTAGGAAAGGGGCTTATTCACATATATACGCACCTCTTAACATATTTTAATCAGTATTTTTCAGTCTTGATAGGGACTTATATATAGAGTCTTTTGCTTGGAAAACACTGAACAACGCTGTGTTACTGGGGGGGAGGGGGGGGGGGTTCTGCTTCTCCAGTTTATGTGCTGCATTTTATTTACTCTAATTTATGCGTAAGAAAATGCTGGAAGTTGCATTTAGTTACTAGATAACTACAACACCCAGCATGCCCTGATACAGCATGTTGCACTGTATAGTAGTACAGTTAAGGTTATTGTGGGACATGCTGGGAGTTGTAGTTTTGGTTTGTGTCAGCTGCAGAGCCATAGGCCGTGTCAAGGAATACTGGGAATTACAGTTAGTAACAACAACTCCCAGCATGCCCTGATGCAGCCTATGGCTCTGCAGCTGACCCGAACCAAAACTACAACTCCCAGCATGTTACACTTTATAGTTCTACAGATTAGGTTATGGTGCAACATGCTGGGAGTTGTAGTTTTGGTTCGAGTGTGTTTGCGCGCATCCGTGGGGCTCTTGGTCGGCGGGTGAGTACGAAGGGTGGGATTCTGGGGGTGCAATTTAGTGCGGGTGGCCAGAAACCATTAAAAATAAAAAAATTAATTAGCACAACTGGCAGCAGCACTCGTCAGTCCGCCCCTGTACAAAACATACATGCATACACATATCATGCATACACATATACATACACCGGGTCACTGTCCCCTATATTATACATTACATACATCATACAAAGACACATCATACATACACCCGCCGCTGCTTCCCCCCATTACATACACACATCACACATATACCATACACACATCATATATACACATACACTCACACCATAAATATACACCATACATATGCACACATCATACATACACCTGCCGCTGCCCCCTATATAATACATTACATACACACATCATATATACACATGACACATACACCATACATATGCACACATCATAGATACACCTGCCGCTGCCCCCTATATCATACATTACATACAAACATCACACATACACACATCATATATACACATGACACATACACCATACATATGCACACATCATACATACACCTGCCGCTGCCCCCTATATCATACATTACATACAGACATCACACATACACCATACACACATCATATATACACATGACACATACACCTTACATATGCACATATCATACATACACCCGCCACTGATACACCCCCCTAATCATACATTACATACATATACAACCACCCTTCCCGCCGCCTGCATGCTCGGCCTCCTCACCTGAGCCGATGTGAGGTGAAATCCCCAGCCCGTGCAGTGCAGTCTCCTCACACACTTCCTTTCCCCGCTCTGTATTTTCCCTGTGAATACTTGAAACCTCCCCGTGATAAATTAGGTCCTGTGTACACAGAGCAGGGGGAAGGGAGAGGCTGTGTGTGGGGGAGGGAGGAGCTGTGGATGTCCTCATTCTCCCCCTGTCATCTTTTATTATGCAGAGCTGCGCTCTCCATCCTCCGGGAGGGGGGATGAGGGGACGTGGCTTAATCATCTCCAGCAGACATGCGATCTCGGGCTCTGCCCTCGCTCCTGAGATCCCCTGACACCGGCTGGGGGGCTCTGAGCAGCGGCCCCCGGCTACTGAAATCAGCTGGAGGCCGCCACTGCCCCCTCCATACACTCTGAGCGCCGGTGTGAGGTGCAGACTTGCATCGGCTCCTGCACATCACACCGGCATTAAAGAAAAATAAGGTAGAAGTCTGTCTGTCCCTGCTTGCCCGATACAGGGCTAAATCTATAAAAAAATTCACCTGCCCGACGCCCAAAACTACTTGTCCCGGGCGTTGGGCGATAGGATTTCCACATCCCTGATATTTAATAAACAAAGATGCTCCTAAGGATCCCACCACTAGGGGGTCCCCATACCTACTGGGATACTAACCAGTCCTGCAGCTTCAGCTTGTCTGTAAGTCATGGACAAGAGATGACTCATGGACAATGCTGCATGAGCAGACACACCAATCACCTCCCACCACCACAAGGAGGGACACGCCCCTTCCCCTGAGAGGATTTCTAACACTGTGAGCTAATGAAAAGAGGTATTTTTATAATAAATATAGGCGATGAAGGCATAAAAATTAGATGTACATGGTCAGGATGAGGGACTGATTAACACACACATTTATATATATATATATATATATATATATATATATATATTATAATTATTTATTTATTTATTTTTTGTGGGATCTGACAGGTACGTTTTAAAGTCTAATTAAAAATATTCACACTAACCTTCTGCTGGCCTAACTTCTGCAGGCAGACTTCCCCAGTCAATAGCTTGGGATGGGCAGGGATGAGGAGCAAAGGCCGCCTCAATGCCATGATCCTGTATGATAAAGACAAAATACTAAAGTAAATAACAAACATTCTTCATTACCTAGGAATCTATAATAATGGGATGAATTTTTTTATAAATAGGGTAATGCAATTTAATCTCCCAACACATTCTTCAGACTGTTTTGGGTTGTGCACTAAAAGTAATTTAAGGGTGTATTCACACGTACAGTACCCTGCACATATTTTTTGCTGTAGATTTGAAGTCAAATATTTTATGCTGCAACTTGCTGCAATTAAATGAGCACTCTCATTAATACAAATTTTTGCTATTGCACTCCTTATGGTAAATAAAACATCTTTCTAATGTACTTTGTTTAAAAATGAAGTTTCCTATATTTTATTTGTGTTTAAAAAAGCTGCCACTAGGTGTCTCCCTACTTGACTAGAGCACATTTTCCCCTATCTTTTGCACAGACTTTGGACTCCTGCTGGCCTGGCAGAAGTCCAAAAGCAGGAAATGCCGAAGGGGGGGGGGGGTGCAGCCTTATCCAATCAGAGCTCATCTCACACACTGAGCTGCTGTGGGCTGTGTGTAGCAGAGTGAGTGAAGAAGTTCTCCCCTGTATGGCTTCAGATGATGTCCCTGCCTGCTGGGTAATGCACCTCTGTGAATCTGACTGAGCAGAAAATATCAAGGGCAATATCAAGGTAGAAAACTAAAAAATTATAAAAATAAAGGTTTATCATGATGGGGGGCAGTGAACTATGAGGATTAAAACATTTAACAAGATCATGAGAGGTACTCTTTATAATCTGCAGCGTCAGATATGCGCAGAATACTGTATGTATGAACACACCCTAAATGGGTATTCTGGGCAAAATTAGCCTCAGAAAAGGCCATTAATATCAGACTGATAGAATACTGACCCTACAGCAACAGTCCAGCAACAGTTGTAGTTTTGCAACAGCTGGAGGCACACTGGTTGGGAAACACTGGTATACAGTGTGAACAGAGCTCAAAGTACACAGAAGTACAAGTATATAGTGGTAGTACTTGGTTACTGCAGCTTATCTCCCAATGAAGTGTATGTATAGAGCTGCGTGCTCTCAGCTCTGTTCACTGTGTATACCAGTGCTTCCCAACCAGGGTGTCTCCAGCTGTTGCAAAACTTTAACTCCCGGCATGCTGGGTGTTGTAGTTTTGCAAGAGCTGGAGACACCATGGCTGGCAAAAACTGGTGTATACGCTGAACTGCGGCTCTGACAGGGGCGCCGGAAGGCAGACCCCATTGGTCTGATATTGATGACCTATCCTGATGATAGGTCATCAGTGAATTTTGCCTGGAAAACCTCTTTAATCCAGCACCCACATGACCTAAAAATTTGCCATAAAGAAATGATGTAAGTCATATGCAGCAATATAAAAAGAGTGTCACCCTACATAAGTTTTAGCATTTTACACCTTGTAGATGTCTTCAATTTGAAGAATTATTTAATGTTTCAGTAAAAGAAGTAAACAGTGGTATTAAATAAAATTTAACAGGAGCAATGCAAAATGAATAAATGCCATAGGCGTGCGCAGCCTATTGCATTAGGGTGTGCACCCTAAAGCACAAACTCACGCCGCGCGCGTGCATATGTGTATATATATATATATATATATATATATATGCACACATACACACAGTTAGTATAGTTCCCCCACATTAGGTGCAGTATAGTTCCCCCACATTAGGTGCAGTATAAGTCCCCCCACATTAGGTGCAGTATAAGTCCCCCCACATTAGGTGCAGTATAAGTCCCACCACATTAGGTTGGCAGTATAAGTCCCCGCACATTAGGTTGGCAGTACAGTTCCCCCACATTAGGTTGGCAGTACAGTTCCCCCACATTAGGTTGGCAGTACAGTTCCCCCACATTAGGTTGGTAGTACAGTTCCCCCACATTAGGTTGGCAGTACAGTTCCCCCACATTAGGTTGGCAGTACAGTTCCCCCACATTAGGTTGGCAGTACAGTTCCCCCACATTAGGTGCAATTCAGTTCCCCCACATTAGGTGCCACCTAATGTGGGGGAACTGTACTGCACCTAATGTGGGGGAACTGTACTGCACCTAATGTGGGGGAACTGTACTGCACCTAATGTGGGGGAACTGTACTGCACCAGTACAGTTCCCCTACATTAAGTGAAGTACAGTTCCCCACATTATGTGCAGTACAGTTCCCCTACATTAGGTGCAGTATAGTTCCCCCACATTAGGTGCAGTATAGTTTCCCCCACATTAGGTGCAGTATAGTTTCCCCCACATTAGGTGCAGTATAGTTTCCCCCACATTAGGTGCAGTATAGTTTCCCCCACATTAGGTGCAGTATAGTTTCCCCCACATTAGGTGCAGTATAGTTTCCCCACATTAGGTGCAGTATAGTTTCTCCCACATTAGGTGCAGTATAGTATCCCCACATTAGGTGCAGTATAGCTCCCCACATTAGGTGCAATATAGTTCCCCCACATTAGGTGCAGTATAGTTTCCCCCACATTAGGTGCAGTATAGTTTCCCCCACATTAGGTGCAGTATAGTTTCCCCCACATTAGGTGCAGTATAGTTTCCCCCCACATCAGGTGCAGTATAGTTCCCCCACATCAGGTGCAGTATAGTTCCCCCACATCAGGTGCAGTATAGCTCCCCACATTAGGTGCAGTATAGTTCCCCCACATTAGGTGCAGTATAGTTTCCCCCACATTAGGTGCAGTATAGTTTCCCCCACATTAGGTGCAGTAGTTTCTCCCACATTAGGTGCAGTATAGTTTCCCCCACATTAGGTGCAGTATAGTTTCCCCCACATTAGGTGCAGTATAGTTTCCCCCACATTAGGTGCAGTATAGTTTCCCCCACATTAGGTGCAGTATAGTTTCCCCCACATTAGGTGCAGTATAGTTTCCCCCACATTAGGTGCAGTATAGTTTCCCCCACATTAGGTGCAGTATAGTTTCCCCCACATTAGGTGCAGTATAGTTTCCCCCACATTAGGTGCAGTATAGTTCCCCCACAGTAGGTGCAGTATAGCTCCCCACATTAGGTGCAGTATAGTTCCCCCACATTAGGTGCAGTATAGTTTCCCCCACATTAGGTGCAGTATAGTTTCCCCCCACATTAGGTGCAGTAGTTTCTCCCACATTAGGTGCAGTATAGTTTCCCCCACATTAGGTGCAGTATATTTTCCCCCACATTAGGTGCAGTATAGTTTCCCCCACATTAGGTGCAGTATAGTTTCCCCCACATTAGGTGCAGTATAGTTTCCCCCACATTAGGTGCAGTATAGTTTCCCCCACATTAGGTGCAGTATAGTTTCCCCCACATTAGGTGCAGTATAGTTTCCCCCACATTAGGTGCAGTATAGTTTCCCCCACATTAGGTGCAGTATAGTTTCCCCCACATTAGGTGCAGTATAGTTTCCCCCACATTAGGTGCAGTATAGTTTCCCCCACATAGTTTCCCCCACACCAGCTCATGTTGGTCACTTACCATTCCGGCCGGCACGCGCATCCTCTTCCTTGAATCTCCGCTCCTCTGTTGCTATGGGCGCACGCACGGGACGTCAATGACGTCCCTGCGTGCGCTACTTCCCGGCGGCCCCTGTGTTTTGAAAGTTAACAGGGGGGCCGCTGTAGAAAGGTAACAGGGACATCTCCTAGTGGAGAATCACAAGGTGGGTTGGCGTGTGAGCGTGTCTTTTGCACCTTACCGTGTAGCGTTGTGCTGAGGGCACAACACCTTGATGAGCTTGTGGACTCGCTGGGGTTTGTTGTTGAAAGTACGGGCGACAGCCTGGGCATCCTTCACCGTGACCTCCAGGTCGTGGTGCAGCAATAGTGAGAGGAGAACCAAAAAAGTAGGACTTGCTTGGCCCTTGGCGCCTATTCCCCAAACATCAGTTCCAGCCGGTAGTAGTTCATTAAAACAACTGGCCTTTATTGGTACAAAAGAAGGGTGCTTCTTTTTTTCTTTTGTATCAATAAAGGCCAGTTGTTTTAATGAACTACTACCAGCTGGAACTGATGTTTGGGGAATAGGCGCCAAGGGCCAAGCAAGTCCTACTTTTTTGGTTCTCCTCTCACGACCTCTCTTTCTGGATAGAGAGGCACGGTTTGGGGGCTTTCCGAGAGCGGAATGGGGAGGTGGTCTGGTCCCTCCTGACACCCGGGCAGGACAATAACTGTAGGAATGTGGTCCGTATGATTTGGAGGGGCGAGGATGCGTGTCCACCTCGCGCAAAAGTGGTTGAGCTCCTCCTTCAGATGGAATTCAGGGCAAGTGACAACTTTGCCCTGATTCACCCCTACGGTTCATCCGAGTTTGATGTCAGTTTCATTCAGCCAGAGGGTCTCGAACTCTTCTGGTCAAACTACGAAGTGGCAAAGAACGAGCCCGGCTGGTGGGATTTCGCCGTAAAGGCGATTTCCTGTCAGAACTCAGTCAAGAAAGTGACCGTTTTGACCCGTAACGAGTCACTTTCTTGTAATGATATCATGACCTGGCTCGGACGGTATGGGGATGTGACGGACATGCCCAAGAAAAACTTGGATGAGCACGGGATCTGGTCCGGGGCCTGGACGTTTTCCGTCAAACTCAAGCATTCAGGGAGTACAGTTGCCCACATTCCGTCAGCTGCCTTCCTTGAACGTGATAGGATCCAGGTCTTCTACTACGGGCAACCTAAGGTCTGTCACAGGTGTGGCCGTTGTCCTAGCACCTTCGCCCGTGCAGCGACGGCTCCAGCTGAGGAGAGCTGTGAAGTTGCCTCGGCTGGGGAGGGTATGGGCAGGGATGGGGGCACAACAGGGCTAGTGAGGAGGAAAAAGGGCCCTGCCAAACTAAGGCGGGAGGAAAATCATAGCAGGTGTAGGGAGCTGGTGAGTGCCCAGGTGGCGGGGGTAGCGTCAGTCCCTGCTCCTGAAGCTGGCCCTGTAACTACTGAAGCCCTGGAGGAGAATGTGCTGGATGAGGAGACCAGGAGACTTCACAGAGAGGATGGCAATATGGCCGACCCTTCCGATTCCTACCACTATGAAAGTGTGGATGAGGAGAGTGGGGTGAGGCCCAAAAAGAAAGTTAAGGGCAAAAGGAAAGGGAGAAAGAAGAGGTCAGAGCCCTCTGAAGCTCCTGATACTACGGGCCAGGTCCAAAGTGGAAGCCTGGCTGCCCCCCCCTCTGATTGACCTGTCAAACCGATACCTCATCCTCAATACCATCTCCTCCCCCTCCTTGGAGGGGGAAGGTGAGGGCGAGGTGCCTAGGGAGAAGGAGCCTCTTGGGGGAACTGGGCCCTGTCCTGTCGAGGCACCGTCCTCGGAGGGCAGGGCTAGACCAGGGCCGGACAGAGACCGGGACCTTATGGACCAATCAGAGTCTAAAAAAAGGATCCAAGAGTGGTCCTGCCCTCTCGTTGTCTTTGGGGGATGAGGGGGCTAAAAAGAAGGGTAAACAAAAGTAAAGGGTGTGGCCGTCTAATTTAATCACCCTGTATGGCGGCACTCACCCCATTGACGCTGGCATCTATTAACTGTGCCAGCATAAAGTCTGATACGGCTAGATTTGCAGCCTTTGATTTTCTCGGCCGTGTTGAAGCCGACATTTTCTTTTTACAGACCAGGTTGTCAGATCTAGCCTCTCTGGTAAAAGCCAGAAGAGAGTGGAGGCGCGGTCCCTCCCACTGGTCTCTTGCGGCTGAGCCGTATAGTGGGGTGGCGGTCCTTTTTACCGCTCCTGTTGAATGCCAACGGGTTATTGAATTAGAAATGGGGAGGTGCCTGATCTTAGATGTCCTCATGAAGGGACAAGAGCTCTGGCTCATTAACATCTACGCCCCGCAAACTAAGCGGGGCCGTAAAGATCTCTTTATGAGGATTAAGCCCTTTCTTTTTACGAGTCGGCAGGTGATCTTTGGAGGGGACTTCAATAATGTCACGAGGTCCCAAGATAGGAGAGGCTCCAATGGTCCGCTGACTTGCGATAGTGTGGCACTGATTAGCATAACTAGAGAACCTCGCCTAGAGGATGCCCACATCCGGTGCCCCTCGGGCCACGCAGGCTTCACCTATCATCAAGGTGGTCGCAGGTCTAGGATAGATAGGTTTTATTTAAAGGAGGAAGCCGTCTCTTCCGCAGTGTCCGTGGTTGAGGTGGAGTTCTCCGATCACTGTATGATTTTGTTTTTCTTGAATGTTTCAGAGACCCCCGGATGGGAAAAGGTTATTGGAAGCCGAATTCGTCCGTCCTGGAGGAAGCGGAGGTAAGACAGTCCTTTGAGGATTTTCTTCAGAGTCAGGTACCTTTACTGGGCCTATGTAGTAGTAAGTCAGAGTGGTGGGAGATATTCAAGAAGCGGGTTGCGGGGTTCTTCCGCCAGCTCTCGAGCCTCAGGTCCCTGAACAGGTACCGCTTGTATCAGGGTCTGAGGAGGAAACTAGAGCTTCTCGTTTCGACTGGAGGTAGCCGAGAGGATATCTCCAGAGGGAAATCCTTGCTGATGAGGTGTCAGTACGATCTTTGGTTTTTGAGAGGGATTTTGGGAAGTACCGCTTGCCTGACCCTTACAGAAACTGCAAGATGTCAGTGGGTAGTAAGATCATCTCAGGACTGATTGATAGTACAGGATCTCTGAATCGGTCCAGATCAGGGATCTTGGAGGTTGTCAGATCCTACTACTCACACCTCTTGGGAAGCAAGGATCTAGATCGAGACAGGATATCGGCTTTCCTAGCTGAAACCATTCCTGAGCCAGGGGTAGACCCCCCTCTTGATGTTTTGGCAGAAGAAATCAGGGAAGAGGAAGTGAGACTGGCGATCTAGGGGCTTGCCCCTAAGAAGTTGCCAGGTCCGGATGGCTTAACATCGGATTGGTACAGGACCTTTAAGGAGTCTTTAGCTCCCCTCTTGACTGATGTATTCAATAAGTGTCTCTCCTCGGGCACTCTCAAAGTCAATGAGGAGGTCAGCCATGATTCTTCTCTCAAAGGGTAAAGATCCCAGCCATATTGAGAATTGGAGGCCCATAGCTCTTCTCAATACGGACAGGAAGCTTCTGGCTAAGATACTGTTTAATCGGTTGGTGAAGTTTGCACCCCGGCTCCTTTCGGAGGCCCAGCACTGCACTGTTCCAGGCCGAAGCACATTAAGTGCTCTCCTTAGTGTGAGGGAGGCAGTGGAGCAGAGTAGTGCTGGTTTCTGGAAGGGGTACTTGCTGTCCTTGGATCAGGCCAAAGCATTTGATCCGGTGAACCACGAGTACCTCTGGTCCGTCCTCCTGAGATATGGCTTACCGTGTACTTTTGTTAATTGTCTTAAGATCTTGTATGCAGGGGCAGAGAGTTTCCCGCTGGTGAACGGTTGGTCTGGCCGCTCTTTTGAGGTGGGGTCCGGAGTCCGTCAGGTTTGTCCTTTGAGCCTGCTCTTATATGTGTTTGCGATCGATCCCTTCCTTAGGAGGGTGAGTCGCGGACCATTGGCGGGAGTCGGGATGAGTCTGGCGGAGCCGGCTGTTACCCAGAGAGTGGTAGCGTACGCTGTTGATGTCACTATTTTCGTCTCCTCGAGAGAGGAGGTCGATGTGGTGATGTCGGAGGTGGACCGATACTCGGAGGCATCCGGGTCTAAGATCAACCGGGATAAGTGTGAGAGTCTCTGGCTGGGAGGGGGGGGATCCCACGTTTGATCTCCCGGACACCCTTCCAGGGCCCCAAGAATCAGCAAAAGTCTTAGGCATCACATTCGGCCAGGATGATTATCCCACCAAAAACTGGGATGGTAAGCTCCAGGATGCCACTCAGAAGGTGGACCAGTGGAAGGGTTGGTCTATGACCCTCAGGAAAAGGGTACACCTGATCAAATCGTACCTGCTCCCCTTGTTTATCTATCTGGGCAGTGTATGTATCTTGCCAGAGGCTTATTACACTAGGATCTACAGCCTGTTTTTCCAGATGTTATGGGGGAACAGGATGAACCTAGTCAAAAGGGAGGTTACGTACCGCACGAGGAGACTAGGGGGTTTATCTATGGTTAACCCCGTGGTGTTCTTTACAAACACCTTCTTGAAAGCTAACGTCGCAAACCTCTGGAAAGAGAGGGCTTCTCCGTGGGTAATCTCCTGCAGGGAATGGTTTCAGCCTTTCTTCCAGGAATGGGAGAGAGGAGGACAAGTGAAGGACTACCGTACACCCCATGGATATCTTCAGGCTTATGCTACCCCGACTCTGAAGGCGATACGTCGGTGGGGTCTGGGAGTGTGGGAGATCAGGACCCAGTCGAGGCAGTTCCTTGACAAATGGGTTCTGTTGACCCACTTCCAGAAGCCTCAGGCTCTCAGGGACTGCCCAGGTCGGGATCTGAGGGTGGGGTATTACCTTTTAAACATAAAAAGGATCCCCCAGAAGTTTTGGGACTTGGCCTGGCGCTTCTTTTAGGGGAAGCTATATGTAAGGGACAACCTGAAGTGCAGGAACTCTGATGACCGGGGATGTCCCCGAGAAGAGTGTGGGGACACGCTGGAAAGCATGGACCACTTCCTGCTTCATTGTCCCTTTAATATAGGGGTCTACAACCGGGTGGGTGCTTCCATTGGCTGGAGTCAACTTGCTGGCCTTACCTATCCGGAGTGGGCTTATGGGGCATTCAGGACCCTGGGTGGCCGAGATCGGGGCACTTTATTCTTAGTTAGCTTAGTGGTTAGGTACTACACGTGGAATGCACGGTGTTTAGTATCGACCCAACGGAAAGTTCTCTCCGAGGTGGAGGTCTGTAGGAACATCACCGGTGACCTCGGGAAGATCAGGTCTTTGGAGTATGGCAGTCTTGGTACCAGTAGGGCTTCTCTCCTGTGGAGAGGTTTTTCTTTTGATGTGCCCTAGGTACTAGGCCCTTAAGGTAAGGTACCTTAATTTTGGCCAGGGATAGTGCATGTATGTTAGGGTAAGTTTAGGGTCAGTTTTATGGAGGGATAGCGATAGGGTTAGAGGTTGATAGGGAAAGGTATTTAAATTTCATTTTATCAAGATTGCCATCCTTCTTCCTGGTGAGGGGCTATGCATGTCACCTTAGCCTTTTGTTTTGTTTTCTGTGGATAGACTGTAAAGGGCTTGCAGGCAACCAAACTTGGGCCTTGTGGGGGGTTTGGTGTATTGTATTGTTGATATTATATCGTTTTTTTGTGTATATTGTTCTGTGTATATTATTCTGTTTATAATTAGGTGGTAGGGGTGTATTTTAGGTTGGGTGGGGGTTTTGGGTGGTGGTGGTGGTCTGGAACGGGTCAGTTATGGACAAAATGTGGACAAACTGTGTTCTATGGACTTTTACCCATGTCCAGAGGGTGTGGTGGGTGATGGGATAATTTAGTGTAGGCTGTAATTTGTGTTATATTGTTATATATGTTATTGTTGATACATGGTATATTGTTATATAGGCTGATATACATGTTTCTTTTTATAAAAATTTTTCCCTTGTGTGTTTTTTGCCAAGTTGGATAATTTTTAGTTACGGCAGTTTGCCATATTTTTCTTTTGTTATTTATAAAAAGGGGAAGGAAAAAAAGGGGAGATGGAGAGTAATGTATATATGTGTATGTAGGTGCATGTGTGTGTGTGTATATATATATATATATATATATATATATATATATATTTTTTTTTTTTTTTTTATGGTGAGGAAAGCTTTATTTATGTTTTATAAGGAATGTGTGTGTGTGTGTGTGTGTGTGGTTTTGGACAATATTGGTAGGTCATTTTTGTTAGATTAACTGGGCTGGCCTGTTAGAAAAATTTCTGTTGTGCTTTTGAGACAGAAAGTCTGTATTTATGTTCAGTTTTGCAAATTTTTGTTACAGTTAATTGGACTTGTTTTTGTGTTTTGTTTTTTAATTTTATAATAAAAGAGTGTCAGCTGAGAGTACTGTGGTCAGACAGAAAAAAAATTCAAAAAGAAAATCATTTCCTCTGGAGCATAAAGCAGCTGATAAGTGCTGGAAGGATTGCGATTTTTAAATAGAAGTCATTTACAAATCTGTATAACTTTTTGGGACCAGATGATTAAAAAATAAAACAAATTGTTTTCCATCTTTAAGTACATGTTTAAACAGGCCTGCACAATATAAAGCACATGGACTACCTGTGGCCTACCATGAATCCAATGGATCATGATCATGTGAAGGAAGGTTCTGGTCTAGTAATAAGTACAGGATCCTTTCATTGTGGCCATGCAGGGAGGGCAGGCATAATAAACGCACATGCTGCTAACATTGGCTATACCTGCCCTTGATGTAAAGGAAGGTCCATTGGCTCACTCCCCCTCCAATTACATGAGTCAACTTAATGGCTGACTTCCCTGTGACATCATCACTCTGCTGCACCATGGGAAAAGGTTTCAGGTGTGTATAATTTTATTTTTATTTTTTCATAGGGAGCACTACTAACAGGGGGACTGCCTATTTAATCAGGAGGGGGGGTCAGTCTATCTGCCTAATTGGGTGTGATTCTGTTGTTTAAGGGGAAAGAGCTACTTAAGATGGGGGAAAATAGTGTAAAAGGGGCACAACTAAGGAGTTGTGAGTGCCTACCTAATTTGTCCTTGGTGAGATTTGAACCTAGGACCTCAGCATGGCAAGACAACAGTGCTCACCACTGAGCCAGCTTACTTCCTAATGGGGAGATTACATACTATATGAGGGCAAAGAGGGAAATAACTTCTATGTAGAAAGCACAAATGGAGGCACTATTAGTATGGAGGTACTAAATTTGGGCATTATTACCATTTGAGGCCCTAGAAATGAGGAGTTTATATAGGGGAGTCTTGGTTTAAAAAAGTCTCATTGGAGGTTTGGGCTGGATTACAAAGTCAGGAAAAGTGAACTACTATCAAATGAGCTGTCACCTGTAAGTCCCTGGATGTAACTCTGCAGAGCCTGTGTAGTACTGTAACGAGCCGCGCTCCGGCCGGACAAACCGGCTGTGAGCGCATCTTCTCCCCTGTGTCAGCTCCCGGCGGGGCTGGGATTCGCATCGCGGGACGCGCCCGCATGCGAGTCCCAGCCCGTCACTCACCTCCGTCCCCGGCCTCTGTCCCTCAGCTCCGACGCGCGCACCCCCGCCTCCTAGCGCACGCATGCCGGAGCTTTGAAATTTAAAGGGCCAGTGCGCCCGTAATTAGTGCTCACACCTGCACTTTTCTTATAAGTTTTGGCTGCTCCCTAGTACCCCTGCCGGATCTTTGTTTGCATTATGCTCCTGTGCCGCCTGCCCTGACCTCTAGTCTGCCCGACTACGTCCTGCCTATTCCTTTGGTACCACGCTTCACCTCAGCCGCCTGTGTGGTCGACTCGTGCCAGGGGTAGCGACCTGGGTCGACTCGTGCCAGGGGTAGCGACCTGGGTGTCGCCTGCCGCAGCAATCCCAACCCGCTTTGCTCTGGTGAAAACCAGCGGCACCTTAGACTCCGTTCCCTGGCACGGCCCGCGTCATCTGCCACACAGGTCCAGCGGATCTACTACATCACCTGTTCCAGACAACCGTGGTATTACGGATCTACTACTCCCTGGGTACCTGCCGTCTGCAGTGAGTCTAACAGTAAGATACGGCCATGGATCCCGCTGAGGTACCCCTGCCTGAGGATTCGGATCTCTCCTCCGAAGTGGTCCGTCAGTCGCAGCAGTTGGCCCACCAGGCGCAGCAATTAAATCAACTGTCCGCCATGGCGCAGCTACTTCTGTCTATGCAGCAATAGTCTCCACCGGGCCCTGCAGTTCCTTCAGCTTCAAAGCTTCGTCTTCCCACAAAGTTTGATGGAGATTCTAAGCAATGTAGAGGCTTTGTTATGCAGTGATCCTTGCACCTGGAGTTCTTGGCGGAATAGTTTCCTACGGAGCGTGCTATGGTGACCTTTGTGATCAGTCTCTTGTCTGGAAAGGCCCTGGCTTGGGCTATTCCGCTCTGGGATCGTAGCAATCCAATTACATTCAACCTCATGGCTTTCCTGGATGAATTCTGCACGTGTCTCCTCTGCCGAGTTGGCTCTTCTTAACCTAAATCAAGGGACTTCCTCCGTGGGAGACTATGCAGTCCAGTTTCGTATCCTTGCTTCAGAATTGGCATGGAACGACGAGGCCTTGTGTGCTATATTTATAAAGGGACTTTCTAGTAATATAGAGGACGGTCTTGTTGCACGAGATTCTCCATCTAACCTGTGTGAGCTGATCCATTTGGCTGCACGAATTGATGTACGTTTTTCCGAAAGACAGGAGGAGCTCCAAAAAGAAAGCAAGAATTTATGTCTATATTTTGCCAGTCCGGAGCATTTCCTTAAAGACTGTTCTTCCCGTTATCAGAATTCAGGAAAATATCCGAACCCAGGATATGTAGGAGGGACTTCTCTGGGTGTGTGCACCGTCTCTTCTCGTTTGAATATCTCCGTACAAGTCCACGTTTCTGCCCAGACTTCTTTCTTCGCTACAGCATTTTTGGACTCTGGTTCTGATGGCAATTTTATTGATGCCTCTCTCGTGCATGAATATCGCCTTCCTGTGAGTCGCCTTGCCAAGCCACTGCTCATCTCTTCCGTCACTGGACAAAATCTGGATTGTAGAGTGCTATATCGCACAGAGTCTCTTCTTCTGCAGGTCGGAGTCTCACATTAAGAGAGGATTGAACTCTTTGTGCTCCCTCATTGTACCTCCCAGATACTTCTCGGTCTTCCTTGGCTCCAACTCCATTCCCCCGCAGCTTGACTGGAGATCCAGAGAGCTCACTCGCTGGGGACAATGCTGCCATAATCGTTGTCTAGAGTCGGTCCAGCCTAAAATTCTTACTGCTATTTCTCGCATGCCTGGTCTGCCTACCCCCTATCAAGATTTTTCTGATGTCTTTTGCGAAAGACAGGCCGAGACTTTGCATCCACATCGTCCTTACAACTGCCACGATTGATATGCCACCTCTGTCTGTCCCAGAGACTCAAGCCATGCAAGAATACATCCAAGAGAACCTCCAAAAAAGATTTATCCGGAAGTCTTAGTCACCGGCCGGAGCCGGGTTCTTCTTTGTCAGCAAGAAGGATGGTTCTCTCTGTCCTTGTATTGATTACAGAGGTCTCAACAAGATCACTGTCAAGAATCATTATCCTCTTCCTCTGATCTCTGAACTTTTTGATCGTCTTCAGGGGGCCAAAGTCTTCTCCAAACTGGATTTACGTGGTGCATACAACATGATTCGAATTCAAGAGGGAGACGAATGGAAAACATTTTGACATTTTGAGTATCTTGTGATGCCTTTTGGCCTTTGCAATGCTCCAGCTGTTTTCCAGGAATTTGTCAATGATATCTTCCGTGACCTTCTCTATACCTGTGTAGTTGTTTATCTGGATGACATACTCATTTATTGTTCCAACTTGGAAGAGCATCGTACTCAAGTTCGTCTGGTCCTACGACGCCTTCGGAGGAATAATCTCTATGCCAAACTGGAAATATGCCTTTTTGAGAAATCCAGTCTTCCTTTTCTAGGATATAATGTATCTCATCAAGGACTGAAAATGGATCCAATAAAATTGCCTGCGGTTTTGGATTGGCCTCGCCCTACTGGTCTGCTGGCTATTCAACGTTTCCGGGGATTTGCAAACTACTATCGCCAGTTCATCGCACATTTTCTTCTGTGGTCGCTCCCATTGTAGGTCTCACCAAGAAGGGCGCTAACCCGAAGTTGTGGCCTCCTGAGGCCGAGGAAGCCTTCTCCAGCTTAAAGTCTGCTTTTGCTTCAGCTCCTGTGCTATCAAGACCGGATCCAGGAAAACCTTTTGCCTTGGAGGTTGATGCATCCTCCATTGGAGAAGGTGCCATTCTTACCCAGAAAAATTCCAAGGGTTAAACTGTGACCTGTGGGTTCTTTTCTAAAACCTCGCCAGCAGAGAGAAACTACTCCATCGGAGATCGTGAACTGCTTGCTATAAAGCTCGCCTTAGAGGAGTGGCGACATCTATTGGAAGGATCTCCTCATCCGATCAGTATTTATTCTGACCACAAGAATCTCCTGTACCTTCAGTGAGCCCAACGTTTGAACCCTCGTCAGGCAAGGTGGTCTTTGTTTTTCTCCTGATTAAATTTTTTCATTCATTTCCGCCCAGCTAATAAGAATATCAGAGCTCATGCCCTCTCCAGATCTTCTGATGTTGTGGGTTTGGATACAACTCCAAGACATATTATCCCTCCTGATTGTCTGATTTCTGCAGCTCCTGACGATCTTCTACAGCAGCTTCCTGGTAAAACTTTTGTACCAATCAGATTGAGACACAAAGTTCTAAACTGGGGTCATTCTTCCTTATTGGCTGGCCATCCTGGAATACACAAGACACTTCTTATCTCCCGACACTATTGGTGGACACGTCTGGAACACGATGTCTCAGAATTTGTGTGTTCCTGTACCACTTGTGCTCGAGACAAGACCTCTCGACTGAGACCCGCAGGACTTTTGCATCCGTTGCCCATTCCCGATACTCCATGGACTCACATTGCTATGGATTTTATTACCGACCTTCCACCATCACATAATAACACTTGTTGGGTTGTGGTAGACCGGTTTTCTAAAATGGCTTATTTCATTCCTTCTCCCAGGCTCCCATCAGCTCCACAACTGGCTAAGCACTTCTTACTTCATATCTTCCGTCTTCATGGTCTTCCAGAAAACATCGTCTCGGACCACAGTTTGTGTCCAAATTCTGGCGAGCCCTCTGTTCCTGTCTTGGCATCAGTTTGGATTTCTCCTCTGCCTACCAATCCCAGTCCAAGGGTCAGGTGGAAAGGGTAAATCAAATTTTGGAGACTTATTTGAGCCATTTTGTTTCAGCTCGTCAGAAGCCTGGGCAGAATTTTCCAACAATCAGAAAGACTGAGTCCACAAAGACATCTCTGTTTTTTATTGTTTTTGGTCATCATCCCAGGTCTCCTCTTCCGGTTCCAGTCTGTTCCAGTCTCCCTGCTGTAGATGAACTTGTCAAAGATTTCTCCTCCATTTGGCGACAAACTCTTTATCTTTATCGCTGGCATCCTCCCGAATGAAGAATCAGGCAGACAAGAAAAGAAGATCTCCTCCATCCTTCTCTCCTGGTAATAAAGTTTTGTTATCTTCTAAATTAATCCGGTTTAAAATCCCAAGTTACAAACTTGGTCCTCGTTTCCTGGGTCCGTTCGAGGTATTACAAAAAGTCAATCCAGTTTCATACAAACTCCGCTTGCCACCTTCTTTACGTATTCCTAACTCCTTTCATGTTTCTCTCCTCAAACCTCTGGTTATCAACCGTTATTCTCATAGAAAAAAATTCCACTCCAACTCCTGTCTCCGGTTCCTCAGATATTTTTCAAATTAAAGAAATCCTGGCCTCTAAAATGTTACGTGGTAAAAAAAAAAAAAAAATTCCGGCGATTGGAGGGGTTTTGGTCCTGAGGAGAGGTCCTGGGAGCCCGAGGAAAACATCTTGGACCGTAATCTCCTCAAAAATTTTTTGTCCCAGAAGAAGAGGGGGAGACGAAAGGGGGGGGGGGGGTACTGTAACGAGCCGCGCTCCGGCCGGACTTACCGGCCGTGAGTGCATCTTCTCCCCTGTGTCAGCTCCCGGCGGGGCTGGGATTCGCATCGCGGGACGCGCCTGCATGCGAGTCCCAGCCCGTCAATCACCTCTGTCCCTCAGCTCCGATGCGTGCGCTCCCGCCTCCTAGCGCGCGTGCCAGAGCTTTGAAATTTAAAGGGCCAGTGAGCCCATAATTAGTGTTCACACCTGCACTTTTCTTATAAGTTTTTGCTCCTCCCTAGTACCCCTGCCGGATCTTTGTTTGCCTTGCGCCTAAGAGAAAGCAGTACTTATTATTCCTTGCCGTGTACCAGACCTTTGTATTCCGTGACCCGACCGTGTTTCTAGCCGCCAGGTAATTGACCTTCTGCTACCCTACTAAATATGCTCCTGTGCCGCCTGCCATGACCTCTAGCCTGCCTGACTACGTCCTGCCTATTCCTTTGGTACCAAGCTTCACCTCAGCCTCCTGTGTGGTCGAGTCGTGCCAGGGGTAGCGACCTTGCGGCGGGCTCTGGTGAAAACCAGCGGCACCTTAGACTCCGCTCCCTGGCACGGCCCGCGTCATCTGCCACACAAGTCCAGTGAATCTACTACATCACCTGTTCCAGACTACCGTGGTATTACGGATCTACTACTCCCTGGATACCTGCCATCTGCGGTGAGTCTAACAAGTACTAATACCACTATATTTACCTCAGCATGTCCTACAGTTTAACAATATGAGATGACGTGGAATACCTTGCCAAAAACCTATGTATGGCCCTGATAAGCATATTTTTATTTTGGCCCCCATGAATTATCAAGTTGTGTAGGCCTGCTTTAAAATGTTATACTGTATAATAACATTTATTGGTCAAATGCAGTCATTAGCAGTCATAGTGTAACTATAATAATGTTTTTACAATCCTTTCCTCCACAATCCCTCCCTTCCCTCCTGGCAGTTCCAGCAAGCACTATATCATCACATCACCATTACACAGCCAATTTTGCTAATATTAACATTTACCTCTTCTAATATAATGTTTATTTTATTGTGTTTTAAGTTGCAGCCAAAAAGTACATAGAGCCGACAGCGTGGAATGCAGGCAGCACATTGCTTCCATGAACAGCTGCTTAGGATCTGTTATCTAACAAAACAAAGAAATACAACTTCTGTATATCTGTATTTAAGAGATCCAAAGTGTAAAGTAAAACTCCAACTCTGAAACACAATCCTACAAAATGCTCTACTTATATATTTAAACTTTTTAGCTCTGCCAGCTTCCTGTTCTGGACAGCAGTGGATTTTGGAATCTTACATGACACTTACTAGTTAGGGATGGAGGCTTCTTCACAGATAAACAGTGGTGAACACTATGGCAATACCTGGCTGACCCAATCATATATAAATAGAGTCTCTTGGATGACAGTGGTATTTGTGGGAAAATGGATCCATTACTGCCTTGTGGTTTCTGTCATAAATGTAAACCAGAACCCAGATGCAAACAATAAACCATTTTGCGTTTTTTAAATAATATCATGGTGATTTTTTTTTCTTATTTTCTATTTGAATATATCTATCTATTATAAAATAATAATTAAATCTTGCAGTTTTCATTCTGGCCATTAAACCTAATAGTAAGCTGACATTTTCTGTTTTGCAACATAACTTTTTGGCATTCTTCCCCTTATCACAGACTTATTTCAAAGAAAGGTGCCACTAGTATATAGATAATATGGGAACAGGTTATTCATAATAGATGATCCTTAGAGCTAAACCCCCACCCATCTCACATACTATTGTGCCTATGTTCATGATGCTAGCTGTAAATCATATCTCTAAGTGCTATTAAAAACAGCTCAGGAAAGATGGCTTCCCCCGTAATAATAGTGTAAAAATGGAAGTAAATTTAAAATCAACAATATAAATAGTTTAGAAAAAAAGAACATATTTCAGTACCTGCTTGTAATAAGGTAATACATTTTCTTTAAAATTGCACCAGAACTTTGCGCCTTCACTTTGGCACACACGGTCGCATCATAAGACACTGCCACTTTCAATACAGCTATGTCTGTTTGCAGTAAAGCTTCAATGGGCAATGTCAGACACAAAACCTTTTTCTATGTTGTACATCTTGGCAAAACATTAACCTTTCTAATATACTTCATAAGAAAGTATAGAAATCATGGCTTATAAAATCATGGCTTTGTCCAAGCTGAAGCACAGGCATGGACAAAGTCCAGTAAGAGAGGGTGGGGTAGCACTCTCCTGTCTGATAGGACTCCTCTGTGCTCTCTCCTGTCTGATAGGACTCCTCTGTGCTCTCTCCTGTCTGATAGTACTCCACTCTGTTCTCTCCTGTCTGATAATACCCTCTCTGCTCTCTTCTGTCTGATAGTACTCCACTGTGCTCTCTCATGACTGATAGCACTCCTCTGTGCTCTCTCCTGTCTCATAGTTCTCCTCTGTGCTCTCTCCTGGCTGATAGCACTCCTCTGTGCTCTCTCCTGGCTGATAGCACTCCTCTGTGCTCTCTCCTGGCTGATAGCACTCCTCAGTGCTCTCTCCCGACTGATCGCACTCCTCTGTGTTCTCTCCTGTCTGATAGTACTCCTCTGTGCTCTCTCATGTCTGAAAGGACTCCTCTGTGCTAGCCCACCCTCACTTACTGGACTTTGTCCATGCCTGTGCTTCAGCTTGGACAAAGCCATGATTTTAAAAGCCGTGATTTCTATAAAAAAGGAAATAACATTTTCTTATGAAGTATATTAGAAAGATTAATGTTTTGCCAAGATGTACAACATATAGAAAGTTTTTGTATCTGACAGTGGCCATTTCAGTTGCCATTTCAGTTTCATGTCTGAAAGGTCTCCTCTGTGTTCTCTCCTGTCTGATAGTACTCCTCTGTGCTCTCACATGTCTGAAAGGACTCCTCTGTGCTCTCTCCTGTCTCATAGTTCTCCTCTGTGCTCTCTCCTGGCTGATAGCACTCCTCTGTGCTCTCTCCCGACTGATAGCACTCCTCCGTGCTCTATCCCGACTGATCTCACTCCACTCTGTTCTCTCCTGTCTGATAATACCCCTCTCTGCTCTCTTCTGTCTGATAGTACTCCACTGTGCTCTCTCCTGACTGATAGCACTCCTCTGTGCTCTCTCCTGTCTCATAGTTATCCTCTGTGCTCTCTCCTGGCTGATAGCACTCCTCTGTGCTCTCTCCTGGCTGATAGCACTCCTCTGTCCTCTCTCCTGGCTGATAGCACTCCTCAGTGCTCTCTCCCGACTGATCGCACTCCTCTGTGTTCTCTCCTGTCTGATAGTACTCCTCTGTGCTCTCTCATGTCTGAAAGGACTCCTCTGTGCTAGCCCACCCTCACTTACTGGACTTTGTCCATGCCTGTGCTTCAGCTTGGACAAAGCCATGATTTTATAAGCCATGATTTCTATAAAAAAGGAAATAACATTTTCTTATGAAGTATATTAGAAAGATTAATGTTTTGCCAAGATGTACAACATATAGAAAGTTTTTGTATCTGACAGTGGCCATTTCAGTTTGTGTTTTCGGAAGATCAACCATTTGGGTTATCTTACTTTTAGCTTGGTCATAGTTGGCCTCGGGCCTCCTAGGAAGTGGATTTCTGGGATTTCTTTCTCCTCTTCTTCTATACTGGATGCTGTAGAGTGTTCTTGGTGCTGGGAATCCACAGGAAGAAAGTGGAGAAACTTGATATTAGAAGCAGCTGCTGCCTTCTGCACTCCTTGGACCTGGAGGACCCGTTGATACCAGCCTATTATTAGTGGATGCCCATAGATCTTCTCTGGTGATACTTTCTGGAGAGCAACCTAAAATTAAGCAATGTAAAGTTTATTTTTAAGTTGTAGCCTACAAATAGCCCTAACCTTAACCCTGTGTTAAAACATTGCTATGTGCTTATTACCATGAGCCTAGTGGTGCGGTTCAGAAATAGTCCAAATGATGAGTAGTATTCAATTATTAGAAAACATTTCAATAATATTGTCAAATATCCATCTCTGATGAAGTTTATTCTTAACAGGAAGCAGCAGCCTGCAATATCTTTACACCATAGGTACAACGCAATCATAAAAAGAGAAAAATATTCTACAAAAAATTCTAAGGTGTCCAGCAACTTGCTCTAGATAACCCAGCCAGAAGTAGTAATAATCAGTTCCATAGCCTTTGTACTATAGCAGGTGATGCATGTAATTACGTTTCAGAAGACAGGAACACCAGTGGATGTGGATCCGCTGGATCTGTGTGGCAATGACTCGGACCGTACCAGGGAGCGGAGTCTAAGGTGCCGCTGGTTTTCATCAGAGCCCGCCGCAAAGTGGGATGGACTTGCTGCGGCAGGCTGCACCCAGGTCGCTACCCCTGGCATGGGAGATGCGACCACACAGGTGGCTGAGGAGATGCGAAGCACAGTAGGGATAAGGCAGCTCATAGTCTGAGTAGCAGAAGGTCAGGGCAGGCGGCACAGTAGCATAGTCAAGACGTAGCAGGAGTTCAGTAGGCAGGCGGCAGAGGAGCAGGGTCAAAGTTACACAGCAAGGGATAGGTTACACGGCAAGGCAATACTGAGGAACACTTTCTCTAAGGCACAAGGCAACAAAGATCCGGCAGGAGAGTGAGGAGGGTGGATAAATTTATAAGTGAGCCACAGGTGAATTACGTACTGGCCCTTTAAATCTTAAAGCACCCTAGGGGACTTAGCGCGCCCTAGGGGACGGGCCCAGGCGCGCTGGAGCAGAGAGGCAGAGGCGGAGCAGGAGAAACACCCGGAGAGTAACAGACTTGAGCTCGCATGCGGGCGCGTCCCGCGATACGTGTCCCAGCCCCATCGGCAGCAGCAGGTAAGAGGACCATGCGCTCACAGCCAGCGTGTGCGGCCGGAGCGCATAACGTAACAGTACCCCCCCCCCCCTTGGTCTACCCCTCCTTTTACGAGAAAGGAAACTCCTGAGAAGGTCATGGTTCAGGATATTCTCCTCAGGCTTGTTTACCTCTCACAGTTTTTGTCGCAAGAATCTGTTTAACTTTGTAGACGTCAGAAGAGTTGGAGACAGGTGTGGGGACAAGATTCTTCTGAGAGAACAGGTTTATGACAAGAGGCTTGAGGAGAGAGACGTGGAAGGAATTGGGAATACGTAACGTAGCAGGAGTTTGTAGGAAACAGGATTGATTGTGTGTAGAATCTGGAAGGGACCAAGGTAGCGGGGACTGAGCTTGTAACAAGGGATCTTGAAGCGGATGTACTTGGATGAAAGCCACACCATGTCACCAGGAGAGAAGGACGGAGGAGGTCTTCTACTTTTATCAGCTTGCGCCTTCATGTGTGAAGAAGCCTGGGATAACAACTGTCGGGTCTGTTGCCAGATGGTGGAGAAGTCACGGACCAGCACATCAACAGCAGGCACACCGGAGGAGACTAGGAGAGGAAGAGGAGAACGGAGATGGAGTCTGTAGACAACAAAAAAGGGGGACAACCTTGTGGACTCGGAATCCTTAAGATTATATGAGAAATAAGCCCAGGGGAGAAGGTCGACCGAATCATCTTGACGAGCTGAAACTAAATGCCAAATATAAGCTGACCGTTGGACTCAGGATGGTAGGCCGAGGAGAAGTCCAGATTGATGTCCAGACGGTTACAAAGGGCTAGCCAGAACTTAGAGATAAACTGCACACCTCGATACGAAACGAAATGCTGAGGAAGACCATGTAAATGAAAGACATGTCACAAGAAGTACTTCGCCAGCTGCGGGGCAGAAGGAAGACCTGGTAGAGGGATGAAATGAGCCATCTTGGAAAACTGATCTACATCGACCCAGATGACAGTGTTATTATGGGAAGGTGGCAAATCGGTGATGAAATCCATGGCGATATGGGACCAGGGAATCTCTGGAATGGGTAAAGGCTGTAAGAGTCCTGTAGGTCTCTGTCGAGGAGTTTTGTTACGGGCACATGTTTCACAGGACTGAACAAAATCAGAAACATCACGTTCAAGATGGTGCCACCAGTAGTGCCGGGAAATAAGAAGTAGAGTCTTGCGTATCCCAGGATGTCAAGGAAGAATTACCCCATTTCAGGATCTTGCGTCTCAATCTGGCGGGCACAAAGGATTTTTCCGGAGGAACTTGCTGAATCTTGGCAGGAGCGGCAGGAATCAAACGGTCAGGAGGAATAATATGCCTAGGAGTGGAGTCCAAACCAATGAAGTCAGAGGACCTGGAGAGAGCATCAGCCCTGATGTTCTTGTCTGCTGGACTGAAGTGAATAAAGAAGTTGAAGCTAGAAAAGAAAAGCGACCATCTTGTCTGGCGGGGGTTCAAACGCTGAGCAGACTGAAGGTATAGAAGATTCTTATGGTCGAAGTAGATGCTGACCAGATGAGAAGAACCTTCCAATAAATGTCGCCATTCCGCCAAAGCTAGCTTGATAGCGACGAGTTCACGATCTCCAATGGAGTAATTCCTCTCGGAAGGAGAGAATGTCTTGGAGAAGAACCTACAAGTTAAACTCTTGCCCTTGGTGTTTTTCTGAGTGAGAATGGCACCAGCTCCAATAGAGGAGACATCAACCTCCAAAAGCAAAGGGCCTCTCCAGATCAGGTCTTGTAAGCACGGGAGCAGAGGCAAACGCAGACTTTAAACGGGAGAAGGCCTCTTTAACTTCGAGGCCAAGATTTAGGATGAGATGCCTTCTTAGTGAGAGCTACAATAGGAGAGAGCAAGGATGAAAAATGTGGGATAAATTGACGATAATAGTTAGCAAATCCCAGAAAGTGTTGAATAGCACATAGGCCCGAAGGATGAGGCCAATCCAATACTGCTGACAACTTATCTGGATCCATCTGCAGGCCCTGATGAGAGACAATGTAGCCAAGAAACGGAAGACTAGATTTCTCGAACAGGCATTTCTCCAGTTTGGCGTAGAGATGATTATTCCGTAGTCGCTGAAGAACCAGACGCATATGAGAACGATGCTCCTCTAGGTTGGAAGAGAAGATCAGGATGTCATCTAGGTATACGAAAACACAGGTGTAGAGAAGATCACGGAAGATATCATTGACAAACTCTTGAAAAATGGCTGGAGCATTGCAGAGACCAAAAGGCATTACAAGATGCTCAAAATGTCCGTCACGAGTATTGAAGGCCGTTTTCCATTCATCTCCCTTGCGGATATGAATAAGGTTATACGCACTGCGTAAGTCCAGCTTGGAGAAGACCTTGGCACCACGTAGACGGTCAAAAAGTTCTGAGATAAGAGATAGAGGGTAAGGGTTTTTGACCGTGATTTTGTTAAGTCCCCTGTAGTCAATACATGGACGGAGTGAGCCATCATTCTTCCCTACAAAGAAGAAACCTGCTCCAGCAGGAGAAGAGGACTTAAGGATAAATCCCTTTTGGAGATTCTCCTGGATATACTCCATGGCTTTGGTCTCAGGAACTGATAGAGGGTATATCCTTCCACAAGGAGGAGTGGTACCAGGCAGAAGATCAGTAGGGCAGTCGTAAGGATGATGTGGAGACTCAGCCTGTTTCTTACAGAAAACATCAGAGAAATCTTGGTAAGGTGGTCAGCAGGCCAGGTAAAGGAGGAAGACAAGAAAAAACTTCACGCAGAACTGGTTGGAGGCAAAGATTTTGACAGGATTGTCCCCGGAGAATTATTTCTCCAGTTCTCCAATCCAGTTGTGGAGAATGGCATTGTAGCCAAGGAAGGCCAAGAAGAATTTCAGAAGTACAGCGTGGTTGAACATAGAATTCAATCTTTTCTTTATGCGATACTCCCACTTGCATGACGAGAGAAAAAGTACGGAAGTGAACTTTACAGTCCAGATTTTGTCTATTAACAGAGGAGATGAACAAGGGCTTGGCAAGCCAAGTAAAAGGAAGAGAATACTTTTGTACTAAAACCCCATCAATAAAGTCACCTGCTGATCCAGAATCCAAAAATGCTGTAGTGCTGAAGGAATACTTGACTGAAGCAAAGACTTGTACAGGAATAGTTAAGCGTGGAGAGGTAGTTTTCACACCCAGGGACGCCTCTCCCACGTACCCTAGGTGTTGGCGAACTGTACAGTCCTTGAGAAAGTGCTCCGGGCTAGCACAATACAAACACAAATTCTCATTGCGTCGTTGTGATCTCTCCTGTTGCGTAAGACGAGAACGATCTCCTTGCATAGCCTCTTCGGCAAGAGGCGCAGGAAACTGAAGAGGTGGACGTTGAAACATGGGTGTCAGGCAGGCAGGTTCCTTCTCTAAGCGTAGTTCCTGTCGTCTCTCAGCAAAATGCACATCAATGCGTGTGGCCAAGTGGATAAGTTCTGTTAAAGAAGATGAAGGATGGTGCTGCAAGGACATCTTTAATCCTGCTTGACAGTCCTTTTTTGAATGTGGCACACAAGGCCTCATCATTCCAGGCAAGTTCAGAGGCTAGAATGCGGAATTGAACCGCATAGTCACCAATGGTAGAATTCCCTTGACAGAGGTTCAGCAACGCCATCTCAGCTGAAGAGGCACGTGTGGGTTCCTAAAAGACACTGCAATATTCTGCCAAGAAGGCCGACAAATTGGAGGATACTTGATCACCATGGTCCCAAAGGGATGTAGCCCAAGCCAGGGCTTTACCGGACAGTAGACTAATGACAAAGGCCACCCTCGTATGTTCCGGTGGAAACAGTTCAGACATGAGCTCCAAGTGCATGGAGCATTGTGTAACAAAGCCTCTGCATGACTTGGAATCCCCATCATACTTGGGAGGTAAAGGCAGGCGTAGCTGGGAGCCAGAAGACACTGCAGGAGCTGGAGGTGGGCCAGATTATGGTACCTGCTGCTGTTGCAAGGCCAAAAGCTGTTGCATCATGGCTGAAAGTTGAGAAAATTGTTGCGCCTGTTGGGCCAACTGCTGCGACTGACGTACCACAACGTAGGGAATATCCGCAACCTCCGGCAGGGGTACCTCAGCGGGATCCAGTGCCGGATCTTCCTGTAACACTCACGTTTCAGAAGACAGGAACCCCGGTGGATCCACTGGACCTGTGTGGCAGATGACTCGGACCGTAGCGGAGTCTAAGGTGCCGCTGGTTTTCATCAGAGCCCGCCGCAAATCGCGATGGACTTGCTGCGGCAGGCGGGACCCTGGCACGGCTCGACCACACAGGCGAATGAAGAGATGCGATGCACAGGAGGGATGAGGCAGCTTGTAGTCTGGGTAGCAGAAGGTCAGGGCAGGTGGCACAGTAGAGTAGTCAAGACGTAGCAGGAGTTCAGTAGGCAGGCGGCAGAGGAGCAAGGTCAAAGTCACAAAGCAAGGGATCAGATACACGGCAATGCAATAATGAGGAACGCTTTCTCTAAGGCACAAGGCAACAAAGCTCCGGCAAGAGAGTGAGGAGGGTGGAGGAATTTATAAATGAGCCACAGGTGAATTACACTAATGAGCATACTGGCCCTTTAAATCTTAAATCTCCAGTGCAGCTGTGTTTAATAAAAAATGAAAATAAAAAACAATAACACAAGCAGGGAGATTTTTAAATGTCTAGGCCTATCGTAGAGTGGCATAAAGTCACAGTTTGCTAAATTTTTGACCATTAAAAGGTGCCCTGCCTGTGCAAAGGGGACTGGCCTCAAGAGCATGCTGAATTTATTCCAGCTTACACTAGTGAACTAGTATAAGTTGTAGTTGATATCTACACTAACTCAGAGCTGGTGTAGATTTCACAGCGCAGTGCAAGGGTAGTCGTGGCTGAAGTGGCAGATTTTTTTAATAGGTGTAATAAATCTGCCAAATGTAATGCCAGCGGGATTTTACTGAAGACCAGCAAGTAAAGTGCCAGTCTTAGGCTACTTTCACACTGCTGCTGAGCGCCACTTAAGGGAGTTTCGTTTCAAAATGAAGGGAGTTGAGCGGAGAAAAAAACGTATGTATGTCCTGTATTTTTCTCCGCTCAACTCCAGAATAACAGACACCCTACGGACCCCATGCAAAGTCAGTGGGATCCATTGGGAACCAGCGGTGCCTGCAATGCTCCACCCCTTTCAGGGTCCGTTGAGCACAAAAAAAAAGAGCCTAACAGACCCGTAACAGAACAAGGCATAGCGGCAGTGTGAAGGTAGCCTAAGTAAATCTGCCCCCTGCACTTTTTTGAAAAAACTAAGTATAAAGAGAATACCGGTAAGTACAGACTACAAGTAAGGGTGGTATTACACAGGCTGATTGTTGTGCCTACAAAGTCAATTGGCTTAATTATTTAAGATGCCTATTTCATGGCTCAAGTGTCGTGCCGGCAGGGATCCAGCAATCAATACTACAGCCCCTTACTTCCATAATCAACTGTTCTACATTTTTCTTACAATTTTAGTGCAAAAACAATACAAAAAGAAACAATTATAAAGTAAATATATGAAAAAGAAATCCTATATGTACTGAAGAGATTCATTGGAGAGTAGTATAGTGAACAAGCTAGGTATGTATTCATCTATTCAGAACTCCATGGCGTGCAGTGAAGCTGTGTATAGGTGGTATTTCGTAAACCACAGAAATCAGCTGCCAGTTATAAGAGCCTTGTGAGGCTATGCTCCTCTATTGTCTCCTAAATAGATCATCTGCTACAGTTCCTGTCGGGTATTTATGACATGTATGGAACAAGTAGAAAATGCATTGCTTATCCAAGCCATTGGGTTTCATAGACTGTGAAAGCCTATTAGGACATTCCCCCCTGTATTACAGTAGCAGTATTTCGACATGGTGACACAATTTAACAATTTACCATTTTAAGGCTATTTTTATGTGTATGTTCCTATAATGCATTCAGAGAAAAACTTCAGACCCGTTCACTTTTTTAAATCTTGTTATGTTGTCACCTTGTGCTAAAATAAAAAAATAAATATACATTTTCTCCATTATTGCGACCTCAGTACCCCATAATAATAACAGCAAAAACTAAATTTCAGAAATGTATGCAAATTTATGAAATAGGAATAACTAAAATTTGGAAAGTAGACACTTTGCTAGGACACTTGACATTTAGTTTTGAGGGACTATCATTCCGCTTGATCATCTCTGAGATGTTTCTTCATTTTGATTGGCTTAATCTGTGGTAAATTCAGCTGAATGGACAGGATATGCAAAGATACAGCCCTATTTATATAAGGTCAGGTTCACACTAGGGATGTCCCGATACCATTTTTTTAAGACCGAGTACGAGTACCGATACTTTAATTCTAGTACTCGCCGATACAAAGTACGAGTACTTATATTTTAAAGGGAATCTGACACCAGGGTGACGCGGTTTCTGGCACTGTTTACCGTATGATATGTGGGTCCTTGTTGTGTACAATGGAGGCGGCTGCTGTAGTATGAGCCAAGATATCTCTCTTCTCCATTGGACAGAACAGGGAATTTGCATTGGCAGTGAGACCGGTGACCACATGGTGAGCAGCGGTAGAAACCGGGTCACCTGCACTATCTACATATAAATTCAAGTTAGTGCAGGTGATTGCTGTAAGATTGTCTTTAATAGTAGGTAGTATCCCCTTGCAGACATTAGCAGCAGCCCCCCGGCAGTCATTAGTAGCAGCCCCCCCTGTAGACCACAGCCCTCCTTTAGACAGTGGGCCCCCATGTAAACAGCAGCAGGGCCCCCCTTTAGACAGCAGCAGGGCCCCCCCTTTAGACAGCAGCAGGGCCCCCCCCTTTAGACAGCAGCAGCCCCCCCCTTTAGACAGCAGCAGGGCCCCCCCCCCCCTTAGACAGCAGCAGGGCCCCCCTTTAGACAGCAGCAGGGCCTCCTTTAGACAGCAGGAGGGCCCCCCCGTTTAGACAGCAGCAGGGCCCCCTTTAGACAGCAGCAGGGCCCCCTTTAGACAGCAGCAGGGCCCCCTTTAGACAGCAGCAGGGCCCCCCTTTAGACAGCAGCAGGCCCCCCCTTTAGACAGCAGCAGGGCCCCCTTTATACAGCAGCAGGGCCCCCCTTTAGACAGCAGCAGGCCCCCCCCCTTTAGGCAGCAGCAGGCCCCCCCCCCGTTTAGACAGCAGCAGGTCCCATTTAAACAGCAGCAGGGCCCCCTTTAGACAGCAGCAGGGCCCCCTTTAGACAGCAGCAGCCCCCCCCCTTTAGACAGCAGCAGGGCCCCCCTTTAGACAGCAGCAGGGCCCCCCCGTTTAGACAGCAGCAGGCCCCCCCCCATTTAGACAGCAGCAGGGCCCCCCTTTAGACAGCAGCAGGGCCCCCCCCCTTTAGACAGCAGCAGGGCCCCCCCCCTTTAGACAGCAGCAGGGCCCCCCCCCCCTTTAGACAGCAGCAGGGCCCCCCCCCCCCCGTTTAGACAGCAGCAGGTCCCATTTAGACAGCAGCAGGGTCCCCTTTAGACAGCAGCAGGGCCCCCTTTAGACAGCAGCAGCCCCCCTTTAGACAGCAGCAGGGCCCCCCTTTAGACAGCAGCAGGGCCCCCCTTTAGACAGCAGCAGGGCCCCCCCATTTAGACAGCAGCATGGCCCCCCCCCCCCCGTTTAGACAGCAGCAGGGCCCCCCCTTTAGACAGCAGCAGCCCCCCTTCCTTTAGACAGCAGCAGCCCCCCTTCCTTTAGACAGCAGCAGGGCCCCTCCGTTTAGAAAGCAGCAGGGCCCCCCCCCCGTTTAGACAGCAGGGCCCCCCCTTTAGACAGCAGCAGGGCCCCCCCTTTAGACAGCAGCAGCAAGGCCCCCCTTTAGACAGCAGCAGCCCCCCTTCCTTTAGACAGCAGCAGCCCCCCCTTTAGACAGCAGCAGGCCCTCCCCCCTATTAGACAGCAGCAGGGCCCCCCTTTAGACAGCAACAGGGCCCCCCCTTTAGACAGCAGCAGGGCCCCCCCGTTTAGACAGCAGCAGGGCCCCCCCATTTAGGCAGCAGCAGGGCCCCCTTTAGACAGCAGCAGGGCCCCCTTTAGACAGCAGCAGGGCCCCCTTTAGACAGCAGCAGGGCCCCCCCTTTAGACAGCAGCAGGGCCACCCCCTTTAGACAGCAGCAGGGCCACCCCCTTTAGACAGCAGCAGCCCCCCCCCCCTTTAGACAGCAGTAGCCCCCCTTTAGACAGCAGCAGGGCCCTCCCCATTAGAGAAGAGCAGCAGCCCCCCCCTTTAGACAGCAGCAGGCCCCCCCCCACCCATTTAGAAAGAAGAAGGGCCCTCCCCGTTTAGACAGCAGCAGCAGGGCCCCCCCGCTTAGACATTAGTAGCAGACCCCTCCTTGCAGGCAGCTCACCTCCTCTGTCGAGTGCTGGTGCTGCCGCTCTGCTGCCCCGTTCTCCCGTCTTCCGGTCCGCATCGTGTCGTCCTATGGAGGAGCATGTGACATACACGTCACTCTGCTTCCTCCTTAGCGTTACGCTGGGCGCAGGGGAGGAGGCGGAGTGACGTGCGTGTCACATGCTCCTCCATGATACACTATGATGCGAACGGGTGGATCGAAGAACGGGGCAGCAGAGCGGCACCAGGTATCGGGCATGGTATTGGGGACATTAAACAAGTCCCCGATACCATGCAAATGGCTAGTATCGGCCCCGATACCGATACCAGTATCGGTATCGGGACATCCCTAGTTCACACCACGGAAAATGTGTGGAATGACAGCACGAAAAACACGTGTGGACATTTTGCACATTTGACTAATCTGGCGTGCACTAGGACCACTCAGAAGTGCGAAATCTCATAGACATTTCTATTCTTTTTGTGGACACCGGAATCTAGATTTCCGTGGCAGAAAGATCTGTCAGCGAAGCAAAATCCTATTGAATTCACTGCCAAAAACCATCCCTACAGTGAACAATGGTGTTGGCAGCATTATTCCGTGGGGTCGTTTTTCAGTGGCTGGGACAGGGAGACAGGTCAGAGTTGAAAAAAAAAAGCTGAATGGTGCAAAATACAGAGATATTCTTAAGGCGCAGCTCAAAAGCTCCCGATGCCGGCTCCAGCGTTTGGAACAGTTTTTTCCAAACGCTGAACAGCGGAGTACCCCTTTAAAGGTGGTGGGGAATTCGAGGGGAAAGATCTGGGGAACTACATGTTCATAGATATGGAATATAAAAGTATAACCACTTTCACAGAGCTTGTAAGCTTGGCTCCATATCTTGAACTTCACTTAATTCCAACCTCCCCTTGAACAGCATTAATAATCAATTTTTTTCTAGGGTGAACGTCTGGAGTGTAATTTTTTCACGGCAGTACATTACTGGACCAATAGGACCTGTATTGGTGGGATGTCACCTCTGGCCTCCTGCATAATAAGATGTGGGGTGACTAGCCATAAATGGACTTGCATACAGAATGGTTTGTGTAAGCATCAGGTTCAGTAACTCAACTGATATAAGTATTTGGTATCAATTTTTATTCCTGGAATTCAATTTTTATTCTGGAATTTGGAGAGTAAACAAAGTTTGAGGGGGAGGGGGCAAATTGGAGTAATTTAACTTGGCTGTGACAGTTTAATTGCAGGATGAGTATGCTCTTCCTAATCTGACAAGTGCCTGCCATTTAGGAGGAACATACTCATCCTGTGAAGGCAAATGGTTGAGAATTAACGTTAAAATCTTCCATTGAGAATGGTACCAGAAAAAGTTGCCAGTTGCCTATTGCAACCAGATCACTTATTTTATTATTTAGAGACCTTTTTAAAAATGAAAGAATCGACCTGATTGGTTGCTATGGGCAACTGCTCCACTTTTCCTCTGCACAGGTTTTTAATAAATCTTCCCCAACATATTGGTGCTATAAATACAACAGGAAATCAATAGATAAATAATAACTCTTTCCCCTTGAATGCCTTCGGTACATTAATGCACAAGCAATTTTTTTTCCATTTTTCCATTGTCACCTGCCAAGTGCCACAACTTTTTAACTTTGCTATGACAAAGCCATATGAGGCTTATTTTTAGCAGAAAAAGAAAGTTACTCAATACTTAATCCTGACCATGTAATTTTTTTGGCCTCTATCACCTATATTTATTATAAAAAAAATACCTCCTTTCATGCAGCCTTGTCCAGGAGTCATCTCTTGTCCATGACTCATGGACAAGCCTAATGTTGCTGCAGGACTGGTTAGTGGCCCAATAGGTATAGGGACCTCTAGTGGTGGGATTTTCAGGAGCCATTTTCTTTTTAAATATAATTTTTTTTTAAACAACCATATTATGAAAGGTCTTTAATTTTATCAGTAGCAACATATTAACCACTTAGGGACCCAGGGCGTACAGGTACGCCCTCGTTCCCTGGTACTTAAGGACTCAGGGCGTACGGACCGGGATGCCTGCTGAAATCATCAAATCAATTCAGATCGGCGATCTGCCGCGATTCCGGGTCATACGGGTCTCCAGTGACCCGGAAAATAAAGGGGATCGCTGCTGACAAAGACACCGACGATCCCCCTGAAGGGATAGGAGTGAGGTGGCAGGGGTGCCACCCCTCCTATCCCTGCTGTTGGTTGATCAAAAGCGACCAACCAATAGCATATCGGGGGCGAGGGGGGTTAAAGTTCGGTTCCCCCGTTCTGCCCACCCATAGTAGTCCGGGCAGAATGGGGGAACTGTCCTGTGACTGGCGCCGGAGGTCACTTACCATCGGCGGCGGCGATGAAGTGCAGCTGGCTCCCTGGTGCAGACTAGGGAAGCCGATGAGATGACTAGCAACATCTGGAGGGCTACAGTTTGGAGACCACTATACAGTGGTCTCTAAACTTTAGCCCTCCAGATGTTGCAAAACTACAACAACCAGCATGCCCAGACACCTGTTTGCTGTTTGGGCATGCTGGGATTTGTAGTTTTGGAACAGCTGGAGGAGTACAGCTTGGAGATCACTGTGCAGTGGTCTCTAAAGTGTGGACCTCTAGATCTTGCAAAACTACAACTCCCAGCATGCCCACACAGCAGTTTGTTGTCTGGGCATGAGGGGGATTTGTAGTTTTTCAACATCTGGAAGGCCATAGTTTGGAGAT
Organism: Hyla sarda; assembly: GCF_029499605.1. Lineage (NCBI taxonomy): Eukaryota > Metazoa > Chordata > Amphibia > Anura > Hylidae > Hyla > Hyla sarda. Next base: position 189,575,975 of record NC_079189.1, read on the forward strand.
CACTGTGCGTTTGTTTCTAAACCGTTGCCTAAAGGGTTAGAACACTTACTGAATGTCATTTTTTTTATACTTTGGGGGGTGTAGTTTTTATAATGGGGTCATTTATGGGGTATTTCTAATACCAAGGCCCCTCAAATCCACTTCAAAACTGAACTGGTCCCTTGAAAAATTCTGATTTAGAAAATTTTTGGAAAAATTGGAAAATTGCTGCTGAACTTTGAAGCCCTTTGTTGTTTTTTGGGGACTTCCGTTTCTATGCAGTGCAACTTTCAGTAATAATGACACATTATCTTTATTCTGTAGGTCCAGATGATACCCAGTTTATGTAGGTTTGAATTTAATTAATTATAAACTTTCTGTACGAAAACTAATATGCTTAAAAGTTTTTAATTCTGATCCCTATAACTTTTTTTATTATTCATATACAGGGATATATGAGGGCTAAATTTTGTGCTTTGGTCTGTAAGTTTTGTTGATATTTTTTATGTTTTGAGGGGAATTTTCGATCTCTTTTTAAAAAAAAATTCTGGTATATGAAGTGACCAAAAATACAAAATTCTAGACTTTGGTATTTTTTACGTTTAGGCCATTGACTATGGGGTTAAATTAACATTATATTTTAATAGTTCAGACAGTTATGCTCACGTGGCAATACCACATACATTTATATTTATATTTGCTTACATTACTTTATTTAAAAAAAAAATAGGAAAAGGGGGTGATTCAAACTTTTATTGGGGAAGGGGTTTATTCACATTTATTCCTTTTTCACTATTTTTTTTGTCCCCATATGGCAGAGGTCTCAAACTCAAATTATCTGGGGGCCACTAGAGGTAACGGCTGGGTGAGGCTGGGCCACATGCACCCCTAACATATAATGCCCCATCATGCACACCTCACATATAATGCCCCCATCATCCGCCCCTCATCATCCACCAGCAACACCACCCACCAGCAGTAGCACCCCCATCATCCACCAGCAACACCCCCCACCAGCAGTAGCACTCCCATTCCCCCTACCCCCCTGTGGTAATAGCATGAGCTGACGGATGATGCGGGTGCTACTGCTGGGGGAGAGGTAGGCAGCAGCAGTTTCCCCACATTAGGAAGGTAGCAGTTTCCCCAAATTAGGTAGCATAGTTTCCCCACATTAGGTAGCTGTAGCACAGATTCCCCACATTAGGTAGCCATAACACAGATTTCCCACATTAGGTAGCTATAGCACAGATTCCCCACATTAGGTAGCTGTAGCACAGATTCCCCACATTAGGTAGCCGTAGCACAGATTCCCCACATTAGGTAGCCGTAGCACAGATTCCCCACATTAGGTAGCCGTAGCACAGATTCCCCACATTAGGTAGCCGTAGCACAGATTCCCCACATTAGGTAGCCGTAGCACAGATTCCCCACATTAGGTAGCCGTAGCACAGATTCCCCACATTAGGTAGCCGTAGCACAGATTCCCCACATTAGGCAGCCGTAGCACAGATTCCCCACATTAGGCAGCCGTAGCACAGATTCCCCACATTAGGTAGTCGTAGCACAGATTCCCCACATTAGGTAGCTGTAACACAGATTCCCCACATTAGGTAGCCACAGCACAGTTTCCCCACATTAGGTAGCGTAGAACAGTTTCCCCACAATAGGTAGCGCAGAAAAGTTTCCCCACATTAGGTAGCGCAGCACTGATTCCCCACATTAGGTAGTGCAGCACAATTTCCCCACATTAGGTGGCGCAGCATGGTTTCCCCACATTAAGTAGCCTTAGCACAGATCCCCCACATTAGGTAGCCACAGCACAGTTTCCCCACATTAGGTAGCCTCAGTACAGTTCCCCCCATTAGGTAGTGCAGCACAGTCTCCCCACATTAGGTAGCGCACCACAGTTTCCCCACATTAGGTAGCTAAGCACAGTTTCCCCACATTAGGTAGCCTTAGCACAGATTCCCCACATTAGGTAGCTTTAAAACAGATTCCCCACATTAGGTAGCCGTAGCAGATTCCCCACCTGGCCTGCGCTACTTACATATGCCTGCGGGGACTTGGCGGAGGTGCGCGCGATAAGTGACGTCATCGCATGCACTGCGCAGGACGTCGGCGTCCCTGTCCGGCGCTTGCGATGATGTCACTCACTGAGCGCACCTCCGCCAGGAAGTCCCCACAGGCAGATGTAAGTAGCAGTTTAGTGACGGGGTTGCCCCATCATATGTGCACCGGGTCACATGTAGCAGTGTTTGCCGAAGTGTGTGAAGTCTTCCGGCATTTAGCCCTGCTTGCCCGATGCAGGGCTAAATGCCTGAAGAAATCAACTGCCCGGCTCACGGAACTGCATGTCCCAGGCATTGGGCGATACAAAGTCCAGATGCCTGGTGCGAGTTTTGAGACCACTGCCATAGGGGAATATTACATGTAATCTTTAGATTGTATACACTGAACAATGCGGTGCCAAAGCACAGCATTTATCAGTGTATTAGCCCTCCATTACTACAGGCTACTTAGGTTCCTGCAGCACTGGAGTGCCGAGCCAACAGCATGGAAGCAGATAAAAGACTTCCCGTCCCTTGTTCTAACAGCTGATTGGAACCCTGCAATATCGGCCAAATCGGGTATGTCCAGCATTAGCCACGGGTCCTGTCTGCTGATAGCTGTCGGAACTAACCCCTGAGTGCGATTCATAGAAAGGAAGCGGGCATACATTTACAATGTCACGTGATAAAGTAAACTTAAACATTTTCCAACATTCGTGATCCAGACAACACATTTGACATACTAGTGAAAATATGTGATAGCTATGACAGTAGTCTGAGCTTGTGATATCGGAAACCACACATTACTGAAGAAGGTATCAGCTGTAATTATGGAGCCTATGTGTCTGCACGACTTTGTCTTCAAGTAAGACGTGTTTCCCCATGTCTTGGTGAGATAACCAAGGGAGTTCACATCTGTCAGTTCTCCCAGTAATAGGATAGTCTATGAGTGCCGGTATGAAGTCATCACCTGTGAACAAAGACCATACTTACAACTTTGTTTACCATGCACTGCCGCAGAAAATGGTAAACATTCTCTACACTGTCATCAGAACTGGATCAGCATAGCAGCACAAACAACTGCTAGAGGTAGGTAAGAAAAAAAAAATCATGATCACTTCACATATACAAAAGTGTAGACTGACACAAATTTAGGATTTTACAAAGTTTGCTGCTTCAGTGTTGTTAGATGTTTTAGTAAGATCCTTCTAAAGTACAGTTATAAGCATTTCATAAGCTTTTAAACTTTTATCGACAAAAACATCATGTTTATGCAAAACATTAATATTTTACGTGTTGACCCTTCTTTTTCAACACACAGTCAAATCCTGACCAATGACAACCCATTCCAGTTTATCACAATTTCAGGTTTTTCATTTGTCCACCTGCTTTTTGAGAATTGACCACAGGTTCTCAATGGGATTGAGATCTGTTTCCTGGTCTTGAACCCAAAATGTCAATGTTTTATTCACTTATTAGTGTAGTTATCACTTTTTCCTTGTGACACGGTGCTTCATGATACTGGAAAAAGCATTGTTATCACCAAATTGATCCAGGTGTCAGGATTCGGCAAGAAGAGGAGATGATCCAGCGTGGGTCAATAGAAATCCAGACTTTATTAGAACTCACAGTAAAAGCAGTAAAAGCAACCAGCAGATCAGACGCGTTTCAGGCGCATGCGCCCTTCGTCAGTGATGTCATCCATCTGCACAGGTGTCAGTTAAATACCGACCAGGTAGTGGGTGGAGAGTTAACCACCAATTAAACTACACTTGGACCGCTGACAACAGTGCAGAGGAGGATACTAATACAAAACATGAACAAAATGTTAGTAAAAGTACAAGAAGCTAAAAACAATACACTAATATGCAATTTTGCACAAATGGCTTGTACAACACAGGAGAATAACATGGTGATATGAAAAAAAAAACATATAAAATGTACACCAGTTATAATCCGCTGTGAAAATGGAACAAACGTGTGTGTGTGACTGCGGCGCTAATAATGGAACAGCAATTCTCTCTTTAAATTCAGACCTTTCGGTGCACTGGTGCCCAAAGTGAATTGCCAGAATGCCTCACGTTCCAACAATTTTCGCCGCACACAACCACCACGGGGTCCTATGTGAACACGTTCTATAGCATAAATTTGAAAATAGTTAATGTGGCCACCATGTACAGTTTTAAAATGTAAAGATGCTGCCGATCGGTTTCTTACGGCATTGCTGGTTATGTCATTGAGATGTTCCAGCGCTCTGACCCTAAGTTTCCTAGAAGTGGAGCCTACGTATTTAAGTTGGCACTGCGAACACTCAATGACATAGACTACATTGTGGTGGTTACAATTAATATAATCTTTTATCTGATAATTTTTGGTTTGCTCTGCATTGGAAAATTGTGTGCATAATTTAGCATAATTACAAGTTCTACAAATCCTACCGCCACATTTAAAAAATCCTCTATTACTCAACCAGTTATTTCTATTAACTGTGTTGGACAATACCAAGCTAGGGGAAAGAATATCTCCCAGGGTTTTTGCCTTTTTTGGGACTATGTGACAACCTTTAGATAATATTTTTGCTACAGTTTCATCCTGTCTCAGGAAATGGAGGTGTCTATTGATAATGTTCTTGACCTGTGTAAATTGGGGAGAATAAGTGAGTGCTATGACCGGTTTGTTCTGAAAATTAGAGCGACTGTGTTGTGAACAGTTAATAGGTGGAGAAATTAGACGAGAACGGTCCTTTTTAGCAACAATTCGGCAGGCTGGAGGTGGATCCTCTGTGCCAGAGAGGGATTGGCGTGGACCTTGTCGGTGGGTCGGTTCTAAGTTGCTACTGGTTTTCACCAGAGCCCGCCGCAAAGCGGGATGGTCTTGCAGCGGCAGTAGCAACCAGGTCGTATCCACCGGCAACGGCTCAACCTCTCTGACTGCTGAGATAGGCGCGGTACAAGGGAGTAGACAAGAGCAGAGTCGGACGTAACAGAAGGTCAGGGCAGGCAGCAAGGATCGTAGTCAGGGGCAACGGCAGGAGGTCTGGAACACAGGCTAGGAACACACAAGGAAACTCTTTCACTGGCACAATGGCAACAAGATCCGCCAAGGAAGTGCAGGGGAAGTGAGGTATTAATAGGGAAGTGCACAGGTGAAGATACTGATTAAAACCCATGCGCCAATCAGTGGCGCACCGGCCCTTTAAATCGCAAAGACCCGGCGAGCGCGCGCGCACCCTAGGGAGCGGGGCCGCGCGCGCCGGGACAGCACAGGCGGGGAATGAGTCTGGTAAGCGGGTCGGGATGCGCATCGCGAACAGGAGAACGCTGTGAGCGCTCCGGGGAGGAGCGGGGACCCGGAGCGCTCGGCGTTACAGTACCCCCCCCCCCCCCCTTGGGTTTCCCTTTCTTTTTAGAACCTGAGAATTTGTGGATAAGGTCCTTGACAAGGATGTTGTCCTCGGGTTCCCATGACCTCTCCTCTGGGCCGCAATTCTCCCAATCTACAAGATTTTTTTTTTTACCTCTGACTGTATTGGATGCCAGAATTTCTTTAACCGAGAAGATGTCAGAGGACCCAGAAACAGGAGTAGGAGCAACAACCTTGGAAGAGAAGCGGTTAAGGATGAGTGGTTTAAGGAGAGAGACATGAAAAGCATTAGGAATACGGAGAGAAGGAGAAAGAAGGAGTTTGTAGGAGACAGGGTTGATTTGGCATTTGATTTTAAAAGGACCAAGATAACGTGGTCCCAGTTTATAACTGGGGACACGAAAGCGGACATACTTGGCGGAGAGCCATATTTTGTCTCCGGGAGAAAAAACAGGGGGAGTTCTTCTTTTTTTGTCGGCATGTTTCTTCATCCGGGATGAGGCCTGTAGGAGAGATTTTTGAGTCTCTTTCCAGATGGTGGAGAAGTCCCGAGTCACCTCATCAACAGCGGGCAAACCAGAAGGCATGGGAGTGGGAAGGGGGGAGGGTGATGGCCGTACACCACAAAAAATGGGGATTTAGCGGAAGACTCAGAGACTCTGAAATTGTACGAGAATTCGGCCCATGGTAGAAGATCGGCCCAGTCATCCTGGCGGGAGGAAACAAAATGTCGCAAATAGTCACCAAGAACCTGATTAATTCTTTCCACTTGCCCATTGGATTGGGAATGATAAGAAGACGAGAAGTTTAATTTGATTTTAAGCTGATTACAGAGAGCTCTCCAGAATTTTGACACAAATTGAACGCCTCTATCCGAGACGATATGCGTAGGAAGCCCGTGAAGGCGAAAAATGTGTACAAAAAATTGTTTCGCCAACTGAGGCGCAGAAGGAAGACCTGGAAGAGGGATAAAATGTGCCATCTTGGAGAACCGATCAACGACCACCCAAATAACTGTGTTGCCATGGGATAAAGGTAAATCTGTAATAAAGTCCATACCAATCTGAGACCATGGTCGCTCAGGAACAGGCAGAGGATGGAGGAGACCGGCAGGCTTCTGGCGAGGGGTCTTGTCCCGGGCACAGACTGTACAAGCCCGAACAAAATCAGCAACATCAGCTTCCAGGGTAGGCCACCAATAAAAACGAGAGATGAGCTGGACGGATTTTTTGATGCCAGCATGGCCTGCGAGGTGTGAGGAGTGTCCCCACCTGAGAATCCTGAGGCGCTGGCGTGGAGAGACGAAGGTCTTCCCAGGAGGAGTTTGTCTGATGGAAGCTGGAGAAGTTGAGATCAGACAGTCCTGAGGAATAATGTGTTGCGGGGAAGCTTCCATTTCAGAGGCATCCGATGAACGAGAGAGAGCGTCAGCCCTAATGTTCTTGTCAGTAGGGCGAAAATTAATTTCAAAGTTAAAACGGGCAAAGAACAACGACCACCTAGCCTGGCAAGGGTTCAGCCGTTGGGCAGACTGAAGATAAGAGAGATTCTTGTGATCCGTGTATATAATGACTGGGTATTTGGATCCCTTCAGCAGGTGCCTCCATTCCTCGAGAGCCAGTTTTATGGCCAGTAGTTCTCCATCACCAATGGAGTAGTTTTTCTCCGCCGGAGAGAAGGTCCTAGAAAAGAAACCACAAGTAACAGCATGTCCGGAATAATTTTTCTGTAGGAGTACCGCTCCAGCTCCCACCGAGGAGGCGTCTACCTCCAGTGAGAAGGGTTTAGATGGATCAGGTCTGGAGAGTAAGGGAGCAAAAGAAAAGGCAGTTTTGAGATGGTTGAACGCCTCTTCCGCTTGAGGAGGCCAGGACTTAGGGTTGGCATTTTTCTTGATTAGGGCCACAATTGGGGCCACAATAGTGGAAAAATGTGGAATAAATTGTCTGTAATAATTGGCAAACCCCAAGAAACGTTGGATAGCTCGGAGTCCGGAGGGGCGTGGCCAATCCAATACGGCAGATAGTTTGTCCGGGTCCATTTGGAGTCCCTGGCCAGAGACTAAGTATCCTAGGAAGGGAAGAGATTGACATTCAAAGAGACATTTTTCCATTTTGGCATATAATTGATTGTTCCGAAGTCTCTGAAGAACCATGCGGACATGCCGGCGGTGTTCTTCTAGGTTAGAAGAAAAAATCAAAATATCGTCCAGGTAGACCACAACACAGGTATATAGAAGATCACAAAAAATTTCATTTACAAAGTCTTGGAAGACAGCAGGGGCGTTACAAAGCCCAAAAGGCATAACCAGATATTCAAAGTGTCCATCTCTGGTGTTAAACGCGGTCTTCCACTCGTCCCCTTCCCTGATGCGGATGAGATTATATGCACCTCTTAAGTCCAATTTGGTAAAGATGTTGGCGCCACGTAGGCGGTCAAAGAGTTCCGAGATAAGAGGTAGGGGATAGCGTTTTTTTTATAGTGATTTTATTAAGACCGCGGTAATCAATGCAAGGTCGTAAGGAGCCGTCTTTTTTGGAGACAAAGAAAAATCCAGCTCTGGCAGGGGAGGAAGACTTGCGGATAAATCCCCTTTTTAAATTCTCTTGGATGTACTCCGACATGGCTTGTGTTTCCGGAGCGGACAGAGGATAGATTCTGCCCCGGGGTGGAGTAGTACCAGGGAGGAGGTCAATAGGGCAGTCATAAGGCCTGTGAGGAGGCAAAGTCTCTGCTTGTTTTTTGCAAAAAACATCAGCATAGTCCAGATAGGCCTTGGGGAGACCTGGTATCGGAGGAGCCATAGGGATTTGACTGACAGGACTGGGAGCAGACATAAGACAGTTTTTGCGGCAAGTAGTACCCCAGTTCTTGATCTCCCCGGTGGTCCAATTGAGGGTTGGGGAATGGCGTTGAAGCCAAGGTAGTCCAAGAAGAATTTCAGAAGTGCAGTTAGAGAGGACCAGAAATTCAATCTTTTCGTGATGGGGTCCAATGCACATTAAGAGGGGTTCCATGCGGTAACGCGCAGTACAATCCAATCTTTCATCATTAACAGAGGCGATGTAGAGGGGTCTGGCAAGACTAGTCACCGGGATGTTGAACCTGTTAACGAAAGAGGCCAAAATTAAATTTCCTGCAGATCCGGAATCCAAGAAGGCCACAGCTGAGAAGGAGAAGGTAGAAGAAGAAATCCGCACAGGCACAGTAAGACGTGGAGAAGCAGAGTTCACACCTAGAGCTGTCTCACCTTTGTGCGGAGACGGAGTGCGTCTTTCCTGACGTGGAGGTCGGATAGGACAATCCTTCAAGAAGTGTTCGGTACTGGCACAGTACAGGCAAAGGTTCTCAATGCGGCGGCGTGTCCTCTCTTGAGGTGTCAGGCGAGACCGGTCAACTTGCATAGCCTCCATGGCGGAAGGCACAGGAACGGATTTCAGCGGACCAGAGAAGAGAGGAGCCGGGGAGAGAAACCGCCTTGTGCGAACAAAGTCCATATCCTGGCGGAGCTCCTGACGCCTTTCGGAAAAACGCATGTCAATGCGGGTGGCCAGATGAATAAGTTTATGCAGGTTAGCAGGGATTTCTCGTGCGGCCAGCACATCTTTGATGTTACTGGATAGGCCTTTTTTGAAGGTCGCGCAGAGGGCCTCGTTATTCCAGGACAATTCGGAGGCAAGAGTACGGAATTGGATGGCGTACTCGCCAACAGAAGAATTACCCTGGACCAGGTTCAGCAGGGCAGTCTCGGCAGAAGAGGCTCGGGCTGGTTCCTCGAAGACACTTCTAATCTCTGTAAAGAAAGAAAGAACCGAGGCAGTGACAGGATCATTGCGGTCCCAGAGCGGTGTGGCCCATGACAGGGCTTTCCCAGACAGAAGGCTGACCACGAAAGCCACCTTTGACTTTTCAGTTGGAAATTGGTCCGACATCATCTCCAAATGCAGGGAACATTGTGAGAGAAAACCACTGCAAAATTTAGAGTCCCCATCAAATTTGTCCGGTAATGATAAACGGAGGCTGGATGCGTCCACTCGCTGCGGAGGAGGTGCAGGAGCTGGCGGAGGAGATGGTTGCTGAAGCTGTGGTAGAAGCTGCTGTAGCATCACGGTCAGTTGAGACAGCTGGTGGCCTTGTTGCGCTATCTGTTGCGACTGCTGGGCGACCACCGTGGTGAGGTCAGCGACAACTGGCAGCGGGACCTCAGCGGGATCCATGGTCGGATCTACTGTCAGGATTCGGCAGGCTGGAGGTGGATCCTCTGTGCCAGAGAGGGATTGGCGTGGACCGTGTCGGTGGACCGGTTCTAAGTTGCTCCTGGTTTTCACCAGAGACCGCAGCAAAGCGAGATGGTCTTGCAGCGGCGGTAGCAACCAGGTCGTATCCACCGGCAACGGCTCAACCTCTCTGACTGCTGAGATAGGCGCGGTACAAGGGAGTAGACAAGAGCAGAGTCGGACGTAGAAGAAGGTCAGGGCAGGCAGCAAGGATCGTAGTCAGGGGCAACGGCAGGAGGTCTGGAACACAGGCTAGGAACACACAAGGAAACGCTTTCACTGGCACAATGGCAACAAGATTCGGCAAGGAAGTGCAGGGGAAGTGAGGTATTAATAGGGAAGTGCACAGGTGAAGATACTGATTAAAACCCATGCGCCAATCAGTGGCGCACCGGCCCTTTAAATCGCAAAGACCCGGCGCACGCGCGCCCTAGGGAGCGGGGCCGCGCGCGCCGGGACAGCACAGATGGGGGACGAGTCTGGTAAGCGGGTCGGGATGCGCATCGCGAATCGCATCCCGGCTGGGAACATTATCGCAGCGCACCCGGTCAGCAGGTCTGACCGGGGCGCTGCGAACAGGAGAACGCTGCGAGCGCTCCACCAGGATTGTAAGAAAAAGTTGCTCTTGAAGGATGTTTAGATACCATTCTTTATTCATGGCAGTGTTCTTAGGCAAAAGTGTAAGTGAGCCCACTCCTTTAAATGAAAAGCAACCCCACACACATCTAGTCTCTGTTGGTATGAAACAGGACTCGTGGTAGTGCTCACCTTTTATTCTCCTGACATACTGTACAGTCTTTCAGATGTCCCAAGAAGTCTAAAGAGAAAATAACTTTACCCCAGTCCTATGCAGTCCAATCCCTGTACTTTCTGTACTGTCCATCTGTCCTTGATGCTTTTCCTGGAGATAAGTAGCTTCATTGTTGTCCTTTTTGACACCAGTACACCCTCCAAAACTCTTCATGCCTGCTGTGAATTCTGAGCAAGCTCTGCACTGGTGTTAAAGGGGTTATCCACCATAAGGTGATTTTAGTACATACCTGTCAGGTTATCTTTTTGTGACCTTGGTATTTCCATAATTGTAAGTGTGAAGTTACAGTCCCACACATCAGTCACCCCACCCATTGCAGCACAAATGAGCTGCATCCATTCAGTGTTTTCTAATCAGGGTGCCTACAGCTGTTGCAAAATAATCTCTTCCACCCAGCAGTTACTCCACGTATTGAAGCAGGACAGGCTCCCTTTGCACACCTGTCTAGTGATTTCATGTCTTGATGCACTGCAACCTGGGAAATCCCGAGACATGAGTAATTTTGTATGCTGGTAAAAATAAATATTGGGGCAAAAATCACAGAAGAATTGAGACCACCATCACACACATGTACAGACATTATATTATGAACTACACCAACTGTACAGCCCCTGTAGCATAAGCAAATAAAAAAAATCCTGGTCACATAGCTGAATCGTCTTTAGGAGATGGTTCTGGCAACAGTCTGCTCTTCAAATTCAGTCAGCATGACAGAGTGATATCAGATAAATTGTCATCATTAACACCTTCTCCTCAGCTAATGAGAAGATCACTAAAATTATGTTATTTTAAAATTCAATGGAAATGGGATATTGTGAATAGGTTATTTTCATGGAAAAAAAATGGCTTTGTAATTTATTGTAATTCATTTAATCCCTCTTCGTAACAATTAATAGTTAATGCAAATTGCCACTATAAAAACTGAAAGAGCAAACTTTGGGAACATCTTTTTTTGTCAGTCTCAAAACCTTTGTCCATAACTCTATAATTTGATATGCACCACCAATAAAACTCTTGGTGTTTTCAGACATTTACAAACATTTTTTGTTATTAGGTTAGATTCCCGTGGAAAATTTTGGGGGAAATTTCTTAAGCTCCAAGCAAAGCACAGATTTGCCAAAAGTCGCAAAAGTTTGTGAATTTGGCTCATCTGTATAACTCTTGCCAGGGGGCTGTAAACTCCGCGCAGCAAACCTGATGCCTGCTGGCAGGCGTACATTGTAGTGGAAATCTACAACAGCCGAGAGCTGATATAGATTTCGGAGGCTGCCACATGAGGCACCTCTTGGTAAATCCAATTCGATCTAAGTCTATGTTCACACCACGGAATATCCAAGCTAAATTCCCCTGAAATATTCTGCTTGGAAATTTAGCTGGAGCAGAGTCTGAATTCAATGGGATCCTGCTTCACTTTGCACATGGCAGAAGTTCCACGGTAGATATTTCTGCCGCAGAAATCCTGATTTCGGTGTCCACAGAAACAACCAACCTGTTCAATGTTTCTGCGGATTCCGCTCAGAAATGCATTACAGTCTATAAAGACAGTGCATTTTCACGTTTCTAGTGCCGCCAAATTAAGCAAATGGCCGGAATGTCCGTCCGTATTTTCTGGATAGACATTCTGCACATTTTCAGTGAACGTGGCCTAACACTGGCAAGGGTTTAATTAAAGGGGCTGGCCACCTTCTAACAACATATGGGAAGGCTACAATAATAATCATGCGGGCCTGTTCTCTATAACCACAAGCTCTGACTCGCCTGTTCCTCCATCCCTATGTGCGGCCAACTGCCCCTTTGTCCTTACATTAATAACCAACCCTAGTTTTAGTATATTCGCCTCCTTTGTCTTCCAGAAATATATGCCACAAAATACATGGCATAAATCCTATGGTAGCTTTCTATGCAGAGAATAATAATGCACAAGCCCTGGAAATGGACAGCTCATTTTCTTTGCAGCCATTCTGTATTACACATTGCCCAAATGAAATGTGATTGGCTTACCAACGGTTTTCTTATTTTGTGTGGCCTAGCAGCAAGATAATGATGCATATTTTTAATCTAAAAAGCTCATTAAAAAAAGGAATTTGAGTCTTACCAGGAAATGGTGGATGCAAGGCAGCAGAACAACATCAGTCAGGGTAAAATAGAGGCCCTCAGCAAAGACATGCTCGAGAGACGGGAGGTCTGAGGTCTTTGCTTTCCTGATGTGGGCAGGTTCTCTTGCAGTTTTTATGGGTGGATCTTGGACACTAAGTCTGGACAAAGCTGCTGTCAGTTCCAGACTAGGAGGTTTTTGAAAGTTGTTTTGAGTAGTTTCCTTCTGTGCTTCTTTTCTTTTACCATTCTCATTAGATTTCATTTCCTGCATTTTCTGTCGACGTATCTTATCATCATTGTGGACTCTAACTGGCTCTCCCAGTTTTCTCTCAAGCTGAAGAACTTCTGGAGGAATAGTGGCAGAAGGGTCTTTCAGAAAGGTTTCCACAGCCCATGGGATGCTGATCTCACAAAGCCTGGTCCACTGGCTAACCTACAAAAACATATTATAGCAACTCATAAATTGATAAATATATACAATTTTCTGACTCAAAAGCTAAAACACTCAATGTCAAGTGAGAGAAATGATCTATTGGCAGCATATCTACCCTGAAGGGAGCCTGTCTAGATATTTCCCTATTAAACCACAGCCACTGCTGGATAGGACACACAAAAACAATTTCAATCATACTTGGGCTTCTCTCGCACTGCCGTAAAAATGTTTTTAAAAGAGACTATAACAGCCGTTCTCAACAGGGAGCAATGGCAGTGTGAAAGGGGCCTTATTGGTATATTCAAACCAGAACTTTTATTTAGTCATTCAGGTATCTGGGAGGCATGGCCAAACCAGTGACTTGCTGTAGCTTCCCTTCTGTGATCACTCTCTAACACTTCCCATTGCAATGTAATTGATGTAATAAATGTCTACTGAAATCTGCGGGGTTCAAAGTGCAGGAGCAGGATTTCAATAGTGCAAAAAAAGATTTAAGCAATGTCAAACCTGTTTGGCAGGTTGCACTGGGAGTGGTTGGATATTGAGGAAGCTGGCTTGGCCATGCCTTCAAGACACTTGAAAGACCCAATAAAATATAATGTTTGAAGCTACCTGATCACTATGAACAGAACCACAGGTATGACTAAACTTACATTTACTTGACCTCTGCAGCAATGGACATGGTTAAATACAGTAAAATGTCTTAAAAGACCCCTTAAAGCATACCTGTCCTGTCCTGATTTCACAACAAAAAAAAATAATAATAATATGTTACTTACTCAGTACCTAATGCTGACTATGTACATCTAATTTTTATGCCTCTACACCTATATTTTATTATATATATATATATATATATATATATATATATATATATATATATATTAATATATATATAAAATTATATAAATACCCTTTTTCATTAGCTCACAGTGTTAGAAAGGGGAAGGGAGCATGAGTCCCTGCCTTGTGGTGGTGGGAGGTGTGTCTGCTCATGCAGCCTTGTCCATGACTCATGGACAAGCCTGATGCTGATGCAGGACTGGTTAGTATCACAGTAGGTATGGGGACCCCTAATTGTGGGATTTTCAGGAGCCGTTTTTTTTGTTAAATATAAAAAAAAAAAATTAACAACCATATTACAAAAGGTCTTCAATTTTATCAGTAACAACATATAAAAAGTTTTTGGATCTGACAGTGCCCATTTAAATACAATCTGTACATGTTATACTATATATTTATTTTCATGTTAACTTTTGCTTGAACATAGAAAAGCCTAAAGCAGAGCTGGGTGTAACAGTGTCAAATATAAAGTCAGCTACCACCTCCTCTCACTGACGTCCTGTATTTCTCCAGGTGCCAGCATCAGCCCCCATTTCTTTATGACAGAACAACCCCCACAATTCTCACAGAGGGTTAGACACAGCCTCCATACAAATGCCAGACAGAAAAAAACCTCATCTCCCACAATGTCCCTTTAGTGTCAGTTGCATGTTCACTTTGACAGCTTTTCTAATGTAGTCGAGTATTGCAAAAATTATCCCCTATCCTAAGGATAGGGGATAAGTTTAAGGTTGCGAGGGTTCGACCGCTGGGACACCCCGCAGTCTCCCGTACGGGGCCCCGACACTCAGGCCAGTTAGCGCGTGTTCACCACCACACGAAGCGGCCATCGACACGCCCCCTCAATACAGAGCTATGGCAGAGCTGGAGATTGCCTAAGGCAGAACTCCGGCTCTGCCATAGAGTTGTATTGAGGGGGCATGTCAGCCGTTGCTGATGAACACACGCTATCTGGCCGGAGACCCGTATGGGGGCTCTTGTCCAACCCCTCGCGATCTGAAACTTATTTCCTATCCTCAGGATAGGAGATAAAATTTCCAGTACTGGAGTACTCCTTTAATACCACATAGTGTAACCACCAGTCCAATGGACAATGAATCTTACCTTTCTCTGTTGCAGTTCCTGTCATGTCCCTTATAGGTAGATGGGAAAGTGTTCAAAGAGCTCTGGTTTTAAAAGAATAGGAAGGCTGACAAACAGATAGTTTTATGTCTATATGGATGTATTATACATTTGTGTGCACTACAGTATATGTAAGTCTATGTTCACATCTATAATTACCTTACTTTCATGGCAGACTTTGGGAAGCCAGCAGAATTCTATGCCGACATACAGTATATCATGAATGAGCCACCATGTATGCAGTACCAGTGACCAAATCACATCTTTCTTTTCCCTGATGGTATATATCAATAGTAGATTTAGATGAAGAATTTGTAGCATTTTGCCTGCATTACATCAGCCCATACACTGGTAATGATACCAATATGTCATCCAGACAGACATAAAAATACTATGAAACATTTTCAAGCAAAGTCGGTATCTGACAGGTTACAAGAACAAACATCTGACAAGTTCATCTCAATGGAAAATGATACATATTTGGAAATCCAATGCTAGAAAGTGAGACAAAACATTTCTTCCTGAACGATCATGAACATTGTGAGGAGATTAGTCGCTGACACGGCAGACAGATGCCAGGGTAGCACTGGAGACATGCTTAGAGGTTAATTCAGGTAGAGATTTTGCAGCACAGGGGGCCCTGCTACAACATGTCTTCCTACAGTGTAACCGTGTACATGCATGCCTAGGAGTTACTGGCATCAAATATGTAAACATTCACTAAGCCACAATGTATCTAATAAATTGTTGGCATTTCATGATCGCAGAGGTTCCTCTACATTTGTTGGCACGCTCAGCTTTTACACAGGGTGAAACTTATTTAAAGGAAATTAATTGAATAATTGTCTTAAGCGATGCAAAGTTTCCCAAAAATTAAATAAATCTGTCCCTATAGATCTAGTATCCATAACCTGTAATTTTATTACTTTCCAGAAACACATCCAGAGATCTATTAAACTTTTATATTGAGTTCATTATGACCACTTCCTCTGTCAGAGACTTCCATAATCTCACTTCTCTTAAGAACCCTCTGTGCTGGTGAAACCTTCTTTCCTCCAGACGTAGAGGATGCCCCCTTGTTATAGATACAGTCCTGGGTATAAATAGATCATGGGAGAGATCTCTGTAGTGTCCCCTGATATATTTATACATAGTTATTAGGTCTACCTCCTGCACGGACGCCATTTTAGCCTCATTCAGCATGCTGCAGGCTTAGAAAGTGGCAGGAC
Organism: Hyla sarda; assembly: GCF_029499605.1. Lineage (NCBI taxonomy): Eukaryota > Metazoa > Chordata > Amphibia > Anura > Hylidae > Hyla > Hyla sarda. The sequence goes on from NC_079189.1 coordinate 189,592,177, forward strand.
AGAGAAGCTGCTCCTGCTGTAATAGGGAAAGCGATAACTAGGTTGCTGCTAAGTGGTGTATTTAGGGTCCACTTTACTCCTAAAGCACTAGTCTAACATCTGCTTTAAGGACAGCACCCAAAAAAGCCCTTTTTAGGGCTCAAATATCAGTCCGTGTGTATTGCAACAGCTGGAGGCACCCTGGTTGGGAGGGAACCGCTGGTTAAAAGGGGTACTCCAGTGTAAAACTTAATTTCCTTCAAGCAACTAACTACAGTATTAAAAGGGCTATAAGTTCAGTCTGTGTGTCTTGCAACTGCTGGAGGCACCCTGGTTTGGGACCTCTGCTTAAAAGGGGAACTCCGCTGGCAACCTTTTTTGCTCATTGTCACACTAGTGCAAATCACATTTGGTGCGACAGTTGTTCAAATAAAAAAAATAAGAAATACCTTTTCTGGCTGTGAAATAAAACCAGTCAGTTCACGTCACAGTTGTGAGTTTTTTTTGCCTGCAGGGCTAATTGTGTCACCCTAGTGCAAATCACATTTGGTGTGACACTTGTGCAAATAAAACAAAATATACCTTTTTTGGCTGTGAAATAAAACCAGTCAGTTCACGTCACAGTTGTGATTTTTTTTTTTTGCCTGCAGGGCTAAAGCACGTTATTCCAAAGAATTTAGGAATACTAGGTGATTTATGCCCTTTATGGAATAAAACCAGACTCTGCATCAACTATGTAATTTTCCATGGGAGTTTTGCCATGGATCCCCCTCCAGCACGCCACAGTCCAGGTATTAGTCCCCTTGAAACAACTTTTAAATCACTATTGTGGCCAGAAAGAGTCCCTGTGGGTTTTAAAATTCGCCTGCCCATTGAAGTGAATGGCGGTTCGCCCGGTTCGCGAACATTTGCGAAAATTTTATGTTCGCGACATCACTAGTGAGAGACACTGAAGAGGAAGGAGGCGATGGATGGTGGAAGACACTGAAGAGGAGGGAGGCCATGGATGGATGGTGGGAGACACTGAAGAGGAAGGAGGCCATGGATGGTGGAAGACACTGAAGAGGAGGGAGGCCATGGATGGATGTTGGGAGACACTGAAGAGGAGGGAGGCCATGGATGGATGGTGAGAGACACTGAAGAGGAAGGAGGCGATGGATGGTGGAAGACACTGAAGAGGAGGGAGGCCATGGATGGATGTTGGGAGACACTGAAGAGGAGGGAGGCCATGGATGGATGGTGAGAGACACTGAAGAGGAGGGAGGCCATGAATGGATGGTGGAAGTCACTGAAGAGGAGGGAGGCCATGGATGAATGGTGGGAGACACTGAAGAGAAAGGAGGCTATGGATGGATGGGGGGACATGCCAAAAAGAAGAGGGGCATGGTTAGATGGGGAGACATGCTGAAAAGGAGGGGGGCATGGGACACTTAGATTGGGCTCTTGTTTTAGCATCTGAACAAGTAGTTAATTTTCATGGATGCATTGGGAAACCTCCTGGCGATTACAGGAGATCGAGATGTATCCATAGACTCTCATCCCCTGGGAGAAGGAAAAAGTGTAATTTTGGCATCTGTGCAGGGGAGTTTCCATTTATTTGCAGGATGGAATAGCACAGTCTTATTGCACTATTTTATTGAACAGGATCCAATTAAAAAAACATGTATCTTGCGGTATATTTTTGTTTTCTTTTTTATGACCCTATATATGACAGATACCACTTCGTAAAATCCATCATAGGCATATGTCAGAGATATACGTCTGGGAGTCTCCCTGAGTATATGACCACCAGACACTTTAGAATGCAGTGTGGAAAGAAACTTAGCATGATCATATATTACATTATTGCCCACTGGAATAAATGACAGTCAAGTGGCTGCTTTTCTAGTCTACTAAGGCAAGAGCTGCTTCCCCCCAAAAATGCATTGTCTGGTAGAAACAAGCCATGTAACCTGACTAAAAAGAAGGTGACCAACAAAGGGCCAACAGGTTGCAAACAATGAGCGCCGATCTTTGTGACCTTTAAAAGGCTTGATCAACCATGTGGCCCTTTAAATTCATCACTGTCAGTTGCACATTTCATTTTCACAGGATGATGGGAAACGGTAATTTAAACGGCTTCACAAAAGATCCAAGCAGACGATGAACATTTGTTTGGCAGGTTAACCGGCTAATATTTTGAAAGATGTTTGGGTCATTTGCCCAATAATTGGCTATGTTCTGTCGCGGGAACTAAACAACCAAGATAATGGCATCAGAGAATCTACAGGGTAACATCATCATTTGGAGTCTGCAAGGTATTTTGTAAATGGTGAAAACTCTATTAACCCCTTAAGGACCAAGCCCATTTTGACCTTAAAGGGGTACTCCACAGGAAAAAAAAAACTAAATGAATAAAAAAAAATATATATAAATATATATCAGGTGTGTATATATATGGCAGGGTCTGTATCAGGTGTGTATATAAGGTGTCTTGGATGTTCCAGACCCTGCCATGCTTACTGAACTGTTCACACAGAGGCATATTCACAGTGTAGGGTCCGTCCCAAGGAGGCCACCTTATCGCGGTGGGACGGTCCAAGCTATTTGACCGCCGGCAGAGACAAATTTGCGAGCTAAGTGCCTCACTATTTCATAGTTTCACATTTGCATCTATTACACCATAGCTGTATAGCTCTCCATGTTTTAACTGCATATTCATGTTTCACCTATATCTTTGTGCTGGCAGTGTGCTGCAGCATTCTTCTGCTGCTATACATATATATATATATATATATATATATATATATATATATATATATATATATTTATTTAAATCAAATGGTGCCAGAAAGTTAAACAGATTTGTAAATGACTTCCATTTAAAAATCTTAATCCTTCCAGTACTTATCAGCTGCTGTATGATCCACAGGAAGTTCTTTACTTTTTAAATCTCCTTTCATGCTTGACCACATTGCTCCCCATAGAAAACCTATATTACTCTGGACAGTTCCTAAAATGGACGGAGGTGTCAGAAGAGAGCACTGTCATCAGACAAAAAAGGAAATTCAAAAAGAAAAGGACTTCCTGTGGATTACACAGCAGCTCATAAGTACTGGAAGGATTAAGATTTTTTAATAGAAGTAATTTACAAATCTGTTTAACTTTCTGGCACCAGTTGATTTAAAAAAAATATTTTTTTTCCAGTGGCGTACCCCATTAACCCCTTAAGGACCCAGCCATTTTACACCTTAGGACCCGAGCATTTTTTGAACATCTGACCACTGTCACTTTAAACATTAATAACTCTCGAATGCTTTTAGTTATCATTCTGATTCAGAGACAGTTTTTTCGTGACATATTATACTTTAACATACTGGTAAAATTTTGTGGTAACTTGCATCCTTTCTTGGTGAAAAATCCCCAAATTTAATGAAAAATTTGAAAATGTTGCATTTGTCTAACTTTGAAGCTCTCTGCTTGTAAGGAAAATGGATATTCAAAATATTTTTTTTTTATTCACATATACAATATGTCCACTTTATGTTTGCATCATAAAATTGAAGTTTTTTTGATTTTGGAAGACATCAGAGGGCTTCAAAGTTCAGCAGCAATTTTCAAATTTTTCACAAAATTTCCAAACTCACTATTTTTCAGAGACCAGTTCAGGTTTGAAGTGGATTTGAATGGTCTTCATCTTAGAAATATCCCACAAATGACCCCATTATAAAAACTGCACCCCCCCCCAAAGTATTCAAAATGACATTCAGTCAGCGTTTTAACCCTTTAGATGTTTCACAGGAATAGCAGCAAAGTGAAGGAGAAAATTCACAATCTTCATTTTTTACACTCGTATGTTCTTGTAGACCCAATTTTAGAATTTTTACAAGGGGTAAAAGGAGAAAATTTATACTTATATTTGAAGCCCAGTTTCTCTTGAGTAAGCACATACCTCATATGTCTATGTAAAGTGTTCGGCGGGCGCAGTAGAGGGCTCAGAAGCGAAGGAGCGACAAGGGGATTTTGGAGAGTACGTTTTTCTGAAATGGTTTTTGGGGGGCATGTTGCATTTAGGAAGCCCCTATGGTGCCAGAACAGCAAAAAAAAAAAAATACACATGGCATACCATTTTGGAAACTAGAACCCTTGAGGAACGTAACAAGGAATAAAGTGAGCCTCAATACCCCACAGGTGTTTCACGACTTTTGCATATGTAAAAATATTTTTTTTTAAATTCACTAAAATGTGTTTCCCCCCAAATTTCACATTTTTGCAAGGGCTAATAGCAGAAAATACCCCCCAAAATTTGTAACCCCATCTCTTCTGAGTATGGAGGTACCCCATAAGTTGACCTGAAGTGCACTACGGGCGAACTATAATGCTCAGAAGAGAAGGAGTCATATTTGGCTTTTTGAGAGCAAATTTTGCTTGGGGGCATGTCGAATTTAGGAAGCCCCTATGGTGCCAGGACAGCAAAAAAAAAAACACATGGCATACCATCACAGGGCTCCGAAGTGAGAGAGCGCCATGCACATTTGAGGCCTGAATTAGGGATTTGCATAGGGGTGGATGCCAGAGATTCCCAAACAGGGTGCCTCCAGCTGTTGCAAAACTCCCAGCATGCTTGGACAGTCAACGGCTGTCCGGCAATACTGGGAGTTGTTATTTTGCAACAGCTGGAGGCTCCATTTTGGAAACAGTGGCGTACCAGACGTTTTTCATTTTTATTGGGGAGGGCGGCTGTGTAGGGGTAAGTGTATATGTAGTGTTTTTTACTTTTTATTTTATTTTGTGTAGAGGAGCACCGAAATGACTTCTACCCGTCTTCTGGTAAAATGCAGTGCTCCGCTCATTAGATTAGATTCCCCCACATTAGATTGCCAGCTCCCCCACATTAGGTTGGGAGTTCCCCCACATTAATAGGCAGCTCCCCCACATTAATAGGCAGCTCCCCCACAATAGTAGGCAGCTCCCCCACAATAGTAGGCAGCTCCCCCACAATAGTAGGCAGCTCCTCCACAATAGTAGGCAGCTCCCCCACATTAGGTCAGCATTTCCCCCACAATAGTAGGCAGGTTCCCCACAATAGTAGGCAGTTCCCCCACAATATTAGGCAGCTCCCCCCAACAATATTAGGCAGCTCCCCCCCACAATATTAGGCAGTTCCCCCCAACAATATTAGGCAGCTCCCCCCAACAATATTAGGCAGCTCCCCCCACATTTGTAGGCAGCTCCCCCCCACAATATTAGGCAGCTCCCCCCACATTTGTAGGCAGCTCCCCCCCACATTAGGTCAGCAGTTCCCCCACAATAGTAGGCAGCTTCCCCCCACCCCACAGACATACAGCTTCCAGCCATATACAGTGTATGGCTGGAGGCTGTATGTCTGTACTGCTGCCCCCACAGTGTTCCGGTCACCGCTCCTCCGGCCCGGTGTCACATCTACTGCTATGGCCTATGGACCATAGCAGTAGGCGTCGGGACCAGAGGAGCGGTGACCAGAACGCTGAAGATAACGTGCCGCCGGTCACTTACCAGGCCCCGGCCAGCGCGCGTTCTCCTGCGACGATCCTGCGGTCCTCCTGCATCTCTATGGTTGTACGCACGGGACGTCAGTGACGTCCCGTGCGTACGACCATAGAGGCGGAGAAGCGAGGGACCGAAGGAGGATCGCAGGAGGACGCCGGGGAATGGTGAGTGACCGGCGGACATCCTTATGTCCCGAAAAGATTTTTCGGGACACAGGGATGTCCGGGATAGGAATACTTCTTTTTATGTGCCCGGGCCGGCTCCCGTGTGTGGCTGCAGGCGGGGGCCGACCAGAGCATATAAAACCTAATACTGTATACTAAAAACCAGGGGGCCTCCAGCTGTTGTGAAACTACAACTCCCAGCATGCCCGGACCGGCAAAGTCTGTCCGGGCATGCTGGGAGTTGTAGTTTCACAACAGCTGGAGGCCCCCTGGTTTTTAGTATACAGTATTAGGTTTTATATGCGCTGGCCGGCCCCCGCCTGCAGCCACACATGGGAGCCGGCCCAGGCACATAAAAATAAGTATTCCTATCCCGGAGAGCGCGCCCCCCAGATGTTGCGCCCGGTGCGGCCGCCCCCCCCTGCACCCCCCACGAGTGCCTCTGCCACTGGCAGTGTTTGTAACTTGTGCTGTGGGTGGGCAGGGAAGGTGGGTCATTATCGGCACATTTTTTGTTGTTTCGGCATTTCCCCGAAATAGCTATTTTCGGCCGATATGTATCGGCCGCCGATATATCGGTGCATCCCTAATTTTGTTTTAGTGTAGTGTAGTGTTTTTAGGGTACAGTCACACGGGCGGGGGATTACAGCGGAGTTTCCAGCTGCGAGTTTGAGCTTCTGCGCAAAATTTGCTGCATTGCAAACTTGCAGCCTGATACTCACTGTAAGCCCCCTGCCCATGTGAATGTACCCTGTACATTCACAGGGGGGGGGGGGACCTCCAGCTGTTGCAAAACTACAACTCCCAGCATGCACAGTCTATCAGTGCATGCTGGTAATTATAGTTTTGCAACAGCTGGAGGCACACGGGTTGGGAAACACTGAGTTAGGAAACAGACAATGTTTCCCAACCAGTGTGCCTCCAGTTGTTGCAAAACCACTACTCCCAAACATTTAGAGCCAGATGTTGCCGAACTACAACTCCCAGCATGCTTGGAGTTGTAGTTTTGCAACATCTGGAGAATTACAGTTTGCAGACCACTAATACAGTGGTTCCCAACCTGTGCCCTTCCAGATGTTGCATGTTGCAAAACTACAACTCCCAGTATGCCAAAACTGTCCAAGCATGCTGGGAGTTGTAGTTCTGCAACATCTGAAGGGCCAGATGTCACAGAACTACAACTTCCAGCATGCCTGGACAGTAAGGGCATGCTGAGGATGTGTAGTTTTGCAACATCTGGAAGGGCACAGTGGTCCCAAAACTGCGGACCTCCAGATGTTGCAAGGGCTGTCTGGGCATGCTGGGAGTTGTAGTGTAAGGGGACCAGATGGAGCAGTCCAGATCGATTTACGGCGGTATGGACTGATGCAAAGGTCCCGCGCCGCCGCCGAAGATCCACTCACCTGTTGCCACCGCCGCCGGGATCCGGGTCTTCAGGGACGAGGTAAGTACCGGGGCCAGGCCCCAGCACTCCCCCGTCGCGTCCTCCGGTCTTCCTCCCGTTCTCTCCGGACTTCCAGGGGCCGGGCAGGGCGGGAGGAAGTAACCGCCCCCCCCCCCCATGCGGATTGGTCGGTTAGCTAACTTCAGCATGGTCATGGCTGGCTGTGACAACCGGGATCATGCAAAATTACCGGGCGGTCGGGTCCCAGAGACCCGATCAGCCGGTAACGCCGCAGATCGCAGGGGCGATTTCCCTGGCGATTTGCGACGATCGCCGACATGGGGGGCCGACATGGCCCCCCTCTGCGTTTGCCCTGGATGCCTGCTGAAGCATTTCAGCAGGCATCCGCTTCCAATCTCTGCCCGGCGCGTGGCAGGGACCGGAAAACGCCAGGACGTAAGGGGACGTCTTGGGTCCTTAAAGCCCAGGGTGCGGGGACGTTCCCGTACGTCCTGGGTCCTTAAGGGGTTAAAGACCAGGCCAATTTTACTGAATTTCATTTTTTTCCTCCTTTCCTTCTAAAATCCATAACTCGTTTATATTTCCATCCCCAGACCCATATGAGGGCTTGTTTTTTGCATGAACAATTGCACTTTGTAATAAGATGTGAGGAAATGTAAATGAAAACCACAATTTAGCAAATTTTGGAGGGTTTTGTTTTCACACTGTACACATTACGGTAAAAATTACATGTTTTCTTTATTCTGTGGGTCAATACGATTAAAATGATACCATCTTTACATACTTTTCTATTGTTGTACTGCTTTAAAAAATATATAAAACTTTTTATATAAAATCAGTATGTTTAAAATTGCCCTATTTTGACTCCCTATAACTTTTCCATTTTTCCATATAAGCGGTGGTATGAGGGCTCATTTTTTGCACCGTGATCTGTACTTTTTATTGATACCACACGCGTATATGAATCTTTGAAATCACTTTTTATAAAAATAAAAAAAATGTCATTAACATTATATTTTGATAGATTGCGCATGTGGCGATGCCAAATATGTTTATAATTTTTTTTATTTTTTTTTACACTTTTTGGGGGTAAAATTAGAAAAAAAGGGAATTTACATTTTTAGTGAGAGAGGGGATTTTTCAAAAAAAAATTTTGACTTTTTTTTAACATTATTTAACTTTTTTGTTTTGTTTTTTTACACTTTTTATGTCCCCATAGGGGACTATCTATAGCCATCATTTGATTGCTAATACTGTTCAGTGCTATGCATAGGGCATAGCACTGATCAGTGTTATCGGTGATCTTCTGCTCTGGTCTGGTCTGCTTGATCTCAGACCAGAGCAGAAGACCCCAGGAGACGGCCGGAGGCAGGTGAGGGGACCTCCAGACGCCATTTTAGATGATCGGATCCCTGTGGCAGCGATGCGGGCGATCCGATCATCCATTTAAACATGCTGTATTGATCACAGCATCTGAGGGGTTAATGGCGGACATCAGCACAAACGCTGACATCTGCAATTACCGGCAGGTCCCCGGCTGCTGTTAGCAGCCAGGACCTGCAGTGCATGACGCAAGCATTGCTCCAATGCTCGCAGTCATGTACAGGACATAAACGTACGTCCTGGTGTGCAAAGTACCTTCGCACGAGGATGTACATTTACATCTGTGGTCATTAAGGGGTTAAAAAATCCAATCTGTGGAAAACTGCCCGACAACTATTGGGAAGGCGTCTTCCATCTCATAAGAGTAGGCATAGACTCATGCACTCCAAATTACAAGTGAAACTATAGAAAGTTCCTATAAAGACTACAATTCTCTGTGGATTTACACTTACTTCAGCACAAGCCTTTAAGCAGGTTTTTTTAAAACCTAGAAGTTCTAGCACATCCTTTCTGGAGGGATCTGCAGAGTACGTTTTCTGTATGATGTGTCTAAGAACCACAGCCAAGCCTGCTCTACAGAAGACGCCAGATGCCTCAATAACAGCAGGAAGACGACAGCTCTGAACAATTCCTGGAAGATCTTTTCTGGAGATGATGGAGACAACCAGGTTACTTGGCAAGAAGCCTTCCTTGGGGATTTTGTGGCCCTCTTCTGGTACCACCAGAAACGTTTTAAATGTCTTGCAATCACAATATGACATCAGAAACAGTACAATGGATGTATGGAGAGGTAGTATGGTGTCCCCATGGTGAAGGTCAATATCAAGGAAAAGTTCCTCTTCAGTATCCTTACTGCTCTCAGTATTTTTCATATTTACTGCAACAGAAACTGAAAGAAAAAGAACAAAAAAATGGCATAAGTGAAGCAATAAAAGTTCATGTTGTACTATATTAGGTAAAAGACTTCACATTACTGAAAATGAAAACCATAAAGTGTTAACTAGTTTACTGCCAAAGATGTATATACTATTTTATTATTTTACACAATTTCTAAGGAAGGAATATTAGGATGGGAGCTTTGATGATCTTATTGTGAAGCCCCAATATTCAGGGGGCATTATGAGAAATCTTCCCGGTCTGTGTAGGTGGGATGATGCAAGTGAAGAAAATATATTATAGTTTCCTCTGGTCATCTCTCCATGTGTCCAGCCTTCTAGTGACTTGTTTCTTTAGTTCGGAAGACACTAGTCTCCACTTACACTTTGCATTAAAGGATCGTTTTTTCATGGTGTGGTACTTTACTGTAGGGACTAGTCCAATATATCTGAATAAGAAATTATAAGTTCCTCTGTAGCAGCAGCATAACAATAGAGAGCCAGTACACAATGAGAGAGCCTTTGACCTCTGGCTATTCAATCTCTATGTCCTGGAACTGCGGGTCGTCCAAACAGTCATTTGCCAGAAAACCCTTTCAGGGTACGTGCATATATACATAATCCACTGCAGGTTTTCTACAGTGGAAATTAAACTTGCAGAATATGTTGCTGCTACAAATCTGCTGTGCAATTTCAGCTAAGAAAAACCAGCAGCAGATTACGAATATGTGAACGTACCATTAAATTCCACAAACTCTGCAGGGGAAAATGCTCAGTGGTGCACATTTCCTCCACTGACTTCAACTGGGGAAGTAGAGATCCGCACTGTTGCTGGTTTTGCTGCTGAACCAAAGCAAAATCTACAACTGCAGATTTGAAAGTCATAGATATTTTTAAAAACATTCACAAATTATATATGATTGTGGATAGGGGAGCAGGATGGCACTACCAGCTATTAGGGAAACGCAAGGGTTAAATCAGCTCTGGTCGCTTTTACTGTGATGTCTGTGCAGCAATGGAACACTGAAAGGTGAGTCAGCGGTGGTGCTGGAAACAAGTATCAAATAGATGTGTAAGATACAAATGTAACAACAGAAAATAAAGATTATCCGCACTCACCGCACAGTAAGTGACTCAATGCTCCTAGTTAGAGACGCCGATGGACCCGGGCAGCAGACCATGCAAAGCGCTCAAATAGCGAGGTGATTACCGGCAATTTCGCGCCGTGTGCGCTTCTTCCGGCCTCAAGGCTGGAAGAAGCGCACATTGCGCGAAATTGCCGATAATCGCCTCGCTATCTGAGCGCATTATATATATTGTATATATATATATATATATATATATATATATATACACACACACACACACACACACACATACATACATATATTCCTCAGAGATATTGGTCCATAAGGACATGATGGCATCACACAGTTGCTGCAAATTTGTCGGCTACACATCCTTGACGTGAATTTCCCGTTCCACCAGTTCCCAAAGGTGATCTATTGGATTGAGATCTGGTGACCACTGGAGTACAGTGAACTCATTGGCCCTCATTTACTATTCTAAACCCAACTTGTTTTGTCGGGTTTTTTTTGGCGCATCTTTGTCTGCGACATGTCGCAGACATCGTGCACCAGTCTGCGACACGATGCAACATTTTTTCCCGACGGACCCGATGTGGATTCTCCCAAACCCGAAAAAGGGGCGTAACCTGACATTTCTGAGCTTTCCCACGTATTTATACAGGTTTCCAACCCGAATTTGTTGAATTGCTGTGGATTTTTTCCCGACAAATCAGAGGAGTTGGAAACCAAACTAACAAAACCCACGTGCGACAAACAGGATGCGACATAATAATAAATACCAGGGGAAAAAAGCAGTCGGGTAAGAAAGCAACATAGACTTACAACCCGATTTTCTAAGTAAATGAGGGCCATTGTCATGTTCAAGAAGCCAGTCAAAGATAATGAGAGCATTGTGAAATTATCCTGCTGGAAATAGTCATCAGAAAATAGCTACATTGTGGTCATAAAGGGATGGCCATGGTCAGCAACAATACTAGGTAGGCTGTTGCATTTAAAGGGTACCTCTCATCAAAAAAAACTTTTGATATATTATAAATTAATGTATGCAGAATAACTTTACAATTGCATGTTATTAAAAAATATGCTTCTTTCTATTTAATTTTCCACTTTGAAGAAATGACCACTAGGGGTCTCCCTACCAGTCCTGGCAGCAAGCATTTCAGACTCATGCTGGAGTCCTAAACACTACAAGCTGCCAGTCTGCTTTGTCCACAAAGGAGAACACTCAGAGCTGCCAGCCTGCTTTGTTTACAACCTGTTTGGCTGTGAACAAAGCAGGCTGGCAGCTCTGAGTGTTTAGGACTCCAGCATGAGTCAGAAATGCTTGCTGACAGGACTGATCGGGAAAAATACAATAGAAAGAAGCATATTTTTCATTAACATGCTATTGGAAAGTTATTCAACATTCATTAATCTAAAATATATCAAAAGTTTATTTGATGAGAGGTATCCTTTAAACAATGTTCAATTGGTACTAAGGTGTACCAAGAAAATGTTCCCCAGTGGCTACAAAATCTATATACTCAGACACACAATATTGGTTTATTCAATTTGTCCCTATATAAACTGGAAGCTGATCACAATAAATGACTGTATATTTGTCAGCAACGTTGGTCTCCAGTGTACCAGCGATTTACCTTGGGCTACAATTATGGATCGACGTCAGATGAGCCCTGGATATAACACTGCTGACCCATCAGACACCGTTGTATGCCTCAGTAGATAGACATTTTAGAACTGTTATTTATGGCTGTTTCATATAACTGCAATAAAACTGGAATACCCTCTTTAAGAATCCTAGTGGCCTATAGCTCATCAATCATTTTCTCATAGCTTCCTGGAGCACAATGACAATAAAACTGGCACAAAGGAATTTGGGTAAATGGCACTCGCACCTTTTAGATTTTGAGAGGAGTTCAGAGTTGGGACTTTCTCTTTAAATCTCTTGTTGACGTTAGTGCTACTGCCAGCCATGCCGCCCTGAAATAATGTATTCTAGACATGCTTATCAATACAAAGCCTGACGCACATGGTGCAGCTGCTTTGTCCTATGGATTATCTAAAATTGGATTCCGTTTCTGGGAATATAAAACCATGTCTTTCATACATTCTTAAAATTAAGCCTCACCAATGCTGTACACGGAAAGAAAAAAATCAATCTGCTCAGCCAGTGTTTATTTCTCCTCCTCAGAATAACACAATCCCAACGATTATTGAATTCCAGCAGTGCCACACAGCACAGTATTTATGGGGGCTTTATAGGTGGGGACACGGCTAATGGATCATGCTAGAAGACAGCGCACCTTTACACATACAGTCAACCACTATAACAAGCAAGGGTAACATTAAAGAGTAGCTACCTTACCTATTGATAAACTATCCCTAACCCCCTCCCTGCCTTTTAAAAATGTTTTGCTACCTTGTAAATAGCTGATCATCTGCTCGTCTCCCTAGCTCTGCCAGAAGCCGACTTCCCCATCAAGCGCGACGTCACTGACGCTTGCTGAGCGCCGACTTCCGCCCTCACCTCATCTATGCTGCGCACCAGTCGGGAGCGCGCATATATGTGCGGCAAAAAGCACGGCAGGCTGCTCCGGGGTCTCCTCCTTCCTGTCAAGCAGTGTACTATTATCTAGGGAGGAGGAGTATAGGATCATCGCCCACCTACCGTGCTCACCACCGAGACCCGGGACTGAAACAAAGTATGGGTAAGTGAAATAAGACCTCACTTACCCGTACAGGACATGTACAGTCCTGGAGCATCAGCACAGCAATGAGATTCACTGCCGTGCTGCCTCCAGACTGTACATGCCGGGGGCAGGAAGCCAGTGAGATAGCTGCGAGGCCAAGCAGCCAATGAGCGCAGCCCTGGCGTTCACAGCGCTCGCTCCCACCTGTCTGATTGACAGGCAGGGAGTGCCGGCTGACTGAATAAGGACCGATTGCCCAGCCGGCATCGGTCCTAATTCAGTAGTGACGGCAGGCTGCAGCTGGCCACTAGGATGGAGACCCCCTAGTGGCCGGTTTTCAAATATAAAATACACTATTTTAATGAAAAAAAAATAATTAATCTATATTAGAGATGTGTTGTAGTACATAAGTGCCCATTTACCATTCTAATATACTTTATAAGAACATTTTTATTTCTTCTTTATAGAAATCATGGCTTTGTCCAAGATGAAGCACAGGCATGGCCAAAGTCCAGTAAGTGAGGGTGGGCTAGTACTTCTCTGTGCTCTCTCCTGTCTGATAGTACTCCTCTGTGCTCTCTCCTGTCTCATAGTACTCCTCTGATCTCACTCCTGTCTGACCGCCCTCCTCTGTGCTCTCTCCTCTCCGATAGCACTCCTCTGTGCTCTCTCCTGTCTGATAGCACTCCTCTGTGCTCTCTCCTGTCTGATAGCACTCCTCTGTGCTCTCTCCTGTCTGATAGCACTCCTCTGTGCTCTCTCCTGTCTGATAGCACTCCTCTGTGCTCTTTCCTGTCTGATAGCACTCCTCTATGCTCTCTCCTGTATGATAGCACTCCTCTGTGCTCTCTCCTGTCTGATAGCACTCCTCTGTGCTCTCTCCTGTCTGATAGCACTCCTCTGTGTCTTACAGGACAGGAGAGAGCACAGGAGTTCAATAAGACAGGAGAGAGCACAGAGGAGCCCTATCAAACCGGAGAGAGCAGAAAGGAGCCCTATCAGACCGGAGAGAGCAGAGAGGAGTGCTATCAGACCGGAGTGAGAAAAGATGAGTTCTATCAGACAGGAGAGAGCACAGAGGAGTTCTATCAGACAGGAAAGAGCACAGAGGAGTGCTATCAGACAGGAGAGAGCACAGAGGAGTGCTATCAGACAGTAGAGAGCACAGAGGAGTGCTATCAGACAGGATATAGCACAGAGGAGTGCTATCAGACAGGAGATAGCACAGAGGAGTGCTATCAGACAGGAGATAGCACAGAGGAGTGCTATCAGACAGGAGATAGCACAGAGGAGTGCTATCAGACAGGAGATAGCACAGAGGAGTGCTATCAGACAGGAGATAGTACAGAGGAGTTCTATCAGACAGGAGTGAGCACAGAGGAGTGCTATCAGACAGGAGAGAGCACAGAGGAGTGCTATCAGACAGGAGAGAGCACAGAGGAGTCCTATCAGACAGGAGAGAGCACAGAGGAGTCCTATCAGACAGGAGAGAGCACAGAGGAGTCCTATCAGACAGGAGAGAGCACAGAGGAGTCCTATTAGACAGGAAAGAGCACAGAGGAGTGCTGTCAGACAGGAGTGAGCACAGAGGAGTGCTATCAGACAGGAGAGAGCACGGAGGAGTCCTATCAGACAGGAGAGAGCACAGAGGAGTGCTAACAGACAGGAGAGAGCACAGAGGAGTCCTATCAGACAGAAGAGAGCACAGAGGAGTCATATCAGACAGAAGAGAGCACAGAGGAGTCCTATCAGACAGGAGAGAGCACAGAGGAGTGCTATCAGACAGGAGAGAGCACAGAGGAGTGCTATCAGACAGGAGAGAGCACAGAGGAGTACTATCAGACAGGAGAGAGTACAGAGGAGTCTTATCGGACAGGAGAGAATACAGAGGAGTACTATCAGACAGGAGAGAATACAGAGGAGTACTATCAGACAGGAGAGAGCACAGAGGAGTCCTATCAGACAGGAGAGAGCACAGAGGAGTCCTATTAGACAGGAGAGAGCACAGAGGAGTGCTATCAGACAGGAGAGAGCACAGAGGAGTGCTAGCCCACCCTCACTAACTGGACTTTGTCCATGCCTGTGCTTCAGCTTTGACAATGCCCTGATTTTATAAGCCATGATTTCTATAAAAAGGAAATAACATTTTCTCATGAAATATTTAAGAAAGGTTAAAGTTTTGCCAAGATGTACAACATATAAAAAGTTTTTGTATCTGACAGTGCCCATTTAAACATTTCCTACCCAGTCCTACCGGCATACCTGCATGTAGCATTAGTTCGAATTGAGTTGGTTTTGCAGTTTAATTTAGTCTCACCTGTGCTAGCTACAGCACTATATTCTCTCAAGAAAATATAACATGGCATAAACCGCACATCAGTGGCTATGTCTAAATACTCCATTAGGGAATGTTCACATATGCGTACTTTGCTGCAGATTTTCTGCAATGGGTAGGAAAATCTCAAGCAAAAAACGCACGCGTGAACGTTCCTATTAGGAAATTATAAAATCCGCAATTGCGGATCCACAAAGCAATTCTTATCTATTTTTGATTGCCTTATATAAACCACAAGTGCAGATTTTACAATTGTGGATCCACAGCTTTAAATCTGCAGCGGATCCACTGTGTGCGAATATACCCTAAGGGCTTATTCACACCAGCGGATGTTATTGCAAACTCACAGCATGTTTCCTGCTGCGGAATATCCACCAGAGACTCCATTGACTTCAAGGGGGTCTGCGTTAGATTTCTTGAAGCAAAAATTCTGCTGGGGAAAATCTGCCACGGAGAGCCCTTCCCTATTTAAACTTACAGCACTGGGCGTTTGCAATCTGCCCATGGGAACGAACCCTTAGGGTATGTTCACATGTGCAGATTTTGCTGCCCACTGAAGTCAGGCAAAATCCGCTGTGTAAAATCTGCTGCAAAAGCTGCAGCAAAATATGCATGTGTAAACATACTTTGAGGGTGCATTCAAATAGAAATTCCACTGCAGAAAACCTGCAGCAGATACGTTGCTACCCACAGACTTACAAAATACTGACCAAAATGTTACGTGTGAGCCCGGCCCTAAAGGGAACCTGTCACTAGTTTCATACTGCCCAAACCACAGGCAGCATGAAATATCATATACAGATAGCAGAATACAGATTTCCTTATCACAAATCACAATGCTATATAACTCAATCTGAATGGCTGTGATATTTTGGAGGAATTGTCTTTATAAATTTGTCCAGGGACAGGGCTCCAAGACATAAGGGCAGTCCCCTCACCTGCCTTTACTGACAGACCCCTACCTATTCGCAAATTGACAGATTTTTCCCATTTGTGCATATAGGTAGAGATCTGGCTGTTTGGGCATGTTCGGAGTTGTAGTTTTGCAACAGTAGAGGAACACTTGTTGGGAAACACTGTATTAGGATATGTTCACACAGGTATATTTCTTTTCGAACTTGCAGTGTATTTCTCGTTGCGAGTTTGAAAAGGGGCGGGGTCTCTGCGGATTATTCAGAACAAACTTTTGGCAGCGGCATCTCCGCTACAAAAAAATCCGCCACAAACCCCATTGAAGTCAGTAGGGTCTGCAGTGGATTTTCAACAGCTGAGAGTTTGAAAAGACATACGCTCATGTGAACGTATTTCCTAAGGGTGTGTTTACATGGGCAGACCCCGATTAAAGTCAATGTAATCTGCTGCAGATTTTCCGCTATTTAATGTGCGGCAGGCCCTAGAACCACTCGGACATGCACTGTCTCCATTGACATCAATGCATGTCTAAGCGGATTCCACTGAAAGAATACCCATGAATTTTCGCAAAATAATTTTACACTGGATTCTGTCATGTGAATGGGCCCTTAAAGGGTCAAAATCTACTGTAAACCCCTGTGACACAAACTGACATACAGGAGATATTAAAATCCAATTTCAGCATGTGGGTGAACTTAGTAAAGGGTAAATTTCCCAAGCCTGATGTTGCCTGTAAGGGTAAAACCCCACGTGTGTCTGTATGCAGTATTCTGTATACAGACACACTGTTATTCTGTGTTTTTTTCTATAGGTGCTAGTCTTGGTGTTAGTGCCCTATTGCTAAATAGTGGAATCTCTGGTGTTAAAACCCCACTGCAGACCCTATTGACTTACAGTGGGGCAAAAAAGTATTTAGTCAGCCACCAATTGTGCAAGTTCTCCCAATTAAAAAGATGAGAGAGGCCTGTAATTTTCATCATAGGTATACCTCAACTATGAGAGACATAATGAGAAAAAAATCCATAAAATCACATTGTCTGATTTTTAAAGAATTTACCTGCGAATTATGGTGGAAAATAAGTATTTGGTCAATAACAAAAGTTAATCTCAATACTTTGTTATATACCCTTTGTTGACAATGACAGAGGCCAAACATTTTCTGTAAGTCTTCACAAGGTTTTCACACACTGTTGCTGGTATTTTGGCCCATTCCTCCATGCAGATCTCCTCTAGAGCAGTGATGTTTTGGGGCTGTTGCTGGGCAACACAGACTTTCAACTCCCTCCAAAGATTTTCTATCGGGTTGAGATCTGGAGACTGGCAAGGCCACTCCAGGGCCTTGAAATGCTTTTTACAAAGCTTTTACACTCCTTAGTTGCCCAGGCAGTGTGTTTGGGATCAAATCATGCTGAAAGACCCAGCCTCGTTTCATCTTCAATGCCCTTGCTGATGGAAGGAGGTTTTCATTCAAAATCTTATGATACATGGCCCCATTCATTCTTTCCTTTACATGGGTCAGTCTTCTTGGTCCCTTAGCAAAAAACAGCCCCAAAGCATGATGTTTCCACCCTCATGCTTCACAGTACTTATGGTGTTCTTTGGATGCAACTCAGCATTCTTTCTCCTCCAAACACGAGTAGAGTTTTTACCAAAAAGTTCTACTTTGGTTTCATCTGACCATATGACGGTGGTGAAGTGTGTTACTGATGGTAGCCTTTGTTACTTTGGTCCCAGCTCTCACCAGTTATTCACTAGGTCCCCCCGTGTGGTTTTGGGATTTTTGCTCACCGTTCTTGTGATCATTTTGACACCACGGGGTGAGATCTTGTGGGGAGCCCCAGATCGAGGGAGATTATCAGTAATCTTGTATGTCTTCCATTTTCTAATAATTGCTCCCATAGTTGATTTCTTCACACCAAGCTGCCTATGACAGATTCAGTCTTCCCAGCCTAGTGCAGGTATACAATGTTTTTTCTGGTGTCCTTCGACAGCTCTTTGGTCTTGGCCATAGTGGAGTTTGGAGTGTGACTGAGGTTGTGGACAGATGTCTTTTATACTGATAAGTTCAAACAGGTGCCAATAATACAGGTAACAAGTGAAGGACAGAGGAGACTCTTAAAGAAGAAGTTACAGGTCTGTGAGAGCCAGAAATCTTGCTTGTTTGTAGGTGACCAAATACTTATTTTCCACCATAATTTGCAAATAAATTCTTTAAGAATCAGACAATGTGATTTTATGGATTTTTTTTTCTCATTATGTCTCTCATAGTTGAGGTATACCTATGATGAAAATGTCAGGCCTCTCATCTTTTTAATTGGGAGAACTTGTACAATTGGTGGCTGAAAAAGCCCCACCGTATATGGGGTCTGTGGTGGATTTTCAGCAGCGGAGGTTCCGCTGTCAAAAAATTTGCTGCGTACAGCCCGGGGAGAGCCAGCCTCTTTTCAAACTCTGTGAATTCGGGTAGAAAAACAGACATGGTGCACATCTACAATCTTGTATAATGATCTGATTGCTTCTCAGCATAATATCAAAAACTAACAGGTTGTTAGTATACATTTTTGATCAAAAAGTACGAGCCCACTCGCCACGTCAAGGCCACCTATCCAGAGTGGGTCCCTAACGTCCCTAGCATAAAATGGCGCAGCACCGGGCGGCGACCACCACCGCCGCGACGCCAATGCCCACAGGGGGGAACGACCCACCGGCAGAGCGGCCCCAATGCCACTCAAACCAGTCTATGGGCCGCACCGGAGAGTATGGTAAGTGAGCTATTACATCCCTGTTCACACTGGTGTGGTGCTGTGCGGTGTCCGTTGCTGCCGTGGCGCCGTGTCTGCGGGGGGGTGCGGCTCATAGACTGGTTTGAGTGGCATTGGGGCTGCTCTGCCGGTGGGTCGCTCCCCCCTGTGGGCATTGGCGTCGCGGCGGTGGTGGTCGCCGCCCGGTGCTGCGCCATTTTATGCTAGGGACGTTAGGGACCCACTCTGGATAGGTGGCCTTGACGTGGCGAGTGGGCTTGTACTTTTTGATCAAAAATGTATACTAACAACCTGTTAGTTTTTGATATTATGCTGAGAAGCAATCAGATCATTATACAAGATTGTAGATGTGCACCATGTCTGCTTTTCTACCCGAATTCACACTGTGATTCTATCCCCTCCTTTTTCTTTGTTTTAACATGTGCTGCACTCTTCCCCACCCCCTCAGCCCAACCCTATATAAGCAGTAGTTAGCTGCACATGGGCCATTTCTTTCCTAGCTGCCTCCCAGTCTGACTGGGAGAGTATGGTAAGTGAGCTATTACATCCCTGTTCACACTGGTGTGGTGCTGTGCGGTGTCCGTTGCTGCCGTGGCGCCGTGTCTGCGGGGGGGTGCGGCTCATAGACTGGTTTGAGTGGCATTGGGGCTGCTCTGCCGGTGGGTCGTTCCCCCCTGTGGGCATTGGCGTCGCGGCGGTGGTGGTCGCCGCCCGGTGCTGTGCCATTTTATGCTAGGGACGTTAGGGACCCACTCTGGATAGGTGGCCTTGACGTGGCGAGTGGGCTTGTACTTTTTGATCAAAAATGTATACTAACAACCTGTTAGTTTTTGATATTATGCTGAGAAGCAATCAGATCATTATACAAGATTGTAGATGTGCACCATGTCTGCTTTTCTACCCGAATTCACTCTTTTCAAACTCGCAGCGGGAAATACGCTTCGAGTTTGAAAAGAAATACACCCCTGTGATCATACCCTTGGGGTGTGTTTATAGTCATTTAAAGGGGTACTCCGCTGCCCTGCTTCGGAAGCTCCTCTCCCAGTGTCCGGAAATTTATTGTTCCTAACGCTGCGTGCGGGCTTGCTTGTTCAGGGCCGCCCCTCGTGATGCCACGCCTGCCCCCTCAACGAAAATCTATGGGAAGGGGGCGTGACGTCCGTCGCGCCCCCTTCCCATAGACTTTCGTTGAAGGGGTGGGTGTGACATCACAAGGGGCGGCCCTGAACACGGAAGCCTGCACGCAGCGTTCGGAACAATAAACTTCTGGACGCTGGGGAGCGGAGCTTCCGAATCAGGGAAGTGGAGTACCCCTTTAATAGAAACGTGCTCATTTATTTAATATGCTGTTTCTGTGCGAGCTTGAACAGTGCCTCATCCACATACAGTTCAGTAAAAACAATAAAGATTTGTTCAAGATCTGCATGTGGATGCACAATAAAACGTGCAGCTGTCTGTATGATCAATGAAAATCTTCTATCCCTCACTATTGGAAACCAACCTGATGCAGCTGCCACTAGGCAAGTGTCCAGGAGGTGGACTCTTCTAATTTGGTCCCTAGGGCTCTATATATTAACAGCTGACTAGCCTCTCCTCTCAGCTATGACTGACAGCTCTAGTGGTCAGGGCACCTAACAAGAAGAGCCTGCCTCCTGGACACTTGATGTGGCGGTGGCCAGGAAATAAAACAATGTTTTCCTCAGACATTGGGATAACATGACAACAACACATGGTATCCTTACACCCCTCTCTTCGATCTCTATATAGTGTCGTCAGCAGTTTAATATATGCCCTTTCATACCTATAAACAGTTCTGGCCCCAGTAAATCTCCAGTGTCAGCCATGATCCCCAGTCTCCCACAATGTGCCCCTAAAAGCCAGCCAGAATAACACAAAGCTGGACTTTCCATAAGCTGTAACAGCTTGCTCTGGTCAGGAGATTAAAGGGCACCTATATATGTGTGTCATGATGTCAGGACATGGTTATAAAAAAATGGAACAGTCTTCTATGGAAGAAAAAAAAATAAACCTCTGTTCTCAATTCTAATTTTCACTTATTTCTTAACATGAAAAACTGAATTTTTCCCAAGACGGTAACAGGTTATTATGCTCTATGACTTATTTATTGGATGCATTTTTGCAATTCATTTCATACTGTGACCAAAATAGTAAAAAGGCTGATTTGTATCTTTGTGTTGGTCACAAGGTGGCGCTGTGTACCAGCATTACGGAGTCTACTACGTGACACACAAACACAATGACCCAGAGAGCACGGGGAAAATGTTACAATACAGACACAGGCCTACTATTTCCTTGGGAGAAAAATATGAATAGACCTACAGTCAATGAAAGAGAAGCAGATACCCACTTAGGTATGCACATGGTTCATAATAACATGACACCCGTACAAGAATCTATAGCTGGAAAGGTCTACTTTGTAAGCCCACCGGCCACAAAACAGGAACATCTTATATTCCTGCAAACCCCCTTTATGTGGATTTCACAGACTTTTCCCACATTTGGCGTGTTTCATATTATGGCTCAATTTTACCATGCATATTACTGCCGTCAGGCTGGGCCTTGCAGCAATAATACAGCGCCTTTAGGACGCTTTCACACGGGCAGTTTTAGTATAGTTTTTTAAGCCTCTTTTGACAAAAAAACAAACTAATACCTGAATTGTAAACGGAAAAAAAAAAAAAAAACTATTAAACCTTAAATGGTACCTGTCACTATGAATGAAATTTAATAAATTATAGATTAGAAAATTTTAAATCACTTGTTTAATATACGTCTTAATAAAATGTTGTAATTTTATGTGTTAAATTAACCCTTAGAAATTTGACCACCAGGGGTCCTCCTTCTGGTGCTGCCTGCAGTCCTACTAGCAAATTGTCTCCTGCAGCAGCCGGTTGAGACAAAAGTCAGGAAATGCAGGTGGGACCTTGGCTCAGCACAGTGTATAGAGTGCATAGAGCTGGATATTTAAAGGGGTATTCCAGTGGTAAACATTTTTTTTTCAACTGGCTCCAGAGAGTTAAACAGATTTGTAAATTACTTCTATAAAAAAAATCTTAATCCTTCCAGTACTTATCAGCTGCTGAAGTTGAGTTGTTCTTTTCTGTCTGACAACAGTGCTCTCTGCTGAAACCTCTGTCTGTCTCAGTAACTGTCCAGAGTAGGAGCAAATCCCCATAGCAAATCCCCATAGCAAACCTCTCATGCTTTGGACAGTTCCTGAGACAGAAAAAGAACAACTCAACTCCAGCAGCTGATTAGTACTGGAAGGATTAAGATTTTTTTAATAGAAGTAATTTACAAATCTGTTTAACTTTATGGAGCCAGTTGATATGAAAAAAAACATTTTTATTTTTATTTTTTTTACTAGAATACTCCTTTAAGCTTCCTTTCCCTTTGAGCTGAGCTAGACTGTAGAGCAGGGTTTCCCAACCAGGGTGCCTCCAGCTGTTGCAAAACAACAACTCCCAGCAAGCCTTGACAGCCAAATGGAAGCTGGGAGTTGTAGTTAGGTTTGCAACAGCTGTAGGCACCCTGGTTGGGAAAAAATGCTGTAGAATCATGATGCCTTCAGTGCATAGTGCTAAATAATGTACTTAACATTGTGCCATATATTTTTGCTTTCATTTGCAGCTGCTGGGCAGAGCTCAGAGACTGTAGAGTTCAGTTAGGGTATGTTCACACTGGGTAATTTAAAAGGAATCTCCTCTTGGGAATGCGCTGTCTCATAGACGGAAATGCATTCCGTGCTAAGTCTGCAGAAAGAATGGACATGTCCATTCTTTCTGTGGACAACGGAATTTGAACTTCCATGCCAGATGTTTCCAGAACGGAAATTTCACCATGTGCACAGTGCAGCAGAATCCCATTGAAATCAATGAGACACATTGCTCAATGCAGCGGAATGTCTGTACAGAATATTTTAGCAGATTTCCGCACGGACATTCCGGCATGTGAGCATACCCTAAGGGTAAATAAAACACACAATCTGGTTGTTGTGCGCTAGGCCTAATCCAGACTGAGGAATTTTAGAAATGACTCTCAGAACTTCTGGAGTCCCAACAATGACAATAGAATTCCACTGCACACGGAATTTCAGCTGCGCTGCCGAAATAATCATTTTGCTTGTTCTTTCAGTAGAATACTTTGCAGAATACATTGTGGACTATGGGGGCCGTGTAATTTGCACAGTCCTAGCACCAAATGATTTTGGCCACCATCAGAATCTTGGAAATTCTGACCTGCATTCGAAATATTGCAGTAAGGCTGGGCTCACAAAAAACACCGCGAGATGCACATGGAGGTTTTTTGTGTGTGTTTTTCCACATTGTAGCATGTTAAGGGTATGGAGTTCTTTCAGTAAATCTTGTCGTCTTTCCTCCCACAGACTTCTATGGGTGGGAAAAAAAGCACATTGTGGAATCCCTACCTGCCTCCGGCTCATCTGATTGGCGCTCCAATAATGCTGGTAGCCTCAACAGCCAGTAGTAATGGAGCGCCGATAACACTGATCAATGCTGTGCTATAGACTCCTATGGCACAACATTGTTTAGTGTCTGCAATCACAAGATTGCATCTAATAGTCCCCATGGCAGTGTTTTCCAAGCAGTGTGCCTCCAGATGTTGCAAAACTACAACCCCCAGGATGCCTGGACAGCCTATGGCTGTCCAGGCATTCTGGGAGTTGTAGTTTTGCAAAAACTGGAGACACACTGTTTGCTAAAGGGGTTATCCAGGAAAAAAAATTTTTTTATATATCAACTGGCTCCCAAAAGTTAAACAGATTTGTAAATTACGTCTATTAAAAATCTTAATCCTTTTAGTACTTATGAGCTTCTGAAGTTGAGTTCTTTTCTGTCTAAGTGCTCTCTGATGACACGTGTCTCGGGAACCGCCCAGTTTAGAAGAAAATCCCCATGGCAAGCCTCTTCTAAACTGGGCGGTTCCCGAGACACGTGTCATCAGAGAGCACTTCGACAGAATAGAACAACTCAACTTCAGAAGCTCATAAGTACTGAAAGGATTAAGATTTTTTTAATAGAAGCAATTTACAAATCTGTTTAACTTTCTGGAGCCAGTTGATATATAAAAAAAAGTTTTTTCCTGGATAAGCCCTTTAAACACTGTCCTATGGGGACTAATAAATTGTGAGAAAAAAATGTAAAAACAAAAAGGTAATAAATGTTAATAAGCCCCTCCCCTAATAAAAGTAAACAAATATAAACATAAACATACGTGGTATTGCAGGGTCATTTTTTTTTTCTCTGGTAAAATCCTGCAAAATAACGGACATCAAGTGGAAACCCGACGCACCCCATTCAAAGTCAGTGGGACCTGTCGGGATCCGTTGTTGTCAGTTGTAACACACTCCACCCAGCCAAAGGATAGGGGATAAGATGTCTGATCGCGGGGGTCTCTCTGCTGGGGATCCCTGCTATCACGGCTGCAGCATTCCAGACATCCGGTGCACGTAGTGAACTTTGCGTGGAGGCTTGTGATGTCACGGTCACACCCGCTCGTGATGTCATGGCCATGCTCCCCTCAATGCAAGTCTATGGGAGGGGGGAGCGTGAAGGCCTTCAAGCCCCCTCCCATAGACTTGCATTGAGGGGGCACGGCCGTGATGTCACAAGTGGGGCGCTGCCGTGATGTCACGAGCCTCCGGCGCTGCACCCGACGCTCTAAACAAACGCTGGGTGCAGCAGGGAGATCGCGGGGGTCCCCAGAGTAACCCTGCAGAGTACCCCTTTAACAGCAGCATTTCAGAATTACTGGGGGGGGGGGGGTTACCCCAAGGTTAGGGTGATAAGTACAGCATTCGTAGCATATTTTGCTGCAGATTTTCAATAGGTAGGAATATCAGCAGCAGAAAATGTGCAGCAAAATACACTGCGAATGCTGCACATGTGACCCTACCCTAAAGGAAAATACCAATTCATTAAAAAGAAAGTCCCCCCCCCCCCTCACACACACACAAAAAGCAACCCAACAAGAATCTACTAAATCACTAACCCACGTGTTAAATGATGTGAAAGAAGCCAATAATAAGTGACATCAGGTGCAACATAAAAAGGACAAAAATGAAATATTTCTTGGTAATACGCTGTGCTTTCTCAGCTTGCAGACATTGATCCCTTTCTAATCAGGGACCCAAGCAGCAGAACATAGACACAGGGGCACAGGGGTATTATTAGCACATTAAGAATATTCAGCAGCCAGCGAGCCAAATCCACGCTAATCTGTGATTCTTAATTTTACCTGCTGCTTAATGAGCCACCTCGGCGCATGTTATTCAGAGCCCACAATGCTGGGAAATAGACGGAAAAACTAAAAACCCTCAAGAGGAAAATATAAATTACATTTTAGCAATAAGACTTTAATCCATCAAGACATGACAAAAATATATTCCGCATATAAACAATATGTCACCAGGTTTAGCTGCGCCCCGTAATTGGAAGCTGCGGTGTCACCTTGGAATTAGGCTATTGATCTTAAGGGCTTCAATATTCTCAAGAAGCAAATAATAATCCATGGAAAAGGCAGTTGTCAAGGAATCTCGAGTGCACACAAAAGGGCACAGGCAAGTGGGGTTAAATAACATTTTATTATAATTAATATACTCCCAAAGTACAGGATTCCAAATGCCTGGACATCTAAATACTGGGACAATTCTTACTGGTAATATACACTGAATGGCCACTTTATTAAAAAACACTGACCCTGTCATGTCACGTGGTATCTATAGAAAATTAGACATGTGACCTCAGGATGCAGAATAAAATTATTTAAATTGGTTGAAATTATTGTGTGTACCAGGACAAGTGGATTGTGCTCCATTTTAGTCCCATGGAAAGTTTTTATTTATTTTTTATTTCCACACCCGATAGGTGACTCAGTTTGGCCATTGAAGTCAATGGGGTCCGATGCTCCCTTTAAGAGTATACGCTGGCATCCCGTTTTCAGCGGGATCACGATGGAAAAGATTAACAGGGACAGGAACGCAGTGTGGACCTAGTCTTATCTAAACAACTTTGAACAAGGCCTGGTCATCAGTGCTAGACTGGCCAGGCTGTGATGGGTTGCTACAGGCAAAACCAGACAGTTTTGGTATCAGAGAGATTGATAATTCTGGGCCATTGTTTCTAGTTCTGGTAAGGTATATCAGTAGACTACCTGTTCAGGTGCCATCGCTGTTTAAGAAAGACAGAAAGAGCAGATGCCAGTGTTCAAAAGAGTGCTAACAATTGCATCACTGAGCAGTGGAAAATATTACTTGGTCAGATGAATCCAGATTTCTGTTGATGGGAGGGTAAGATTTTGGCAGCATGAAATGATGAACCCTTATGCCAGGTGGACACATTTAGCAGGACAATGCACTATGGCACAAGGGTCATATAGTCATGGATTTGTTCCAGGAAAAATGAGAGCGGGTTTTCCTGGTCATCACAGGCTAAGATTTTTATCTTACAGCGAGTCTCGAGATGAGGTAGAATGGGCAGTTCAGAGAATGTCAGTGCCCCAACATTCCTGCAGAACAATTTCAGCACCAAGTTGAACATGATGAATTGCTGCAGTTCTAAAGGAGGTCCAAGTGCTACTCTACAAACAAGACCTCTGAAGGGGTCCTGTGGCACCAAGATGTTAAGATAAGATCCTTAAAGTTGTGAAGTCTCCATAAATTTGACTAGTTTTCCAGCATATTCCACCAGTGAGACCATATCAATACCTAAACTTTTCTTTTCTAAAAGATTTTGCAGTGTGGCAGAGCACATTATCCTGCTGAAAGAGGATTGGGAATACAATTACATAGAGGGGTGTACTTAGTATTCAACATTGTTTATTTAGGCGGAACAAGTGACCACATGAATGCCAGGACCCAAGGTTTCCCAATAGAACACTGCCCAGAGCATCACACTATCTCTACTAGCTTTCCATTATCATACCAAGCTGGCAACAAAAAAAGAAGTCAGCCCCTAATATTGTGTGGGTACCATTTCTTTCAAAGAAGAAAAAAGCCAATGGAATACAGCAGCTGCACTAAGCAGAAGCACAACACTACATAGCGGTTTTCAGGATCTACAACGTTCCCAATAGATCACCTATGGAGCTTTATCACCTGGAAAGGGTGATAAAGGAAAAATGTTTTCAAATCAACTGGTGCCAGAAAATTAAACAGATTTGTAAATTACTTCTATTAAAAACATCTTAATCCTATCAGTACTTATCAGCTGCTGAAGTTGAGTTGTCCTTTTCTTTCTGACCACAGTGCTCTCTGCAGACATCTCTGTCTGTCTCAGGAACTGTTCAGAGCAGGAGAGGTTTGCAATGGGGATTTGCTCCTACTCTGGACAGTTCTACTCATTTCATATAGCCACCCACCCCCAATTTCATGTTCATTGACTGAACACATGGAGGAAATAGGATATGAAATGGGGAGAACTAAGCTTAATTCATCCTCTGCATTTTATGTGCCTGGCCTGGCAAAGCAGAGTCTGCACACTTTCTGGCGTGGTTGCGTTGCTTCCTCCCACATGGCTATGCTGCCCCATAATGCACTGGGAGGAAGTGAGCTCACTTAACCCCCTAAGCACTCAGCCCATTTTGGCCGTAAAGGGGTACTCCGCCCCTAGACATCTTATCCCCTATTCAAAGGATGTCAGATCGCCAGGGTCCCGCTGCTGGGGACCCCCGGGATCTCTGCTGCGGCACCCACCTGTCATTACTGCACAGAGCATGCTCGCTCTGTGCGTAATGACCGGCGATACAGGGGCCGGAGCATCGTGATGTCATGGCTCCGCCCCCTTAATGCAAATCTATGGGAGGGGGCGTGATGGCCGCCACGCCCCCTCCCATAAACTTGTATTGAGGGGGCGGGCTGTGACGTCACGAGGGGGAAGAGCCGTGACGTAACGATGCTCCGGGGGTCCCCAGCAGCAGGACCACGGCGATCTGACATCTTATCCCCTATCCCTTGGATAGGGAATAAGATGCTAGGTGAGGAGTACCCCTCTAAAGACAATTTTATTTTTACGTTTTTTCCTCCTCGCCTTCAATAAATCATAACTCTTTTATATTTTCATCCACAGACTCGTATGAGGGTTTGTTTTTTGCGCGACCTGTTGTCCGTTGTAATGCCATCACTCACTTTACCATAAAATGTATGGCGCAACAAAAAAAATACTATGTGTGGGGAAATTAAAAAGAAAACAGCAATTTTGCTAATTTTGGTTTAGTTTAGTTTCGTTTTCACGCCGTACAATTTACGGTAAAAATTACATATGATCTTTATTCTTTGGGTCAATACGATTAAAATCATACCCATGATAACATACTTTTGTATTACTGCTGCGCTTAAAAATCGCAAACTTTTGAAGCAAATTAGTACATTTAAAATCCCCCTATTTTGAAGACCTATAACTTTTTCATTTTTCCGTATAAGCGGCGGCATGAGGGCTCATTTTTTGCGCCGTGATCTGTACTTTTTATTGATACCATATTTGCTTATATAAAACCTTCAATACATTTTTTTATAAAAAAAATTTGGAATAAAATGTTATAAAAAAGCAGCTATTTTTGACTTTTTTTTATTTTTTTATGTTCATGCCGTTCACTGTACGGTATCATTAACATTTTATTTTAATAGTTTGGATATTTATGCACGCGGCGATACAAAATATGTATATAAAATTTTTTTTTTTTTTACACTTTTTGGAGGTGAAATAGGGAAAATTGGACAATTTACGTTTTTATTGGGGGAGGGTGTTTTTCAAATTTTTTTTACTTTTATTTTTACACTTTAATAGTCCCCATAGGGGACTATTTATAGCAATCATTTGATTGCTAATACTGTTCAGTGCTATGCATAGGACATAGCACTGATCAGTATTATCGGTCATCTTCTGCTCTGGTCTGCTCGATCGCAGACCAGAGCAGAAGAACTGTGGAAGGCAGCGGAGCCAGGGGAGTGGAACCTCCGTCTGCCACTCTGGATGATCGGATCGCCGCGGCAGCGCTGCGGGTGATCCGATCATCCATTTTAGTGACCGCGATGATGCAGATGCCGTGATCGTTATTGATCATGGCATCTGAGGAGTTAATGCCGGACATCGGCAGGATCGCGGATGTCCGCTATTA
Organism: Hyla sarda; assembly: GCF_029499605.1. Classification (NCBI taxonomy): domain Eukaryota; kingdom Metazoa; phylum Chordata; class Amphibia; order Anura; family Hylidae; genus Hyla; species Hyla sarda. The sequence continues at coordinate 189,621,430 of NC_079189.1, forward strand.
CCAGCGGGTCCCTGGCTGCTATCAGCAGCCGGGACCTGCCATGCAATACCTGAACATAGCTCCGATGCTCGCGGTTTTGCACAGGACATAAATGTACGTCCTTGTCAGGATTCGGCAGGCTGGAGGTGGATCCTCTGTGTCAGAGAGGGATTGGCGTGGACCGTGTCGGTGGACCGGTTCTAAGTTGCTACTGGTTTTCATCAGAGCCCGCCGCAAAGCGGGATGGTCTTGCAGCGGCGGTAGCAACCAGGTCGTATCCACCGGCAATGGCTCAACCTCTCTGACTGCTGAGATATGCGCGGTACAAGGGATTAGACAAGAGCAGGGTCGGACGTAGCAGAAGGTCAAGGCAGGCAGCAAGGATCGTAGTCAGGGGCAACGGCAAGGAGGTCTGGAACACAGGCTAGGAACACACAAGGAACGCTTTCACTGGCACAATGGCAACAAGATCCGGCAAGGAAGTGCAGGGGAAGTGAGGTAATATAGGGAAGTGCACAGGTGAAGACACTAATTAAAACCCATGCGCCAATCAGTGGCGCACCGGACCTTTAAATCGCAAAAACCCGGCGCGTGCGCGCGCCCTAGGGAGCGGGGCCGCGCACACCAGGGCAGCACAGACGGGGAGCGAGTCTGGTAAGCGGGTCGGGATGCGCACCACGAGCGGGCGCGACCCGCATCGCGAATCGCATCCCGGCTGGGGGCATTATCGCAGCGCACCCGGTCAGCGGGTCTGACCGGGGCGCTGCGAACAGGAGAACGCTGTGAGCGCTCCGGGGAGGAGCGGGGACCCGGCGCGCTCGGCGTAACAGTCCTGGTGCGTTAAGTACCAGCTCACCAGGACGCACATTTATGTCCGGCGTCGTTAAGGGGTTAAAGGAGTACTGCAGCCTTAGACAACTTATCGCCTCTTCCATAGGGCAGTGTGTCTTCAGTTGTTGTTCGGACAGCTGAAGCCTGTTCCGGCATGTAGGGAGTTGTAGTTTTGCAACAACTATAGACACACTGTTAGGAAAAAAAACTGCCATTGGAAACTATGACACGTAATATTTTGATTGCGGACACTGATCAATGCTGTGCAATAGCACAGCATTGATCAAGGTTATCGGTGCTCCATTAGTACAGGCTTCGGAGGCTTCCTGCATTATTGGAGCGCCAACGGCAGGGAGGCAGGTAGGGACCCTCCGCCTGTCCTCTCAGCTGATCAGCACTCCGTGATTTTGTCGCAGGTGACCAGATCAGCGTCCTTGAGCTACCGGCACTTGATTTTCTGCATTTTAGATGGCGCAATCAACTTTGATTGCGGCGTCTAAAGGGTTCAAGGAAATCTCGTGACATCACCACCGTTGTTCTCTGCTGGGTCCTGCTGCTAGCAAACCAAACAGCAACTGTGACGTCATGAAGCTCCACCCATGCTCCAAGTCGGCCCCAACACAAGGTAGATAGCCAAAGAACCAGAGCACAGAACGAGTTCAAGTAAGTATCGTTGTCATCAGTGTCACCTGCACTACCTATTAGAGCAGGTGAAACTGATGACAGATTTCCTTTAATTGTTTTTACGCTGAGCGCTCCGGGTCCCTGCTCCTCCCCGGAGCGCTCGCGGCGTTCCTCTCTCTGCAGCGCCCCGGTCAGACCCGCTGACCGGGAGCGCTGCACTGACACTGCCGGCGGGGATGCGAATTGCATAGCGGGACGCGCCCGCTCGCGAATCGCATGCCAAGTCACTTACCCGTCCCGGTCCCCGGCTGTCACGTTCTGGCGCGCGCGGCTCCGCTCTCTAGGGCGCGCGCGCGCCAGCTCTCTAAGATTTAAAGGGCCAGTGCACCAATGATTGGTGCCTGGCACAATCAGTCTAATTAGCCTTCACCTGCTCCCTGTCTATTTAACCTCATTTCCCCTTCCCTTCCTTGCCAGATCTTGTTGCCATTGTGTCAGTGAAAGCGTTCCTTGTGTATCCAAAGCCAGTGTTCCAGACCTCTTGCCGTTGCCCCTAACTACCATCCTTGCTGCCTGCCCTGACCTTCTGCTACGTCCGACCTTGTTTCTTGCCTTATCCCTTGTACCGCGCCTATCTCAGCAGTCAGAGAGGTTGAGCCGTTGCCGGTAGATACGACCTGGTTGCTACCGCTGCTGCAAGACCATCACGCTTTGCGGCGGGCTCTGGTGAAAACCAGTAGCAACTTAGAACCGGTCCGCTGGCACGGTTCACGCCAATCCCTCTCCGACACAGAGGATCCACCTCCAGCCTGCCGAATCCTGACAATGGTGGACATCACCCTGAGTTATTATGTCCGGCATTAGCCATTATGAAGCGAGCTGGCTCATAGCCCAATGTCATGCAAACAGCTTTATTTATTTATTTTTAAGTATTTTTTTTTCTTATTTGGTCAAATAAGAAATACAAAACATAACATAATTGAACAGATGTCTTTATTGAAAGTACAGAGCACTCACCCAGACTTCTCTTGGATCAAATGCGGTTTATTTGTCACATCACTTGCGGCAGCAGGGAAGGAGGACAGCGTGGGGGAGAGAGACAGGCGACGTCAGGCCCCTGAAGCGCTGGTAGCGCAATAACGTACCGTCGCCTGTCTGTATCTCCCCCACGCTGTCCTTCTTCTCTGCCTCCCCTGTGATGTGACAAATAAACCGCATTTGATACAAGAGAAGTCTGGGTGAATGCTCCGTACTTCCAATAACTACATCTGTACAATTTTGCTTTTCTACTTCATGTGAGCACTCTGAATGAACTGTGACACTGCCGTGGGAGCCTTAACTTGCTTCTGGGTTATGTAGGTGGTGCCGAGACGCCTCTATCAGTGACTGCAAAACATAAATCTGGGCAGTCAGCACAGCACCAGCCCAGGGAGATAAAATACACAGCAGAATCATGTAATAAAAACAGCCATCGTCTAATACAGACAGCATTTTCCTACCAAGGATACATTCATCAGAGATCGCATTAGCAGAGGGTACATATACGGGCTGGTACTGAGCAACCTCCTGAGCAGAACAAGCCCACCATTCTCATCACACAATCTTCCCCCCGTCATCAAAGGAGAAATCCAAGGAGCACTAAACATCTTGGGACAACCTGCCAGGAAAATCAGTCAAGGCCTCCAAAACAGCATGGCTGTATGACTCCATATCAGCACGGCTTTATTAGGGATCGGTCCTGTCAAACTAACCTGATCAGCTTTTAGGAGTAGGTGAGCTCCAGACTGGACCAGGGTCAATCGCCGGATGTCGTATATCTGGATTATTCAAAAGCATTTGATACGGTGCAACATAAAAAGGTTGGTGCATAAAATGAGAATGCTTGGACTGGGGGAGAATGTGTGTAAGTAACTAGCTCAGTGATAGGAAACAGAGGGTGGTTATTAACGGTACTTATTCTGATTGGGTGACTGTTACTAGTGGGGTACCACAGGGGCCAGTCTTGGGTCCTGTTCTATTTAATATATTTATTAATGACCTTGTAGAGGGGTTGAATAGTAAAGTAGCAATCTTTGCAGATGATAGTAAACTCTGTAAAGCGGTAAACACTATAGAGGACAGTGCACTGTTACAAATGGATCTGGATAGGTTGGAGTTTTGGGCTGATAAGTGGCAGATGAGGTTCAACACTGATAAATGTAAGGTAATGCACATGGGGAGGAAAAATCCAGGCTGGGATTATGTATTAAATGGGAATACACTTGGGACAACTGACGTGCAAGAGGACTTGGTAAATTTAGCTGTAGTGACCAGTGTCGGGCAGCTGCTGCCAAGGCAAATAAAATCATGGGGTGCATCAATAGGGGAATAAATGCCCACGACAAAGAAATAATTCTACCGCTGTACAAATCACTAATCAGACCACACATAGAATACAGTGGTCCCTCAACATATGATATTAATTGGTTCCAGTAGAACCATCATATGTTGAAACCATCATGTGTCGAGTACATATGTCTATGTAAAAATGGTAATTGGCTCTGGGGCCTTGGAACCATTGTATGTTGAATACATATCTCTATGGGAAACTGCTAATTGGTTCTGGGATGACCATTGTATGTGGAGTGTATGGGGAGTGTTTAACAAACCAGGGTGCCTCCAGCTGTTGCACAACTACAACTCCCAGCATGCATGTACAGCCATTGACTGTCTGGGCATGCTGGGAGTTATAGTTTTGCAACAGCTGGAGGCACACTGATAGGGAAACATTGATGTATAGTGTGTATATGTATTGTATCGGATGTGTGACATCGCATACAGTACTGTACAGTTCTTTAAATACCTTCAGGGGAGACAGAATGTCCTCCATTATGATCCTGCCGACTACAGCTCTATAGGAAAGGAAGGGGAGGGCAGCCAGCAGCTCATTGGATGCCTGCAGCAAGATGCTGCAGGCTATTGGCTATAGCTGCACTGGGGGGGGGGGGCTTACACGGAGCTCACAGTGGAAGCCTGCATGAGTTAGCAGGACAGCATGTGAGTAACAGGAGGCAGAACGGGGCACACGGAGCACATTAAACAACTATCTGTCAGTTGCTGAAGTTGTCAGCGCTGTCAGATAGCTGTTTGTACGATGGCCCCGACACACAGCAGCATCATATGTCGAGGCTGCCTTCAACATATGATGGGCTCTGAGAGGCCATCATATGTTGAAATTATCATATGTCGGGGCCATCATAAGTCGGGGGGTCACTGTACTGGGAACAGTACTGGGAACCAGTGTACAAGATAGATATAGGGGAGCTGGAGAGGGTTCAAAGACAGGCAACCAGAGTAATACGGGGAATGGCAGGACTACAGTACCCAGAAATATTATCAGAATTAGGGTTATTTAGTTTAGGGGCGACCTAATAACTATGTATAAATATATCAGAGGACCTTACAGAGATCTTTCCCATGATCTATAACAAGGGGGCATCCTCTATGTCCTGAGGAAAGATGGTCTCTACACCTGAACAGATGGGGGTTCTTTACTGTAAGATCAGTGAGACTGTGGAATTCTCTGTCAGAGGAGGTGGTCATGATGAACTCTGTAAAATAAATTTAAAAGGGGCCTGGATGCATTTTTAATAACATTATAGGTTATGGATTCTAGATCTATAGGGACAGAAGGTTGATCCAGGGATCTATTCTGATGCCGAATTTGGAGTCGGGAATGAATTTTTACCTCGAGTAGGGTTTTTTTTTTTTTGCATTCCTCTGGATCAACTCAGTAGGAACTCATTAGGGTTATAGGTTGAACTTGATGTACTCTGGTCTTTTTTCAACCTTATGAACTATGTTACTATGTTACCAACCACGGCATCCATACTTTATCAAATTTATGCGGGCACTACCTACTAAGGTACAGGGACTCGTATAACTGGACATATTTATTGATCATACTGATCCACCAGGAGATAGGAGGGTAATTAGTGTCTTTTCGGGCCATAATCACTATCTTACAGGCAGAAAAAAGCAGGAAATGAATCAAGATAAGTCTATAAGAACCCGATTCCACCTCATTGATAAGACCCAGCAAACAAAGGTACAGAAGGCCAGAAGGTACAGGGAGTCTTAGTGGTCTGACAAAAATTGCATCACTTCTCTCCAAAACAGCACCACACAGAGGCAACTCTACACTGCATGTAGAAATGTCCCTATGTCCATCATACAGCGGAAACAGACATCTGAATGGGAAACACCAATACGTTTCAATTTCACAGGGGTATAGTATAAGCACAAGATGAAACATGATTGGATTACCATGTCCCTAGGACTGACCATGGTGGAATAATACATACGATCCAACTTCTTCCAGTTCTCTTCAGATAGTGTTGGTACATCCTCTACCCACTTCGTGATGGCCAAAGCAGAAGGGCTGGGCCCAGCAGATTGAAGCAGAGCATAAGCTTCAGTTAGAGGCTTAGCAAGGCCTGTGGTACCCAGGAGCAACTTCACCTCAAGAAATGCTGGTGCTATATCCAGAAAGCCAAATTGCACCTCCACCGCATGTCATAACTGGAGATCCCTAAAGAAGGCGCTCCGAGGGACATGAAATTGGGCCTGCATCTCAGAAAAGGACAGGAACGATTGGTTGTCCCCAAATAAATGGATAGCAAACTTGACACCATGGGTACCCCAAAAGCCATCTGCCACCAACTCCTGAAGGTAATGTACATTTGCCCACAGGGGGTTCTGGGAGAGACAGCAGAAAGCACCCAGACACCACAAACCACACCGCTGCCACCGTTTGGATAGGACCGGGGTAAGAAGAGGAGGAAGAATACCTGTATAAAGTGTTGGCGAGACTCCTATAGGAACCCATAAGGGCTCCTGCCAAGGCTTTGGCTACATTAGACAGATCCAGATCGATCCACCAAGCTGCATACACCAATTGAGAAGCAAGGAAGTAATTATGCATATTAGGGGCCGCCATGCCACCCCACTGTTTTTGTACCTGATGAAGTGCCTGAGCAAGCCTCTGTGGTGGACAAAAGAGGTTCCAAATTAAAGGGGATAAAGTCTGCCAGGGAAGGGGATACCTCCACCCCCAGAGATCGGAACCTGTCTAAGACTTGCAGACCCACTGGGAGGGAGACCGGTATGGCTGCTCTAGTGGATAGAGGCATCATGGACGATTTGGCCCAATTGACCTGCAGGCTGTAAAGGAGCTCAGAGAGGCTTCCACATTTGCCAAATACACCAGGGTATCGTCGGCATACAAGGATACCTTTTTAACTAGAGAGCCTGTACTTATACGTTTTATGTCTGGGGAAGCCCGAATGGCTGCTGCTAAGGGCACGACCACCAGGGCAAACAGGAGAGGGGATAATGAGCAGCCCTGATGTGTCCCCTGACCCAGGAGAAATGCAAAAGAGACATCTAGGTTCGTGCAGATCTGAGCCCTAGGCCTGTCATACAATAGGCGAACCCAGGAGCGGAGCAGAGGCCCAAATCCAAATACCTGAAACAAGCTCAAGAGATACTGCCACTCCATTGAATCAAATGCCTTATAAACATCTAGACTGATTACGAACCCCGGAGAAAGAAACCTCTTCCCCAGCAGCAGCAATATTCATTTGGAGTCTACAGACATTAATATCAGTGGCTTTATTAGGCATAAACCCAGTCTGGTCAGGGTGAATGACAAAAGCTACTCGACAAAATCTTAGCAAGTAGTTTAATGTCCATACTGAGCAGCAATAGGAAGGGCACCCAGTTTACAAGCAGAAGTGAGCAGTTTCAGGGAAATCAGGACAAGCCTCTCTTCATTCAGCCTACACCAATCCCTCACCATACCATTTAGTCTTGGGTTCTTCCCTGGCGGCAAGTCACGTATAGCCTGCGCAACTTCCTCACCCGGGAAGGGTTTATCTAAGGCGGAGGCCTGCACAGTAGTCAAAGGAATAAGAGGCAAACCTTCCAGAAAAGGCAGAATCCCATCCTGGACTGAGGGGGACTTAGAGAAATACAGGTTACTATAAAAGCCCTTGAACACTTCATTAATGGCCACAGGGTCTATCACAAAGGGCCCGTCTCCATCCGCAATACAGGGAATTGACGCCACTGGGTGGCTCGCCTTACCCTTTTTTTCGACAAATCCAAAGAGGACCGCCTCCTTATCATGCAAGCACCTTCTGATGGTTTGTGTAGACATTGATGCCCTGAGCTTAGAATGTGATGTCCAATTTCACGCCCAGTACAGAACATGTATCACTACACGCCATTTTTCTAATGTGATGATCTGTTTATTTAGAGGTTTGCCTCTCTGCACCACTTGTTGTCATTACAGTTTGTCATTTGTCTTCCAACCACTGTGACATGCAATGTCGAATCATATAGATGTTTGAAATGGTATCAGAGTCTAATTCTTTTTCTGTAAGGTTGATGACAGCACAATTGTCCACATGGTCGTTTAATTGTGCCAGGTTACTTTTTTCTTCCTCTGTGGATTCCTTTTGGGCCTGGAGGATTCCCTGCCGTATTTTTATCCTCTGCCCCCTTCTGGATTTCATCCTAAAGAGTCAGTAGAGGAAGGTGCACCAGATTTTTTATTATTGCCATCATTGTTTAAATTTTGAGGAACAGTCCTATTTTCTTTACACCTTTAATGTTCCTCATTACCGCTTGAATCAGACTCAGTCGTCCAGTAATCCGAAGTTTTTTGTCTGTTTCCGTTGTCCCGAGCACATCTAGGGCGCTGATGTCTTGCTCCACATGGAGGAAAAGCTCTGTCTGCTGCAAAATCTAGTTTATCATGGATAAACTTGTCCTTCTTTTGGTCTTATATAGATTATAGATTGTAGATTGTAACGCCACTATTTTCTTCTCTAACTTTTTGGAGAAGGATTGGAACTGTTCCTCGTCCAGAAGTGCTCTCAACTCTGTTTTTGCTCTCAAAAGTTCCTCTGCGATTTTTGTATGTTCTTGCTCGTTCTATGACTGCCCTTAACATTAGCTACAGGGAACTCTTGATGGATGTTTTTCCATACCTGCAGGAAGTCAAGATCTTCAGCAAATTGCGAGAGTTCCTCTCAGTCCCCTAGGGACCTGTTCACACTTGTTGTATGATCTTAAAGAACTGACAGTCCAGAAAAGGAGAGTTTCTTTCTCAGCCAATGATAGCACTTTAAATTCAAGGTTCTTAACGCTTATAACTTGAAGCATGTCCGGGGTGTTACATTGATTAAAGAAGTAGCTGATGTCCCTTCATCCGGCACCCACTGCACCATCCAGCAATTCAGGTATACTGTTCGAAGAATCATCGATTCCATTTTAACCCACTTGAGTGTATCTTAGCAAGGAACGGGGTGTGCTCTGACTAAACAGTGAATTCTTAAATGAAACAGTCGAAATCCAAGCAGTCGGCACTGTTCCCCCTAACTCTCCCTCTATGTGTTGGCTCTGAATGGCAGCAGGTACACAAACATATGCGGTAAGATAAATGATAACCATATAAGCCGGTAGACACTAGAAATCCTTGGGGTTCCATAAGCCCAGAGGAAACAAGTTCATTCATACAAGACTCGGAGGAAATGAAGGGCATCACTCACCAGGATAACGGTGTCACTGATACTTTGTTCAGCGATGCAGTGTAACAGGGTGCACATAGACGAGTCTACCGGGGACGCAGCTAGTGAGCAATGAGCCGGGTAACAGCTGTTGTGCGTGCATCAGCACGCTTCGTCAGACCCTACCTGTTCCGTCCCACGTCACCGTTTTTGAGCCTCCACCCGATGACGTGTACAATCAAGAATGTATAATGAAAAATACAAATAGTTAAAACCTAAACTGACATTCTAAAATCAACTTAGAGGAACATGCTGTAGTCTACTCTTTCATTGAGCCCTAAATTGCCAGCGGCATTCAATTTAAAGGGGTTCTCCGGTGCTTACACATCTTATCCCCTATCCAAAGGATAGGGGATAAGATGCCTGATTGCGGGAATCCCGCAGCTGGGGGACGCCCGTGATCATGCACGCGGCAACCCGTTTGTAATCAGTCCCCGGAGCGTGTTCGCTCCGGGTCTGATTACGGGCGACTACAGGGCCGGCGGCGTGTGAAGTCACGCCTCCGCCCCCATGTGACGTCACGCTCCGCCCCTCAATGCAAGCCTACGGAAGGGGGCGTGATAGCTCCGGATCCGGGCAAGGTAGGGCTTGTTGGAATCAGCGTCTCCCGCACTATCCATCAGTACCTGCGGATAGTGCGGGAGAAAATATCTGACAGTTTTCCTTTAAACAGATTTGTAAATTACTTCTATTAAAAAAAACTAAATCCTTCCTGTACTTATTAGCTGCTGAATACTACAGAAGAAATTATTTTCTTTTTGGAACAGAGAGCTCTCTGCTGACATCACAAGCACAGTGCTCTCTGCTGACATCTCTGTCAATTTTACGAACTGTGGATAATAGGAGAAAATCCCCATTGAAAACATATGCTGCTCTGGTCAGTTCATAAAATGGACAGAGATGTCCGCAGAGAGCACTGTGCTCATGATTCAGCAGAATGCACTGTGTTCCAAAAAGAAAAGAATTTCCTCTGTAGTATTCAGCAGCTAATAAGTACTCCAAGAATTAAGATTTTTTAATAGAAGTAATTTACAAATCTGTTTAACTTTCTGGCACCAGTTGATTTAAAAAAAATTTAAAAAAAGTTTTCCACCAGAGTAAATCTATTTAAAAGTGTTAAACCTTTTGGTACTTACCAGCTGCTGTATGCTTCAGAGGAAGTTGTGTAGTTCTTTTCAGCCCGACCACAGTGCTCTCTGCTGACACCTCTGTACATGTCAGGAACTGTCCAGAGCAGGAGAGGTTTGCTTTGGGCATTTGCTCCTACTCTGGACAGTTCCTGAAACATAGAGAGTTGTCAGCAGAGAGCACCGTGGTCAGACTTGAAAAAACTAAACAACTTACTCTGGAGCATACAGCAGCTGAGAAGTACTGGAGGCTGGCTTAAAAAGTACCTGTCACCAAATAAAACGTTTACTATAGTGTTCCTTGTGTAATTAGCAGACACTTTCCCATTTGTTTGCTTTTAAAATTATCAACATAAATATGTTTAAAATGTAATAGAAAATACGGCCACTAGGTGGCTCTATTCTGTTCCCTGCCACACTTAATACAGAGAGTTTGGACTCCTCCCGGCCTGGCAGGATACCAAACTTAGGAAGTGTTTCTCTGCACTAAGTTTGATTGACAGCTGCACAGAGCCTCACTGAAAGCTGCAAAGAGCCTCACTGAAAGATGCGCAGAGCCTCACTGAAAGCTGCAAAGAGCCTCACTGAAAGATGAGCAGAGTCTCACTGAAACATGCACAGAGCCTCACTGAAAGCTGCAAAGAGCCTCACTAAAAGCTGCAAAAGAGCCTCACTGGAAGATGCGGAGTCTCACTGAAACATGCACAGAACCTCACTGAAAGCTGCAAAGAGCCTCACTGAAAGATGCAAAGAGCCTCACTGAAAGATGCGCAGAGTCTCACTGAAAGATGCGCAGTCTCACTGAAAGCTGCGCAGAGGCTCACTGCAAGCTGCAAAGAGCCTCACTGAAGGATGCACAGAGCCTCACTGAAAGATGCAAAGAGCCTCACTGAAAGATGCACAGAGCCTCACTGAAAGATGCACAGAGCCTGAGGTCTTCTATTAATCACAGCACTGCAACCACGTGAGGGCGGAAGTGGTCCCCCAGCAGGCTTCAGTGATGTCATGCCTGCTGGGAAACACCCACTTTATCCTGCTGGGAGATTAAACTATGTGAGCAAGAAGAATGGTAAGATACATACACAGCTTTTTAAAGCTCTGACATTTTTTTTATTTTTTTCTGGCACCAGTGGATAAAAAAAAAAAAAAAAAAATGTTTTCCACCGCAGTCCCTCTTTAAGTCACACGTGCCTTATTTTGCTGCATATTTTCCTACCCATTGAAGTCAATGGTTAGCAAAATCAGCTGAAGAAAATATGCAGCAAAATCTGGCACATGTGACCCTACCCCAAGTGTCTTAGTCTGGGTTCACACCCCCATTGTCTTCCGTAGCACATATTCATTGCCAACCTGTCTAAACGGGTGCAGATGTATAGATGCACAAACTGGCACTGGCCCCATGACTTCAATGGCACGAAGGTAGTCAGCTAGTGACGTCATTTCCTGCACACAGTCATTCAAGTACTACACTTTTCAGTCCAAGTGAAAACAAGTATACACGGGAGAAATGACCTGAATGTAGTCGCTAGCTGACTACATTCAAGCCACTGAAGTCAATGGTACCTGTGCATGTATACATTGGCATCCCATTCTGACAGGATGCTGGCATACACATGGCACAGAAGGCAGTGTTCCCCAACCAGCTGTTGCAGAACTACAATTCCCAGCATGCCCGGACAGCCTTTGGCTGTCCGGGCATGCTGGGAGTTGTAGTTTTGCTACCTGATTGGGTGTCACTGGCAAAGGAGGCACAGCTGCTATACGGGTATGGAGTTCTCTGACTCTGTGACAATACACATGATACGTGGAGCTGTCCTCTACCTGTGCTGAGCTGCTACTTCACTAGTCACTGTAGGTGATGCTCCTCTCACACAGACATGTGCAAGGACACTTCCGGGCCAGCGGTGCAACCTCAAAACGATCCCCCCGTCTGACGCCCTATTATGACTCCGTATAGTATGAGCCCCGGGTAACGATCACACAGAGTGTACTTCACCCGTCACCGGGCACGGTACTAAGCGGAACTATTCTGCGAGCGCGAGACGAGCGGAACGTTCAGTTCGGGCTCAGGGAACAGGGGGAGAACGGACCGCCGCTCCATACACCCGGAAGTGGTCGCTGATCTGCAGAGTTACGGCCAGCCAGGTACTGAGACTTGTTCATAATATGTATGTAATACCGAGGAGGATAAAAGGGGACACCGCCTCCAGTTACCATGTACGGTTTCTTGTGGGGAACAGATTTATTGAGAACTCTTCTTGTGTGTCACAATGAGGATCAGTGTTCCCCTTCTGTGGCAAAACTACAACTCCCATCATGCCCAAATAGAGTTCTTTGTTGTTGTGTTTTCTTGATTCTACCCTCTGTCCTACCCCTGCCTAATGCTGGACCCCGGTATGGATGTGTATGTACTGTCATTGCTCTGAAGGTGTTAACAAGACCCTGTAGTTCCCATGGTGGGGTGTGGGAACCTGTTGGCGCTTACGTTTAGCAAGTCCCCACAAGCACGCTCGTATATTCCACTTCTTTTGGGTTTTTACTATGGATTCCTCACCTTAAAGGAGCCTGCAAAATAGAGGGAAAATAATGGTCTAATATGGGCGCATAAAGAATTTCCAAACCACCACAGTCACACAGGACATACAGATATATTCACGATAAAATAATGGACAGCGCGTTTCAGCGCCTGCTCGCGCCATTCTCAGGTCCAACAGTAGGCAAATGTGTTGGCTTCCTGTCAAAAGTCCGGGTGCTGTGGTGGAGAATGGACATTGGGTTTTTGGCGCGCTGCCTACTTACCTTGCTTTTAAATATTCGGGCTAAATAACTTATCGCCAACTATTTAATTCTGAAAATAGTTGGCAACTAATAATCCATCAGGTGGTCAACAAATTTCCAGAGTTCGCACATACAGAGCGATTGTCACTGTAATTTTGCATCTGTGGTCCCCAGCAGCCTGTGTGGTGGTGAGGCTCGGAGTGCGCTGCACACACAATCTCTATGTTACTAAGGCTTCTTTCACACTGCTGTTAGTACACGGCGGTGTGACGGCCGTCGGGAGAGTTGGGCAGAATAGCGGGAGTAAAATTACTCCATGTGCTGTCTCCTGCAATTCATAACGGCGCTCGGCCGCCCCCATAATAGTTAATGGGAGCCGCAGGGACCTGTTGTTGCCCGTTGCTCCCTGTCATAAGAACGGCCGTTAAAGTCAGGGGAAAAAAAGGGGACTTTGCCGGCCGTTATCGACGGGGAGCAATGGCAGTGTGTAAGGGGCCTAACACCAGTCCTAGGCTGTCAGAGAGGAGATGCCAGATCATGTGTGCTGGGCCCCCTCTTCACTGAACACCTTATAAAGAAAGACAATTATAGTAAAAAAAACATAATTTTTTTTAGCTTCTCCTCTCAGCCTCCAGCCCCGGCATAGGCAACCTTTGGCACTGCAGATGCTTTGGACTACATCTGCCATGATGCTTTTGCAGCATTTTGGCTGTATGAGCATCATGGGAGATATAGTCCAAGACATCTGCAGTGCCGAAGGTTGCCTATGCCTTTTGTAGCCTATCCCACTAACCTCTCTTTCTCAACACACAATGTATTTCTTACATACAGAAGAGCTCCAGTCTGTTCCAATTCTCCCCCTATTAACTCCCACCCACCCTTTGGTACAGATACCTTGTTAACATCCTCCCTTATCTATCTTACAATCTTCTTCACTATTGTTAATTGTTTACTATAATTAATTTAAAAAATAATAATTGGCCAACTAATTGATAAGGAAAATAATCTTAAATTGCAGCCCCAACAAATACTCATAGGCAATCCCTGCAATGACATAGCTATAATGAGCTTATGAAAACATACGCTATTAGTCGATTCATCACCAAGTGCCAGGACACAGGGACTGGGCACTGTTGGAATGGCAGTGGATTGCAGCAGGGTACTTTTTCAGCCCAGCCTTGCCACTACTAAAACAGGTTTATTACAAATACCTGGACAGCCACTTCCAGTGCTTCCTGCTTTAATCTCAAGACACTGGAAATGTTAATTTTCTGTAAGTCAGGAGGACATACGCAGGGACTGGGCATCATCAGAATGGCTTTGAGGGGAATTTGGGCAGGTGAGTATAATTTATTTTTATGGTGCTTATGTTCCCACTCTGATTCCCTGTTCTTCCTCCGGTATTCAGCATCGGATGTCTTTAGTCACGCGACTGCCGCAGCAAATCAGCAACCTTGGCAGTGATGTTGATCTTGTGTCTAGACTATGTACTGTTCTGTTGGTATTGTTTTTGAGTCCTGAATAGCATTTCAGCTTACAGATTATTAATTTTTTTTGTCTGCACTTTTCTTTAGGGGTCTAAACATGGCGGCTGTGATAAACTCCGAGTTGGATCCAGTTTTTTTAAAAGCACTTGGTTACCTCCACTCTAAAAGCAAAGATTCTGCTGAGAGGCTAAAAGCCTTGCTGGATGAATCTCTGTGCAAGGGCCTTGACTCTGGATATCGACCCCCACAAAAGGTTTGACAATGCATAAAAATAACATTTCATGAAAGGGTATCTCTCAAATGAATATTTATGGTGTATCGTTTTGTTTATAGTCCTTTATTCCCAGCAGAATGCTACACCTGCTGGGCAGAGAAAGCACACCGTAGCTGTCATATAATGTTAGCAGAGACTGATTCTGTAGGCTACATACCTAAGCCAGTAATAGATTGCTTGTATATAACTACCTACAAGAAGAGGGTATATTGTGATAGGTGGGACGGGAAACCTTTTTGTACCTACTGGTAAGGAAGCTTGGTGCAAGTGAACTGCTGTGACTACTTAGGGAAATAAGATGGTCGGCTACTGTGAGTACTGGTAAAATGGACCAGAGGTGATTAGTTGGCTGTGGAAGTTGCTGTGACTGCTAGAGAAGTGGGTTGTTGCAACTGCCTACACACAGAGTGAAATTGGGTACATGTGTCACTTCAGGAGGTGAAGGTAAATAGCCTGAATTGTTGAATGTTACAACAAATTTAAGTGTACCTGTTTCAAAAGATTTTTAAAACCCAGCATGGTTTTGTTACATTAACCCGCCAGAGTGGTGACAATGTGATTTTCCTGCTCTCACTGTTATAAGGCTCCAGAAAGTCCCTATCATGGTGCACAACTACTTCTCATTCTCTCTATTTCAGGGGGCAAGACCAAAGCATGGCTGTTTGCCAGTAGTATACGTACATGGCCTTCCTTTCCCTTCTGTGCTGGAGAAAGTGCACTGGCCTGGACAGGCTGGCACGGTGCTGATGATTTACACATTACAGTGCTGTAGTTGTGGAGGGAGAAGGGGTTAACAATGCACTGGATTTGTAATGTGATATATGAGCAGAAAGGAAAGAAACAGCAGCATTATCACAGCAAGAAAAACAGCACTGAACTGCTGCTTCCTGTGATGTGTCCTGATCTAGCTGTGACTAGAGACAGATTTCACCTGACTACAGGCTGTGGACAACAGATTGTAGAGAAGGGAGACGCCTAGTGGCCAAGATTTTTAGAGCTATTTTCCTTGCGTAAGGAGTCATTTTTGGTTAATGGAGCAATTTCAAAATAGAAGGACGTTGTTTAAAACAATGGCCATTTAAGAAATAGCATGCTTAGGAGGAGGAAAGACAGTAAAAAACAACAGTAACATATAATAAAATAATTTGCTGCCAGGAATGTAGTCCATGAAATATAGGTCAAAGGTCAGTGAGTCAAAGTTGTAAACTACCAGGGAATGAGAGATTATCCGTTTTTTACAAGACAAGAATACAGGCTAGCTTCAAAGTATCATGTAGAACTACAAGCCTAGTCTTTGGAAGTTTGGAGACCGACAGAACAACTTTAAATAAAATAAGTTTGATGTTTGTGTCTTTTTTTTTTTTTTCTTCCCCCTAGGACATTGAGCCTAAAGTGATTCTACCTAAACCAAAGTCAGATGTTAAGACTAGTAACAGTTCTACTGCAGGCAGTATCCTGAAACCACTGCCAACAGAGAAAGTGAAGAAAGAGGCAGAGAAGAGGTCATCGGATAAGGTAGGTAGATTTTAAACACAAATTTTGTTTTCTGTTTTTCAGGTTTTGGACATAAACCATTTATAGTAATATACTGTACAGTGAGAATATTGTTTGCTTGCAGTGTCTTGGTATCATGGTCACTTTGTGTTTGTTGTGGTAGATGAAAGTGGATGTTAGTGACCCTGTGGATTTGCCAAAGAAACCTCGCTTGGAGAAACCAGAGGTGCGCTCCTCTCCGGTCACTGTGCCAAATACTAAGGACATACCTATACCTGATCTCTCCAGCTTTGATGAAACTAGTGCGGATGACTTTGCCATGGAGATGGGGCTAGCCTGCGTAGTGTGTCGGTGAGTGACCAAAACCTTATGTTACACTGCAACATATTTTTGGACAATAATTTCTGTGGACATTATTTGACTTTATTTCAATAATTTTAGGCAAATGACAGTTTTTTCTGGTAACCAGCTGGTAGAATGCCAGGAATGCCATAATCTCTACCATCAAGACTGTCACAAACCTCAAGTCACAGATAAGGATGTGAATGATCCCCGCCTGGTCTGGTACTGTGCACGTTGTACTAGGCAGATGAAGAGAATGGTAAGTCTGGTAAAATTGTGAGTGTGAACTGTAAAACTGTCAGATAACATCACCTTTGGCATAGACAGAGAAAAGAAGTGTTGTGTTATGCGTTGGAGGGATGTGGCGTGGCGTGGCCAGTCCAACTTCCTAAGGTATCACAGGGTAACAACACATCTTCTATCTTTGACTAAGATTAGTTGGAACAGGATAAGGGGATAAGTGTCCGATAGCAGGGGGTTCTGTAATGAGGCACCAGGTCTCTGTTATGAATGGATCGGCAAGTCTGTGGAGCTGCCGAAGTACGTTGCTTGGCTACCTTTGGCTGCTTCCATAGAAAATAAATGGAGCAGTGGGGTGCATGCGTGGCTCCCCACTCCATTCATAACAAAGACCTGGGGCCTTGGTTTTTAGATCGCACTGGCGTTTATTCTATGGGTCTGATATGGGTTATCATTTTAACTCAGAATAGCCTTTTAAAATCTCCTGCTTTCTTTTACACTTCCCTTTGTATTATTCATTAAAGTGATTTGGAACTCTATATTAGAAAAGCAGAGCTTCAACCCTGTAAATTAGAATTACATTTTCAACCTATTTAGATCTTGTCAGATGCATAGATAACTATTGGATGCCTTTACCTTACCTGCACAGGTGGTTCTTAGGTAAGGCTTTGAGGTTTGGTGGTTGCCTTGGCTTTGCCTTCCCTGCAGCGTGTTCTAATGTTCGTACTAACCATTGTCTGGAGAGCTGGGGCTACTCTATTAAGTTATGTACATGTAATTACTTGGTCCATTTAAGCTTGATAACCTTGTGTGTAACTTTTTGTTCCCCAGGATAGAGACACTTCAGTCTAAGAGTCGCTGCACCCGTTTGTGACATTATTTAAGCTGGTCTTTGTTTATAGTAATTCATTAATAATTTATTCTTGTAGGCACAGAAGAATCAAAAGCCCTCTCAGAAACCTTCCCCCTCAGCTGCTTCTGCTACCCTGCTGGTTGTAAAGGACCCATCCATCATCAAACCTGAAATGAAGCCCAAAGCAGATTCTGCAAACACATTCTTAGCTTTCAAAAGAACAGAAGTTAAGGTATTGCTATATTTTACTTTAAAGAGGTACTCCGCTGCTCAACGTTTGGAACAAACTGTTCCGGACGCTGGAGCTGGGAGCTTGTGATTTCATAGCCCTGCCCCCTCATGATCTCACGCCCCACCCCCTCATGATCTCATGCCCCACCCCCTCAATGCAAGTCTATGGGAGGAGGCGTGACAGCTGTAACGTCCTCTCCTATAGATTTGCATTGAGGGGGCGGGATGTGACGTCATGAGGGGGTGGGACTATGACGTCACAAGCTCCCAACGCCGGCTCCAGCGTTCGGAACAGTTTGTTCCAAACGCTGAGCAGCGGAGAACACCTTTTATCCCTTATACTGTACTCGGCCCTTTCAGGTTTTTTTCTGTACGCCATCACGCTTGGCCATCAGCCCTATTAATTCCCAGCGTTTCATGGTGTCATAGCAGTCGGACCTCCTGATTTTCAGAAAGGGATTACCGAAACTATCCCTTTTGGTGAGAATACGCCTTATGCTGCTGGCATTGAACCACATAAAAGTAAACACGTGCAGTATTCCTGCAATTTAATCACAAACAGCAGTGAAGATTGACCCCTGGAAACTGCATTATGGTGATTTAACCTGTCGTGAGTCTCTTGGCTTTCCCTATTGTGGCTTATGTTTACCCTTGTTCTCATTTGTGGGTAAATAAAAAACATTTTTAAACCTTATTTATCAACATTTAAAATATATATTTTTTTAAAACAATGAGTATGGCCACACATGGTGGTTTTACTGTGGATTTTCTGTGTGGAAAATCCACAGCACTTCCAAAATGGTTAAGGAGATTTCCCAAATCTTAATCACATGCTGCAGAAAAAAAAACTGCTGCAGAAAATGACCAGCAATGTGCGATTTATATCAAAAGCGTGTCAATGGTGTTAGATCCACTGTGGAGTAAATTAGCATTTTTGTTTATTCAGACGCATAGCATAGAAAGGGATTTGCTGTGGAAAATGTGCAATATTTCTGCAGCATATCCACATACCATGATTTTGTAAAGCTCGCCAAAAAGGTATTATATTCCTCCCTATAATGTCCATATGCTGCATTAGATGTGCAGATGGGAAAAGCCCTAATCCATCTTGTCATATGCTTTTTTGTAAATCACTTTTTAGTATCACACCAAACAAGTTTATTGATAAATGGACAGTTATGGTTCACAGTCATAACTGGGGAATACACCAGGCATAAGAATAGCAAAAGGCATTAAACAAAAAGTAAACCAAACTGAGCATGCCATCGGAATTGTAAATTACATTTTAAAGAAAATCTGTGAGCTCGTGCTTAGAGCTGTAGAGATGGGCAGATAGCTGTTGGAGTGAGAAAACAAATTACACCTGTCTCTTAGCTGATGAATGTGTTCAAAGTTTTAAAATCATGTTTACCTTCCAAGTATCATAGAGGTGGTGCTGAGCTGCAACATGCATGCCTTCTCCTTCCCCTACCTCTCCCTGCCCTGCATGATGGATGTACAGGGCTCAGTGCTGGATTCCAAGCAGGGAGGAGTGGGGGAGGGAGGCAGTTTGTGTGTGCTACAGCTCCGCACTACTGCAATGGTACTGATCCTTGGAAGGAAAATACGATTTTAAAACTTTGCAAATAGCCATTAGCTAAGAGGCAAATATCATCTGTTTTATCTCACTTCAGCTATCTACCCATGTCTGCAGCTCTGAGCATGATATAGGGATGACCGATTCATTCAAAGTGCATCCAACTTGAGAGATAAGTACAATAAAACGGACATGGTGTTTACAGAGTGATACTCTTGGTACACTTGGTTCAATGAACTTAATAGTGGCCGCAGTTCTAGTTTACAATTCATGGACACAATCTAGATATTCTGTTTAATAAATCTTTCTATGATACATTTCTAGCTCTAAGTATGAAAATGAGTCCAGGCTTCCATCTTAAATACTGTATATGTTTCCATGATGTAGCACAAGGTGCGGTCAGTGCACAGACCAAGTGTTCTTTCCAGCTATTAATAATCCTGTTCCACGCACAAGTTGTGAAAGGATCAGTGTGCCATCTGGCAGACCATATTTTGTGTAGACAAGATAACAATGGGTAAAGGTAGATGGTGTGTGCTGAGTAAACCCGTCTTTTTTTTCTTTGTCAATATTATTCTGTGTCGCCCAGAGTGCTGCCTTATCTAAATCTTATTCGGACACGTATGTTCATTTCTAAGGGTAAATAAGCAGGTTTGGATGTGTGTTCATGTGTTTGTATATATTGATATAAGAATTATGTGTTGTGAATAAAATGTATCCTTTTTGTTAGATTTTCTATATATACTAAATCCACCTGCTCCGTTGAAGGAACACATGAAATTCGCACCTAAAGTATAAGTAATTATATGTTCTTAACATCATTGGCATCTCAATATTTAATTTCTTCTTTACATATAAAGGTATCAGCATCTGGGAATTCCTCCAATTCTGGAACATCATCGTCAGCTGCAAGTGGTCTTACAGGGTGGGCAGCCTTTGGAGCAAAAACTGCCTCTGCACCAATTGCATCCTCCAAGCTAGGTAACACAACACAGGGTTCTGGTGGAAAGCCCCCAACCCTATCTGCAGGTCAAAAGTCTTTAAGTTCAAGTAGCTTGATGCCCATAAAAACGGGATCGGCATCTAAGCCAGGATCTGGAAGCAGCAGTACAAATACAGTTCCGTTAAAACCCTTACCACCTCTAATATTGGGGAAAACAGGCCTTAGCCGAACCATGAGCAGTGAGAATGTCAGCAAAACAAGCCTTCCAAGTCCAAGCGTAAGTTCTTCTGGGAGTAGTATTAGCAGTCAGATGAGCAGTGGTAATGGAGGAGGCAGCTCTGCAGGGAGCAGCGGAAGCTCCAGTAGTAAAGCTCCGGTAGATCCCAGCTCTCAGCAGTCTAGCACCAAAGGACCTACGTCTCAAGAATCTCAGTTAAATGCAATGAAGCGATTACAAATGGTGAAAAAGAAAGCTGCTCAGAAAAAACTGAAGAAATGACCATGTGGTGTCAACGACTGCCTTGGTGGCATGATATGTTACTGTATTAGTTTAACTTAATATGCCATTGTCATTTACCTGCACAACTTGAATTTAGTAAAATTACAGTCTTAGATATAAACGGTCTTGTTGGATTTCATTTTATATTCACATTACTTGACTGCAAAATAATAGGTAGTGGCGAGATTGTCAGTGGTATGGCCCACAGCATCCATCTATAAAATATAAATTCCAGTGTGTTCTTTTCATTTCCACACATCCACCCTTTATACTAGGTTCACACATCTTTCGGAGGAACCGCTCTGAAATGCATTGCTGTCTATGGGAACGGCAATGCAATGCGCACAGTCCTAGCGCCGCCCACGGGATCTCCAGTGGAATTTCTGTCTGGATATTCTGCAGTGTGAAACAAAAATAGTGAAAAAGAAACACAGCCGCACATCCACAATTTGTATTTTGATCTACTTGCTTCTCAGCATAAATTAATAAACTAACAGGTTGTTAGTATACATTTTGATCAAAAAGTACAAGCCCACTCGCCACATCAAGGCCACCTATTAAGAGGGGGTCCCCAACCCAAAATTGGCATAGCGTCAGACGGCGGCCACCACCGCAACACCATGCCCACATGGGGAGCGACCCAGTGGCCAAGCAGCCCCACTGCTGCCCAACCAAGCCCCTGGCTAGGGGTCACACCACCCCACAGACTAAGCATCACAGGAACAATGACCGCAGCAGTGCAACCACACCAATGTGAATACCTACCAAGTGCTCCCTACTAAAGGGCTGGGAGAATGCTGGGAGGAAACCCTTATTCAGTCTCCTGCTAATTAAAAATGCCTTGGCCGAATGGGTGGGGCAGAGTGCTGGCTATGAAAGTGTTAGGTTAGGGACCCACTCTGACTAGGTGGCCTTGACGAGGCGAGTGGGCTTGTACTTTTTGATCAAAATGTATACTAACAAGCTGTTTATTAAATTATGCTGAGAAGCAAGTAAATCAAAATACAAATGGTAGATGTGCGGCAATGTTTCTCTATTTGTGCTGTACATTTGTAGACTCCACCCATTCGGCCCAGGTGTTTTTAATTAGCAGGAGACTGCATAAGGGTTTCCTCCTTACATTCTCTCAGCCCTCTGGCAGTGAGCACTTGGTAGGTGTTCACACTGGTTTGGTTCTCTGTGGTGGCCATTGTTTCTGTGATGCTTTGTCTGTGGGGTGGTGCAGCCCAAAGCCAGGGGCTTGGTCGGGCAGCAGTGGGGCTGCCTGGCCACTGGGTCGTTCCCCCTGCGGGCATGGTGTCTCGGAGTCAGTGGTCGCCACCCGGCACTACACCAGTGTTAGGTTAGGGACACTGACTAGGTGGCCTTGACGTAGCGAGTGGGCTTGTACTTTTTGATCAAAATGTATACTAACAACCTGTTAGTTTTTTAAATTACGTTGAGAAGCAAGTAGATCGAAATACAAATGTGTGGCTATGTTTTCCTATTTTTATTCTGCAGTGTGAACCCGGCCTTATGGTCCTAAAAGGGTTATCCAGGATTAGAAAATCAGAGCTGATTTTCTTCCAAAAAAAACGCACCATGCCTGTCCTCAGGTTGTGTGAGGTGTTGCAGCTCAATTCCACTGAAGTGATTGGAACCAAGCTGTAATATCTCATATATCCTGAGAACAGCCGTGATTCTGTTTTTAGAAGAAATTGGCTCTGTTTTTTTTTTCAATCCTCAAATACCCCCTTTAATAAGTGTAAAAACAACAAACTACTCAGCTTTATCTTTTTTCACTGCAGGGTGCCACCATGCCCTGCTGGATCTTGATAGCATTCATTTATCTGCATTAAACCCACAATAAAGCAGCAGAGAGCATGCCCTACTACTTCTTCATTCTTATGGGGGACACATAGGGGATAAGATGTCTATGGGCAGAGTACCCCTTTAAATTCCCCAAAAATTGTCTTTGTTTCCCAAAGCAACCAATCACAATCACCAATGTAAGTTTTACGGTTTTTAAGAAATAAAAGATGAACTATGATTGATAACTATAAGCAACAAAGACCATTTTTCATTTAGACAGTTTTGATAAATCTGCCCCATAGAGTTTGCCATCAGATGCTTCTGAGCTATAAAGTGCTCCTGTTGTCACAAAACTCACTGAATCCCTCTATCCCCATGCATAGGTTTCTGGTCTGACTTACGTGATTAGACCGAAGCCGTTGTTTTTCAGTCAGAATCTAGACTTCTTTTCACAAGACATATTAAAACAGTTCTAAGTAGTACATAATACGCACACAGCTCAGAATATAAACATTTATTATATATTAACCTCTATATATATATATATATATATATATATATCATTTCTTTTGTAAACTTCTATCTGTACATTTACAGTTGTATGTTGACAAAATATACAAATCAAATGTTTTGCTGTCATACAGTTTACATTTGTTCAACCATATAGCAGGATATTCTTTACACAGAAAGTTTGTTATAATAGTGAAGCGTCAACTCTAACTGGCTACATGGTCACAAATGCACAATCCAGCACCTCTAAATACATATATAGGTCCACAGTTCAGATAATAGCCCAAAACATATTTCCATTTTGACTCTCACTTTGTACAGCCGTAGATCCGTACAAGGATTAACCCTTTTGTCATCGGTGGGGCTAATTTATAGACTTCAAATTTGCAGGCAAATAAGTGACAGTTATGGATGTGTGTCGCCTCCTACGATCCTGCTTTACTTGCTTGTGTAATATTGTATTGGTACATGACACTTGACTGCTCCTGGGGGATGATGTTGGTGTCACTGTCACAGGTTGTATATTCACTCGTCTTATGTGTCACCCTTTTAGACATGTACCTATACCTGCAAGTAATAGGAGCATTGGACTACTGGACTATAATCAGTATTGTAATAATAGTAAAGGATTTGTCCTGAGAGTAAACAGCTATTATCTTTCTTGTACCCTGGCCCCCAACCCTGTCCGATGGCTTTCTCCCTTCTTGGACAGGTGCAATCTGTATGGCTGGGGCATGAACTAAGTTGCAACTACATGGTGGCTTTTGGTCATGCAATGTTGCCATGGTCATGGGGCTGTTACATTTTAGGCTGCATTCCTTCAAATTTATGACCATGGAACAGGCTACCTACAGAGGTACCATCTTGTTAGTATAAACACAGGCAAATAATGGTAAGGCTGGTTTCATGCTGGAGTATGCAATTGTCCCTCAGACATATAAATCAGGAGACTTCTCTACATATAGAGAGATGCGACCAGACAAAAAGAGTACAAAAAGCTGTAGTGAAAACAATTGGCACCGGCAACTAAGTAACACACATATATGTCCAGGTGGAGAGAGAGGAGGTACTAACCCAGAATAGATCATTTGTGGTGTATCACGTCTCAAGAATCAAAATTAGATATAAGTAGCATAAGGAAAGAAAAAAGCGGAGCATTCACACGATCGCTGGTCTTCAATTCAAGTTGTATTGACGGAGGTCCCGTTACCGGTGACTTCTGCAGGGAGGTAAAGATGGATTAGGGGGGGAGCTCGGACGGCGGCCACGGTCCGTATCGCGCCCATTGGCGCGATACGGACTGTGGCCGCCGTCCGAGCTCCCCCCTGCTCCCTCCCTGCAGAAGCCACCGGTAACGGGACCTCCGTCAATACAACTTGAATTGAAGACCAGCGATCGTGTGAGTGCTCCGCTTCTTTCCTTCCCTATGCTACTTACTTCTCTACATATACCTCCAATGTATACTGTACAGTAGGGCTGCATGTTTTAGGGAAAATGTCATATTGTGATTATGGACATAAATATTGCAATTTTAATATAATAAATAAATTGGTGAAATTCTCGCACCATTTCATGTCCATTCCCTTTAGTATGGTGTTGGGGCCCAGTCAAAACATAAAAAGAAAACGATGCTTACTTAACTCTAAATCCTCGTAGTAGGTCTGCAGCAGATCGCGTTTTTCTCTGAGCGGTCCGGGTGTCTTTTGTGCTTTAAGGCAAGGTTCACACGGCAGAATTTCTGCAAGGAATTCTGCAGCAGAAATTCGGCTGTGTGAATGGGACAGTGGAATCCCATTGAAATGTATTGGCTATAAATATATGCAGAAATTCTAGGATGTGAACATAGCCTTACTGCTAGCTACTTGTGCCAAAAGAAGGAAACACTGAGAAGACACCGGGACCAATCGGAGAACAGGAAGGATCTGCCGCAGACCTACAGGGGACCGGGGCTAGGCAAGCATCAGTTTTTTATTTTCCCTGTGCCCAGCCACCATATTATACACACGGTGATCGGGTCTGAGGCTGATTCACTGTCAAAATTCAAATACAAGGTAAAAATTCCAGCAATTTGTGGGCACATAATCGCAAATGGCTAATATTGCAATTTGATTGTTTTTGCGATAAATTGTGCAGCCCTACTGCACAGTATACTTTTTTTTATTATTATTTTGTTACCTACCAGATCCAGCTATAAGGAGTTGAGTGGAAGTCTGCACTAGTCCATCCATTAAACCCTGATGGATACCATCCTGAATTGGACCTAAAATGAAATACTTTTAGCCTCTATTAGGTAATAGGGGTCTATGGATCTGTTTAATGCAAATGCCAGGAACTATCTTAGGGCTCATGTTAACCAGACATTGCTTAAAGGGGTACCCTGCCCCTAGACATCTTATCCCCTATCCAAAGGATCTCTCCTGCGGCACCCCTGTCATTAGCTGCAGGGAGCAAAGCTTTGCTCCGTAACTGATGACTCGCGAAACTTTCTGGAGTATCATGACGTCACGGCCCCTCATGACATCACACCCCCTCCCATAGACTTGCATTGAGAGAGAGGGTGTGACGTCACAAGGGACCTTTGTGATCAGACATCTTATACCCTATTCTTTGGATAGGGGATACAATGTCTAGGGGCGACGTACCCTTTTATTGCTCTGGGGAACTAACTTAAAAAAGAAAAAAAAAGATCTGTCATCTTGCGGACAATTTAAAGTAAGGCACAGAAGATTTCTTTACATTTCCAAAAAGCTAATTAATAGTAATAAAGATGCTAGATGATGCATTTGCTGACCATAGTAGCAACTCTTATCCATGTTTGAGCCTCACATTTATACATTTATAATTTTACGGAATATTGGCTGCATCTCAACACACTGCACATATGCATTACAGCCTTCACAGTGTGCTTCATTCTGGCAGGTAAAGTGTTAACAAACCTTCGTGTACATGCATCTGCTCCTGTCTCACACATGAATAGACTAAAAACATTGCATATTAATTATTAATCCCTCTACCACGACCGTAAGTCAGACGTGTGTTGAGAGGCCTATTAGAAGGCCAAGAGTCTTGTAACAAAGCCGCCTCAGCTTCATGACTTTGCCTGAAGAGTTATTTTATAACCACACGGGCAAAACTCAGCGACACAGCACAGCTTTACAAGTCATTAATGTGGAGCTCAATAGGTTGTTTGGCCTTTGCCTCTGCTGAAACCATGGCAACAGTGATAAATGGTGACCGGTCGCTTCTCAGACTGCGCTCTTAATCATGGGCGATACGTCTGAACAAGGAATTGTCAGAATGAACAAGGGAGGCTACATAATAAAACGGGTCAAGCCTTGCATAAATAGGAAGCGGGCAGGAGGGAAAAAATGATTATGTAGGGACTCATCATCAAAGTCGGCATAAAACCACGCTCGTGACCCTCTCAGAGATGTCACCTTATGATTATAGCTGCCATCTATTGTCATTAGATAGGTGCTGTTTAAGCTGGGCATTAGTAAGAGAATGCCTCTGAAGGGTTAACCCAAGAACATTCATTATCCAGTGTCTCATACTGTGTCACTTAATAGTGCCTGATCCATCTTAGGTTCTGTTCACACAGTTTTTTAAATCTATGTTCAGGATATGTTGTGGGGCTGCTCATTGTACCCATTGTCTTCATACATCCCCTTTTGGCATACATCAGATATCTGAATGTGTATCTCCATGGGATGCCTCAGTAGATCACACACCTTTTTACATGGGATGCCTCAATTGATCACACACCTTTTTACATGGGATGCCTCAGTAGATCACACACCTTTTTACATGGGATGCCTCAATTGATCACACACCTTTTTACATGGGATGCCTCAGTAGATCACACACCTTTTTACATGGGATGCCTCAATTGATCACACACCTTTTTACATGGGATGCCTCAGTAGATCACACACCTTTTTACATGGGATCCTTCAATTGATCACACACCTTTTTACATGGGATGCCTCAGTAGATCACACACCTTTTTACATGGGATGCCTCAGTAGATCACACACCTTTTTACATGGGATGCCTCAGTAGATCACACACCTTTTTACATGGGATGCCTCAATTGATCACACACCTTTTTACATGGGATGCCTCAGTTGATCACACACCTTTTTACATGGGATGCCTCAATTGATTACACACCTTTTTACATGGGATGCCTCAATTGATCACACACCTTTTTACATGGGATGCCTCAATTGATCACATACCTTTTTACATGGGATGCCTCAATTGATCACACACCTTTTTACATGGGATGCCTCAATTGATCACACACCTTTTTACATGGGATGCCTCAATTGATCACACACCTTTTTACATGGGATGCCTCAATTGATCACATACCTTTTTACATGGGATGCCTCAATTGATCACACACCTTTTTACATGGGATGCCTCAATTGATCACACACCTTTTTACATGGGATGCCTCAGTTGATCACACACCTTTTTACATGGGATGCCTCAATTGATTACACACCTTTTTACATGGGATGCCTCAATTGATCACACACCTTTTTACATGGGATGCCTCAATTGATCACACACCTTTTTACATGGGATGCCTCAATTGATCACACACCTTTTTACATGGGATGCCTCAATTGATCACATACCTTTTTACATGGGATGCCTCAATTGATCACACACCTTTTTACATGGGATGCCTCAATTGATCACACACCTTTTTACATGGGATGCCTCAATTGATCACACACCTTTTTACACTTTCTAGATACACCTCTCCATCCTGAGATATAAGGGTTTATAGTTTGTCTGACAATTTAGGAAATCAGTCAGATGGGAGTGACCTTCATTTTAATAAAGGGATTGCATATTAGTCAGGAGGTCTGAATGTTGTACATTGAGGGGCATGTATGCTTAATACACACCCCCTGACTATATAATCCCGCGCATCACCTGATATCCACCATCTGACTGATTCCCTGACTTGTCAGACAAACTATAAACCCTAAGAAACAGGACAGTGTATCAAAAACTATCAAAAGGTGTGCGATCAGGGCACCCTAAACTATGTATTGACAGTAAAACTAACATTTTTGTGGGTTGGCCATAGGTCCTCTTTATCAGATCTGTCACCCATTGGCTATAATTGCCTCAGTTTAACAAATACATCATGAAAAGTTATTGAGAAGCTTATGACGTTTCTGTTAAATGGATGCCCGTGATGCATGTCACCCATATACTACTATGTAATATGTTTATTGGATGTTAATAGAATATCCTACTACACTCTGCTATCCCATCATTCCCTGTGGTATATCAACGTATACTAGTCAGACAGAGGCCAAAAAAACAGTCTTTTGGCCTTGGTCGGACAATGGAAACATTGGACATTGGGAAAAGGTGATGTGAACCCAGTCTAATATTACAAACTATATTATGGTCTAAAGTAACCATAATACGCCCTCTTATAACTCATTTGGAATCAGTAGAGCATAATTTCATGAAAGTCCTTTTACCATCTCTGCACATGGTATTACAGTGGGTTATATGTTATGATATTATAATCCACAATAGACATATTTATAGCATGACATGTCTTTAACAGACACTTTACGAGTGAGGTTGGAAAATACTGTACTGTCCAGCTCATAATATCACATCTGTAGATAACACTGCTCTAATATGTAACACCGAGCACAACACTATACATAAAATGGCTTCTAGTTTCATTTAATAGTTCGTTTGGATTTAGTTTGCTGTAGGGCAGCCTTAGGATGCATTCACACCACGTTTTGTTGTTACGGTGACCAGATCTGGCAAGGAAATATACAAACCAGGCCCTCCCGTATCCCGGCCGGACCCAGCCCACATCTCATTCAATTGAAAGAGACGACCAGAGTCAGATAGTGACTCTGGTCGGCTCATTTTTGCCCTGCATACGGTTTTCTGGCCCGACTAAAAACTGTAGCATACCACGGTTTTCAGTCCAGTCAGAAAACCGGATTCGGGGCAAAAATGAGCCGACCAGAGTCACTATGTGACTCTTTCAAATAAATGAGATGCGGGCTGGGATACGGGAGGACCCAGTTTGCACATTTCCCAGCCGGATCCGATCACTGTAACAACAAAACGTGGTGTGAATTCAGCCTTAGGCACAGATTTTGCACCAGATTTGTTTTTTAATGATGTAAGTCTTGTTTAGACTTCTCCTCTAGGTACAGGCCCCTTTCCATTCCTGGGAAATAAAGATAGGAGAAGGGCTGAGGCTTGTAGAAGTAACGAAGGATGGCTGCAACATGTAAGAGCATTTTATCAGGAGTAGAAGCCAACCCAAGTGCTGTCAGAATCTTGATTCAGTGTTATTGGTTACTGGCTTGAGACATGACCTTATAAGTGATGGATAAGAATTTTACTGCTCCCCTGGTAAACCAAGTATACAATAGGAAAGTGGCCTTGATAGTAAGAATGTGAACTCTGCGTACAGTTCCCTTCTGTTAACCCATTCTCAGGATGCTTCCCTCCTTCAAAGAATGGTAGTATAAGAAGGAATGTATATACTGTGTTCGTCTGTAGCATTTTGGTCTGCATTTTGTTCTATATTTTTAGCTCAAACCAGGAGTGAAGGCAAAACAGAGAGAGACTATAATAAAAGGTTTGCGCCTTCCTAAACCCAACCCTAGGATGAAACTCTTGCCATATTTTTATAGTTAAAGGGGTATTTTGAGTTGTAAAAAAAAAATGTGCTGTACTGTTGGAAACCACATAGAACATAAACTTAACACCCTTATTCTGGCCACCACCTTTCTCCCATAGCCAGTCCTGCTGCACAGTGATTCTTGTGTTTGGAGTTGGTGCATTTATTGATCACTCAGCTAATCAGTGGCCATGTTGGTGTCCTGCCTCTGATTGGGGGGGGTGCACCAACCCCAACCACAAGAAGTGCTTTGTGACAGGACTGGCTCTGAGAGAACAGCAGTGGTAGGAATAAGGAAGGTAAGTACACTTTTTACCAGCACTTTTTTGGATGGAGGTATTAATGTCATGTAACCAACCATGACTATAACTCCTTTATTTTGGTCTCTCAAATTCAACTTTTTGTGGTGCTCTGGTCATTATAGATCCTTAACACAACATGAAATAATATGGCGGAATCTTACTGGGCTGTATACTGGACTTCCTGTTCTGCAGATATTGGCTAAAGCTTTACCTCACGATCCTCTTGCCCTTCTAACCCCCAGTCACTCTGAATAATGGTAATACTGAGATGAGAGTTCTCAGAATTTTAAGGTAACAAGTAGTACCCTAAAATGAATTAAAAGATCGGTCACCATTTTACTTGTCTGGAGTTTCACTTTACAACGTCATCTCACGCTTAGGAAGTGAATCTGAATGAGGTGCAATGCCAGGTACATTCTATCGACAAAATTGGTTATGGACATGGACAAACATGGACATGATATGTTACGTCTTCTGTACTTTACAAACAGTAGAACTTTTATGCAGCTTGTATTTTCCTTTTAACTTATTTTGATGTAATTGCACAATAAAAGTTATCCAAGATTTAATCAATAATATAAATAGCAAATTACCTCTAAAAAATCCTAAAATATATCTGAAACAGCAGCATTACTTCATGTGACATTCTGAAATGTCTAGAAAGTACAATGATTCCCTCCTACAATCCTGGCTACTCCAATGTAGTTTTGGTATCACATGAGCACTGTCTAAAATTCAAAAATAGGATCTCCTAATCCCAATAAGAAACACTAGGGCTTATTTCTGGACCCTCACCCCTGCAACACATTGGGCAAACCCAACATCAGGTCATCTCATTCAATAATACTAAACTTTTGTCACTTCAAGTTAAGTTTAGGAAAAGCTCATATATAAGGCACTAAATATGTCAGATTTGTTTATCAGGCACCCAGTGGTAATGGTTAAATTCTCCAACTGTGCCACCACAGGAGAAATATTGGATTACATGGTGCCAATTAAATTGAATGGGTTCTCCTTGTTATACACAGGCATGCCCGATCCTCTAAAGCATAAAAACCATGGGGGAAGTCTTTAAGACTGTCTGTAGATTGACTTCTTGTAGACATATTCACTATTCTGGTTTGGGGTACATAAAGGGGTATTCTGGGCAAAATGTTTTATCCCCTATCCAAAGGATAGGGGATAAGATGTCTGATCGTGGGGGGCACGCTGCTGAGACCCCTGCGATCTCCCTGCCGCTGAATCTCCAGTTTCGGAAACCTCCGGGTTTCCGGGACTGGGGACGTGACGTCACGCCCCCTCCATTCATGTCTATGGGAGGATGTGTGACGGCCAAACTGCAGGCAGCAAAATCATTACACACTATCATTTAGGGTATGTTCACACTACAGAGTGTGAACGGAATCTCCTCTCACAGAATACAGCGAGCGGTGATTCAGACTGGCAGCCGGCGGCGGTAGAACAGCGTGGCACTGCGCCGTCACCATTGACGGATATGCAGTGCTCGCAGACTTCTGCGCAAAGAATGAACATGTTTTTTCTTTGCGCGGAACAATTTCAACGGCGGAGTTGTCCGCCGCTGAAATTCCGCAATGTGAGCAGATCTCGCGGAAGACCCATTCACACTGATGGTATTGTTCACTGTGCGGACTTTTACTCGCGGAATTCCGCGGGGATTCCGCAGTGTGAACATACCCTTACTCTGAAAAGCTTGTGCATTTTAGTAAAATCATAGTTTACATATGCAGAATTAGTCACAAGGGTCGGTCCCGGCGGCTGCTTTCCACCATGCAAGCAGTGAGTGACACGTCCCTATCTGTGTATAGTATATCCATGTATAGGGCAGAGGGCTGCCGCCAGGACCCGCCCCAATGACCACATTGAAATGCTCACGTGTTTCAGAGTAAATCGTAGTGTGTCTTGAACGCGTTGCCTGCACCAGTTTTATTCTGCCAGCAGTTTGGGCAGCACAAAACTGGTGACATGTTCCCTTTAAGTTCAGTTCAATGATCATACTTCATACACTTTGCGCTATTTTAGTATCATACACCATATTACACTGTTATTATAGACATCATACATATAAGTGCTTTAAACCAGAACTATTTTTGCTCTGTAGCGATTACAATCAGTTTAACCTGTCAGTGGGCACATTGACTTCAGGTACCGTGTCACATTATTTTGGTCATACTTTGAAACCTTAAACACAGGAAATAGATCCTTCACATTGGATAGGATTCTTAAGAGCAAAACGAATATTATCCTATGAGAGAACACGTCTATGCGTATGTCATCTTCCCAAGATAATTTGCCGGCACATAACCTCTTTGGCCATATGCTTCTCCAAGCCACCACTCCTTATTTCCACTTAGGTCACAGAACTTAATGATTCTGACTCTCTGATGCTCTTCAAGGGTGAGTTCCTGTTTACTCCGCGCTTCAAAAGCATAAACAGCATAAAAAATCTGAAATGCACACAAACGATAAAGATAACATTACAAAAACTGTCAAATAAAATTGACTATAACTTTTACATGACAATTTGCACTAATGACATGCACAGCACATACAAGAACATGCTGCAGAACTTAGCTGCAGGGAAATTGACCTGTGGTGGATATCTTAAGGTGGAATTTGCTTTTAACAGATTTTGCTATGGATTTAGGCTTTAGGATTTAAGTTTCCACTTGATTTTTTTCTGACAGTGTTTGGAATGCTTCCACTGCAGTTTTTGAGCCAAAGTCAGAAGTGGATCCATAAGGGAGGAGAAGTGTTAGGCCATGTTCACACTACGTAATTCTCGCGGAATTCCACGAGCGGAACTCCGCAAGTGGAATTCCGCGGTGTGAACTTAACATTAGTGTGAGCGGGTCTCCGCGAGACCCGTTCACACTGCGGAATCTCCGCGGTGGACAATTCCGCCGCTGAAATTGTTCCGCGCAAAGAAAGAACATGTTCATTCTTTGTGCGGATTCCGCGAGCACTGCATAGTCATCAATGGTGACGGCTCAGTGCCCCGCGGTCCTAGCGCCGAAGTATCAATGGCGGCGGCCACCAGGCAGAATCTCCGCTCGCTCAAAAACTGCAGTGGCAGCATTCCAAAAACTGCCAGAAAAAAAAACAAGTGGAAACTTAGCCTTATGGTGTAATCTCCTGCAGAATTGGGACAGAAAAATTTGTGAGACATGTCAAAAGTTTAGATCACTCCTGAGACCTGCTGCGATCTAAAGTGAAGTGCTCGGCAGCATGCTTCATTAGCTGGCCGGTGCTCCGTCTGGCTCAATCTATTAGGACCCATGCACACTGAGTAAACTCTGCACAGAAATTTTAAAAGGAAATTCGTAGATGGATCCCAACAGCCTTCCATTATTTCCAATGAGATTCTGCTGCTCTGTTTACACATTAAAAGTTCTGTAGCCAAACTTCTAATGCCGATCTGAATCTGATGCGGAACATGTAAATTATTTTGGTAGAAATCACCCAAAAAGCCCATTGGTCAATAAGACTTTATCCTTCGCTTATTTTATTGCATTGCAGATGTGGGAATTCAGCGAAGAAAAGGGAGTATGGGTCCTAAGAGTCTATGCAAATGAGTCAGCTTTGATTGACAGCTAGGGAGTAAAGCGCACACTGCTGCGGACTTCACCAGGCTGCAACTTATGATTGCAGTGGGTCTCAGCACTGGAACCCGGTGTGATCAAAACTTTTGACATGTCGGGACAATATGTCAATTTTATATTTTCAAATTACTTTCAATTATATAATCTTTTGTTCTATAATACATATTCTTCTAAAACAACTAAAAATAAGATGTCTGTGCCATATTTGTGGCTAAATAGGGATACTTACATGACCATTATCGGCATCTTGGTAGACTTCTGTATCTAATTCGTTTATCTCTTGTTTTTCATCATCTCCATTGGAGGATGGGCTGCTATCTCCCGCACTACCCTGTGATGCATGACTGTTTCTGTCACGAGACGGTCGGGATGAGACAAACAGACTTAGGTCATCAAAATCGTCTTCACAGAAAGCACTGTCCGATGAATCTTTCTGTTGCCGTCCTGGGTTATAGGGTTTTAGGAAGGAGGAGTAGACATAGCCTTGTAGAACTGTAAAAGGAAATAATGGTAAACATATAGTATACATAGCAGTGCAGTTACCATTTTCACTCCATAATTCATGGATTGTGATATGTTATTACAGTGAACACGGCATAAGCACTACAGATTAAATATTCAGTATTTGGACCCATAGCACACTAGATTACAATTTAACCAGATTTTTTGTGCTTGGCCTGCTGCAAGTCCACTGCAATATATTTTACCATACCTTTTTTGCCAGCCTCTCTATTTATTCAGTCCATTAAAGGGGTACTCCCCTGGAAAACATTTTTTTTATAAATCAACTGGTGCCAGAAAGTTAAACAGATTCCAGTAATTATCTGCTGCTATATACTCCGCAGGAAGTTCTTTTCTTTTTGAATTTCCTTTCTGTCTGACTACAGTGCTTTCTGCTGACACCTCTGTCCATTTTAGGAACTGACTGGAGCAAGATAGGCTTACTATGAGGATTTGCTCCTGCTCTGGATAGTTCCTGACATAGACAGAGGTGTCAGCAGAAAGCACTGTGGCCAGACAGAAAGGAAATTCAAAAAGAAAAGATCTTCATGTGGAACATATAGCAGCTGATAAGTAGTGGAAGGATTAAGATTTTTAAATAGAAGTAATTTACAAATCTGTTTAACTTTCTGGCACCAGTTGATTTAAAAATTATTTTTTTTTTCCAGGGGAGTACCCTTTTAAAGTGGGTGGGCCTGCAGTGAGTATTCCACAGTATACATCAACATACATTTTTGCCAGCATCCGGATGTATACTAGCAAAGTTCAGTCTGAAAGTGAGGTGAACCTAGTGGGATTTCCTGGAAGATTTTGTTTACATGCCAGCACCAGTGAAGTGCTGTAATGGCACATGCAGGGCCGGTTTTAGACTGTGTGGCCCTGGGCAAAAATAAAAATGGGGCCCATGACAAAGATCACCATGTTGAATTGTGTTGCATCTCAGCTGAAGGCCATAACCCAAATGCATTATAGGGTCCAAATCTAAGCTATATAGGGGAATATTTATGAAAACCTGTGCAACAAATCAGTGGTGGAGTTGCCTTTTTAAAAATGAGAGTATCATCCTCTACATAGGCTTTCATAAATCTCCCCCATAGTGAAAACTTTTTGTTTAAAGCGCAACTGTCACATAAAAATAGTTGGCACAGCACAAGCCGATCACTGGTATACTGCAGCCATACATTTGTTTTGGCTCTCCTTGTAGTCAGGGATCTGCAATCTCTTTTCCGACATCTCAGCACCGCCCCAGCACCGCTTACTGACTGAGAAAGAAACAGAGCCGCGTGCTAGTCAGGCTGGGGCAGTGCGGTGATGCCAGAGACGAGAGATTTGGCAGCCCACGGCATTGTAGATCCCTGGCCACTCCTCTCTGACTTTTGACAACTGTGGGTAAAAGTAATTTTTACAGCATAGAAGACACAAAGTGCCAAAACAGAGAGATGGCTGCAGTATACCAGTGATCAGCTCGTAGGCCGCAGTATACCAGTGATCAGCTCGTATGCCACAGTATACCAGTGATCAGCTCGTAGGCCGGTATACCTGTGATTTGCTTGTAGGCTGCAGTATACCAGTGATCAGCTCGTAGGCCGCAGTATACTAGTGATCAGCTCGTAGGCTGCAGTATACCAGTGATCAGCTCGTAGGCCGCAGTATACCAGTGATCAGCTCGTAGGCTGCAGTATACTAGTGATCAGCTCGTAGGCTGCATTATACCAGTGACCAGCTCGTAGGCCACAGTATACCAGTGATCAGCTCGTAGGCGGCAGTATACCAGTGATCAGCTCGTAGGCCACAGTATACCAGTGATCAGCTCGTAGGCTGCAGTATACCAGTGATCAGCTCGTAGGCCACAGTATACCAGTGATCAGCTCGTAGGCTGCAGTATACCAGTGATCAGCTCGTAGGCTGCAGTATACCAGTGATCAGCTCGTAGGCCGCAGTATACCAGTGATCAGGTCGTAGGCTGCAGTATACCAGTGATCAGCTCGTAGGCCGCAGTATACCAGTGATCAGCTCGTAGGCCGCAGTATACCAGTGATCAGCTCGTAGGCCGCAGTATACCAGTGATCAGCTCATAGGCCGCAGTATACCAGTGATCAGCTCGTAGGCCGGTATACCTGTGATTTGCTTGTAGGCTGCAGTATACCAGTGATCAGCTTGTAGGCTGCAGTATACTAGCGATCAGCTCGTATGCTGCATTATACCAGTGATCAGCTCGTAGGCTGCATTATACCAGTAATCAGCTCGTAGGCCGCAGCATACCAGTGATCAGCCCGTAGGCCGCAGTATACCAGTGATCAGGTCGTAGGTTGCAGTATACCAGTGATCAGCTCGTAGGCTGCAGTATATCAGTGATCAGCTCGTAGGCTGCAGTATACCAGTGATCAGCTCATAGGCCGCAGTATACCAGTGATCAGCTCATAGGCCGCAGTATACCAGTGATCAGCTCGTAGGATGAGGTATATCAGTGATCAGCTCGTAGGCTGCAGTATACCAGTGATCAGCTCGTAGGCTGAAGTATACCAGTGATCAGCTCATAGGCTGTGCTGATGGTTATGGACTTATTTTTATGCAACAGTTGCTCTTTAACCATAAAATAAAAATAAATCAGACCCTAAAACACTCCTGTATTGTGGCCATGTTAGAGCAGCTCTCACCTGATCAGAAGCAGTCACAGCATACAGGACTATTAACTCTAGTGACCACAGGGGGAGTCTTCTTTGATTGTATATGTTCTCTTTCCCATCCAGCCCAGGCAAATATGATGATGTCTCCTGATAACTAAAGACTATACCAAGACATCTGTGGCCCCTTCTGCAGTCTACCCAAAACTCTATAGTAACACAACCCCCATCCTTTACACAGACAACCTGCTTTGCTTGCTGCTGCCCCATTACCATGTCTACAGCATACCTAGGGGACAGTGTAAAAATCTAATCGGTAGGATCCGTCCACTGGAACCCCTGGGTGATTAAAGCAACAGCACATGAACCCATGTCACTCCATTCATTCTCTATGGGGTCTCCATACATGTGAGTGCAGCAATCAGCAATGTTTATTAGTCCCATAGAGAACAAATGGAGCTGCAGGTGATCATGTGCTGCTGCTCCATTCATTTGGGGGACAAGGGACCTCTCTCCTTATGATCGGTGGTGGTCCCAGGGGTCAGGTCTCACTGATCAGATATTCTGTGTATTGGTGATGATCTTTGGTGTACAGACCCCAGACTGGACCAAAAGACCCTCCCCCTTCCACACATTGCTCCCCATGGCCCTCTCTCATATATACTGTTCTGTATGTCCCCTATCTCCCATATACTGCTCCGTATGTCCCCTATCTCCCATATACTGCTCCGTATATCCCCCCAACTCACATATACTATTCTGTATGACCCCATATTTCACATATATACTGCTCCCTATGACCTCCTATCACATATATACTGCTCCCTATGACCTCCTATCTCACATATACTGTTCTGTATGACCCCGTATTTCACATATATACTGCTCCCTATGACCTCCTATCACATATATACTGCTCCCTATGACCTCCTATCACATATATACTGCTCCCTATGACCTCCTATCTCACATATACTGTTCTGTATGACCCCGTATTTCACATATATACTGCTCCCTATGACCTCCTATCACATATATACTGCTCCCTATGACCTCCTATCTCACATATACTGTTCTGTATGACCCCGTATTTCACATATATACTGCTCCCTATGACCTCCTATCATATTCTGTATATACTGCTCCCTATGACACCTATCACATATTTACTGCTCCCTATGACCCCCTATCACATATACTGCTCCTTATGGCCCCCTTCTCCCATTATACACTGCTTCCTATGCTCCTCATATACTGCTACCTATACCCACATATATTGCTAACTTTACCCCCTATATACAGTTTATATGCCCCTCATCACTTTTACTGGTCTCCCCACCTTCCTCACAGCCCCCTCCCCCCATGCTTTTCCCTATTACCCCCTCCTCCTCTTTGTACACTGTATGGTAAAGGACCTGCGATGGCATCATCAGGAAGGTCCTTTACCATACAGTGTGAGTGTCAATTCTGCTCAGTGGGCTCTCTGAAGCCCAGGCTCCCACAGGGTCACTCTCACATTACTTTAGTCTGCTGAAATTTGCATAAAACCCACAGCATTTTTGCCGCGATTTTGCGCAAATCGTGGTATAATGCAGTAATGTTCCTAGAGTTCAGGGGGCCCTTTTGGACATGGGGGCCCTGGGCAATTGTCCAGGTTGCCCCCCCTAAAACCGGCCCTGGGCACATGGCCGCCACTGGCTTCACCGATGCTGACAATGATTGGTCTCACTAAAGTACTGGACTGAGGGGGATTTATCAGATGAGTAAAATGTTCTTTTGAAAAAAAATATTACATACTTTTGTATTTTTTTACTCTTTAAATACTTATTTAACTTCCCCTGATATGGAATAGACTTTATAGACTTTTTTTTTATATATTTAAATGGGCAGTTAGATACAAAAACTTTTTATATGTTGTACATTTTAGCAAAACAATAATCTTTCTTAATATACTTCATAAGAAAATGTTATTTCCTTTTTATAGAAATCATAAAATCATGGCTTTGTCCAAACTGAAGCACAGGCATGGACAAAGTCCAGTAAGTGAGGGTGGGTCTGATAGGACAGGAGAGAGCACAGAGTAGTCCTATCAGACAGGAGAGAGCACAGAGGAGTCCTATCAGACAGGAGAGAGCACAGAGGAGTGCTATCAGACAGGAGAGAGCACAGAGTAGTCCTATCAGACAGGAGAGAGCACAGAGGAGTCCTATCAGACAGGAGAGAGCACAGAGGAGTACTATCAGACAGGAGAGAGTACAGAGGAGTCCCATCAGACAGGAGAGAGCACAGAGGAGTACTATCAGACAGGAGAGAGCAAAGAGGAGTACTATCAGACACAAGAGAGCACAGAGGAGTGCTAGCCCACCCTCACTTACTGGACTTTGTCCAAGTTGAAGCACAGGCATAGACAAAGTCCAGTAAGTGAGGGTGGGCTAGCACTCCTCTGTGATCTCTTGTGTCTGATAGTACTCCTCTGTGCTCTCTCCTGTCCTATCAGGAGAGAGCACAGAGGAGTGCTATCAGACAGGAGAGAGCACAGAGGAGTCCTATCAGACAGGAGAGAGCACAGAGGAGCGCTATCAGAAAAGAGAGAGCACAGATGAGTACTATTAGACAGGATGAGAGCACAGAGGAGTCCTATCAGACAGGAGAAAGCACAGAGGAGTCCTATCAGACAGGAGAGAGCACAGAGGAGTCCTATCAGACAGGAGAGAGCACAGAGGAGTCCTATCAGACAGGAGAGAGCACAGAGGAGTCCTATCAGACAGGAGAGAGCACAGAGGAGTCTTATCAGACAGGAGAGAGCACAGATGAGTGCTATCAGACAGGAGAGAACACAGTAGAGTACTATCAGACAGGAGAGAGCACAGAGGAGTACTATCAGACAGGAGAGAGCACAGAGGAGTCCTATCAGACAGGAGAGAGCACAGAGGAGTACTATCAGACAGGAGAGAGCACAGAGAAGTACTATCAGACAGGAGAGAGCACAGAGAAGTACTACCAGACAGGAGAGAGCACAGAGGAGTCCTATCAGACAGGAGAGAGCACAGAGGAGTGCTATCAGACAGGAGAGAGCCTGTGCTTCAGCTTGGACAAAGCCATGATTTTATAAGCCATGATTTCTATAAAAAGGAAATAAAATTTTCCTATGAAGTATATTAGAAAGGTTAATGTTTTGCCAAGATGTACAACATATAAAAAGTTTTTGAATCTGACAGTGGCCATTTAAGTATATGCTTTTAATCTGTAAAAACACAGATTGGCAGCACAGCTGCAAATGTGAGGTATAGAAAAACAGTGCCTGCTACGGTATGGATGAGGTGGTAACTTCACAAATAAGGGACATGGCCTCTTAATAAAGGCTGTCATAAAAATAAATATTCAGAGACTGTGTAATGTTCTACATGTACAGTAGGAACCAATTTTCTAGTTGCTTAGTAAGAAGGGAACCACTGTGCTGAAAGAGTGGATTACACAAAAGAAAGTCAATATTTGATTGAGTGCTCTTCTACTTACTTCCTGTGTCCACAAACCACCTGCTAGTACTTCCTAAAGGGTCCTTGTACTCCACAATAGCCACCAGCTCCCCCTCATACAGATCTATATCAAGTTCCTGGGAAGCGTTGCACTTGCGCTTTGCTTGGTAAATTTTATCCGCGCCATAGGTAGACAATAGCTTGCACCTGTGGCTCTCAGTTTGTCGAGGTAGTTCAGGCTTAATGGAAAACAAACAGGGGAGTTATTGACTGAGGGGTTTACGAAAAAAAATTGCTAATGTAAAAAAGAATATTTAATGGTCAGTTTATAAAGTGCTTTATTCTGGCTGAGTGAGAGCTTAAAATAGGGTTAACTGTTCCATTACCAGAAAACAAAGTGAAATGATAAAGACAGGATTTTGTGACATGGTTAGTATACTCTAAAATGTCATGGTAACAGTAAAATATTCCTGAAATTTACAACAAATTGAACTTCAGTAGGCTGGTCACCGCTTGATTTATAACCGCCTAAAATACATATTGAAGTGTTCTACAGTTTATCCAAACTCTACGTAAACTAGAATGGCCCCTGATTTTAAGTAACTTACATGGTGACAAAAAGGCCCAGCTTAGCGCCAGCCTTCCAAAGGTTGTGCCACCTATTTCTAAATAAGAACCCACTAAAGCCAGCGGATAGCAGAGACCTCTGGTGATCAGCTCTTTCTTGCAGGAGAAAGCTGCAGTGGCCACTGCAGGGGAAATGAGGTATTACAAGGTACACTGCCGAATGCATGTCCATGTAATACCCGGTCACATCGCATCCTCCAGAAAAGGAGGCATACTTTGCAGTTGTTCATCTTTCTGGTTACTGGAGAGACCCATATTGATATATTAGGTACCAATGGAAGAACCTTGTGAGAAATGTGAGATAGATGGCCTGCTAAGGATACGTTCTAAAACCGGTGTAATTGACGTTACAGTAATTTTTATCATTACTTTTTTTCTCACCACATTTTCATAGCTCACTTGTGTTGCATAGAAAATATGTTGAATATTTTACATTTTTGCACCATTTTGAAATCCTAAAAAAATCAGGTGGGAAAATACAAATCATAGGTTTTGAGATACAGGTACAGGTTTATGATTCAAGAATGGCTAAAACTGTGTTTGTGGCACTTTATTAGCAATACTGTAGTGGTAATGCGTGCAATTTTGCAGTGTTTTTACAGAAAATTACTAAAATCATGGTAAAAAACGGTAAAAAAAAAAAATTGTATGCACCATCCCAAAGGTAGTGTAAACTTAGTGCCAGTTTTCATGTAAACACAAGTATAAGACTTTTAAAATGTTCTATAATATAGACAAAATCCAACACCACACCCTTTTTTTTTTTTTTGCAAAACTAAAGCGCATTGTGTCAACTTTAGCTTTTTTATGTGCACTCCTTTGAAATGAGGTGTTTTTACACCACTTTTTAGTGTGTTTGGTGCCAAAAAATTGGCACTACGGTCAGGAGAAAGTGATGCAAAAGTCACACTGAAGGGAACCTGTCATAACTTTCATGCTGCCTGAACCACAAGTCATCAGAGTCCCCAGTGACTTCTCCCCGCCCCACCAGCCTTGATTGATAGATCTTACCCTATACCTAAACAAAGAGAAATCGATAGGTAGGGCAGGGAGAAGTCACCAAGGACTTCCCTGATGACGTGGTTCAGGCAGCATGAAAGTGACGACAGGTTCCCTTTCTATGGCTTTAGCACTTTGACGGTGTATACAAGGCAACCATTGAAGAGCCTTGTGGCTTTATGTATTGACCACAGTTTTCCAACAACAAATTGAGGTGGTAAACTTCTTTAACTATAGATGTAGCCTTGCAATGTTCTCAGTGTGGTCAGTGAATATAAATAGAGAACAAAGAGTCCTAACAGTACACAAAAGCGTATTTATATAGGATGCATGATTTTATTATGTCAGTGTTCTTAGTAGTGATACCTTTGTATGACCTTTAGGTGTCACTGCCGCTTTAGCCCTCAATGGAGAAATAGATCAAGCATACAACCATATACAGTACACACTGGGACTGAAGCCAAATATCACTTACCAGTGGAGATAATGTCTTCTTTCTCTCAAAGCTCAGCTTTCTCTCAATAAACGTGCCACTATTATTTTCCTTCATAAAGTTTAGATTGTGAAGCTCGTCCATGATTCGTTGCTGAACTTCATTCACATTGGAGATAAGCTGTGAGTGAACAAGACACGACATGAGTGCAAACACAATGATCCAACATCTGATAGTCCAGAAATTCCAATAGTCCAGTTGTTTTTCCTAGTACAGGACCTTCAATAATATGTAGTTATGGCTCTGTCATCAAATGTTCTAACTGTGCTGTTGAGACTGGAAAAGCTGGGTTTTTTCTGCTTTCACATATTTCATACCTTCCACTTGTTTCCCAAATAATTTGCCACTACCTGTTGCAAAACTACAACTTCCAGCATGTCCAGAAAGCCTTTGGCTGTCCGAGCATGCTGAGAGTTGGAGTTTTACAACAACTGGAGGCACCTGGTTAGGAAATACTGTTCTAGGAAATGTTTATTTAAGCCTGTTTTGGTTGAAATAGTCTCTTTTATTAACTTTAACTTAAAGGGGTGCTCCGATTTTGTAAAACGTATCCCCTGCTCAAATCACTAGTCCACTGCTTCTCCCCCAAGTGCTCCAGCTCCCACTTTCAGAGACGTGCCTGTGCTGAAAAGGCTGAGATGGGGTCCCTTGAATAAGGAATATAAGGAATATGTTTTACAAAACTGGAGTACCATCTATTTTTCTACAAACTGGCTGTTTATAGAAAAATAGATACTGCCAAAATATTTTTCCATTTTTTTTATGGCAGACTTGAAATAAATACCCTTTCTGACAGAAGGGTACTTTTAATAGGATCTGCTGACGCCCCCGGCTCACAGACCAGGCTGATTGACAAGCTAGGAGCCTGCACAGTGGCCTGCTTGTCCTGCCCACGCTTCCTGTATTTTGTCACAGCTGAGACACACAGGAAATAGCTGCAGGTTCAAGACAGTGTTTTTTCACCCCAAAATATACATATTTTTTAATCAATGCAGCAATAGAAAACAGAGATTTCTTTTAAAACCAGCACCACCCCTTTCTTCAGGCTGTGCATGGTATTACAGTTTGGCTCAATTCCCTTCAATGGAACTGAGCTGCAATACCAAACACAACTTGAGGATAGGTGAGGTACTGTTTTTGGAAGAAATCTGATAATTTTTTTCTAATGCTGGAGAGCCCCTTAAAGGGGTACTCCGGCGGAAAATAACTTTTTTCAAATCCACATGCTCCAGAAAGTTAAACAGATTTGTAAATTACTTCTATTAAAAAATCTTAATCCTTCCAGTACTTATCAGCTGCTGTATGCTCCACAGGAAGTTGAGTTGTTCTTTTCTGTCTGACCACAGTGCTCTCTGCTGACACCTCTGTCTATGTCAGGAACTGTCCTGAGTAAGAGCAAATCCCCATAGCAAACCATTCCTGCTCTGGACAGTTCCTGACACGGAGCCAGTTAAAAATCATAACTCTTACAATTTTGCACCAAAAAATCCATATGATGGCTTATTTTTTGCGCCACCAATTCTACTTTGTAATGACGCCAGTCCGGCAAAATGGGAAAAAAATCATTGTGAGACAAAATTCATAAAAAAACGCCATTTTGTAACTTTTGGGGGCTTCCGTTTCTACGTAGTACATTTTTCGGTAAAAATGACACCTTATCTTTATTCTGCAGGTCCATACGATTAAAATTATACCCTACTTATATAGGTTTGATTTTGTCGTACTTCTGGAAAAAATCATAACTACATGCAGGAAAATTTATATGTTTAAAATTGTCATCTTCTGACCCCTATAACTTTTTATTTTTCCGTGTATGGGGCGGTATGAGGGCTCATTTTTTGCGCCGTGATCTGAAGTTTTTAGCGGTACCATTTTTGTATTGATAGGACTTATTGATTATTCATTTTTTCATTATATAAAAAGTGACCAAAAATGCACTAT
This sequence comes from Hyla sarda, assembly GCF_029499605.1. Taxonomy (NCBI): domain Eukaryota; kingdom Metazoa; phylum Chordata; class Amphibia; order Anura; family Hylidae; genus Hyla; species Hyla sarda. Next base: position 189,665,899 of record NC_079189.1, read on the forward strand.
TTTGGACTTTAGAATTTTTTTGCGCGTACGCCATTGACCATGTGGTTTATTTAACGATATATGTTTATAATTTGTGAAGAAAAAGGTCTGTTACCTGCATACCTTGCTCTGGACGAACCTTTTTCTTCATAAGTTCGCATATAGAGCCGAGGGCGGGACTGACACGTCCCTGCGCAGGTGATCCAGTAATTGGCTGGGAGAGTGAGCGGTACTGGGTTTCATATTATAGATTATTGTAACTCGGACATTTCCGCATGCGGCGATACCACATATGTTTATTTTTATTTACAAAGTTTTTTTTTTTTTAAATGGGAAAAGGGGGGTGATTCAAACTTTTATTAGGGAAGGGGTTAAATGATCTTTATTCACTTTTTTTTGCAATGTTATATCCCCATAAGGGGCAATAACACTGCACACACTGATCTTTTACATTGATCAATGGTTTCTCATAGGAAACCATTGATCAATGATTCTGCCTGGATCTCAGGCACTGAGCAGTCATTCGGCGATCGGACACCAGGAGGCAAGGTAAGGGACCCTCCTGCTGTCTCACAGCTGTTCGGGATGCCGCGATTTCACCGCGGACATCCCGAACAGCCCTCTGAGCTAACCGGCAATGATTTACTTTCACTTTAGATGTGGCGTTCAAAGTGGCGTTCAAACATTGAACGCAGCATCTAAAGGGTTAATAGCGCGCGGCACCACGATCAGTGCTGCGCGCTTTTAGCCACGGGTCCTGGCCGGTGTGGCCCTGCGTTATAGAACAGGAGCGGACTCATGACGTACCGGTACGTCATGGGTCCTTAACAGGTTAAAGGGGTACTCCGATGAAAAACTTTTTTTTTAAAATCAACTTGTGCCAGAAAGTTAAACAGATTTGTAAATTACTTCCATTAAAAAAATCTTAATCCTTCCAGTACTTATTAGCGTCTGTATACTACAGAGGAAATTCTTTTATTTTTGGATTTGTTTTCTTTCACGAACACAGTACTCTCTGCTGACACCTCTGTCCAAGTTAGGAACTGTCCAGAGCCGCATATGTTTGCTATGGGGATTTTCTCCTGCTCTGGACAGTTCCTAAAATGGACAGAGATGTCAGCAGAGAGCACTGTGCTCATGACAGAAAAGAAATCCAAAAAGAAAATAATTTCCTCTGTAGTATACAGACTCTAATAAGTACTGGAAGGATTAAGATTTTTTTTTTATAGAAGTAATTTACAAATCTGTTTAACTTTCTGGCACCAGTTGATTAAAAAAAAAAATGTTTTCCATCTGAGTACCCCTTTAAATGTATATGGAGGCAAAATCCATTGTTCTTTGGTAGATATGCTGCCACCAGAGATGTCTAGTAGGTTTCACCCACCCGCTAGGTTCTGAATACATGAATGTTCAGCTAAACAGAGAGTTTTGTGTGTATTGATGAACGTTTTTATTTCACCTTTTCAAGGTGTGTTTAAAGTCATCAGGTTCTTTCAACCTTATTTACTCCAGTGGAAAACTTTTTTTTTAAATCACCTGGTGCCAGAAAGTTAAACAGATTTGTAAATTACTTCTATTAAAAAAAAAATCTTAATCCTTCCAGTACTTATTAGCTGCTGAATACTACAGAGGAAATTCTTTTCTTTTAGGAACACAGAGCTCTTTGCTGATATCATGACCACAGTGCTCTCTGCTGACATCTCTCTCCATTTTAAGAACTGTCCGGAGTAGGAGAAAAATCCCCATAGCAAACATATGCTGCTCAGGAGAGTTCCTAAAATGGACAGAGATGTCAGCACAGAGCCCTGTGCTCGTGATGTCAGCAGAGAGCTCTGGGTTCCAAAAAGAAAAGAATTTCCTCTGTAGTATTCAGCAGCTAATAAGTACTGGAAGGATTAAGATTTTTTAATAGAAGTCATTTACAAATCTGCTTAACTTTCTGGCACCAGTTGATAAAAAAAAAAAATATAAAAAAAAAAAAAAAAAAAAAAAAAAAAATATATATATATATATATATATATATATATATATATATATATATAAGAAAATTTAAGCTATTTTGTATTACTGCCAGTGTGAATATGACACCTTTTGGTAAATGCTATAAAAAAAATAAAATTAAATTAAATAACTCAGGTGAGGGGAAGTGAACTGCTTGTCCTGTCTATGGATGATCTGCGCCACCACCTTTTCTTTCAGTGTTCCCCAACCAGTGTGCCTCCAGCTGTTGCATAACGACAACTCCCAGCATGCCCGGACAGCCTTCGGCTGTCCGGGCATGCTGGGAGTTGTCGTTTTGCAACAGCTGGAGGCACACTGGTTGGGAAACACTGTTTTAACTAGTGCCATGTGTAATACTTTGCATGCAGTTCAAGCTACATACATATTATATATATTTTAGAAAGCTATTCTGCAAGCAGCTCCAAGTCTGTCTCCTGAAAGTGATTTTCGTTTCTGGGATGATGATCTGCTATGAATAAATGTCAAGTAAAATAAAAGGATTCACGCTACACGGACAGAAGATATATGAGCAAGGTGATTGGCTGTGGCTGTGTGGATACAGAGGTGTTTGGAATTCAGCTCAGCTCTGTGGGGATTGAGCAGGATATAAACTGGAAGCTGATAAGCTTGAGGCAACACAGATAAGCTCCTTCTTTTTGTGGCTTATCAGTATACTAAGACCCATGTGACTGCTGATACCCCTTGCATCCTATTGTTTATCTCCCTTGCTAATACAAAGCCACAGAAGGCATTGTTGTGCTAATTATCATTCGCTGCCCAGGTTCTCTGGGCTACAGGGAGTTAATCCAAGCCTGGATCCCGACAGATGTGAACATACTGAAATGCGTTTGAGATGGCCAACGTACTGGAGATGAGAAACACATGCTGGCTCGCTATATTGGTTTATTTCCATTATCGCTGGAAACTCACTCGCAAGGCTTAAAAGTGAGACTCGCCAATGCCAGCATGTAGAAAATCCATTCCGATATTACATTTCCGACCCCACAGTGATGGCGTATAAACATATTTTTAGGATTTGATCCTTTAATGGGAAACTCTTACTCAACTAAACAGGGAGCATAATAGTTTTGCTAGCATTGGTTTAGCAAAAATATCATTTTAAATATTTTTGCCTATTAAGGGTGCGTTCCCACCTGGCGTATACGCAGCGTATTTTACGCTGCAAAAAATTTACGGCAGCAGCACGAAATACGCTGCATATTCCTTGCTCACTATACACACAGGGCTTTCTGGAAGCAGCCCTATGTGTGCAGTGAGTTTTGGAGGCGGAGCCGCGCATCACAGTCACGCCGGTGTGAGGAAGTGCGACCTCGGGCTCTGCCCTCCCCGCTTTAGCTTCGGAAAACTTTGGAGAGCGAAGGGGAGGAGCGGTTCGATTTTTGCATGGGTTCGGAAATCTCACCTCAAACCGGCACACGGCCCCGCCTCCAAAAATCACTACACACATAGGGCTGCCGCCGGAAAGCCCTGTGTGTATAGTGAGCAAGGAATACGCAGCGTATTTCCCACTGCTGCCGTAAATTTTGCTCAGCGTGAAATACGCTATGTATACACCAGGTGGGAACGCACCCTAAAAGTGTAGAGAACAATTGTTTTCCTGGACTAGCATATGCAGAAATAGATGGTAAAGGATTATTTTGTATTTTATTTGGTTGCTCATCAGCTCATGGTACATGCAGACAATCATTGGCCAAAAAGGGTTGGCTGGTGCATATACAGACACATTAAAGGGGTACTCTACTGGAAAACATTAAATCAACTGGTGCCAGAAAGTTAAACAGATTTGTAAATTACTTTTATTTAAAAATCTTAATACTTTCAGTACTTATCAGCTGCTGTATGCTCCAAAGGAAATTCTTTTCTTTTTTGAATTTCCTTTCTGTCTGACCACAGTGCTCTCTGCTGACACCTCTGTCCATTTTAGGAACTGTCCAGAGTAGGAGCAAATGCCCATAGCAAACCTCTCCTGCTCTGGACAGTTCCTAAATGGACAGAGGTGTCAGCAGAGAGCACTGTGGTCAGACAGAAAGGAAATTCAAAAAAGAAAAGGATTTCCTGTGGAGTATCCAGCAGCTAATAAGTACTAGAAGGATTAAGATTTTTAAATGGAAGTAATTTACAAATCTGTTTAACTTTCTGGCACCTGTTGATAAAAAAAAATGTTTTCCAGGGAAGAACCTCTTTAAGCTTTGTCTACACTCTCAACAGGACTGATGAAATTGTAACCCCTGCGCTCTGGCCGGACACGCCGGCCGTAAGCGCTCGTTGCTCATGTCCCCGCTGCCGGCGGGGCTGGGATTCCCATCGCGGGACGCGCCCACATGCGAATCCCAGCCCGTCACTCACCTCCCACCTCTCCTGTCCTCGCAGCCCCGGCGCACGTGCCCCCGCCTCCTAGGGCGCGCACGCGCCGGAGCTCTTACTCTTAAAGGGCCAGTGCTAATTTAATCAAGTGTCTACACCTGCACCCTATCCTTAAATATCAGCTCCTCCCTTGGTTCCCTGACAGAACTTTGGTTGTCTATTGCCACAGTGAAAGTTCTGTGTCTCTGTTACTGTATACCTGTTCCTTGCTACCTTACTACCCTGCACCTGTGTTTCTGCCCTGACCTACTGCCATCTTGCCACATCCTGCCAGTCTCCTTCTGTGCCACGCCACCTCCCAGCTACCTATGTGGACGAGTTGTGCCAGGGGTAGCGACCTGGGTGCCATCATAAGATGTAGAGTATCGGTGCACAGATCCGATACTCTACATCTTATGATCGCAAAAAAGTTGCCACAAACTACTGCTACAATTGCTACAACTGTTGCTATTATCGCCACTATTACTATATTTGGCTACAGTAACTGATATGACTCAAAGGATTTCATAGGCGTTCATTACTGAACTGTGACTCTTTTAATTGGATATCCTTGGACTTAAAGGGGTATTCCAGGCAAAAACTTTTTTTTATATATCAACTGGCTCCGGAAAGTTAAACAGATTTGCAAATTATTTCTATTAAAAAATCTTAATCCTTCCAATAGTTATTAGCTTCTGAAGTTTTCTGTCTAACTGCTCAATGATGATGTCACGTCCCGGGAGCTGTGCATGATGGGAAAATATCCCCATAGGAGCTGCACAGCTCCTGGGACGTGAGTCATCAGAAAGCAGTTAGACAGAAAACAGCAACTCAACTTCAGAAGCTAATAACTATTGGAAGGATTAAGATTTTTTAATAGAAGTAATTTACAAATCTGTTTAACTTTCCGGAGCCAGTTGATATATAAAAAAAAGTTTTGGCCTGGAATACCCCTTTAATGTATTTCTTTTATGTAAAACTAAATAAACTTACCATCTCATTCAGTCCATTTTAGGGGGCGGGACTAGGGCTGCGTTGTTTGCAAGCAGTACTCATATCTGATCTTCCTTTCCATTACTTCTCTAATCAATAACCTCTCTAATCAATAACCTCTCTGATGTGCCATGACATAGTGCTTTACTTTTGATCACAGTGTGGACCCTCTGGAGCACCGTATGGACCTTCTGGAGGAGGAAGACAGGGTCAAGATGCATGCAGTCTCTCTCACTCCTGCATTATACTAGCTAAACCCCTCCCCCACATGTTTTGTACGATTGCAAGGCCTAGTGAGACACCTAGTGGCCAAGGTTTAGAGCTTTTTTCTGGGGAAATTAGTCTTTTTTTGCAAATGCTTATAAATATGTTGCAAATCACACAGACTATCAAATGAAGGGAAGGTGGCTAAATAAATTTGTATGTACTAATTAAAACTGCAGCTCACCCCACACAAAAAGAAAGCCCTGGCACAGCTCTGTAGATAAAAATATTATTTGTCAGAATATGGTGAGCTTGTTTTATATTTAAAATGTTTCATAATAGTAAAACTTAAAAACCATATACATTTCAATTCATTGCAATTATACAGATCTGCAGAATAATGTTAAAGCTTAGCTGTGAGATCCCACAAAATATAAATAAATGACAATATGTTACTCATTACCTAATCCTGACCATTTACATCAAATTTTTATGCCTCTATCACCTATATTTATTATAAAAATCCCTCTTTTTATTAGCTCACAGTGTTAGAAATCCTCTTAGGGGAAGGGGGCGTGTCCCTCCATGTGGTGGTGGGAGGTGATTGGTGTGTCTGCCCCTGCAGCCTTGTCCATGAGTCATCTCTTGTCCAAGACTCATGGACAAGCCTGAAGCTGCTGCAGGGCTGGTTAGTGTCCCAGTAGGTATGAGGACCCCTAGTGGTCGTATTTTCAGAAGCCGTTTTCTTTATTAAATATTTAAAAATATTTTAAACATCCATATTATAAGGTCTTTCATTTTCATCAGTAACAATATAAAAAATGTTTTTGGATCTGACAGTGCCCATTTTACCACTTAAGGACATGCGCCTCAAATGTACAGCGCTGCAGTGAGTTACTTTGTGCACAGCGCCGTACATTTAAGGCAGGGCTATGAAGCGAGCGCTGTAATGGCCACAGACATCAGTGATCGCGCTGATAACCCCTCAGATGCCGTGATCAATACAGATCATGGCATCTGCAGCAGTGTGGCACTTAAAATGGCTGATCTGATTGCCCGAGACACTGCCGCTGGGATCAGATCAGCCAAGATGGCGGACGGAGGTCCCCTCACCTGCCTCCGTCCGTCTCCTGGGGTCTTCTCCTCAGATCTGCCTTCCAGCAGACCAGAGCAGAAGATTGCCGATAATACTGATCAGTGTTATGCCTATGCATAGCACTGAACAGTATTAGCAATCTAATGATTGCTATAGATAGTCCCTTATGGGGACTAAAAAAGTATAAAATAAATGTAAACAAAAGTTTAAAAATTTTTAAAAAATTCCCTCCCCAATGAAGATTTAAATCACCCCTTTTCCCCATTTAAATAAAAAAAAAGCATAAAAAATGATAAATAATAAATATATTTGGTATTGCCACGTGAGTAAATGTCAAAACTATAGAAATATAATGTTTATGATCCCGTACGGTGAACGACGTAAACGTAAAAAAAAAAAGTCCCAAATTTCTGCTTTTTGGTCACATCACGTTTCAAAATATATTAATAAAAAGCGATCAAAAAGTCCCATATACGCAAAAGTGGTACTAAAAACTACAGGTCATAGCAAAAAAAAAAACTTTGTACTGATTTTGTGAAAAAAAGTTTGAGATTTTTCAAAAGCAGTACAATAATAGAAATGTATGCAACCATGGGTATCATATTGACCAAGGGAATAAAGAAAACATGTAATTTTTACCGTAAAGTGTACAGAGTGAAAACGAAACCCCACCAAATTAGCTAAATTATGATTTTTGTTTAAATATCCATACACACAAAATAATTTTTTAGTTTTACCATACATTTTAGGATACAATGAGTGATGTCATTACAAAATACAACTGGCCACGCAAAAAACAAGCCTTCATATGGGTCTGTGAATGGAAACATAAACGAGTTATGGATTTTAGAATGCGAGGAGGAAAAAACGAAATATCAAAAATAAAAATAAAATTGGCTGTGTCCTCAAGGCCAAAATGGGCTGTGTCCTTAAGGGGTTAACATATGATTTTTACCACAGAGTAAACACTGTAAAATTTGTAGAATTGCATTTTTGGGGGATATCATTACAAGAGCAACAGAGGAAAACAAGTATTCTTTGTAACTTACTGGAAAGCTGTCAGAAGCATGTGAGCATGAGTCCATCGTAGCAGCCATGACATCTCTCATAAGAGTGATAAAGAAATACAAGCAGTTGAACAAGATGCTTCTTGCTGCCTGGTTAAACACTTGAAGTTCTTCTACTAGCTGCGCATTAAGAGCTTCATAGTCCTTCTTTGCCAGATCAAGCTGAGAATCAGCTGGTTTCTGGAGGTAGCTGTGGTAATCCAGGAGTTTATCATAGCGTTTCTGTATCAGCTTCTGAGGCATTGGGAACATGGACTGCAAAGCACTAAGTGGTGTACAGACCAGTCGCTCCAGTTTATTAGACTGTAATACAAACATTGTAAAGTTTAGTAAAAATCAGACTTATGGTGGCACTACTGTAGTACTACAGGGTCTACAACAAGTTATTTATGGATCTTCAGATTCTTTCAACTACCCTAAAGAAAAACATTCTTTGCACAGGTCCTCACACTTACATAAACTTTCCACAACCATTTCCCCAAGATAGTGAGGGTCCTGAAATATATATATATATATATATATATATATATATATATATATACTGAAAAACAAAACTAACAAATAAACATACTATTGAGAAAGAACAGTGCCTATCAATTATGTAGTTGAAGAAGATGCCCCATTATGGTGTGGATTGATTTAATGTCCTATTCCATGTTTCACTCTACTTTTGATTTCTTTTGCCTTGTTTTTGCTGTAGTTGATTCTACGTTTTTCAGTAAATTCTGGTGGATGAATGCCATGTCCATATTTGTCCTGTATGGATAATAATAAACCTGACTGAAAACACTAGAGGTTGAACCTGATAAAATTAATTTGAGATTCTATTAGTTTCTCTATCCAGCATTGTTGTTTGGCCATAAAATACACACTGCCTATGTCTGCAAAACTATCTCTACATACCTCTTAGGCTACTTTCCCACTGCCGTTATGACACAGCAGTGTGACGGGCATCAGGAGAGCCAGGGAAAATAGCAGGAGAAAAATTACTGCAAGAGTCGTCTTTTTCTCCCACTATTCCCGTCAAAAACAACGGGTCCCTATGGCCCCCATAAAAGTAAATGGGAGATGCCGGGACCCATTTTTGTCCACAAAAAAATTTAAATAGAAAGAGACTTTAACGACCGTTCTTGACGGGGAGCAACGGCAGTGTGAAAGGGGCCTTAAAGGGAATCTGTCACCAGTGTCACCCGCACTAACCTGTTGGGAATAATAGATGATAGATAGATGGGAATGATACTTATCATTCCTAAATCTTTGCCTCCAGTCTTTGGTAATCCCAATTCTTCAGTATATGCAAATGAGGAGCTCAGAGGATGCTCGACATTTGCATATACAAAAGACCATGGATTACTGAACAACGGAGGTATGGAGCATGTAACTGTAAGAATGATTTTCAACAGTGTTCCAAATGCTTCAAAGATGCTGGTAAGTTTGAAGAAGTTTAGTTATTTCTATCCATTTGTAGCCTCTGTGCCCTGATTAGAATGGGGTTCTTATTTTCTTTCTACAACACACAACCCCCCCCCCCCACCCCCCACCCCTTACCCTGTTCCAAGATATAACTAAGGCTCAGGTTATGTAAATCTCACTAGATTCATGCTCCCATAGCAATGACCCACCCCGGCCAGTGACTGGACATCTCCTGCATGAATTAAACAGGAAGTGGGGAAAAGCCATAAGCAGCGGTACCAAGTGTCATCGAATCGGCAGCTGTGGGGGCTTGGGGCTATGGTTTCATTTCCCCTTTAATAAAATCACCAAATAATTTTACCAAGTCCTACCTGCATCTGTTTGTGTATGGGGTGTCTCCTTTAGCTATATCACTAGACACTATTTTTCTTTACTACAGGTTTTTTATTTATTAGATAATAAAAGTTATAGGGTCTTTTATCTTTCCGTGAATAACCGAGCAAGCAAGTAGTACCAAACCGCATGGAAAGTGTGAATACTATTTATAGCTATTGCAACTGTAAAGAACACTTAGAATTACAGGATACAAGACATACTATCTTGTTCCATGTAACGCATAGGAAACTCGAGAAAAGAGGGCACTGAAATGCTTTGTGAAAAGAACCATAAAATATTGTAAATGCATCCATTTTACAGCGAATGAATAAGAGAATTGAAAATGTCTGAACTAAATCTAAAGTTCAAATGCATACAAAAGGAAAATATCTAAGATATTGTGGCTCATGTCACACTAACGTTTTATTGTGTGCTTTGCTACTTTCTGATGGATGTAATATTGACCACACACTGACAGCAATTTTATTAATTTTCTGGTAAAGCATGCTGCTTCTAAAGTGGGTCAGCCTAAATTTACTAATCTGGAAGCACTCCTTCACTTAAAGAGGTACTCCGCTGTAAACATCTTATCCCCCTGTTTTCAATGGGATTCTGCTGAATCAAGCACACAGTGAAATTATGATTACGGCCTCCACCAAATGAACAGATATGTTAATTCTTTCTGTGGAGCTCTCTCGGAAATGCATTGACATCTATAGAGACATTTCTGAGAGGTCCTAGTGCTGCCATGTTATGCCTCCACCTGCAGAATGTACGCCCAGAAATTTTTGGTGTGATTATAACCTTACTCAAAAACATGGGAAAAAATACATTAAAGCACAAGCACAAACTGCAGATGGATCTGTCATGACTGGGACATAGCATATATAATATGTATATCATTTTAGATGTCAGAACAATCAAAAAAATCATCTTTTATAAAGTTAGTGGTTTATAAAGGCTGCTTCCCTGCGTCTATCCGCTGTACCTTTTAATGGATATCGAATAAAGACTTCGTTTGGCAAGATTACCTGAGTGAGTGCACCTGCTTTTTTCTCTTCTTCAGCTCATAATTTTTGAATATTTTTTTTTTTTATACATATAGGCCCAGATTTATCTAAGAATGTCTACGGTAGAGCTATTTTCCCACGTTTATTTGGGTGGTGGGTATGACTAGCGTGCATCTTATTTATCAAGAAGGTGCAGCAGGATGATGAATTTTGCGCAGCTCTGCTGTGGTGGGAAAAGCTCTAACACATACACTTTTTCTAGACACTTGTGAGGGAGGGAAGTAGACACTTTCCCGGGTCCTGTATTTGGCAGGTTAGGTGTTTTTACTTACTTTCACAGAGCTGCCGGCACAGTTTTACTGGCATTTTAGATGCTACAATCAAATTTGATTGCGGTGTCTAAGGGGTTAAAGCCGGGCATCACCGTGATCGGTGATGTCTGGCATTAGAGATGGGCCCTGGTGGCACATAGCCACCACGACCACCCAGCTATGACCTGCGCTCACCTCCTGAACAAGTGTCATAGAAGGGGAGTGGGACGCTGTCGTCCACAAGAGGTTAAAGGTTGAATTGCGGAAGGTAGAAATTATTCTCACGCCTACCTGTAGGTGCTGTAGCTTTGCGCCTAAAAAAGGACCTTTGCGCACAAAATAGCGACTTTTGACAAAAGTCGCAATTGATAAATACATGATTACTGCATGGTCAAAAAGAAAAAGTTCTACGGGTAGGCAAAAAGAGTGACACTGTCTATATCAAAAGGCGCATAAAAGTCACTAAATATGCTGCTTGCGCCTGAACTGCGCCTAAACATAGACAAAAAAAAATGCTCTAAAAGCAAAGATAAATCTCCCCTATATTGTCCCAAATGATCAATTATGAACATGCTGACATTTTTTGAAAATCTTACCTAATTTAAAGGGGTACTCCACTGGAAAACATTTTTTTTTAATCAACTGGTGCCAGAAAGTTAAACAGATTTGTAAATTACTTCTATTAAAAAATGTTAATGCTTCTTGTACTTATCAGCTGCTGTATGATCCACAGGAAGGTCTTTTCTTTTGGAATTTCATTTCTGTCTGACCACAGTGCTCTCTGCTGACACCTCAGTCCATTTTATGAACTGTCCAGGGTAGGAGCAAATCCCAATAGAAAACCTATCTTGCTCTGGACAGTTTCTAAAATGGGCAGAGGTGTCAGCAGAGAGCACTGTGGCCAGGCAGAAAGGAAATTCAAAAAGAAAAGAACTTCCTGTGGATCATAGAGCAGCTGATAAGTACTGGAAGGATTAAGATTTTTTAATAGAAGTCTTCCTTGTCAGTGATCAGTGTCATGCCATTCCCCAGTGCAGCTTGCCTAATGTTTGTGGCCAGGTTAAAGGGTTATTTGTAAATATATTAAACACTGACAGACTGTTGCAAGTTATCTATGCAGACTTCTATGCACCTAAAGAATACAATGCCAGCCTTGCCAAGGGCCATAACCATACCACCATGTCATTTCAGGAGACCCCCTTTAACCCTATTTTATGTTCAAATTTTCAAAATGAATTTTAACTTGTTAGATACCAAACTACTGTAGAGATCTTGCTCTGTATAGTTAGATGATTTCCCTTACCATATCGCTAATCTTATTTAGCATGTTCATTCAAATGTAGATCTCGGTGTAAATATAAATAAAAGTGAAATGGCAGAACAGTCCTCAAGGTATATAAATTCTAAAAATGCACAAGATATGATCAGTTGAATTATTTATTATTAAATGAATAGAATAAAATAAAATGTAGCATATAAGTTAAAATGGTGCTTTGGCAGGGCCCTTGCCAGAAACACACATCATATCATATGAGATAAATAAAAAATATATAAAAAATGGTCTGACCACATAGAGAGAGTATAGTAAATAGCCACCTATAAGTAATTATAGCAAATAGTGATGAAAGTCTCTTGGTATCAGTCTTTAAATATAGGGATTCACTGATAGGTCAACAATTTATGGATACAGATAGAAATTTGTAAAAGTTAACCGATGTGCTGCACCACTCACCACTAGTGATGAGCGGCATAGGCCATATTCGAATTTGCGATATTTTGCGTATATATGGACAAATGTTCGTCATATATTCGTGAAATTCGCATATTCGTTATATATTTTTTTTTTTATGCGCATATGCAAAAATATTTGCGAATAGTGAGCCCTCCATTCTTTTATGGTGTAGGGAACTAATGGGCTAGTGCATTAACTCTGTGATTTTTTGCCTGTTGAAACCAACAAGGCCCTTTGTGGTTCACGATATGTAAAACTGTAAGATAAGCAGGAGGATCTTGGCAGTACAGTGGATGGGAGACCCTGGTGGTGGTTCGAGTCCTGGGGTGGGACGGAGTGTTACAGTGTTCTGGTTACACTTTTCTCGTGATTGACAAATGTAGGTCAATTGGTAATTAAGAAAGCCTTTGAACCGTGGGAACTAGGTCAATTGGCAATTAACTGAGTGTTTGAACCGTGGGAACTAGGTTAATGGGGTACCAAATAGGGGTATTGGGGTTAATTGAAACTGGATATAATGTGTAAGGCTGGGTATGAATGAATGAATGGGAGGTTATGGAACATAGGGGGAGATTTATCAAAACCAGTGCAAAGGAAAAGTTGTCCTATTGCCCATAGCAACCAATCAGATCACTTCTTTCATTTCTCACAAGGTCTCTGCAAAATGAAAGAAGCGATCTGATTGGTTGCTATGGGCAACTGGACAACTTTTCCTTTGCACAGGTTTTGATAAATCTCCCCCTATGATCCTTAACCTCCCATTCATTCATTCATACCCAGCCTTACACATTACATCCAGTTTCAATTAACCCCACTACCCATATTTGGTACCCCATTAACCTAGTTCCCACGGTTCAAACACTCAGTTAATTGCCAATTGACCTAGTTCCCACGGTTCAAAGGCTTTCTTAAAGGGGTATTCCAGGCAAAAACTTTTTTTTTATATATCAACTGGCTCCGGAAAGTTAAACAGATTTGTAAATTACTTCTATTAAAAAATCTTAATCCCTCCAATAGTTATTAGCTTCTGAAGTTTTCTGTCCAACTGTTCATTGATGATGTCACGTCCCGGGAGCTGTGCATGATGGGAAAATAACCCCATAGGAACTGCACAGCTCCCGGGACGTGAGTCATCAGAGAGCAGTTAGACAGAAAACAACAACTCAACTTCAGAAGCTAATAACTATTGGAAGGATTAAGATTTTTTAATCAAAGTAATTTACAAATCTGTTTAACGTTCCGAAGCCAGTTGATATATAAAAAAAAAGTTTTGGCCTGGAATACCCCTTTAATTACCAATTGACCTACATTTGTCAATCACGAGTAAAGTTTAACCACAACAATGTAACACTCACTCGAACCACCACCAGGGTCTCCCATCCACTGTACGGCCGAGACCCTCCTGCTTATCTTACAGTTTTACATACCGTGAGATCCCCATAGACCACAATGGACTGATTGGTTTCAACAGGCAAAAAATCACAGAGTTAATGCACTAGCCCATTTGTTCCCCATACCATACACTTATCCTGGAGGCTGACATCACACTCAGCCTCCAATAGCATTCAGACAAGCTAAAATTCAAAAGTTTAATGTAATAATGTATTAATGGTTCTTTGTATATATCAAACACGGTATCCGCACACTGTACCTTGGACCTGAGGAAGGAGGGAGCCCCTCCGAAACGCGTAGTCCTTATGTAGTTTCACTTTTTATGATAATAATAAAAAGTTTGATACAAGCTACTCCTGACTCCCGTGTCATCACGCTCACAGTGCCGAAGTCGGTTTTCTCTGGAAAAACAAGGGAACCCCTGGCGGATTCCCGTCCTCCACATCTGTATCCCTGCAATACGATTAAAATGATACCCATGTCTAGATACCTTTATATTTTTGTACAAAATCAGTAATCTAAAATTGCCCTATTTTGACCACCTATAACTTTTTCATTTTTCGTATATAGGGCGGTATTAGGGCTAATTTTTTGCGTGTCATCTGTACTTTTTATCAATACCACATTTGCATATTTAAAACTTTTAGATCGTTTTTATAATTTTTTTGGGGAATAAAATGTGACTAAAAAGCAGCATTTTGGGATTTTTCAATTATTTATGTTTACGCTGTTCACTGTACGGGACCATTAATATTATATTTTGATAGTTCGGACATTTACGAACGCGTCGATACCAAATATGTTTATTAAAAAAATTTACGTTTTTTGTGGGTAAAATGGGAAAAACGAACAATCTACATTTTTATTGGGGGAGGGGATTTTTCACTTTTTTTTATTACTTACACAACATAGCCATTTAGCCTCAAGACAAGCGCAGATCCTTCCTAAGCATGTCCATTACTGTCTGCCATGTATGTACTAAAATCACCTTATGGTGACTAACCCCTTTAATTTATATGCTACATTTTATTTTATGCTATACATTTAATAATAAATAATTCAACTAGTCATATCTTGTGCATTTTTACAATTTATGTACCTTGAGGACTGTTCAGCCAATTCACTTTTATTTTCATTTTTTGCACGACGGGTACGTGCAACACAGGTTATCTCGGTATATAATCTTTTTTAGTGGTGTGAGCCTTTCACAATTTTTTTTTTTTTTTTACCTATTTTACCTATTGTGTAAATGTGACTGTGTTCATAGGTCAGTAGTAATCACATTCATTGGATAGGTCAAACTTAATCACATTCATTTGGACTTTCAGTTTGTCTGTGTTCTTATGACTTGTCTATATAATAATGTTCATTAATTCAGATGCCTATCTAGAAATCACATCTGCCTTTTAATTAATCCAGCTTTAATATTGTGGATAATAAGTGGACAATAAGATCACTCAGAATATTATGCATGTTTCCAGAGGATAAATAGCATGGAATCAAGCCCCTTTGGCCTTTAAAGAGAATGGATCATCAGAAAATGACCTATAGTTTAAAGGGGTACTCCAGTGGAAAACTTTTTTTTTTTTTTAAAGCAACTGGTGCCAGAAAGCTAAACAGATTTGTAAATCACTTCTATTAAAAATCCTAATCCTTCCAGTACATATTAGCTACAGAATACTACAAAGAAAATTATTTTCTTTTTTTAACAAAGAGCTCTCTGGTGTTCTGGTTTGAATAATTTAAATGGGTGTGCAACACATCCTTAAAGGGATTGTCATGAGAAAATAACATTTTTCCACAGCTGGGGATGTGAAAATAATAAACATACTATACTCACCCCCTCCGGTCCTCCCCAGCTGCTGCACCTATGCTCCTGGTCCTCTTCTGGTCTCTGCATAGTGTGGGTTCTGTGTCATACTGACCCCAAAGGACCTGCCCATTCAGCTTATTAGTGACTAAGGAGGGCAGGTCAGGAGGAAATAAAACCCAGAAGAGGAAAATTCCAGGGAGGTACCAGTACCATTAGTACAGCAGTTGCAGGGGACTAGAGAAGGAGAGTATATGTGTTTATTATATTTACACCACCTCCAGCTGTGGAGAACATTTTTTGTTTTCCCCAAACAAGAAGGAGAGTCTCCCACCAATGACCCTATTGTAAACTGGAGGTGAGAGTGGAACAAATATTCAACACCCTGCATGGTCACTACACTTCTAAAGAACCATAATGTGAATGTGTACAGGTAAACAAACACACACAGGTATACAAGAACGGTACCTTGAGGACTGCCTTATAGACAGCATTGACATGAAATGTGCATTAAGTCGGGCAGGCTTTTTTTCTTTCTCCTCCATAACATTCATATTTGGATATGAAATAAAGAATTTCCAGCACAGGATACAATGCAACAGGTTCTTTATTCCGGATCACATGGAATGCACAGAAAATACCAACGCGTTTCGGGTCCAGCTTGAACCGAAACGCGTTGGTGTTTTCTGTGCATTCCATTTGATCCGGAATAAAGAACCTGTTGCATTGTGTCCTGTGCTGGAAATTCTTTCTTTCATATTGCTGTATGGACCGGGAACACTGCCGGTCAATCTGGGCACAGGTGTGAGCATTAGCAGAGGAGAGCCGTCAGTTCTGTTTTACTTTGATTCATACTTGGATAGGCCTAGCATGCATGTTTACTACAATAGGGAGTGGGGAATAAGTGTCACATTGGCAACACTTGCTTGCCTGGTAAATGTTACCGCAATATGTCAGGTGACAGTCCATATACATATATATATACACTGTTACGCCGAGCGCTCCGGGTCCCCGCTCCTCCCCGGAGCGCTCGCTACACTCTCCTCACTGCAGCGCTCCGGTCAGATCCACTGACCCGGGGCGCTGCGATACCGCATCCAGCCGGGATGCGATTCGCGATGCGGGTGGCGCCCGCTCGCGATGCGCACCCCGGCTCCCGTACCTGACTCGCTCTCCGTCGGTCCTGTCCCGGCGCGCGCGGCCCCGCTCCCTAGGGCGCGCGCGCGCCGGGTCTTTGCGATTTAAAGGGCCACTGCGCCGCTGATTGGCGCAGTGGTTCCAATCAGTATCTTCACCTGTGCACTTCCCTATTAATACCTCACTTCCCCTGCACTTCCTTGCCGGATCTTGTTGCCATTGTGCCAGTGAAAGCGTTTCCTTGTGTGTTCCTAGCCTGTGTTCCAGACCTCCTGCCGTTGCCCCTGACTACGATCCTTGCTGCCTGCCCCGACCTTCTGCTACGTCCGACCTTGCTTCTGTCTACTCCCTTGTACCGCGCCTATCTTCAGCAGTCAGAGAGGTTGAGCCGTTGCTAGTGGATACGACCTGGTCACTACCGCCGCAGCAAGACCATCCCGCTTTGCGGCGGGCTCTGGTGAAAACCAGTAGTGACTTAGAACCGATCCACTAGCACGGTCCACGCCAATCCCTCTCTGGCACAGAGGATCCACTACCTGCCAGCCGGCATCATGACAGTAGATCCGGCCATGGATCCCGCTGAAGTTCCTCTGCCAGTTGTCGCTGACCTCACCACGGTGGTCGCCCAGCAGTCACAACAAATAGCGCAACAAGGCCAACAGCTGTCTTAACTGACCGTGATGCTACAGCAGCTACTACCACAGCTTCAGCAATCATCTCCTCCGCCAGCTCCTGCACCTCCTCCGCAGCGAGTGGCCGCTTCTGGTCTACGACTATCCTTGCCGGATAAATTTGATGGGGACTCCAAGTTTTGCCGTGGCTTTCTTTCCCAGTGTTCCCTGCACTTGGAGATGATGTCGGACCAGTTTCCTACTGAAAGGTCTAAGGTGGCTTTCGTAGTCAGCCTTCTGTCTGGAAAAGCTCTATCATGGGCCACACCACTCTGGGACCGCAATGACCCCGTCACTGCCTCTATACACTCCTTCTTCTCGGAAATTCGAAGTGTCTTTGAGGAACCTGCCCGAGCCTCTTCTGCTGAGACTGCCCTGTTGAACCTGGTCCAGGGTAATTCTTCCGTTGGCGAGTACGCCGTACAATTCCGTACTCTTGCTTCAGAATTATCCTGGAATAATGAGGCCCTCTGCGCGACCTTTAAAAAAGGCCTATCCAGCAACATTAAGGATGTTCTGGCCGCACGAGAAATTCCTGCTAACCTACATGAACTCATTCATCTAGCCACTCGCATTGACATGCGTTTTTCCGAAAGGCGTCAGGAGCTCCGCCAGGATATGGACTTTGTTCGCACGAGGCGTTTTTTCTCCCCGGCTCCTCTCTCCTCTGGTCCCCTGCAATCCGTTCCTGTGCCTCCCGCCGTGGAGGCTATGCAGGTCGACCGGTCTCGCCTGACACCTCAAGAGAGGACACGACGCCGCATGGAGAATCTCTGCCTGTACTGTGCCAGTACTGAACACTTCCTGAAGGATTGTCCTATCCGTCCTCCCCGCCTGGAAAGACGTACGCTGACTCCGCACAAAGGTGAGACAGTCCTTGATGTCTACTCTGCTTCTCCACGTCTTACTGTGCCTGTGCGGATATCTGCCTCTGCCTTCTCCTTCTCTACTATGGCCTTCCTGGATTCCGGATCTGCAGGAAATTTTATTTTGGCCTCTCTCGTCAACAGGTTCAACATCCCGGTGACCAGTCTCGCCAGACCCCTCTACATCAATTCTGTAAACAACTCAAGATTAAATTAAACTTTTCTTCTGCATATCATCCTCAATCTAATGGACAAGTAGAAAGAATTAACCAGGTCTTGGGTGATTATTTACGACATTTTGTTTCCTCCCGCCAGGATGATTGGGCAGATCTTCTACCATGGGCCGAATTCTCGTATAACTTCAGAGTCTCTGAATCTTCCTCCAAATCCCCATTTTTCGTGGTGTACGGCCGTCACCCTCTTCCCCCCCTCCCTACCCCCTTGCCCTCTGGTCTGCCCGCTGTGGATGAAATTTCTCGTGATCTTTCCATCATATGGAGAGAGACCCAAAATTCTCTCTTACAGGCTTCATCACGCATGAAGAAATTTGCGGATAAGAAAAGAAGAGCTCCTCCCATTTTTTCTCCTGGAGACAAGGTATGGCTCTCCGCTAAATATGTCCGCTTCCGTGTCCCTAGCTACAAGTTGGGACCACGCTATCTTGGTCCTTTCAAAATTTTGTGCCAGATTAATCCTGTCTCTTACAAACTTCTTCTTCCTCCTTCTCTTCGTATTCCTAATGCCTTTCACGTTTCTCTTCTTAAACCACTCATCATCAACCGTTTCTCTCCCAAACTTGTTTCCCCCACTCCTGTTTCCGGCTCCTCGGACGTCTTCTCCGTCAAAGAGATTCTGGCATCCAAGAAGGTCAGAGGGAAAACCTTTTTTTTAGTTGATTGGGAGGGTTGTGGTCCAGAAGAGAGATCCTGGGAACCTGAGGACAATATTCTAGACAAAAGTCTGATCCTCAGGTTCTCAGGCTCTAAGAAGAGGGGGAGACCCAAGGGGGGGGGGTACTGTTACGCCGAGCGCTCCGGGTCCCCGCTCCTCCCCGGAGCGCTCGCTACACTCTCCTCACTGCAGCGCTCCGGTCAGATCCACTGACCCGGGGCGCTGCGATACCGCATCCAGCCGGGATGCGATTCGCGATGCGGGTGGCGCCCGCTCGCGATGCGCACCCCGGCTCCCGTACCTGACTCGCTCTCCGTCGGTCCTGTCCCGGCGCGCGCGGCCCCGCTCCCTAGGGCGCGCGCGCGCCGGGTCTTTGCGATTTAAAGGGCCACTGCGCCGCTGATTGGCGCAGTGGTTCCAATCAGTATCTTCACCTGTGCACTTCCCTATTAATACCTCACTTCCCCTGCACTTCCTTGCCGGATCTTGTTGCCATTGTGCCAGTGAAAGCGCTTCCTTGTGTGTTCCTAGCCTGTGTTCCAGACCTCCTGCCGTTGCCCCTGACTACGATCCTTGCTGCCTGCCCCGACCTTCTGCTACGTCCGACCTTGCTTCTGTCTACTCCCTTGTACCGCGCCTATCTTCAGCAGTCAGAGAGGTTGAGCCGTTGCTAGTGGATACGACCTGGTCACTACCGCCGCAGCAAGACCATCCCGCTTTGCGGCGGGCTCTGGTGAAAACCAGTAGTGACTTAGAACCGATCCACTAGCACGGTCCACGCCAATCCCTCTCTGGCACAGAGGATCCACTACCTGCCAGCCGGCATCGTGACATACACTATATCAGTGGAACCCCCACTGGCATGTAGGGTTAGCTGATATGGGGCTATGCAGCCTTCAGCACAGACTGTTGTGTGCATGAGCCCATAAAATATAGTGGCAATATGGCAACTGGCAGTCAAGACCCAGTCTGGGGATCAGTGAGGTCTCTGGGGATCAGTGAGGTCTCTGCTGGGTAATGATTCTTTTATTACATGTTTACTTTGATGTGAAAGCCCTTTTAATGAAATATGAACTTATACTCAGCTAGAAGTATATTGGTTATCCAGAACCATCCTTCGATCTAAGCCTGTAATGTTGTTTAGCAAAGCTTATGTTATTATGGAAGGTACTCTCACCAGCTGCTCATACTGTACTCCTACACTGCTTTGCAGGTTTAAATCTTCATGACTTTCTTGGGTGTCATCATGCAATACATCTTGTAGTTCAATAACATTTTGGCCAGCCAAAGGCAACGCATCCTGAAATAACACAATAGATAGTTATTAAACAGTGGTCCTGTGTATAAATATACTGTAGAACTTCACACAGGTGGAATAACCGTGACTAGGGCATTGTCTTGATTTCAAGAATAAAGCATTGGGATAAGGTGGCCCACAGAACTATAGATGAGTTTGGGTAGAGATTGAAAAAGGGAGAAGCATATAATATCACCAATATATTCCCATTATAGCAGTAAAAAATGTATTAAATGCAAAGCTTACCTGCATATGCTGGAGTGTACATGAAATGTTCTTAAGGCAGGATTTAACAGTCTTTTCCAAGCCTCTAAATATTTTTTCTTCTTTGTTGAATATCTGATCTTTCACCTATAAGGTGTTAGAGTATTATGAGCAAGGTAAGACCTTTATATACATAAAACTTCTTAAATGGGTACTGTAATTTGCAAATATGTTTTATATATGTAATGTCCCAGTACAAAGCATAGTCCTGTACTACACTTAGGCTTTGTCAGGTTGAGTCCCTCAGTGTCCTTGGGGCTCTCCTGCAGTGTCTCCCCCATAAAGAAGTTAGTGTTACTATGTCTAGCCAGTACAAGGTTATGTCTTATGTGTATATAAAGTATAAAGGACCTTTGGAGGACCAATGTAAATGTCTAAAGGACCTTTGGAGTTATCACATGTTATGTTATCACGTTACCCAGAGAGCACCAGTTAAACAGATGACCTGCAGCTTGACCTATGAGCTTCTGGCTCAGCCCCCCTTTATAAGAGGGAGAGCCATTACAATCTCTCTTCTACCAAATCTCTCTCTTACACCAGACCTTTGCTGAGGACAGCCAAGCACAGTCCTCAGATCCAGCATCCAGTACACCTGGAGGCCTCAAGCCTGCATATGTCAGTAAGTCCAGCCATCTATGTCTACTGTCTCTACCTACAACCAAGTCAAGTTACCAGTCAAGTCAAATATAGTCAGAGTGACTGCATGGAAGTCTGATCCAAAAGTGTTGCCCAAGCAAGCTGCAGTGCCCTTTCCGTGTTACTGGCTGACTCTCTGGAATTCTGAGGACAAGCAGGGCTCTGTGCAATGAGGACAAGCATGGCTCTATGCAATGAGGACAAGCATGGGTCTGTGCACTGAGGACAAGCAGGGCTATGTGCATTGAGGACAAGCAGAGCTCTGTACACTGAGGACAAGCACAGCTCTGTACACTGAGGACAAGCAGGGCTCTGTACACTAAGGACAAGCAGGTCTCTGTACACTGAGGACAAGCAGGGCTCTGTGCACTGAGGCAAGCAGGGCTCTGTGCACTGAGGACAAGCAGGGCTCTGTACATTGAGGATAAGCGGGGCTCTGTGCACTGAGGAAAAGGAGGGCTCTGTACACTGAGGACAAGCAGGGCTCTATACACTGAGGACAAGCAGGGCTCTATGCACTGAGGACAAGCAGGGCTCTGTACACTGAGGACAAGCAGGGTTCTGTACACTGAGGACAAGCAGGGCTCTGCACTGAGGACAAGCAGGGCTCTGTGCACTGAGGACAAGCAGGGTTCTATGCACTGAGGACAAGCAGGGCTCTATGCACTGAGGACAAGCAGGGCTCTGTACACTGAGGACAAGCAGGGCTCTGTGCTCTGAGGACAAGCAGGGCTCTGTACACTGAAGACAAGCAGGGCTCTGTAGACTGAGGACAAGCAGGGCTCTGTGCACTGAGGACAAGCAGGGCTCTGTACACTGAGGACAAGCAGGGCTCTATGCACTGAGGACAAGCAGGGCTCTGTGCACTGAGGACAAGCAGGG
Organism: Hyla sarda; assembly: GCF_029499605.1. NCBI lineage: Eukaryota > Metazoa > Chordata > Amphibia > Anura > Hylidae > Hyla > Hyla sarda. Next base: position 189,688,290 of record NC_079189.1, read on the forward strand.
CTCTATGCACTGAGGACAAGCAGGGCTCTATGCACTGAGGACAAGCAGAGCTCTATGCACTGAGGACAAGCAGGGCTCTATGCACTGAGGACAAGCAGGGCTCTGTGCGATGAGGCTCTGTAACACACTCTCGGCTCACACAGCAGGATAATTGACAAGCCAGGAGCCTGCACAGAGCCCTGCTTGTCCTGCCCTCACGTTCTGTATTTTGTCTCTCCCAGAGACATGCAGGCAATAGCTACCGGGACAAGACATTTTTTCACTCAAAAAATATACACATTTTTAACCAATGCATATTAAAAACATGCATATAATGGTATTATCTACATTAAATAAAAGTTTTTGCAAATGACATGTACACTTCATGTTTCAGTTGCAGAATAGTAAAATCTGAGGCCCCACTCACATGTGTTTCAGGTCTCCAACACCTGTATCGGTAAGGGCACTGTCAAAAATCTATTCGGGCATATACTACGGCATACTTGCTGCATACCCACAAGAATTAGTAGACCAACTGAAATCTAGTAGTGACTATGCTTGGTCTGTTTTACATTGGTCTGCAGGACATAGAAGTGTAATCTACCATGCATTTGAGTCGCAGAACTAGAACCTATGTCAGCAGAATGCTAACCAAACATGATCACTTCCAAATAGACCAAGTCATATTCCTGGTATTTGCCTGGATTTATACGTATGCCCTTTGTCCTTGATGTCTTGTGACTTTGATAAATCTTAGGGAAAATTTTAAGAGAAATTTTACTACTGTAGCAGTGTACCCTGGAGGCTGGTATGTCCTTTTCCTTTTTTTATTTTTTTACAAATAAGATGAAGGCAGTAAGCAGTTACTAAAGTGTAACATGCCCCTCATATAAGAAGTATATGGAAATTGAGATACTGGATATATATATATATAGCCAGTCATACGAGAGAATGGTAACACAGACAGCCCCATTCAAGCTGGGGGACAGGTGAATAGCTGTGCAGGGAAAATCTGTGAAGCAGCTGCTGCGCTCGACTAGCACTCCTGTGCTTTCACTCTAGAGATTAATAGGCCCTAGCAATATTTCATCACTTAGTATTGTGACTGTAACATATTTTCTTTATTTTTACAACATTTAAGATAATAATAACAAGAACCAGTTGAAAGATTTGCCCTTTAAATCCAAAATTCGCTTCAAACGTTACATACAGAAGTTCTTAACACGTCTTATATTCACGGGGAAGCTAAAATCTTGACTATTGTATAAAGGGTAATTGCACTTAAGGGACAAAATAGTCCTTTATTTTCTGGTTAAGTCCTTTTGGTATCTTTAGGTCAGTTTAATTATTCTGTCTTCTGGATCCTCTACATAGCAAATGCTAAGTGACAGTAGTTTACCTTAGGTCTGAATAAAACACCAGAAAACAGGTTTTTTAAAGGATGTGGGAATTTATCCTTGAGTTAAGAGCTTTTTTGTTGTTGTAGAAGAGTTGCTAAATTTGCGCGAATATCTGCAACTTTTCAGCAGCTTTTGATATGATTTTGTCTTTTTAATTTTAATTAATTTTTTTTTTTAACCCCTTAAGGACGCAGGACGTAAATGTACGTCCTGGTGAGGTGGTACTTAACGCACCAGGACGTACATTTACGTCCTGTGCATAACCGCGGGCATCAGAGCGATGCCCGTGTCATGCGCGGCTGATCCCGGCTGCTGATCGCAGCCAGGGACCCACCGGCAATGGCCGACGCCCGCGATCTCGCGGGCGTCCGCCATTAACCCCTCAGGTTCTGGGATCAATACAGATCCCGGCATCTGCGGCAGTTCGCGATTTAAATGAACGATCGGATCGCCCGCAGCGCTGCTGCGGGGATCCGATCATTCAGAATGCTGGACGGAGGTCCCCTCTCCTTCCTCCGTCCGGCTCCCGGCGTCTCCTGCTCTGGTCTGTGATCGAGCAGACCAGAGCAGGAGATGACCGATAATACTGATCTGTTCTATGTCCTATACATAGAACAGATCAGTATTAGCAATCATGGTATTGCTATGAATAGTCCCCTATGGGGACTATTCAAGTGTAAAAAAAAATGTAAAAAAAATGTAAAAGTAAAAGTAAAAAAAAAGTGAAAAATCCCCTCCCCCAATAAAAAAGTAAAACGTCCGTTTTTTCCTATTTTACCCCCAAAAAGCGTAAAAAACATTTTTTATAGACATATTTGGTATCGCCGCGTGCGTAAATGTCCGAACTATTAAAATAAAATGTTATTTATCCCGTACGGTGAACGGCGTGAACGAAAAAAAAAAAAGTCCAAAATTCCTACTTTTTTAATACAAGTTTTAATAAAAGTTTTTTATATGCAAATGTGGTATCAAAAAAAAATTACAGATCATGGCGCAAAAAATGAGCCCCCATACCGCCACTTATACGGAAAAATAAAAAAGTTAGAGGTCATCAAAATAAAGGGATTATAAACGTCCTAATTTGGTTAAAAAGTTTGTGATTTTTTTTAAGCGCAACAATAATATAAAAGTATATAATAATGGGTATCATTTTAATCGTATTGACCCTCAGAATAAAGAACACATGTCATTTTTACCATAAATTGTACGGCGTGAAAACAAAACCTTCCAAAATTAGCAAAATTGCATTTTTCGTTTTAATTTCCCCACAAAAATAGTGTTTTTTGGTTGCGCCATACATTTTATGATATAATGATTGATGTCATTACAAAGGACAACTGGTCGCGCAAAAAACAAGCCCTCATAATAGTCTGTGGATGAAAATATAAAAGAGTTATGATTTTTAGAAGGCGAGGAGGAAAAAATTTAAACGTAAAAATTAAATTGTCTGAGTCCTTAAGGCCAAAATGGGCTGAGTCCTTAAGGGGTTAAACAGATGCAATTTTTGGCTCAATGCCCTGAATTAAACCGCAAGCATATACCAGTCCAGACCTGGCTTATTAATGAGACTGTGAAGAGCATTTTTAAAAAGTTGCATAATTTTGCACAGCGGGGGAATCATACACAGAGGTTTACTGAAGTTTTAGTTTAAAATGTGTTCTAGGACCATATTTATCACATGCTGTGCAACCATTTACTAAATTTGGTGCATGTACACATTGCTACTAAACAAAAAGACGAATCCCCAACATTGATAAGTTCTCCCTGATGTACAGTATATGTGCTTGGACTAAAGACTAGCGTTCCTGTAAGTGGTACGTGCCTGTTCTCTACCAGTCAGGATCTTCAGGTGGCTGGTCACTCTCTTTGACTTCTTTGTAATTGAGTGAATACTGAGCTTGGAAAGTTTGTCTTTCAGAGATTCTTCTTCATCTACCCTCCTGTACTTCAGCACTGTAAAAATAACAGATATCAAAAGGCATCAAATATTACCCCACAGATGTTAAAGGGCAAGCAGCTTCTGTAATGTTATATTGACATGGATGTCAAAAAGCCCTTAGCCCGGACTCTAGAAGATAATGAATCAATTTATAATAAGTCTTCACAGAAGAGGAACAGTTTCTGGCCGCAGACTTTAGGCGTGAAGCCGCAGTACAATGAAGCTTGTGCCGTGGTTCTTTTGTGTCTCACAGTTTAACAGGCCCGAAGTCACCGGTTATGAAATTAGAAAATACAAGACACTACAAATGTTGACATTTATATGTCTGGAATATGGCATATATATATATATATATATATATATATATATATATATATTCTGTCTGGACGTTAAAGGGGTATTCCAGGTAAAAACTTTTATATATACTGACTCCAGAAAGTTAAACAGATTTGTAAATTACTTCTATTAAAAAATCTTAATCCTTCTAATAATTATCAGTTGCTGAAGTTGAGTTGTTCTTTTCTGTCTGGCAACAGTGCTCTCTGCTGACATCTCTGCTTGTCTCGGAAACTGCACAGAGTAGAAGAGGTTTGCTATGGGGATTTGCTTCTACTCTGGACAGCTCCCGAGACACGTGTCATCAGGGAGCACTTAGACAGAAAAGAACAACTCAACTTCAGCAGCTCATAAGTACTGAAAGGATTAAGATTTTTTAACAGAAGTTATTTACAAATCTGCTTAACTTTCCGGAGCCATTTGATACATATATACATATAAAAAAGTTTTTTCCTGGATAACCCCTTTAACAGTTGCCAGAATAGATATAGACATATGGCATTTTATGTGCTGGGACAAGGGGCATAGGAATAGAAGTGCAGCAGTTTTTTTAAACGGCACATGGTAGGTGAGGGGACTCTGTTACAGATGTCACATTGGATTTAGGAGCTTTAGGTGGGACCCAATGTCACTGCACTCATCTATCTACAGCCTTTATCTACTGTAGCAAACAACAAGTCCCTGCCTTTCCCAATGCCACCTGCCTGGTTATGTGTCCTGTGCTGTATTTCAGTATAAGAAACGTGCAGATGACTAAGTTTGTCTGTGCGGCAGAACTTATATAATGTGTCACTTAATATAATACCTATACAAAAATTAAATAAGAACCATTCGGCCCATTTAATATGCTCAATATTCTGAATACTATCAAAAGTCCCTTGTCTTATCTTATATCAGGATAACCTTATGCCTATCCCATGCATGCTTAACCTCCTTTACTGTATTTGCAGCGACCACTTCTACAGGAAGGTTATTCCATGAATCCCCTACCTGATATTACTGCATAAACCTTTTCCCTTTCATTTAAAATTACTGTCCAGTAATGCATAAGGGAAAAGGGATATAGGCCAATGCTATTGAAACTTTTTAGGGTATGTTCACACTGAGGAATTGGAGAGGAGTTTCCACGAGTAATCTGCTCGCTTTTCCCTCTCCAAATCATTCAGCAGTGAAATCCCCATAGAGCTGTGCAGAATTTCTGCCCCTCAGTTCACACTGAGGAATTTCCTCAAGCAGAATTCTGACGAGGAAGTTTGTTCCGCTTGAAGAAAGAACATGTTCTTTCTTTCAGGCAGAATCAGCGTCGTTCTCCCATAGAGATCAATGTTATATATTTTTTTCAGTCAGAAGCATTTCCACGCGGAATTCACGCGGAATTGGTGCAGAATTCGCGCGGAATTTGTGCGGAATTCGCACGGAATTTCCGCATGAAAAAAATAAATAAAAAATTTATGAATAGAAATACTTTATACTCCTCCTCCGCATGAAACCTGCATTTCCACGCGGAATTCCGCGCGATTTCCACGCCAATTTTGCGCGAAATTCTGCGCAAAATCTCTGTGAGTTCTTGTGGAAAAGTAATAATATTTTGAGGCAGAAAATTTCTGCTTGAATTCCGCCCCAATTCCTCAGTGTGAACATACCCTTAAGCAGCACATTCTGTTTAGTATAGTACTGTTTAGTACTTTCTGTTTAGTACAGTACTGTTTAGTACATTCTGTTAAGTACAGTACTGTTTAGTACATTCTGTTAAGTACAGTACTGTTTAGTACTTTCTGTTTAGTACAGTACTGTTTAGTACTTTCTGTTTAGTACAGTAGTACATTCTGTTTAGTACAGTACTGTTTAGTACTCTCTGTTTAGTAAAGTACTGTTTAGTACATTCTGTTTAGTACAGTAGTACATTCTGTTTAGTACAGTACTGTTTAGTACATTCTGTTTAGTACAGTACTGTTTAGTACTTTCTGTTTAGTACAGTACTGTTTAGTAGATTCTGTTAAGTACAGTATTGTTTAGTACTTTCTGTTTAGTACAGTACTGTTTAGTACATTCTGTTAAGTACAGTATTGTTTAGTACTTTCTGTTTAGTACAGTACTGTTTAGTACAGTATTGTTTAGTACATTCTGTTTAGTACAGTAGTACATTCTGTTTAGTACATTCTGTTTAGTACATTCTGTTTAGTACAGTACTGTTTAGTACAGTACTGTTTAGTACTTTCTGTTTAGCACAGTACTGTTTAGTACATTCTGTTAAGTACAGTACTGTTTAGAACATTCTGTTTAGTACAGTACTGTTTAGTACATTCTGTTTAGTACAGTACTGTTTACTACTTTCTGTTAAGTACAGTACTGTTTAGTACATTCTGTTAAGTACAGTACTGTTTAGTACATTCTGTTTAGTACAGTACTGTTTAGTACATTCTGTTTAGTACATTCTGTTTAGTACAGTAGTACATTCTGTTTAGTACAGTACTGTTTAGTACTTTCTGTTTAGTACAGTACTGTTTAGTACATTCTGTTAAGTACAGTACTGTTTAGTACATTCTGTTAAGTACAGTACTGTTTAGTACATTCTTTTTTTTATATATATAATTTATTTTATTTTAAATATAAAACTGTACAATCCATTGTATTCCACTGTCCCCAACCATAAATACAACATTAATCACATTAATCGTCCCAAGAAAAAAAAAAGATTTAAATCAGTACATTCTGTTTAGTACAGTACTGTTTAGTACATTGTGTTTAGTACATTCTGTTAAGTACAGTACTGTTTAGTACATTCTGTTAAGTACAGTACTGTTTAGTACTTTCTGTTTAGTACATTACTGTTTAGTACATTCTGTTTAGTACAGTAGTACATTCTGTTTAGTACAGTACTGTTTAGTACTTTCTGTTTAGTACAGTACTGTTTAGTACTTTCTGTTTAGTACAGTACTGTTTAGTACTTTCTGTTTAGTACAGTACTGTTTAGTACATTCTGTTAAGTACAGTACTGTTTAGTACATTCTGTTAAGTACAGTACTGTTTAGTACATTCTGTTTAGTACAGTACTGTTTAGTACTTTCTGTTTAGTACAGTACTGTTTAGTACATTCTGTTTAGTACAGTACTCTTTAGTACATTCTGTTTAGTACAGTACTGTTTAGTACATTCTGTTAAGTACAGTACTGTTTAGTACTTTCTGTTTAGTACAGTACTGTTTAGTACATTCTGTTAAGTACAGTATTGTTTAGTACTTTCTGTTTAGTACAGTACTGTTTAGTACAGTACTGTTTAGTACATTCTGTTTAGTACAGTAGTACATTCTGTTTAGTACATTCTGTTTAGTACATTCTGTTTAGTACAGTACTGTTTAGTACTTTCTGTTTAGTACAGCACTGTTTAGTACTTTCTGTTTAGTACAGTACTCTTTAGTACATTCTGTTTAGTACAGTACTGTTTAGTACATTCTGTTAAGTACAGTACTGTTTAGTACTTTCTGTTTAGTACAGTACTGTTTAGTACTTTCTGTTTAGTACAGTACTGTTTAGTACTTTCTGTTTAGTACAGTACTGTTTAGTACTTTCTGTTTAGTACAGTACTGTTTAGTACATTCTGTTAAGTACAGTACTGTCTAGTACTTTCTGTTTAGTACAGTACTGTTTAGTACTTTCTGTTTAGTACAGTACTGTTTAGTACTTTCTGTTTAGTACATTCTGTTTAGTACAGTACTCTTTAGTACATTCTGTTTAGTACAGTACTGTTTAGTACTTTCTGTTTAGTACAGTACTGTTTAGTACATTCCGTTTAGTACAGTACTGTAGTCACTGTCCGATCTGGAATATGCATGAACTGCTGTGAACACTAGAGGTAAGTGGTACCTCTAGTGTATGAAGGAAGAGGAGGGCAGCGATTATGCATGCAGCAAGGAGTGGCAGTCTTTTCGGACATGGCCGAGGGGGTGGCGGTAAGACAGGGAAGCTGAACAGCCAGGGACATGTGACACAAGTATCTGTTTAGGTTCTGCACTGCGTAATGGGGCAGATTTAATGGCCCAGCGGCAGCTGCAGCAGTTAGCGCCAATGGATAGCCATTTGGACAATGGCCCCAACATTCACAGGTATCACAAGTCGATGCTGTATTCAACATACGATGAGCTCTTGGAGCCCATTGTATGTTGAAACTATCATATGTCTGGCCATCGTATGCTGAGGAACCACTGTATTAATTTTTTTTTATCATATCCTCTGTTATATAGTTCTCCATTGGAATAGAAACATCACTATTAAAATTTGTCAGAGAAGCTTAATATGAAAAGATATACCAGCTGCTACAGAACCTCTTTAAGGATAAAAGAAGTTTATGTCAATAAACCAAATGTTATGATTTGCAGATGCTAAGCAAAAAAGAGAAGAGAGAAAACAGAAAGGAGTAAGGCTATATTCACATTAGCATTGTTAAAATCTGTTATGAAATGTCCGTTATTGACACATGATGGAGGTCACTCATAACTGATATACTGATGTTAACGTAAGTAAAATGGTAAAAGATTTTCTAAAACTTGCATATAAAAAATGGAACTTCCGATATTAGCCATTAAAACATCCGTTAAAGAGGTACTCCAATTAACAATTTTTTTTAAATCAACTGGTGCCAGAAAGTTAAACAGATTTGTAAATTACTTCTATTTAAAAATCTTAATCCTTCCAGTACTTATCAGCTGCTGTATGCTCCACAGGAAGTTCTTTTCTTTTTGAATTTCTTTTCTGTCTGACCATAGTGCTCTCGGCTGACACCTCTGTCCATGTCAGGAACTGTCCAGAGTAGAAGAAAATCCATATAGCAAACATCTCCTGCTCTGGACAGTTCCTAAAATGGACAGAGGTATTAGCAGAGAGCACTGTGGTCAGACAGAAAGGAAATTCAAAAAGAAAATAACTTCCTGTGGAGCATACAGTAGGTGATAAGTACTGGAAGGATAAAGATTTTTACATAGAAGTAATTTACAAATCTGTTTAACTCTCTTGCACCAGTTGATTAAAAAAAAATATTTTCCAGTGGAGTACCCCTTTAATGTCAACAAAGACTGGGCCCTGGAGTGGGCAGCAACCTACTGCAGTTCCAAGAATAACTTAGTTACCTGCATATATTATTTCTTAATGTAAATAAACATAGTAGTGGAAAATTTAATTCTGTTACTGTACCTAAATCCTTCCTTCTCTTGAGTTCATTGATGTTGCCATTCATATCTTTGATGGCTGTAAAGGCTTCCTGCAGTGTCCTGTAGTCTGGGTGACATGAGGGAGTGGAGTTCAGTAGTTCACAAAGTAACAGAGGGTATTTCATGACTCTTTGGATTGGCTTAATCATCAGGGATCCCATGTCTAGCAGATTCGGTTTACCTCTATGGAACAAAAATAGGGCTGTGTTTTACAATGAGCAGCAATGCATTTTAAGACAAGAAGACAATGAGACATAAACAGCAGACAATAGCTACTCTTAAAGGGAACCTGTCACCAGTTTTATGTTGCCCAAACCACGGGCAGCATAAAACTGGTAAAGGTAGCACAATCCTGACACACTATGAATAGCGAAATCTTAGTAAAAAATGTTCAAAGGGACCTAGGTTAGTAGTCACGGGAGATGGTCCCCATGGCTGCTTTCCACTCTGCCAGCCCTGAGAAATGTGTGTATAGAGACACGTCACTTGTGGGGCAGAGGGCAGCTGCAAAGGCCCTTCCCAATGACCTGTTCCAAAGGTCCCAGCAGCATTTTTAAACCATGATTTCTCTACGTGTATCAAAGTAATTCAAAGAGTGTTGGGATCATGATCCCTGAACCAGTTTCACGCTTCCTGCACCAGTTTTGTGCTGCTTGTGGTTTGGCAACATAAAACTTGTAGCAGGTTCCCTTTAACATTAAAATATATTATCTATACATTTCATGAACTTGGCTATACTGTTTAATTGTTTTGCTATAATAATGCCATATTGAACAGGCCCATATATTTCCAATAATTTAAAAGTGCCCATATATTTCCAGTAATTGTCGGCTGAACATTTGTTTGGCCAATAGTTATTTCTCCTAACCTTCCCATACAAATGGACTTTTGCATTGGTTTGGGTGGGGAAGATCCAGACAGCTTGACCTGTGAGATACTCTGCAGAAAATATGATCCAGGCTCCCTATGTTACCAGAGGGCACCACTGGCTAGATGGGAAGGTGCTGAGCTTGGACATATATTCTAGCATTTGAATCAGTGGTTTGGGGTTCTTCGTATAATTTTGCAAAACTGCAGCCCTTGTCACTATGATAAAAATTTGTTGTGAGTACTATCCTATCTAAAACATTTCACTAAAAGTCAGTTAAAAAAATACTTACTGCTCTTCATATATTTTTCTGTGAAAAAAAGAAAAATAGATAACGTTAGCTTAAATAATTATAGCTTTTTATGCGCAAAAGAACACAATTTCAAGATATCATGTCAACTATAAATATTAATTTAAATCCATATTTACATACATTTCCTTTTTTAAAAGGACTATTTTGCAGTAAGGCCAAGGACAGCATTACCCCATAGTATGCACACTTAGATAGGCTACTAACCTACCTATGGTGCATAAAAAGTCCGGTATGTACACATGAGTATACATTTCAAAGAAAGAACACCACAAAAACACCACAAAAAACACACATTTTCCATCTCATATTGACATTACTATTGAAACTTCTTTAACAGGAATTGTTCATACATCCGTGTGTTTTTCAAAAAACTGCGCAGAGAAAAGAAGTGACATTTCACCGTTCCACTTGGAAACTCACGTTAAAATAGGTGGGAACTTGACAAACACACCTCAAAAGCCACATAAAAAACCACATCAAAAATAGCATCAAAATCTGCACAGCACATTTCATGCTAAATTTCGAGGTTGTTTTCTAGAGACATAACTAACAATGTAACCAAGGATACCATATGTGTTGGCAGATGGAGTGACCGCGCTTTATTGTTATTCATAACTTACAAAACATTCACTTAAAATTAGTTAAAAAATAGAATGCTGTGTAATAAAGTGTATGTTTACCTATAAATTATTTAATAGGTTTATATAAACTAGACATCATTTTAAGCAAAAAGAATTGTAATAGTAATCTACAGACTGAGAACTGCATTCAGTATTCTGCCGGTAGCCACTTAGAACCACTTTGGTACTGACCAACCAGAATACTAGCAAAACCTTCAATGGGCCCAGGTCCCTTTACAATAGTGGACTTCTAAAACAATATGGTGGAGCCAAATACAACTCCATGTGTCACTAGGGTCTTATTGATGATATATCTGATGTATGCAATAATAACAACAAAGATTGCAATGTAAGTAAAAATGGGTGTGCACATGTTCTGTATAGATGAAAGGTGGGCCCTTAGAATAATAGCTATAGAACCACAGTCCAACGATGCTTAGCACCAGTCAACGCTGTGAAGGATCCTTAAAGGGGCACAGATTTGATTTTTTTTTTCAAATTTCTTTCCAGTCTGACTGCCACCTCTGTCCATGTCAGGAACTGTCCAGAGCAGGAGCAGTTTGCTATAGAGATTTTTCCTACTGTAGTCAGTTCCTAACACAGACAGAGGTGTCAGCAGGGAGCACTGTGGTCACACTGCAAAGAACAACTCAACTTCCTCTGGAGCATACAACAGCTGATAAGTACTGGAAGGTTTTAAATGTTTAAACAATAGTAATTTATACATTTATATAACTTTCTGGCACCAGTTGTTTTGAAAATATTTTTTTCCCCTCCGAAGTACCCTATTAATTTTTTTTCTGACCCCTCAAATTTTTATTTTAGGCTTATGGTTTCTTCCTTCTTACTTTCTCCTTCTAAGACCCATACATTTTTTCTTTCCACTGAGTTTTTGTGGGAAAAAGTTGCAACAAAATTATTTGTAGGACAAAATAAAAAAAATAAAAATGTAATTGCACAATTTTGTGGGGCAATAAGTTTTTCTGAGTTTACCATATGGTAAAACTCACATGTTACATTTGTGATAAATCTGGCACATTCTTGGCCTGATTTACATAGCGGAAGATTTGCAGGAAACATGGCAGGACATTCCATAAATGGCAAGTGCTATTCCGCAAACAGTATGCCCTGCCAGCACTAGGACCACTCGGAAATGTGGCATCTCCATAGACGGCAATGCATTTCCAAGCAGATTCATATATTACATTTCTCCAGCGGATTCTACTTGGAAATTCAGCCATGTGAACATAGCCAAGTTTACACAGTATAAAAACAGTTTTTATTTATCTCCCCATGGCAAATTTCTGTGTTCTAAAATTATTCATCAGGCTCATGGCTGATATAGACAATATAGCACAACAAAATTACATTCTCATTGCAGACACTGGTTGCTGGAAAACGTGAGATCATTGATGAGAAACCAGCAGAACACCACAAGTGTAAATGAGAATGACTGTAAGACCTGATGTAACCCAAGATCAATACATGATAATAAAGCAGAGGACTGGCAAATTTCCAGTATAGAAAGATATAAGCTGTGAAAGGTGTCTCTAAAGATGTTTTTACTTAAAGGGGTATTCCAGGAATTTTTTTGATTTGAATATGCTACAGGGGCTGTAAAGTTCATAATATGGTGTCTGTACCTGTGTGTGACGGTTTTCTCACAATTCTTCTGTGCTTTTCACTCCAATATTTATTTTTACCAGCATAAAAAATTACTGTTGTCTCAGATTTTTCCCAGCTTGCAATGCGGCTGAGACCTGACTCACTAGTCAGCTGATGACAGGGAGCCTGTCTGCTTCAATGGGTGGAGGGATCAATCTGCAACAGCTGAAGTCACCCTGATTGAAAACCACAGGTCTTTTGATGAATGCAGCTCATCTATGTTTCAATGGGTGGGGTGGCTGATGTGTGGGAGGGAGGAAAATGGAATTGTGGGATTTGTAGTCAAAAAAAGAAAATTCAAACAGGAAATACCAGTTCACAAAAAGCTATCCACAGTGTTATGATAATCTCACAACATGGCCATTTAGCCCCAAGACAAGCGCAGATCCTTGCTAAGACATTACTGTCTGCCAGGTACATACTAAAATAACCTTATCGTGGATAACCCCTTTAAGAACTAGCACTAGCATCATCCCCTAGGTAAATGTACAAAACCTTAAAGTGTACCTGTCATTATAAAAAAAAATTGGGGGGGGGGGGGGACGGGGACAAATGCATTCAGATGATGGTACCTGAGGTAGACCAGCTTCTCCTGTGCCAGGTACGGGGCAAAAAATTACTCCGACACAAGATTATGGATAACTGGTTTGCTTTACTGTGGTTGAAAAGATGGTACAATCCGTTACAGCCCAGATAAGTGTGAAGGAGATGCAAGGTGAACTTTGGGAAGCTTATTGGCTTTCTGGGACTTATAGTTGATTGTGCTGTTCTGTATATGATTAGCTTGACTTTTATGCAGCCCACGCTAGACTTTGGTCACTTGAACTTGACTTGAATTTATTCCTGGACTGAAGTGCTTACCGCAAGGCTTTGACTTTCACCTGGGTACTGGGGTTAACTGGTAGTTGATGCTTGGTTGCTGGACTAGGCCTCAGGCCTCCTTCAGAATCACCTCACAGACAGACTCGACACCTCACAGACAGACTTCACACTTCACCAAACTGTACCACTGCAAGAGACTGAACTGAACTCTGACCTCACTATATATGGGAGGAATTTAGAGAGGTCCCATTGGCCAGATAAGTCACCTGGTTAACCTTTGCATACTCCCCATGCAACAAGGTCCATGACAACAGGTTTCTTAAAGTAACAAGTGCATAGAAAATACCAATCCATTAACCATTGCATAACATTGCATTATACTGTGAACTATAGAGTCCTGAGGAGAGTGGTCCCAAGACGGACATTGAAGCAGCATCTGCCACACAGGATGGGCATGAGTAGAGAAGAGCACGTGATTCTGTACTGGGTCACCACACTAGTGTCCAGGAGGAAAGGATACAGGGTACTGATAGTTCTGGGTGCAGGAGCCGAAGTAGCACAGAAACGTAAGGGAATGATGTAGTTTCAGACTAGTCTTAGGGGCCGCGTAAAAGTGTTAAAGCTGGGCATATTGAAAAGTCAGAGAAGAGGGAATTGGCTACAATGTTTGAGAGAGGTTTCAAGGACGATGCAGTCAAAAGAGAGGGAAACGCAGTGACCTCGGTTCTGGTGAACGAAAGGTACGTATAGGAAGAAAAAGCTGGCAAGAAAGCCCTATTCCCAAAGAAGGAAGTAAGGGGTCCGTCAGAGGAGTAGAGGGAAAGGCGAGTCAGGTAGGAGGAAGGAGCTCGGGAGATTGAAACAGCCCTTGATTTATTCAACCTTTGGGTCTTTTTCACTAGCAGACATGTGGATAGAAAAAAATGGTACCCTTATTATTATTCTTCATTTCGGAGCCAATATACCCATATTGATTGGCTGTCCACCAATTCTGACACCCTTCCACATTTGCTATACTCCCAACATGTGGTAAGGACTTGGTCTAATCATAACATAATCAGCCGAGCTAGACTTTGTGGGCAGACCTTCTACCACTTTTTGCTGCTGAGTCATTTCTCATAAATCCCAAAGTTAAGACCGAGCACTATGATCGTGTCTGGACCCCATGGACGTCCTCCTGCTCTTGTCCTGATATTAGATATTGTAGGTCCTTGAATGAATGACCCTGCTGTGTTTCTTATATCTGCCTCTGATTCCCTCCTATGCCCTTTTGTATTTGTTGTCAGTAGTATTTTTTTTCCTGTTTGTTTATATTGTTTGATTTCCCCCTATGCTGGGTTGTAATATTATTTTGTTATGCTGATTTTTTTTTTATTTGTGAAGTTTTCCAATAAGCTGAAAACTTAACTAAAATACTTTTGGCATGTTCCATGGACCCTGACCGATCTCCATGCTCTGTGTCTATGTGAGCAAGTCCCAAAGACTTACATTAGACCATCTCAATCAAGTAACACAGAGCCGTGTGAGCACGTGCACACTTCTAACGACACATTCTACTTTTTAATATATTTCTATGACTTTTAGAACATTTTTATAATGACAGTGCTCATTAAAGTTTTATTTAAAAGAAGAGTATTATTTACACAGTAATAATTAATCTATAATTATTAAATATTACTGAATTGTGAAAATATTACTAAATTGTGAATAAATTGTAGTGTGTGTGCTGAACTACAGGGGTTCTAAATTCACAAAGCTCTGCACATAACCTTCTGGACAACACATCATCCAGTAGAGGTCACTGTAAGCCGACCACTGAAAGAGCACTCTGTACCACACTGTATATTATGTTGGTTTAAAACAGGGTTTTACCTGTAACAGTAGGGTTAAGAAATATTTCCCATAGTGACTTATGCTACTCGATCAATATCTAACACTAAAATAACAAGTATGAGTGAGTCATATTGCATTTCTGAAATCAGAACTTTTAGGGGAAATTTTCTTGTGTGACAGTGCCTAGTAAAAGTACATTTGACACTTATCAGTACAAGCATTAAAACAGATAAAACTGTACAAATAAATGTAGAAATCAAGAGTCCAATTTTATTCACATAAGCACACAAAATAAAAATACTGTGGGCAAAAAAGTATTTAGTCAGCCATCAATTGTGCAAGTTCTCCCACTTAACCCCTTGGGGACGGAGGGTTTTTCCGTTTTTGCACTTTTGTTTTTCCTCCTTACCATTTAAAAATCATCATAACCCTTTCAATTTTGCACCTAAAAATCCATAGGATGGCTAATTTGCGCCACCAATTCTACTTTGTAATGACGTCAGTCATTTTACCCAAAAATCTACAGCGAAACGGAAAAAAAAATCATTGTGTGACAAAATTGAAGAAAAAATTCAATTTCGTAAGTTTTGGGGGCTTCCGTTTCTACACAGTTAATTTTTCAGTAAAAATTACACTGTCACGATGCCGGCTGGCAGGTAGTGGATCCTCTATGCCAGAGAGGGATTGGCGAGGACCGCGCTAGTGGACCGGTTCTAAGTCACTACTGGTTTTCACCAGAGCCCGCCGCAAAGCGGGATGGTCTTGCTGCGGCGGTAGTGACCAGGTCGTATCCACTAGCAACGGCTCACCTCTCTGACTGCTGAAGATAGGCGAGGTACAAGGGAGTAGACAGAAGCAAGGTCGGACGTAGCAGAAGGTCGGGGGCAGGCGGCAAGGTTCGTAGTCAGGGTGGATAGCAGAAGTTCTGGTACACAGGCTTAGACACACAAAACGCTTTCACTAGGCACAAGGGCAACAAGATCCGGCAAGGGAGTGCAAGGGAGGAGACCAGATATAGCCAGGGAGCAGGTGGAAGCCAATTAAGCTAATTGGGCCAGGCACCAATCATTGGTGCACTGGCCCTTTAAGTCTCAGGGAGCTGGCGCGCGCGCGCCCTAGAGAGCGGAGCCGCGCGCGCCAGCATATGACAGCAGGGGACGGGAACGGGTAAGTGACCTGGGATGCGATTCGCGAGCGGGCGCGTCCCGCTGTGCGAATCGCATCCCCAACGGCCATGACAGAGCAGCGCTCCCGGTCAGCGGGACCGACCGGGGAGCTGCAGGGAGAAAGACGCCGTGAGCGCTCCGGGGAGGAGCGGGGACCCGGAGCGCTAGGCGTAACAGTACCCCCCCCCTTAGGTCTCCCCTTTTTTTTGTCCGGTGACTGCCTCCCCTGGGATGAGGACACCGGGAAGGAATGGATGGTTTCCTCAATGGCAGGCAGTACAGCAGGAGTAGGAATGGGGAGGGAGGGCAGAGGGTGAAGCTTGGCACGGGGCAGGAAGACACAAGGACGGGAGCCATGAGGGGACACAGAGGCTTGCCTGATGGGACTGGGAGGGGGGGAGAGGCATTTCCTGAGGCAGGCAGAGTCCTTAACGACCTTAGGGGGACCGGATACAGGAGGAACCACAGGGTCACGGCAGGGAGTACTGGGAACCGGTTGAAGGCAGTCCTTGGAACAAGAGGGACCCCAACTCTTGATCTCCCCAGTGGACCAATCCAGGGTTGGGGAATGGTGTTGAAGCCAGGGTAGTCCAAGGAGAATTTCGGAAGTGCAATTGGGGAGGACCAAAAATTCAATTTTCTCGTGATGAGGTCCGATGCACATTAGGAGGGGCACCGTGCGGTAACGCACGGTGCAATCCAACTTGGCTCCGTTGACCGCGGAAATGTGGAGTGGCTTGAACAGACGGGTCACCGGAATGCGGAATTTATTCACCAAGGACTCCCGAATAAAATTCCCAGAGGCACCAGAGTCCAGGCAGGCCACGGCTGAGAGGGAAGAGCTGGCTGAAGTAGAAACCCGTACAGGCACCGTGAGACGTGGAGAAGCCGACTTAGCATCAAGAGACGCCACACCCACGAGAGCTGGGTGTGAGCGTGCGTTTCCCAGACGTGGAGGACGGACAGGACAATCCACCAAAAAATGTTCGGTACTGGCACAGTACAGACAAAGATTCTCTTCCTTACGGCGATTCCTCTCTTCCAGGGTCAGGCGAGACCGATCCACTTGCATGGCCTCCTCGGCGGGAGGCCTAGGCGCAGATTGCAATGGAGACTGTGGGAGAGGTGTCCAGAGATCTAAGTCTTTTTCCTGGCGGAGCTCTTGATGCCTTTCAGAAAAACGCATGTCAATGCGAGTGGCTAGATGAATGAGTTCATGCAGGTTAGCAGGAGTCTCTCGTGCGGCCAGAACATCTTTAATGTTGCTGGATAGGCCTTTTTTAAAGGTCGCGCAGAGAGCCTCATTATTCCAGGATAGTTCAGAAGCAAGAGTACGGAATTGTATGGCGTACTCGCCAACGGAGGAATTACCCTGGACCAGGTTCAGCAGGGCAGTCTCAGCAGAAGAGGCTCGGGCAGGTTCCTCAAAGACACTTCGAATTTCCGAGAAGAAGGAGTGTACAGAGGCAGTGACGGGGTCATTGCGGTCCCAGAGCGGTGTGGCCCATGACAGGGCTTTTCCAGACAGAAGGCTGACTACGAAAGCCACCTTAGACCTTTCAGTAGAAAACTGGTCCGACATCATCTCCAAGTGCAGGGAACATTGCGAAAGAAAGCCACGGCAAAACTTAGAGTCCCCATTAAATTTGTCCGGCAAGGACAGGCGGAGGCTAGGAGTGGCCACTCGCTGCGGAAGGGGTGCAGGAGCTGGCGGAGGAGATGGTTGTTGCTGCTGTAGCTGTGACTGAACTTGCTGTAGTTGTGACTGGAGTTGCTGTGTCATGGTGGTCAAGTACGACAGCTGGTGATCTTGTTGGGCGATCTGACGGGCTTGCTGGGCGACCAGCGTAGGGAGGTCAGAGACAACTGGCAGGGGAACCTCAGCGGGATCCATGGCCGGATCTACTGTCACGATGCCGGCTGGCAGGTAGTGGATCCTCTATGCCAGAGAGGGATTGGCGAGGACCGCGCTAGTGGACCGGTTCTAAGTCACTACTGGTTTTCACCAGAGCCCGCCGCAAAGCGGGATGGTCTTGCTGCGGCGGTAGTGACCAGGTCGTATCCACTAGCAACGGCTCACCTCTCTGACTGCTGAAGATAGGCGAGGTACAAGGGAGTAGACAGAAACAAGGTCGGACATAGCAGAAGGTCGGGGGCAGGCGGCAAGGTTCGTAGTCAGGGTGGATAGCAGAAGTTCTGGTACACAGGCTTAGACACACAAAACGCTTTCACTAGGCACAAGGGCAACAAGATCCGGCAAGGGAGTGCAAGGGAGGAGACCAGATATAGCCAGGGAGCAGGTGGAAGCCAATTAAGCTAATTGGGCCAGGCACCAATCATTGGTGCACTGGCCCTTTAAGTCTCAGGGAGCTGGCGCGCGCGCGCCCTAGAGAGCGGAGCCGCGCGCGCCAGCATATGACAGCAGGGGACGGGAACGGGTAAGTGACCTGGGATGCGATTCGCGAGCGGGCGCGTCCCGCTGTGCGAATCGCATCCCCAACGGCCATGACAGAGCAGCGCTCCCGGTCAGCGGGACCGACCGGGGAGCTGCAGGGAGAAAGACGCCGTGAGCGCTCCGGGGAGGAGCGGGGACCCGGAGCGCTAGGCGTAACATACACCTTATCTTTATTCTGTAGGCCCATACGATTAAAATGATACTCTACTTATATAGGTTTGATTTTGTCGTACTTCTGGAAAAAATCATAACTACATGCAGAAAAATTTATATGTTTAAAATTGTCATCTTCTGACCCCTATAACTTTTTTATTTTTCCGCCTATG
The DNA here is from genome assembly GCF_029499605.1 of Hyla sarda. Lineage (NCBI taxonomy): Eukaryota > Metazoa > Chordata > Amphibia > Anura > Hylidae > Hyla > Hyla sarda. The sequence goes on from NC_079189.1 coordinate 189,707,214, forward strand.
GGGCAGTATGAGGGCTCATTTTTTGCGTTGTGATCTGAAGTTTTTAGCGATATCATTTATGTATTGATCAGACTTTTTGATAACTTTTTATTCATTTTTTCATGATATAATAAGTAACCAAAAATAAGCTATTTTGGACTATGGAATTTTTTTGCTCGGACGCCATTGACCGCGCAGTTTAATTAAATTATATATTTTTAGAATTCTGACATTTCCGCACGCGGTGATACCACATATGCTTATTTTTATTTACACTTTATGGGAAAAGGGGGGTGATTAAAACTTTTATTAGGGAAGGGGTTAAATGATCTTTATTCACTTTTTTTCCACACTTTTTTTTGCAAAGTTATAGCTCCCATAGGGGACTATAACACTGCACACACTGATTTTTTACATTGATTCCTATGAGAAACCATTGATCAATGATTCTGCCGCTTGACTGCTCATGCCTGGATCTCAGGCACTGAGCAGTCATTCGGCGATCGGACAGCGAGGAGGCAGGTAGGGACCCTCCTGCTGTCCTGTAAGTTGTTCGGGATGCCACGATTTCGATTTGAATGCCGCATCTAAAGGGTTAATAGTGCGCGGCACCACAATCAGTGTCACGCGCTATTAGCCCCGGGTCCCGGCCGTTGCTAGGTGCCGGGCCCGACCCGTTATAGACAGGGAGCGGGCTGAATGTGTACAGGTATGCCCTTTGTCCCCAAAAGGTTAAAAAGATGAGCGAGGCCTGTGATTTTCATCATAGGTATACCCTTAACTATGAGAGACAGAATGAGAAAAAAAATCCATAAAATCACATTGTTTGATTTTTAAAGAATTTATTTGCAAATTATGATGGAAAATAAGTGTTTGTTCACCAGGTGCAGCTGAGACCTGACTCACTAGTCAGCTGATGACAGGGAGCCTGTCTGCTTCAATGGGTGGAGTGATCGCTTGGTGGGAGAGAGATCAATCTGCAACTAATGCAACAGCTGTAGGCACCCTGATTGAAAACCATAGGTCTTTTGAATGGAAGCAGCTCATTTATGTTCCAATGGGTGGGGTGGCTAATGTGTGGAAGGGAGGAAAATGGAATTATTGGATTTGTAGGCAAAGAAGAAAACTCAAAAATGCCAGTTCACAAAAAGCTAGCCACAGTCTTATGGTAATTTCACAACATAGGCATTTAGCCCCTAGACAAGTGAAGATCCTTCCTAAGCATGTCCATTACTGTCTGGCAGGTATGTACTAAAATCACCATGTTATGATGTGGATAACCCCTTTAAGAGTCTCCTCTGTTCTCCACTCATTACCCGTATTAATGGCACCTGTTTGAACTTGTTATCAGTATAAAAGACACTCGTCCGCAACCTCAGACAGTTAGAGTCCAAACTCCACTATGGCCAAGACCAAATAGCTGTCGAAAAGACACCAGAAACAAAATTTTAGGCCTGCACCAGGCTGGAAAGACTGAATCTGCAATAGGCAAGCAGCTTGGTGTGAAGAAACTGTGGGAGCAATTATAAAAAAAATGGAAGACATACAAGACCACTGATAATCTCCCTCGATCTGGGGCTTGGTGGTATCAAAATGATCACAAGAACGGTGAGCAAAAATCCCAGAACCACACGGGGGGACCTAGTGAATGACCTGCAGAGAGCTGGGACCAAAGTAACAAAGGCTACCATCAGTAACACACTACGCAGCCAGGGACTCAAATCATGCAGTGCCAGAAGTGTCCCCCCTGCTTAAAGCCAGTACATGTCGGGCCCATCTGAAGCTTGCTAGAGAACATTTGGATGATTCAGAACAGTACTGGGAGAATGGCCAGGTGAAACCAAAGTAGAACTTTTTTGGTAAAAACTCAACTCGTCGTGTTTGGAGGAGAAAGAATGTTGAGTTGCATCCAAAAAACACCATACCTACTGTGAAGCATGGGGGTGGGAACTTCATGCTTTGGGGATGTTTTTCTGCTAAGGGACCAGGTCGACTGATCTGCGTTAAGGAAAGAATGAATGGGGCCATGTATCGTGAGATTTTGAGTGAAAACCTCTTCTATCAGCAAAGACATTGAAGATAAAAGTGTCTGGGTCTTTCAGCATGACAATGATCCCAAACACATGGCCCGGGCCACGAAGGAGTGGCTTCATAAGAAACATTTCAAGGTCCTGGAGTGGCCTAGCCAGTCTCCAGATCTCCACCCCATAGAAAACCTTTGGAGGCAGTTGAAAGTCCGTGTTGCCCAGTGACAGCCCCAAAACATCACTGCTCTAGAGGAGATCTGCATGGAGGAATGGGCCAAAATACCAGCAACAGTGTGTGAAAACCTTGTGAAGACTTACAGAAAACGTTTGACCTCTGTCTTTGCCAACAAAGGTTATATAACAAAGTATTGAGATGAACTTTTGTTATTGACCAAATACTTATTTTCCACCATAATTCGCAGGTAAATTCTTAAAAAATCATGTGATTTTATGGATTTTTTTTCTCAGTATGTCTCTCATAGTTGAGGTATACCTATGATGAAAATTACAGGCCTCTCATCTTTTTCAGTGGGAGAACTTGCACAATTGGTGGCTGACTAAATACTTTTTTGCCCCACTGTAAGTCAATGGGGTCTGCAGTGGGTTTTTAACAGCAGAGATTCCACTGTTTAGCAATAGGGCAGAGTTACTAACACCAAGACTAGCTCCTATAGAAAAAAAACACAGAATAACAGTGTGTCTGTATACAGAATACTGCATACAGACACACGTGTGGTTTTACCCTTACATGCAACATCAGGCTTGTGAAATTTACCCTTTAATAAGTTCACCCACATGATGAAATTGGATTTTAATATCTCCTGTATGTCAGTTTGTGTCACAGAGGTTTGCAGTATATTTTGACCCTTAAAGGGCCCATTCACATGGCAGAATCTTACATTTAATCTTAAATTTTAAATTCTTTAGCCCCTTAAGGACGCAGGATTTTTCAGTTTTTGGATATTTGTTTTTTCCTCCTTACCTATTAAAAATCATAACCCTTTCAATTTTCCACCTAAAAATCCATATTATGGCTTATTTTCTGCATCAACAATTCTACTTTGCAGTGACATTAGTCATTTTACCCATAAATCCACAGCGAAACGGGAAAAAAAATCATTGTGCGACAAAATCGAAGAAAAATGTTTTGTAACTTTTGGGGGCTTCCGTTTCTACACAGTGTATATTTCGGTAAAAATGACATCTTATCATTATTCTGTAGGTCCATACGGTTAAGATAATATCCTACTTATATAGGTTTAATATTGTCGTTCTTCTGAAAAAAATCATAACTACATGCAGGAAAATGTATACATTTAAAAATGTCTTCTAGTGACCCCTATAACTTTTCTATTTTTCCACGTACAGGGCGGTATGAGGGCTCATTTTTTGTGCCATGATCTGAAGTTTTTATCGGTACCATTTTTGTTTTGATCAGACTTTTTGATCACTTTTTATAAATTTTTTTCCATAATAGAAATTTTATTACATTTTTGACATACAAAGAAATATAACAGTAAGAAAATATACGTCTCCTTCCACAACTTGTAACAGTAATATGGGAATGGCGTGTTAGGCCTGGAAGAACCCTGGCTGGGGCGGTAGCACGTACTTACACTAGCAACTTGCTACGTCACACATGAGAGCCCCTCTGAATCCCGCCATTCGGGCTGAAGACAAAGTATCGTAAATCACAAGAAAGTCAGCCTTGCGGGGGCGCAGTGGTGAGCAGAGAAGGGGGCACGAGTAAGGCTACACTAATCCACATATACATTCCCTAGGACTACGTTCAAGAAAATACTTTGTCAGAATAATGTTGAGGAAGGAGAGTATTCTTTTTTAATGGAATAAAAAGTTACCCAAAATATGCTTGTTTGGACTTTGGATTTTTTTTTCCACGTGTACGCCATTGACCATGCGATTTAATTAACAATATATTTTTATAGTTCAGACATTTACGCATGCGGCGATACCACATGTTTATTTTTATTTACACTGCTTTATTTTTTTTTATGGAAAAAAGGGGAGTGATTCAAACTTTTATTAGGGAAGGGGTTAAATGATCTTTATTAACACTTTTTTTTTAACTTTTTTTTTTTTGCAATGTTGTAGCTCCCATAGGGGCCTATAACATTACATACACTGATCTTTTACACAGATCACTGGCATGTATTAACATGCATGTGATCAGTGTTATCGGCGCTTGAATACTCCTGCCTGGATCTCAGGCACGGAGCAGTCATTCGCCGATCAGACACTGAGGAGGCAGGTAGGGTCCCTCCCGGTGTCATGTAAGCTGTTCGGGACGCCGCGATTTCACCGTGGCGGTCCCGGACAGCCCGACTGAGCAGCCAGGATAGTTTCACTTTCGCTTCAGACGAGGCGATCAGCTTTGATCAACGCATCTGAAGGGTTAATACAGGACATCACCGCGATCGGTGATGTCCTGTATTAGCCGCGGGTCCCGGCCGTTGATGGCCGCCGGAACTGACCCGATATGACGCCGGGTCACCTCGTCGTTAAGGAGTTAAAAATTGATTTTATGGATTTTTTTTTTCTCATTAAGTCTCTCATAGTTGAGGTATACCTATGATGAAAATTACAGGCCTCTCTCATCTTTCAAGTGGGAGAAATTGCACAATTGGTGGCTGACTAAATATTTTTTTGCCCCACTGTACCTTTCGCGCTTCCCTGTTGCCTCCAGTAATGCTGCTACCGATCTCTGTTGCTCTTCTCTTCGGAGTGCTGGAGTCCAATATGTCAACTGTCACTTAGCTAATCACTGGCCGCAGAGGTGTCCTTTCTCAGCCAGTGACTGGCAATGTGATGTATTTGGCCCAGCCACAGTCTTTGCGGCGCTCCTCTTCTAGGTGCTGGGAACACTGGCTGAGGCAGGACACCTCTGCGCCCAGTGATTGGCTGAAGAGAAGCTGTGTTACCGGAGAAAGCAGGGAAGAACAGAAGGTATATGTATATCTTTGTTTTTTTTATTTTTTTAATAGCCTGTCAATTTTAAATCCATTGAGTCTAGTGGAAACTGACTGATTTTAAAGTCAGCTCCAAATAGAGCTTTCCTGAATTTTTTGTGAACATTACTTTGCCAGAGCCTGGAAATATAAGAATAAAGTCTTATGGGTCAAGTTGAGGCCTGTACAATATTAATAAAAGCCAAAAATAAACTTGGTGAAATTAAATACTGTTGTCCTGAGAATCCATCATCTGAATATACCTACAGACACAGCCTGGTGTCCATCAGCCTACATCTGTTGACAGGTAAGATGCTGAGAATATGACTGATATACAGGTAATATCTTATTAACTAAGATTATATTTTACAGTTGAAATTGCTCTATAATGGGCAGATCTACAAAGAGAACTACCAGAAGTTTTATATTAAAGGGGTACTCTGGTGCTTACACACCTTATCCCCTATCCAAAGGATAGGGGATAAGATGCCTGATCGCGGGAGTCCCGCCGCTGGGGATGCCCGCGATCATGCACACGGCACCTCGATAGTAATCAGTCCCCGGAGCTTGTTCGCTCCGGGTCTGATTACGGTCGACCGCAGAGCCGGCGACGTGTGACGACACGCCCCCCCCCATGTGACGTCACGCTCCACCCCTCAATGCAAGCCTATGGGAGGGGGCGTGATAGCTATCAGGCCCCCTCCCGTAGGCTTGCATTGAGGGGCGGAGCGTGGCATCACACTGGGGCGTGATGTCACACGCCGCCGGCTCTGCGGTCGACCTTAATCAGACCCGGAGCGAACACGCTCCGGGGGAACTGATTACTAGCGGGGTGCCGCGTGCATGATCGCGTGTGTCCCCAGCTGCGGGACTCCCACAATCAGGCATCTTATCCCTTATGCTTTGGATAGGGGATAAGATGTGTAAGCACCGGAGTACCCCTTTAAAGTCTCTACATGGGGAACATGTAAAATGGTTGCTAACAGTTCCTCTGCCCTGATGTCCCAATGACAACACTCCCTGATTGTGTTTCAGCATGGTCATTCTTATTCTAGACACTGTGTTATTCCATATTGGCATCCAATCAATGTGCATAGAACAAGTGCCCATACAATGCCCATATGATAAGGCCAGAGACGACCAGAGTAGGGCTGGGTGGTATGACCAAATATGTGTATCACTGTATTTTTGTAACTTATGGCGGCTCCATGGTATATAACGGTATCCGCCCCCCCAAAATTAGTTATCAGTTCAGCGCTGCGCTGTCCAGATCGGGGTTAATACTCACATTTCACCCGCAAGCGCTGCCCTCCTTGTCCTCCTGTTTGTTGCGGGCCGCTGGCGCTTACACTCTATACTGTACGCTGTATCTCTATGCCCGGGCTGCAAAAGGTAAACAAAATAAACTTTAACGCATGTTCCTACGGCGGCCTTGCGCTCTTTCTGGGGATGTGAACGTCGGAGAGCCATCAGCCTATCACCGGCTGCAGCGATGTTCCGTCTCAGCCGGTGATAGGCTGAGCCCACTGTCATGTAAGAAGCCGGCTTCTTACATGACAGTGGGCTCAGCCTATCACCAGCCGAGGCGGAACATCGCTGTGGCCGGTTATAGGCTGACAGCTGTCCGACGTTCCCGTCTCCAGGAAGCAGGTCCGGACCGACAGGGAAGGTGAGTTAAAGTTTATTTTGTTTATCTTTTGCAGCCCGGGCATAGGGATACAGCGTACTGTACAGAGCAGTGGTCTCCAACCTTCGGACCTCCAGATGTTTCAAAACTACAACTCCCAGCATGCCCGGACAGCCAACGGCTGTCCGGCCATACTGGGAGTAGTAGTTTTGCAAAATCTGGAGGTCCGCAGGTTTGAGACCACTGGTATGGAGCCACTAGCCCCAGCGGCCCGCAACAAATAGGAGTATAAGGAGGGAAGCGCTTGCGGGTGATATGTGAGTATTTACCCCGATGGGGACAACACAGCGCTGGGCTGATAATTAATGGGGGGGGGGGGGGGCAGAACAGCGCTCGCAGGTCACATATGATTAGTTCCCCAATGTGGGGACAGCGCAGCGCTGGGCTGATAATTCATTAATTCCAAGATGGAGGGGCCAAACCGGTATTGCGGTATGGGGAAAAATTCATATAGTGCAGGACAAAAATTTCGGTATTCGGCATGAACCGGTATACCGCCCAGCACTAGACCAGAGTAAAGACACAAAGCGCTTTCATGGGGACACAGGTGGACAGGAGTCATAGACCCTGCCTGAGCCTCAAAAACTAATTTAATTGAAAGAAAAAAAAAAGGAATTTAAGAAATAGTCCTCAGTACAGCTGTAATAGAAATGATCAGTCATTCATGTTTTGTCTGTATTTATAACAGAAAAGCATTAGAATAAAATGTAATACGTATACTGGCTACATGTTGGTGTAGTAACACCAGGTGTCTACAGGTGGTGCCATGTTTCTAAGGAAGAAAATTCTCCATATGTCGATAACATCCACTCCTGCCAATATGCAGCTCCCAAACAAAACAAACAAAAAATCTTCTATTTAGATTGGTACTGCCAGATATGACTATGATAGCAAACTCTGCTGCAAATTCATTGCTGGCGCACTGGAGTTCAGCCTTGCAAGCCACCTTACTTTTTTTCAACTGCCATTATTTTTTTTAGTATATTAAAACAACATTATGCCCTCTGTGCCCCCAGACATGTTTTGCTGCATTTTACAGCCCATCAGGGGAATGGGATAAAAGTAGGACAAGCATTCAGCATAAACTACACAATATGCTTTTTAAACCACTACTGTAGAGCCACTCACTATATAGTTTTAAGGGAGAGTCTAAATTAAATATTTTCAATGCCTCTTGGGAAGGGCTGGTTCCTCTTTGGCCCTTTTGGTAAAGTATTCCTAAGGCATATTTTGCCATATATTTTAGTATGTTTTGGGACACAAACATCCCAACAAAAGAGTGCTTTGCAATAGCTTATAGCTTATTATTATTTTTTATTATTATTACATTATATACAGTGTGTATATGCCAATATTTATGGGTAGTACCAGAACCCCTTATTCAGAGGAAAAATATTTTCATAAATGCTCACCGTAGTTATTCATAATTTTGTTATTAAGGATTTTCATTTTCCAATGACTGCATTAAGAAACACACAAGCTTTACAGAAAGCATTGATCAATGTATCCCCAGGTCTATTGAAATCTCAATCATTATATCAATACACATTATTCTGTCACTAAATTCGTAAACTTGAAAACCCCCACCAAATGGCTGACAATGTATTACAGTTCTCACATAAATAATACAAGTCATACCTTGATTTATGCATAGCATAGTTTTGATGGGTATCTATAAAGTAGTTGCAATGGCAGGATACACGTTCAAACTCCCAGCAACTCTGTAGCCCGTTGTAAAAGCAATTGATCTGCAGAATTGCCGGAAGTCCTACAGACTTTTCTTTAATCCACCCAAAAATTTACTTTATTGCGGCCCTTAAGTGTCAAAGAGGCGAGGCACAGGAGTACACCATGCCCTCGGGCCACAACACCTCTCTGCTTTAAAGCCCCACTTGCCCCCTGCTTGATAGAAATGGAGGGCTCTGCTTGCATGACTGCTGATTGCGGCGCATTACACTGTAGGTCCAGCATCAGCCTCTCTTGCCCACTGTGAGTGTGCCACAATCAGCAACAATGCCGCATGTGCCGGATTTCCGAGAAGCAAGTAGAGTCCTTCATGTCTATCAAATGGCTAGGCGTGGCTTCAGAGCAGAGAGACATTGAAGGAGATTTATCAAGCTCCGTAGCAGATTTTTTTGCGCACGTGCAACTTTTCTATACATGCTGCTTTTTAATTTTTGCTTACTCCAAAGCATATTTCTGAAATCATGTAGTAATTTTTTTTTTTTTTTTACTTTGCAGTGGTCATGTATTTATCAAATGTGATAGTCGCTATTTATGAAGAAAAAAAGTTGCATCTCCATTTAAAAGTCGCATATGTATTCCAGGTCCAACCTGGCTTACAGAAAATGCAAAAGGACATTAACACCCACTTTAACAACTGTTCTTGCTCTGCATCATGAAACAAAGCTACTACATTAATGTTAATGTTAATTATAGAAAAAATTATATATAACTAATTTTAAGGTTGATAATACACACTGTACACTGTCACGATGCCGGCTGGCAGGTAGTGGATCCTCTGTGCCAGAGAGGGATTGGCGTGGACCGTGCTAGAGGATCGGTTCTAAGTCACTACTGGTTTTCACCAGAGCCCGCCGCAAAGCGGGATGGTCTTGCTGCGGCGGTAGTGACCAGGTCGTATCCCCTAGCAACGGCTCAACCTCTCTGGCTGCTGAAGATAGGCGCGGTACAAGGGAGTAGACAGAAGCAAGGTCGGACGTAGCAGAAGGTCGGGGCAGGCAGCAAGGATCGTAGTCAGGGGCAACGGCAGGAGGTCTGGAACACAGGCTAGGAACACACAAGGAAACGCTTTCACTGGCACTAAGGCAACAAGATCCGGCGAGGGAGTGAAGGGGAAGTGAGGTGATATAGGGAAGTGCACAGGTGTAAACACTAATTGGAACCACTGCGCCAATCAGCGGCGCAGTGGCCCTTTAAATCGCAAAGACCCGGCGCGCGCGCGCCCTAGGGAGCGGGGCCGCGCGCGCCGGGACAGAACTGACGGAGAGCGAGTCAGGTACGGGAGCCGGGGTGCGCATCGCGAGCGGGCGCTACCCGCATCGCGAATCGCATCCCGGCCAGAGGCGGTATCGCAGCGCCCCGGGTCCGTGGAACCGACCGGAGCGCTGCAGTGAGAGGAGTGTAGCGAGCGCTCCGGGGAGGAGTGGGGACCCGGAGCGCTCGGCGTAACAGTACCCCCCCCCTTGGGTCTCCCCCTCTTCTTGGAGCCTGAGAACCTGAGGACCAGACTTTTGTCCAGGATATTGTCCTCAGGTTCCCAGGACCTCTCTTCTGGACCACAACCCTCCCAATCCACTAAAAAGAAGGTTTTCCCTCTGACCTTTTTGGATGCTAAAATCTCTTTGACGGAGAAGATGTCCGAGGAGCCGGAGACAGGAGTGGGGGGAACAGATTTGGGAGAGAAACGGTTAATGATAAGTGGTTTAAGAAGAGAAACATGAAAGGCATTAGGAATACGAAGAGAAGGAGGAAGAAGAAGTTTGTAAGAGACAGGATTAATCTGGCGCAAAATCTTGAAAGGACCAAGATAGCGTGGTCCCAACTTATAGCTAGGGACACGGAAGCGGACATATTTGGCGGAGAGCCATACCTTGTCTCCAGGGGAAAAGATGGGAGGAGCTCTTCTTTTCTTATCCGCGAATCTCTTCATGCGTGAAGAAGCCTGTAAGAGAGAATTTTGGGTCTCTCTCCATATGATGGAAAGATCACGAGAAATTTCATCCACAGCGGGCAGACCAGAGGGCAAGGGGGTAGGGAGGGGGGGAAGAGGGTGACGGCCGTACACCACGAAAAACGGGGATTTGGAGGAAGATTCAGAGATTCTGAAATTATACGAGAATTCGGCCCAAGGTAGAAGATCTGCCCAGTCATCCTGGCGGGAGGAAACAAAATGTCGTAAATAGTCACCCAAGATCTGGTTAATTCTTTCTACTTGTCCATTGGATTGAGGATGGTATGCAGAAGAAAAATTTAATTTAATCTTGAGTTGTTTACAGAGAGCCCTCCAGAATTTAGACACAAATTGGACGCCTCTATCCGAGACGATCTGCGTAGGCAACCCGTGAAGACGAAAAATGTGTACAAAAAATTGTTTAGCCAACTGAGGCGCTGAAGGAAGACCAGGAAGAGGGATGAAATGTGCCATTTTGGAGAATCGATCAACGACCACCCAAATAACAGTGTTGCCATGGGATGGGGGTAAGTCAGTAATAAAATCCATACCAATCAGAGACCAAGGTTGTTCGGGAACAGGCAGAGGAAGAAGAAAACCAGCGGGCTTCTGGCGAGGAGTCTTATCCCGGGCACAGATAGTGCAGGCTCGCACAAAGTCCACCACATCAGTCTCTAGAGTCGGCCACCAATAGAAGCGAGAGATGAGTTGCACAGATTTCTTGATGCCCGCATGACCTGCGAGATGGGAGGAGTGACCCCATTTGAGGATTCCGAGGCGTTGGCGTGGAGAAACAAAGGTCTTTCCTGGAGGAGTTTGCCTGATGGAGGCTGGAGAAGTGGAAATCAGGCAGTCAGGAGGAATGATGTGTTGAGGAGAGAGTTCAATTTCAGAAGCATCTGAGGAACGAGAGAGAGCATCGGCCCTAATGTTCTTATCAGCAGGCCGAAAGTGAATTTCAAAATTAAATCGGGCAAAGAACAGAGACCACCTGGCCTGACGAGGATTCAGCCGTTGGGCAGACTCGAGGTATGAGAGGTTCTTGTGATCGGTGTAAATAATAACTGGAAATCTTGATCCCTCCAGCAGATGCCTCCATTCCTCAAGTGCTAATTTAATGGCTAGAAGCTCTCGATCCCCGATGGAGTAGTTCCTCTCCGCCGGAGAGAAGGTCCTAGAAAAAAACCCACAAGTAACAGCATGCCCGGAAGAGTTTTTTTGTAGAAGGACAGCTCCAGCTCCCACTGAGGAGGCATCAACCTCCAATAGGAAGGGTTTAGATGGATCAGGTCTGGAGAGCACGGGAGCCGAAGAGAAGGCAGACTTGAGTCGTTTAAAGGCGTCTTCCGCTTGAGGAGGCCAAGACTTGGGATCGGCATTTTTTTTGGTTAAAGCCACAATAGGAGCCACAATGGTAGAAAAATGTGGAATAAATTGCCTGTAATAATTGGCGAACCCCAAAAAGCGTTGGATGGCACGGAGTCCGGAGGGGCGTGGCCAATCTAAGACGGCAGAGAGTTTATCTGGATCCATTTGTAGTCCCTGGCCAGAGACCAAGTATCCTAGAAAAGGAAGAGATTGGCATTCAAACAGACATTTCTCAATTTTAGCATAGAGTTGATTGTCACGAAGTCTCTGAAGAACCATACGGACATGCTGGCGGTGTTCTTCTAGATTGGCCGAAAAAATTAGGATATCATCAAGATATACAACAACACAGGAGTATAACAGATCACGAAAAATTTCATTAACAAAGTCTTGGAAGACAGCAGGGGCGTTGCACAGGCCAAAGGGCATGACCAGATACTCAAAGTGTCCATCTCTGGTGTTAAATGCTGTTTTCCACTCATCCCCCTCTCTGATGCGGATGAGGTTATAGGCGCCTCTTAAGTCCAATTTAGTAAAGATGTGGGCACCTTGGAGGCGATCAAAGAGTTCAGAGATGAGGGGTAAGGGGTAGCGGTTCTTAACCGTGATTTTATTAAGTCCGCGGTAGTCAATGCAAGGACGTAGAGAGCCATCTTTTTTGGACACAAAGAAAAATCCGGCTCCGGCAGGAGAGGAGGATTTACGGATAAAGCCCTTTTTTAGATTCTCCTGGACGTATTCAGACATGGCAAGAGTCTCTGGGGCAGAGAGAGGATAAATTCTGCCCCGGGGTGGAGTAGTGCCCGGGAGGAGGTCGATAGGACAATCATAAGGCCTGTGAGGAGGTAGAGTCTCCGCTTGTTTTTTGCAGAAAACATCCGCGAAGTCCATATAGGCCTTAGGGAGACCGGTTACTGGAGGAAGCACAGAGTTACGGCAAGGGTTACTGGGAACCGGTTTTAGACAGTCCTTGGAACAAGAGGGCCCCCAACTCTTGATCTCCCCAGTGGACCAATCCAGGGTTGGGGAATGAAGTTGAAGCCAGGGAAGTCCAAGGAGAATCTCCGAGGTGCAATTGGGGAGGACCAAAAGTTCAATCCTCTCGTGATGAGATCCGATGCTCATTAAAAGGGGCTCCGTGCGGAAACGTATGGAACAGTCCAATCTTTCATTGTTTATACAATTGATGTAAAGGGGTCTGGTGAGACTGGTCACTGGGATGTTGAACCTGTTGACGAGAGAGGCCAAAATAAAATTTCCTGCAGATCCAGAGTCCAAGAAGGCCACAGAAGAGAAGGAGAAGGCAGAGGCAGACATCCGCACAGGCACAGTAAGACGTGGAGAAGCAGAGTGGACATCAAGAATTGTCTCACCTTTGTGCGGAGTCAGGGTACGTCTTTCCAGGCGGGGAGGGCGGATAGGACAATCCCTCAGGAAGTGTTCGGTACTAGCACAGTACAGGCAGAGGTTCTCCATGCGGCGTCGTGTCCTCTCTTGAGATGTCAGGCGAGACCGGTCGACCTGCATAGCCTCCACGGCGGGAGGCACAGGAACAGATTGCAGGGAACCAGAGGAGAGAGGAGCCGAGGAGAAGAAACGCCTCGTGCGAACAGAGTCCATATCTTGGCGGAGCTCCTGACGCCTTTCGGAAAAACGCATATCAATGCGAGTGGCTAGGTGAATAAGTTCATGAAGATTAGCAGGCATTTCTCGTGCGGCCAGAACATCTTTAATGTTGCTGGATAGGCCTTTTTTAAAGGTCGCGCAGAGGGCCTCATTGTTCCAGGATAATTCAGAAGCAAGAGTACGGAATTGTACGGCATACTCGCCAACGGAAGAATTACCCTGGACCAGGTTCAACAGGGCAGTCTCAGCAGAAGAGGCTCGGGCAGGTTCCTCAAAGACACTTCGAATTTCCGAGAAGAAGGAGTGTACAGAGGCAGTGACGGGGTCATTGCGGTCCCAGAGCGGTGTGGCCCAAGCCAGGGCTTTTCCAGACAGCAGGCTGACTACGAAAGCCACCTTAGACCTTTCAGTGGGGAACTGGTCCGACATCATCTCCAAGTGTAATGAACATTGGGAAAGGAAGCCACGGCAAAACTTAGAGTCCCCATCAAATTTATCCGGCAAGGATAGTCGTAGTCCAGAAGCGGCCACTCGCTGCGGAGGAGGTACAGGAGCTGGCGGAGGAGATGGTTGCTGGAGCTGTGGTAGTAACTGTTGTAGCATAACAGTCAGTTGAGACAGCTGTTGGCCTTGTTGCGCAATCTGTTGTGACTGCTGGGCGACCACCGTGGTGAGGTCAGCGACAACTGGCAGAGGAACTTCAGCGGGATCCATGGCCGGATCTACTGTCACGATGCCGGCTGGCAGGTAGTGGATCCTCTGTGCCAGAGAGGGATTGGCGTGGACCGTGCTAGAGGATCGGTTCTAAGTCACTACTGGTTTTCACCAGAGCCCGCCGCAAAGCGGGATGGTCTTGCTGCGGCGGTAGTGACCAGGTCGTATCCCCTAGCAACGGCTCAACCTCTCTGGCTGCTGAAGATAGGCGCGGTACAAGGGAGTAGACAGAAGCAAGGTCGGACGTAGCAGAAGGTCGGGGCAGGCAGCAAGGATCGTAGTCAGGGGCAACGGCAGGAGGTCTGGAACACAGGCTAGGAACACACAAGGAAACGCTTTCACTGGCACTAAGGCAACAAGATCCGGCGAGGGAGTGAAGGGGAAGTGAGGTGATATAGGGAAGTGCACAGGTGTAAACACTAATTGGAACCACTGCGCCAATCAGCGGCGCAGTGGCCCTTTAAATCGCAAAGACCCGGCGCGCGCGCGCCCTAGGGAGCGGGGCCGCGCGCGCCGGGACAGAACTGACGGAGAGCGAGTCAGGTACGGGAGCCGGGGTGCGCATCGCGAGCGGGCGCTACCCGCATCGCGAATCGCATCCCGGCCAGAGGCGGTATCGCAGCGCCCCGGGTCCGTGGAACCGACCGGAGCGCTGCAGTGAGAGGAGTGTAGCGAGCGCTCCGGGGAGGAGTGGGGACCCGGAGCGCTCGGCGTAACATACACCTTGTTAGTTGTAGGACACGTACATGCGGGCATACCCACTGAATTTTAAAATTAATGTTGTGCTAAAATAGAATAAGGCTTAAAATAATTGTGTAAGAATTTTTACAGACTACATAAATAACTCATATGTGGCGCTATAATTTTTCCTTAAAAAGAAGAAACATCCATCGCTTAATTTTGGGGTGGGTAATGTACTGAGCATTTTTTTTTGGGGCTTCCCTTTTTTTTTTGTGCCTGTTGGTGCCGCGTTGTCTTCCTTCCTGACGTAAACTCCGGCCTCAACGCAGCGACGCAAGATACCGCCCACCAACATCACAAAATGCGGGCTCAAAATTAAACAAAAAAGCCTCCAGAGTACGGCTATTCATGGAGCGGCATAGTGTGTTTTTAATATTTTTTTATTTCTGAGGAGGGTGGATGGGTTGTTGTGGGATAGTTTGAGTGCAGCTATTTAGTGCCAGGCAGGCCAGTCAGGGTGTCACCTGAAGCGGTACGCCCCCCTCCCCATCACTTTCTAGCAACACTACTGTTTATAAAGGGTAGATAAAGAACTTCGGCTATTAACATAAGGGAAAACTTTTCTGCTTTAAAATGCTTTTGTAAGCGGGTTTCCCGGGTTTTGCTTACGTGTGATTTATTTATCAAGGTCGTGCGACTATTTGATAAATAGGTCGCATGTAAGCAAAAGTAAGTTAAAAAGAAATTGTCATATTAAAGCCATACGCTTGAAAAGAATAATAAATCTCCTTCATTGTGATCTGAGGGCACAGCAGACCCCAAGCCATGCCTCTTTCACATGTTCGGACAGCAATGAAGATAATTTCTCTGCGGATTAAAGCCTATGATTAAAGATATGACTTGAATAATTTACGTAAAAACTACAATACAGTGTCGGCCTTTTAGTGGGTGTATTTGGATTATATGCTTCTGTTAATGCCCCCATGCACCTGTGCATATACAGTACAAATGTGAATAGCTCCTCAAAGGGAAATTGTTGGCTCATTATGTCATCAATCTCTAAGAAAGAACCAACATACTTTTATGATACTGTGCCTTTAAGAGTAAATAATTAAAAAGCTTTCAATAGGAACACCATTCCCATATTCCCTCTTTTCTGTGTCATTCAGTATCAGATAAAAGCGACATTCTATGGTGAATAACCATTTTGAGCATCTATTTAACATTTTGCTCAATGCCTGCAATTCAACATAATTAGCTTTTTCTTTTTTTTCATATGCTTTGATTTCAATACCAGTCGGGCTGTGGTGTCAGACAGAGGCACATTTTACACTCTCAAAAGAGAAAGAGATTTTAAAACTATGTGAGGAAGGCTGGGCTGTTCTTGTGATGTGGTTGGAGCCAGCAGATTGTTTGCTTTGGGAAGAACCTCTGCAGGCCACTGATCAATGTGCTCTGCGCAAAAGTATAGTGGGGATGAGCATCAAACCGGACCACGGTGTCTATAAGTTGTCTTTGTTGAAATATAAATACTCTCCTGGCTTTGAAGAACGGGTCATTACTTAACCCCCCTAAAGCACACAGAGGAATCAATGGTTTCACGTTTTAATTGAAATGGTAATTAAGTTTCATTATGAAGTATCCACCTATGACTGATATTGACTATCACTAAAAAGAACAAAAATTGTGTTCTGTGGTCGGGGAATGCAGGCTCATATCAGTGCTTGTGCATGCTATATTGTCATCCATGCTCAAATCTGCATACAAATAATTGAAATGTGTGCTGGTTTAGTAGGGGGGGTTATTCTAAGAATGTTTTCCCACATATACTTCTTCCTATGGCTATGCGTTTTACTATACATTAAAGTCATATGTTGGAAGTATTCCCAAACATATATTTCCAATGCCATAAAGTGGCATATGTCCACAATTGGCCACTATGAAAAGAAGAAAAAAAAGCTTAGATATGAACATATTATATATTTTTGGAATTTGCACTCCGCAAATAACAACTTTACCCCTAAACTGATTCACATCTCCATGTGTTTTTATAGTACCATCCACTCTTACAGTCTTTCTATGGGCTTTTAGTCGCCCAAAGGATACAAATTCAAAACCCTTATAATAACAAGGGTATATATATCATAGAGATAGCCTATGCAGCCGCTATTGGGCCACATGGAGAGAGCCCAGCCATGGTCGGTCCTATTCCTTCTTGTCTAAAACTGCCACTACTCTGGAGTCTCTGGTAGAAGCTTCCTGGTAACTTCACCATACACGGGACACTCAATCATTGTCATCAATGGTCACATGCATTTGGCTGTGAGCAGTGATTGGCTGCAGCATTCCCGTGCAAAGTGTAAGTTGAGGTCATCATGAGTCCCTACATAGGGGGTAATGCAGGTTTATACATAAAAATATTTTCCATTATTTGTTTACTGATCAGTGTTCTCCTCAATAAAATATAGGAGTCATTTTCCTTGGCTACCATCCATAGAAGACAAAAGTCTGAACTGGTCAGAGAACCTGCAAAGATATATTTGAACCGGTTCTTACTTTAATGATTGTGTGCACTGTCTTAGATAATCCTTCATTTCTGCATCTTTTTCATAGAACTCCAGTAGAGTGTGGGCTTCATCGTGGTGATAACAGTAGATCTTATACACCTCTTCTAGTGGACATTTGATCTCCAAAAACAATTCACCTGCAGGCAAAAATCAATACCTTCATAAAAATGTACTGTTGTTATTATATTATGTGCATATAATATGTGATTGTCTGCTTCTTCGACAGAGAACTAACAACATAAGGCTATGTTTACACATTCTAAAATGAGCCGCATTTTTTACAAAAATACAGCTGTAAAGTTAAGTTTAAAAAACATCAGTATTTTTGGAAACTAAAGTGTCCTATGAAAGTTTATGGAAAATCAGTCTTCAGCATTTAAAAAGAACAAAAGAACCATCTGTAATTCCTGTCTGCCATTAGAGTAATGAGTATGTTCATAATTTGAACCTGTCCATTTTTTCTGAGGACTCAGCATGGAATGTATAGTCGTCCGCACAGAAAATTTCCGTGTGAACATGGCCTAAGACTATGGAACGCTCTGCCACATGGTGTTGTGTGTCCATTAGCAGAACAAGCCCTTGAGTGGAAATCTTAGGTGAGTTCTCACAATTTTTTTCTTAGGACTTGACCCCTGAAAACAAAGTTAATCCAGAGAACTTTTCTGATGCCATATTGGAGTCGGTAAGGAAATTGGCAAATCATCGGGCAATTGGCATCAGCCTCATAAGGGGGGAGAGGGGGCATCCTCTGGATCAACACTGTAGGGTTTTAGGTTGAACCTGATGGACTCTTGTCTTTTTTTAACCTTATAAACTATGGAACTATGTAGCGTCTTCACCATGTTATGGTTCCCTTCTACTCACACTGCACACAGATGTGAGAAAGACTGGATAGGTATGGTAACCCTCTATTGTCAGTCTAATTTGGAATTTAAGCACAATTAGAGATTGGTCTATCTTCTGCAATGTTTTACTAAGGATAACATTAATCAATTTATTTTTATAAGTTTCTTCTGCAGAATGGTGATATAGTAGTGGACATTAGGCTGGATATTTTCTTGTGCATGGTAACATTTCTAGATATTAAAGGGTGTATCCCAGGATTACAATTTATTATCTGTCTATAGGAGAGGTCTATGATTGATGGGGTATGACTGCTGAGACCCCCACTGATCACAAGAAGAGTAGATCATGAAAACTGTAGACCAGAGTGCCCATGTGTGAATACAGTGGCAATCGAGTATGCACACTGCAGATTTTCTTGTATATGGTAACATCTTCAGATATTAAAGGGGTTATCCTAAAATTACATCATCTAACCAAAGGATTTGGGGGTCCAACCACTAAGGCCCCCATTGACCATGGGAACAGCAGACCAGAGTGCCCCTGTGTTAATGGCATGGCAGTAAAGTATGCATACTGCTGCTTCATTCAAACTCTATGGAACTGGAAAGAAAGCTGAGTACAGTGGGAGGAGTTATCTTTGGATAACCCTTTTTTTGTAGTCTCATCACATTTTTTGTACTCTCCTAAATAAAAAAAGTAGAAGTCACATTTATAGTAGTTAATCAGAGGTGTCCGTAGAATCCTTGGCTAATGGGAGTAACAAAATGTATGAATTGTTTAACATAACATCGTATGACAGACAACATATGTAAAGGCATTTCAAGCTGCATGTCAAACAGTTGAATTGAGTTTATCATAAGGAACATCTTCTTAATGAATAATCACTGATACAAATATTTTTCTTGGCTCAACTTAAAAACTTCTTGCTGGGGCAGAGTATTTTGTTGCTGACTTATAACAATATACAGAACTATTTATCTTGTACTATGATAATATCCACTGCCTAGAAGGAGGATGACGCACACCTATAATGACAGTACCGTTCTGTAAGAAAGTGGCCTCAAACCTGTGGCTTTCAAGCTGTTGTAAAACTCAGTCCAAGTCTAAGCAAGCTGACAACTGTATTTTCACAACAGATGGAAAGGCAATTATCGGAGACCTACCTGATCTCTACTTTTTTGTTTTGCTAAACATGTATTCAGCTATATATTCACTATGCGCACTCTTACATCTTACATACACTAAGGGGGAGATTTATCAAAACCTGTGCAAAGGAAAAGTTGCCCAGTTGCCCATAGCAACCAATCAGATCGCTTCTTTCATTTTGCAGAGGCCTTGTTAAAAATGAAAGAAGGGAGCTGACTGGTTGCTATCGGCAACTGGGCAAATTTTTTAAATAAATCTCCCCCTCACTACATAATGGCTATATTTTCGATTTTGGAGAGCCTAACATGGTAAGGTATAGGCATGAAAGGAGTTTAGAAGTCCATAAAGGTGGATCTAGCTATAGATTTGTGCATTTTTTAACCTCTCGTGATGTCACTTCACGCCCCCTCCATTCATGTCTATGGGAGAGGTCATGACGGCCAGTATGCCCCCTCCTTTAGACATGAATGGAGGGAGCGTGGTGTGACGTCACAAGGGGGCATCCTTTGAATAGGGGATAAGATGTTTTGCCTGAAATACCCCTTTAAAGGCATATTTCACCCACCCTCATTTATAACCCAATTACAGGATAGGTGATAAAAATTAGATTAGTAATTTGTGTAATAGTGTAATTAGTAATAGTGTTTTGACTGCTGGAAACTACACCAGTTGCTAGAATGACGAACCCTGACCTTTATTGCTGCATGACCACAACAAGCAGAAGTCTTAAGCAGGGACAATCGAGTGTTTGTACTGCTGCCTCATATAAAATATGTATGTGTGATAGAACCAACCAAAGGCCACACACCAGCTTTTTGCCTCTATTGCACAGTTACGATGAATATAAGTGATGCTTACTAATCTAACACTTATCATCTATCCATATGATAGATAGGTAATAAATGTATATGGCTGTAATAAGTATTGGTGACTGAAATTCGGTCACACAAAAGCTAGATCGGAAAAAAAGAGTGGTCTCCTCAAAGCTCAGTGCTTTGAAAAGATTTCACTGTATGTTGCTTAATTGTGACTACTATCATCCGTGCAGCCTCTAAAAAATGGAGTGGAATGGAGCCAACAGGAATTAAAGGCGTGCCTTCCTATCATCGTACTTGAGACCCTATTGTCATATCCTATCACTATACTAATAATCTGTATGCTGAGACAACTCCATTAATGCAAAGAACTTGCTACACCTGACATACTGACTTGTTGATGCATTATTTCTATAATGCGGTAAAATGATCAACATTGTATTATTTTTGGAGCACTGAAAACTGAATACATTTAGAGACACCTACTACAACCTATCTATACCTTCTAGTTGTAAATGGTTTTAGAAGAAACAGGCCCTTATATATATCAGAACCATACATAAGTCTATACACTTATTCTGTCCCCAGCCGGACAATGCTAGTATTATCAATTGTTAATGTAAATATGTGTACATTGTTTAGCAGTGTCTTATAAAGCTTTCATTAAACACTATGGGGGACATTTATCATCGTTGCTTTGGTAAGCGAGTTCTATAGGCATTTTATCTTGCTTTGGTTTTGCTTATGTGTGACATATTTATCATACTATCACAGGGGGTTGATAAATTTGGCTTACATAAGCAAAAACCAATAAAATCCCTTTGGAATACCATTTTATTAGTACACATAAGCAAAAAAAATTTGTGTGTTTAATCAAATTTTTTTACCACTTTTTTCATGTACTAGCCTATTTTTTGTTTTTTTTTCTTTTCATTTTAGATCCATCTATACTGTGGGCTACTTCAGATTTGGTGGTCTACGATGACCAGCGTTTTTTTGTTTAATATTAACAAAAAAAATTTAATGAGGGCTTGTGGGGGAGTGTTTTATGTAATAAAAGTTTTTTAAATGTGTTTATTTTATTTACTTTACAGGCGTAGTAGTGGAAGCCGTCTTATAGACAGAGTCCATTACTAAGCTGGGGCTTAGCATTAGCTAAGTGCTTACCCCCGATTATCACCCTGATACCCACCACCACAAGGGTGCTGGGAAGAGCCGGCACCAACAGGCTCGGAGCGTCAAAAATGGCGCTCCTGGGCCTAGGTGGTAACAGGCTGGCATTATTTAGGCTGGGGAGGGACAGTAACAATGGTCCTCGCCCACTCTGGTAACGTCAGATTGTTGCTGTTTGGTTGGTATCTGGCTGAGAAGAAAAATACAGGGAATCCTATGCGTTTTTCTTTTATTATTTAATTATTTATGGAAAAAAAAACCACAAAGGGTTCCCCAAATTTTCATTCTCAGCCAAATAACAACCAAGCAGCAACAGCCTGACATTTCTAGGGTGGGCGAGGACCATTGTTACTGCCCCCCCCCCCCCCCAGCCTATAGAGTGCCAGCCTATTACCGCCTAGGCCAAGGAGCACCATATTTGACACTCCGAGCCTGTTGGTAGCTGCTCTTCCCGGCACCCCTGTGGTGGTGGATATCGGGGTAATAATTGGTTAGCACTAGCTGTTTTTTGGTACTAACGTTAAGCCCTGGCTTAGTAATGGACAGCTTCCACTACTAAGCCTGTAAAGTAAATGAAAAGAAAAAAAAAAGATGTTTAAAAAAATTTTATTCCCAAAAAAAAAACACTCCCTCAAAAGCTTTGGTTAGCCATTTTAGAATAAAATTAAATAAATAAAAATAAAAAAAAAACAATGGTCATGGTCGTAGTCCACAGGATATACGGATCTGAAATGAGAAGGGGAAAAAAAACAAGGAAAATAGGTTAGTATATTTATTGTAACCCACATTTCCCACCCGCACCACACCGCATGACTACAACTCCCAGCATGCCCTTACAGTAAGGACATAACAGGAGTTGTAGTCATGCAGCAGGGTTGGGGGGGGGGGGGGGGGAGATGTGCAAGCAGGTGTCAAGCTTGTCACCTGTCCCCACTTCATGACTACAACTCCCAGAGTGCCCTCACAGTAAGGATATGCTAGGAGTTGTAGTCATTCGGCGTGGGTGGGTGACAAGCTTGTCATCCAGCCGCCCATCTAACACACTCCCCCCGGGCCGCAAAACTACAATTCCCAGCATGTCCTTGCATTAAGGACATTCTGGGAGTTGTAGTAGTGTTGCGTGGGCGGGAGATGTGCGGCCGGGTGACAAGCTTGTCACCCTCCTGTACATCTCCTACCCATTCGTCCCAACGTGCCTGTGAAAATGAAAGTTAAAAAAAGTTGCACAAAAAGTCGCAGGCGAATCTGCTTAAATCCGTTGATAAATCTCCCTCTATGTTTCCACGTAGTAAAAAGGATAAGGTTTCTTTCGATCATCTATGTGAAAGCAGTCATTATTATACATGACGTCATGAATTTGAGGGCATTGAGTACTAGGGTTACACTGCGCTTCTATAGCATAATAGGGTGTCTCACTATGCAGAGTCCCATTGTGTAGTGAAAAAAAAGAGCTGACACAAGATCGGTGCAGCATGAAAATAGATACCTACTGCATATACAAGGAAAGCAAAAGTGTGAATACCTATCACTTGCAGCTCTGGTTCCACATCTGCTGTGGCTTCTTCCAACAGGGACACCATTTTAGCCGATATCTGGCAAACGGACTCAATGTTACTGAATAGGGCATCCACATCAAAGTGTTCTGACTAGGGAAGAAAGGTTCATAAAGGAGTCTTATTAAGAGTATAATACACATTGTACTTTGCTTGTAGCCTGTGTTAAAATTGCTGTAACACCTGGAGAGCATATGGTTAATGAAGGGATCATATAAGACTACTCGACTACTGGGAATACAGAACTGAAACAAATAGGTCACACTTGTCCATGGCCTATAATCCATTGTGTAGAAAAGCTATAATGAATAAAAGTAAACTAAAGTACTCTCAGCCCCATGAAAAAGCTGATATCGAATGCTGAAACAGAAGCTGACCATTGACTGAATGCTGTTTCTCATTTTGTTAGTATTGTTAAAAAAAGCTATCTAGGCTGGTGGGGATATGAAAGAGACAAAGGTCCCTTCTGCTTTTCTTGTGCACAGCAGCTCTCTTATTCACCCACTTTCCAGGGAACTACAAAAAATTTCCATAGGAGTAAATGTAACAGTTCCGTGCACATCTGCTGGACAGAATCACAACGGTGACAGGTCTGCACTACTGAGGACCATGAAGGTCCTGACAACTGGACAACTGGATCCCATAGTCTATTCTTGTGGAGAGAAAACTGCTTTACAGGTTGTCCCATTAGAACAGTCCACTTCTGTTAAAAGGAATCTGTCACCTGGAAAATTACTATAAAACTACTGATACAGTTATATAGCTATGGAGGCACAGAGCGTAATGATACAAAAAGAAGGCTGTAGCTATGTGGAGGTGGCCTCTTGTCGGATGGGACCCTAACATGCTTAATCCACTCACCTCTGCTAGGCATAAAGCCTCTAACTGGGTGACATGCAGGATCCACTATCAGTTTAAAAACCTCCTGTGAAACAGGGAGGGGTGCACGGCTAGAGAGGGTGCCACTCCCCCTAACTTGCATAGCGGGTGCACGCTACTGTCAACCTGGATGAATGGTGCATGTGTGGAATTTCAGAATGTCTCGGAGAGCCCTGCCTACCAACCATAGTTAGAGAGGGGGGTAAAAAGGAGCAGGGAGAAGTATTGCAGCCAGGAGTGTCCCAACTGTGCCATTTTGACCATTTTCATGGACGGGGAATCCAGAGAATTTTTTCAAGTATTGCAGCAAAGTACATACTAACTACAAGTATTAATTTCTGTGCTACCATAGCTGTGTCAGCAGTTTCATAGTGATTTTCATGGATGACAGATTTCCTTTAAAGTGTACCTGTCACTTGAAAAATCTTTTGACATGTTCTAGAGACATGTCAGTTTTTATCAGGCAGTGTGTGAGTGTTTAGACCATGAATGATTGCTAAGATGACCCGAGAGAAGAGCACATAGCAGAGCGCTCTTCTCTGTGCTCTCTGTGCATATAACCGAGAGGAACCCATAGACTTGCATTGTAAGGTTGGCTCAGTCACGTGGAACAGAGACAAGAGTGAATGCGCTTAGCGTGGACTTCTCTTGGTTCGTTTTCCTGATCAGTGGGGGTTTGAACACACATACCCAGAGAAATCAAAACTTTTGACATGTCTCTAGGACATGTCATACGTTTTGGTTTTTTTGTGACAGAGCCCATTTAAATAGAACATGCCAAAATCTAAATTTTAAAATACAGTGTATGGTAACAGAGATATACACAATAGCTGTTGCTCACAGATCAGCCTTCCCCTTCCTGTGAATGACCTCTTAAATGGTCACAGAGTATGCCCAGTAATGTTTCCAATTCATGTGAATGGTGAAGCATATAACATTAAAAAAAATTGCAATCAGAAAACAGAATAGAAGAAAAAACATGTTTCAGTATCTGGCATTAAAGGAGTAGTCCAGTGGTGATTCAGTGGTGAGCAACTTATCCCCTATCCTAAGGATAGGGGATAAGTTGCAGATCGCGGGGGGTCCGACCGCTGGGGCCCCCTGCTATCTCCTGTACGGAGCCCCGACAGCCCGCGGGAAGGGGGCATGTCGACCTCCGCATGAGGCGGCGGCCGACACGCCCCCTCAATACAACTCTATGGCAGAGCCGAAGCGCTGCCTTCGGCAATCTCCGGCTCTGCCATAGAGATGTATTGAGGGGGCGTGTCGGCCGCCGCCTCGTGCGGGGGTCGACACCCGCTATCTCGGCGGAGAGCCGGGGCCCCGTACAGAGAGATCGCAGGGGGCCCCAGCGGTCGGACCCCCGCGATCTCAAACTTATCCCCTATCCTTAGGATAGGGGATAAGTTTTTCACCACTGGACTACCCCTTTAAGCTGTAATTTACTGGAGCTGGATTTTACTGGATTGGTATAAGTAACAACTAAAATATTGTTAGGTTGTTGTTTTTTTTAATTTATTATTATTATTATTATTATTTTTCTTTACTCATTTTTAATTCCCTACTACAGTGTGAATATTTGTATCCAGGTGTATTTTATGTGACCATAGGAATATTCCGGATTAAAACTTTAATGTCATTTAACAAAACTTTTTGGATACATGGCTGTGTCTGGGTGTTCAGACCCCCACCAATTGCTAGAACAACCCTGGAGAAGAACCCAGCTGACTTACTATGAAATCTGTCTCCTGCAGCAAGACAAGAGCTTCTCCTGACTTGTCCTATGGATATGTGGGGTCTCATCACCCTGACCCCAACCAATCAAATCTTTTGACATATTTCTATGTCATGTCAAAAGTTTTGTTTAAAGATGGTAATTGGCTATAATTTTGCCGGAAGATATGCAGAAAACGTTTAGTAAGTGTAATATGAACATAGAAACCAAGAACAAGCGTAAATGAAAAACCTATTACTCACATGGTGTTGTCTGAGTGGCTGGACAACTTCTCTGATGCAGAGTTCCAGGTCAGTCAGATAATCTTTTTCAGTCTGTATCAGCTCAGCAATAATTTTGGCTCTCTTGTCCATTTTCCTCCTCTGGAGCTCTTCTGGGTCTTGCATTGGTGAGGTTGGAGCTGATGCTGGAATATTAGGTGCCATCTTTTCTGTATACAGTAAAGAACATACAATCAGCAAATGGTGACTAAGACAACATTGTTAGAATAAACAATAATTTCTCATATGAATTTATTTGTATCACTATACTGTGTAACTTCAGCTGGAACGTCCTCTAATATACAGGGTGGGCCATTTATATGGATACATCTTAATAAAATGGGAATGGTTGGCGATATTAACTTCCTGTTTGTGGCACATTAGTATATGTGAGGGGGGACACTTTAAAAGATGGGTGGTGACCATGGTGGCCATTTTGAAGTTGGCCATTTTGAATCCAACTTTTGTTTTTTCAATAGGAAGAGGGTCATGTGACACATCAACCTTATTGGGAATTTCACAAGAAAAACAATGATGTGCTTGGTTTTAACGTAACTTTATTCTTTCATGAGTTATTAACAAGTTTCTGACCACTTATAAAATGTGTTCAATGTGCTGCCCATTGTGTTGGATTGTCAATGCAACCCTCTTCTCCCGCTCTCCACACACTGATAGCAACACCACAGGAGAAATGCTAGCACAGGCTTCCAGTATCCGTAGTTTCAGGTGCTGCACATCTCGTATCTTCACAGCATAGACAATTGCCTTCAGATGACCCCAAAGATAAAAGTCTAAGGGGGTCAGATCGGGAAACCTTGGGGGCCATTCAACTGGCCCACGACGACCAATCCACTTTCCAGGAAACTGTTCATCTAGGAATGCTCGGACCTTACACCCATAATGTGGTGGTGCACCATCTTGCTGGAAAAACTCAGGGAACGTGCCAGCTTCAGTGCATAAAGAGGGAAACACATCATCATGTAGCAATTTTGCATATCCAGTTGAATTTTATCTTTGGGGTCATCTGAAGGCAATTGTCTATGCTGTGAAGATACGAGATGTGCAGCACCTGAAACTATGGATACTGGAAGCCTGTGCTAGCATTTCTCCTGCGGTGTTGCTATCAGTGTGTGAAGAGTGGGAGAAGAGGGTTGCATTGACAATCCAACGCAATGGGCAGCACATTGAACACATTTTATAAGTGGTCAGAAACTTGTAAATAATTAATGAAAGAATAAAGTTACGTTAAAACCAATCACATCATTGTTTTTCTTGTGAAATTCCCAATAAGTTTGATGTGTCACATGACCCTCTTCCTATTGAGAAAACAAAAGTTGGAATTAAAATGGCCAACTTCAAAATGGCCGCCATGGTCACCACCCATCTTGAAAAGTTTCCCCCCTCACATATACTAATGTGCCACAAACAGGAAGTTAATATCACCAACCAATCCCATTTTATTAAGGTGTATCCATATAAATGGCCCACCCTGTAGTTTCAAAAATGAGTATGGTGTAGCAATTTGATATGTCATCAAGGATTTGTGGGAGAAGATTTCAATGTTGAGACCCCTACTAAGTTTCTAAGAATGAGTTACTGGTCCCCTGCTGTGAATACGCCACACATCCTTTCTCACATTCCAATGTCTGTGGGGAATATGAAACATGTAGCCAGCTCTTTACTGCCAATAAGACATTTGCAACCACCATTCTCAGAACTAATGGACATCCCAGTGTTAAGACATCACCGTTTCAGATGTTATTTCAAACTCTTTGAAATTTTTCTGTCATTTGAGTGGGTCAGCCGGGTGAAAAACTTTGCAGTCAGACTGTATTGGCAGCTTACAGAAAACAATAGAGTCCACATCAGATACAGTAGTTACCTTCAAACTGGTTCTTCAGGTTCAGCGACTTTCTAATCATACATGTAAAAAACCCCATTAAATCTCAGTAGTGAAGTTGTAACAACAAAACCATGCAATCTATACCAAAACATTTAACTTCCAGAGAGCATTGTGCTTTCTCCAACTACATATATTTAAACTGTATATTTCACAGTTACATCGATCAGCTATAATATTAACACCAACCACCTATAAATAGTAGTGTGTCCATGCACTGTGGGGGACATTCATCAATGTAGGTGTACATGAAGCATTTTTCTCACCTTTTTTGTTTGCTGGTAATGTGTAGGGGCACCAAATTTATTATATGGTCGCAGACCATTTACAATGGGGATCAAAAGTTTGGGCACCCCAGGTAAAAATTTGTATTAATGTGCATAAAGAAGCCAAGGAAAGATGGAAAAATCTCCAAAAGGCATCAAATTCCAAAAAGGCATTCTTATAATATGTCAACAAAAGTTAGATTTTATTTCCATCCTTTACACTTTCAATTTGCACAATTAACTGCAGAGTTAATATCTTGTACTGCCCCCTTTGGCAAGTATCACAGCTTGTAAACGCTTTTTGTAGCTAGCCAAGTCTTGTTTGAGGTATCTTTGCCCATTCTTCCTTACAAAAGTCTTCCAGTTCTTTGAGATTTCTGGGCTTTCTGTCACGCACTGCTCTTTTAAGGTCTATCCATAGATTTTCAATTATGTAGAGGTCAGGAGATTGTGAAGGCCATGGCAAAACCTTCAGTTTACGCCTCTTGATGTAATCCCCCGGGGATTTCAAGGTGTGTTTAGGATCATTATCCATTTGTAGAAGCCATCCTCTCTTTAACTTCAGCTTTTTCACAGATGGCATCAAGTTAGCATCCAAAATTTGTTGAAATTTTATTGAATCTATTTTTCCTTCTACTCGTGAGATGTTCCCTGTGCCACTGGCTGCAATACAACTCCAAAGCATGACTGATCCACCCCCATGCTTAACAGTTGGACAGAGGTTCTTTTCATTAAATTCTGTTCTCCTTCTTCTCCAAACGTTTGCTCATTCCGGCCAAAAAGTTCAATTTTAACCTGCTCGGTCCACAGAACTTGTTTCCAAAATGCATCAGTCTTGTCTATATGTTCATTTGCAAAGTTCAAATGCAGATTTTTGCGGTGAGGACGTAGAAGAGGTTTTCTTCTGATGACTCTTCTATGAAGACCATATTTGTACAATTATCTCTTCATTGTGGAATAGTGTACCACAACTCCAGTGTCTGCCAGATCTTTCTGGAGGGATTGTGCAGTCAAACATGGGTTTTGAATTGTTTTTCTCACAATCCTGCGAGCTGTTCTGTCTGATATTTTTCTTGGTCTTCCAGATCTTGCTTTAACTTCCACTGTTCCTGATGACTGCCATTTCTTAATTACATTCCAAACAGAGAATATTGACATCTGAAAACGTTTTGATATCTTCTTATAGCCTTCTCCAGCTTTGTGAGCGTCAACTATTTTCAGTTTCAGATTTCTAGACAACTGCTTAGAAGAACCCATGGTGCTGATTGCTGGGGCAAGGTCAGATGAGTCTGGGCATTTAAAACCTTTGAGATTGACATCACCTGGTTTTCCCAGATGATGATTGAGAACAATCCCTGATACTGGCAGGTCTCAGCTTTGCAAAGGGGGCAGTGCATGCTATAAATTCTGCAGGGTGCCCAAACTTTTGCAGATGAAATTTTTTGGTTTTCTGTTATTTTGAAAGTATAAATGATGTAAATAAAATCTAACTTTTGTTGACAAATTATAAGAATTTCTAATCTGTAATTTGATGCCTTTTGGAGATTTTTCCATCTTTCCTTGGCTTCTTTATGCACATTAATACACATTTTTACCTGGAGTGCCCAAACTTTTGATCCCGACTGTAATACATTTTGTGCAGGTCACATTTTCTGAAATCTCTCTCTTCACATACACCAAAAAGCTAAGCTAACTCTGGGCTGGTGTAGTTTAGAGACTTTTCGGTGGCTTTGCACCTTTTTTTACGCCTTTTCACAAAAAGGCACAGTTCATAATACACGTCCATATCATGCGTATTGCCAAAATCGGTGGATTAAAGCTCAAAATCAGCAGAAATATGTAAACCAAAAGGCTCACAAAAAGGGACACTTGCGCCAAAATAGCGCCAAATATAGACAGAAAAAAGGTTAAATACCATGATAAATGCCAGCCTGTGTGTTTTGACACCTTTTTTTTATAGTAGCTAACAATAACTTTTTAAGAAAATTTGCACTACAGTGGCTCGTCCATGAGATCTGACCAAACAGGCTAGCCTTTGTTCTCCATGGGTATCAATGAGCCTAAGGCACCCATGACTATTTGATCCATTTGGCTGACACGCCAAATTTTCTCAAAAAATTTGGTTCGGTCCGAATTTATTTGCGCCAAATCACTATTAAAAACGGCTATTTCTGGCCTACAGAGAGCCTCAATAGGGGTGTAGAATACTTTTCCTTGCTGTAACATGCATAGGGTGTGTGCTGGGTTAGTGAAATAATACTGTTATTCAGTATGACATGCAGATCAGAGGCGTCACTATTAGAATCACTGTCGCAGAGCGGCACTGTCACGATGCCGGCTGGCAGGTAGTGGATCCTCTGTGCCAGAGAGGGATTGGCGTGGACCGTGCTAGTGGACCGGTTCTAAGCCACTACTGGTTTTCACCAGAGCCCGCCGCAAAGCGGGATGGTCTTGCTGCGGCGGTAGTGACCAGGTCGTATCCACTAGCAACGGCTCACCTCTCTGGCTGCTGAAGATAGGCGCGGTACAAGGGAGTAGGCAAAAGCAAGGTCGGACGTAGCAGAAGGTCGGGGCAGGCAGCAAGGATCGTAGTCAGGGGCAACGGCAGAAGGTCTGGAAACACAGGCAAGGAACACACAAGGAACGCTTTCACTGGCACTAAGGCAACAAGATCCGGCAAGGGAGTGCAGGGGAAGTGAGGTGATATAGGGAAGTGCACAGGTGAACACACTAATTGGAACCACTGCGCCAATCAGCGGCGCAGTGGCCCTTTAAATCGCAGAGACCCGGCGCGCGCGCGCCCTAGGGAGCGGGGCCGCGCGCGCCGGGACAGAACAGACGGAGAGCGAGTCAGGTAGGGGAGCCGGGGTGCGCATCGCGAGCGGGCGCTACCCGCATCGCGAATCGCATCCCGGCTGGCAGCGGAATCGCAGCGCCCCGGGTCAGAGGACGTGACCGGAGCGCTGCCGCGGGGAGAGTGAAGCGAGCGCTCCGGGGAGGAGCGGGGACCCGGAGCGCTCGGCGTAACAGTACCCCCCCCCTTGGGTCTCCCCCTCTTCTTAGAGCCTGAGAACCTGAGGAGCAGACTTTTGTCTAGGATGTTGTCCTCAGGTTCCCAGGATCTCTCTTCAGGACCACAACCCTCCCAGTCCACTAAAAAAAAATTTTTCCCTCTGACCTTTTTGGCAGCTAAAATTTCTTTGACCGAGAAGATGTCCGAGGAGCCGGAAACAGGAGTGGGAGGAACAGATTTGGGAGAAAAACGGTTGAGGATGAGTGGTTTGAGAAGAGAGACGTGAAAGGCATTAGGGATACGAAGAGAGGGAGGAAGAAGAAGTTTATAAGAGACAGGATTAATTTGACACAAAATTTTGAAAGGACCAAGATAGCGTGGTCCCAACTTGTAGCTAGGGACACGGAAGCGGACATATTTAGCGGAGAGCCATACCTTGTCTCCAGGGGAAAAAACGGGGGGAGCTCTTCTTTTCTTATCCGCGAACTTCTTCATGCGTGATGAAGCCTGTAAGAGAGAATTTTGGGTCTCTCTCCATATGATGGAAAGGTCACGAGAAATTTCATCCACAGCGGGCAGACCAGAGGGCAAGGGAGTAGGGAGGGGGGGAAGAGGGTGACGGCCGTACACCACGAAAAATGGGGATTTGGAGGAAGACTCAGAGACCCTGAAGTTATACGAGAATTCGGCCCATGGGAGGAGATCTGCCCAGTCATCCTGGCGGGAGGAAACAAAATGTCGCAAATAATCACCCAAGATCTGGTTAATCCTTTCTACTTGTCCATTGGACTGGGGATGATATGCAGAAGAAAAATTTAATTTAATCTTGAGTTGTTTACAGAGAGCCCTCCAGAATTTAGACACGAATTGGACGCCTCTATCCGAGACAATCTGCGTAGGCAACCCGTGAAGACGAAAAATGTGTACAAAAAATTGTTTAGCCAACTGAGGCGCAGAAGGAAGACCAGGAAGAGGGATGAAATGTGCCATTTTGGAGAATCGATCAACGACCACCCAAATAACAGTGTTGCCACGGGAAGGGGGTAAATCAGTAATAAAATCCATACCAATCAGAGACCAAGGCTGTTCGGGGACAGGCAGAGGATGAAGAAAACCAGCGGGCTTCTGGCGAGGAGTCTTATCCCGGGCACAGATAGTGCAGGCTCGCACAAAGTCCACAACATCCGTCTCCAGAGTCGGCCACCAATAGAAGCGGGAGATGAGTTGCACAGATTTCTTGATACCCGCATGACCTGCGAGATGGGAGGAGTGACCCCATTTGAGGATTCCGAGGCGTTGGCGAGGAGAAACAAAGGTCTTTCCTGGAGGAGTCTGCCTGATGGAGGCAGGAGAAGTGGAGATCAGGCAGTCAGGTGGAATGATGTGTTGCGGAGAGAGTTCAACTTCTGAGGCATCCGAGGAACGAGAGAGAGCATCGGCCCTAATGTTCTTATCGGCAGGACGAAAGTGAATCTCAAAATTAAATCGGGCAAAGAACAGAGACCACCGGGCCTGGCGAGGATTCAGCCGTTGGGCAGACTGGAGGTAGGAGAGGTTCTTGTGGTCGGTGTAGATAATAACAGGAGAACTTGATCCCTCCAGCAGATGCCTCCATTCCTCAAGTGCTAATTTAATGGCTAGAAGCTCTCGATCCCCGATGGAGTAGTTCCTCTCCGCTGGAGAGAAGGTCCTAGAGAAAAAACCACAAGTGACAGCATGCCCGGAAGAATTTTTTTGTAGAAGAACAGCTCCAGCTCCCACTGAGGAGGCATCAACCTCCAATAGGAAGGGTTTGGAGGGGTCAGGTCTGGAGAGGACGGGAGCCGAAGAAAAGGCAGACTTGAGTCGTTTAAAGGCGTCTTCTGCTTGAGGAGGCCAGGACTTGGGATCAGCATTTTTTTTGGTTAAAGCCACGATAGGAGCCACAATGGTAGAAAAATGTGGAATAAATTGCCTGTAATAATTGGCGAACCCCAAAAAGCGTTGGATAGCACGGAGTCCGGAGGGGCGTGGCCAATCTAAGACGGCAGAGAGTTTGTCTGGATCCATCTGTAGTCCCTGGCCAGAGACCAAATATCCTAGAAAAGGAAGAGATTGGCATTCAAACAGACATTTCTCAATTTTGGCATAGAGTTGGTTGTCACGAAGTCTCTGAAGAACCATACGGACATGCTGGCGGTGTTCTTCTAGATTGGCAGAAAAAATTAGGATATCGTCCAGATATACAACAACACAGGAGTATAACAGATCACGAAAAATTTCATTGACAAAGTCTTGGAAGACGGCAGGGGCGTTGCACAGTCCAAAGGGCATGACCAGATACTCAAAGTGTCCATCTCTGGTGTTAAATGCCGTTTTCCACTCGTCCCCCTCTCTGATGCGGATGAGGTTATAGGCGCCTCTTAAGTCCAATTTAGTGAAGATGTGGGCACCTTGGAGGCGATCAAAGAGTTCAGAGATGAGGGGTAAGGGGTAGCGGTTCTTAACCGTGATTTTATTAAGACCGCGGTAGTCAATGCAAGGACGTAGGGAGCCATCTTTTTTGGACACAAAGAAAAATCCGGCTCCGGCAGGAGAGGAGGATTTACGGATAAAGCCCTTTTTTAGATTCTCCTGGATGTATTCGGACATGGCAAGAGTCTCTGGGGCAGAGAGAGGATAAATTCTGCCCCGGGGTGGAGTAGTGCCCGGGAGGAGGTCGATAGGGCAATCATAAGGCCTGTGAGGAGGTAGAGTCTCAGCTTGTTTTTTGCAGAAAACATCCGCGAAGTCCATATAGGCCTTAGGGAGACCGGTTACTGGAGGAACCACAGAGTTACGGCAAGGGTTACTGGGAACCGGTTTTAGACAGTTCTTGGAACAAGAGAACCCCCAACTCTTGATCTCCCCAGTGGACCAATCCAGGGTAGGGGAATGAAGTTGAAGCCAGGGAAGTCCAAGGAGAATTTCCGAGGTGCAATTGGGGAGGACCAAAAGTTCAATCCTCTCATGATGAGATCCGATGCTCATAAGAAGGGGCTCCGTGCGGAAACGTATAGTACAGTCCAATCTTTCATTATTTACACAATTGATGTAGAGGGGTCTGGCGAGACTGGTCACCGGGATGTTGAACCTGTTGACGAGAGAGGCCAAAATAAAATTTCCTGCAGATCCAGAGTCCAAGAAGGCCACTGTAGAGAAGGAGAAGGCAGAGGCAGACATCCGCACAGGCACAGTAAGACGTGGAGAAGCAGAGTAGACATCAAGGACTGTCTCACCTTTGTGCGGAGTCAGCGTACGTCTTTCCAGGCGGGGAGGACGGATAGGACAATCTCTCAGGAAGTGTTCGGTACTAGCACAGTACAGGCAGAGGTTCTCCATACGGCGTCGTGTCCTCTCTTGAGGTGTCAGGCGAGACCGGTCGACCTGCATAGCCTCCACGGCGGGAGGCACAGGAACAGATTGCAGGGGACCAGAGGAGAGAGGAGCCGAGGAGAAGAAACGCCTCGTGCGAACAGAGTCCATATCTTGGCGGAGTTCCTGACGCCTTTCGGAAAAACGCATGTCAATGCGAGTGGCTAGGTGAATAAGTTCATGTAGATTAGCAGGAATTTCTCGTGCGGCCAGAACATCTTTAATGTTGCTGGATAGGCCTTTTTTGAAGGTCGCGCAGAGGGCCTCATTATTCCAGGACAATTCTGAAGCAAGAGTACGGAATTGTACGGCATACTCGCCAACGGAAGAATTACCCTGGACCAGGTTCAACAGGGCAGTCTCAGCAGAAGAGGCTCGGGCAGGTTCCTCAAAGACACTTCGGATTTCCGAGAAGAAGGAGTGTACAGAGGCAGTGACGGGGTCATTGCGGTCCCAGAGCGGTGTGGCCCATGACAGGGCTTTTCCGGACAGAAGGCTGACTACGAAAGCCACCTTAGACCTTTCAGTGGGAAACAGGTCCGACATCATCTCCAGATGCAGGGAACATTGGGAAAGAAAGCCACGGCAAAACTTAGAGTCCCCATCAAATTTATCCGGCAAGGATAAGCGTATCCCAGGAGCGGCCACTCGCTGCGGAGGAGGTGCAGGAGCTGGCGGAGGAGATGACTGCTGAAGCTGTGGTAGTAACTGTTGTAGCATAACGGTCAGTTGAGACAGCTGTTGGCCTTGTTGCGCTATCTGTTGTGACTGCTGGGCGACCACCGTGGTGAGGTCAGCGACAACTGGCAGAGGAACTTCAGCGGGATCCATGGCCGGATCTACTGTCACGATGCCGGCTGGCAGGTAGTGGATCCTCTGTGCCAGAGAGGGATTGGCGTGGACCGTGCTAGTGGACCGGTTCTAAGCCACTACTGGTTTTCACCAGAGCCCGCCGCAAAGCGGGATGGTCTTGCTGCGGCGGTAGTGACCAGGTCGTATCCACTAGCAACGGCTCACCTCTCTGGCTGCTGAAGATAGGCGCGGTACAAGGGAGTAGGCAAAAGCAAGGTCGGACGTAGCAGAAGGTCGGGGCAGGCAGCAAGGATCGTAGTCAGGGGCAACGGCAGAAGGTCTGGAAACACAGGCAAGGAACACACAAGGAACGCTTTCACTGGCACTAAGGCAACAAGATCCGGCAAGGGAGTGCAGGGGAAGTGAGGTGATATAGGGAAGTGCACAGGTGAACACACTAATTGGAACCACTGCGCCAATCAGCGGCGCAGTGGCCCTTTAAATCGCAGAGACCCGGCGCGCGCGCGCCCTAGGGAGCGGGGCCGCGCGCGCCGGGACAGAACAGACGGAGAGCGAGTCAGGTAGGGGAGCCGGGGTGCGCATCGCGAGCGGGCGCTACCCGCATCGCGAATCGCATCCCGGCTGGCAGCGGAATCGCAGCGCCCCGGGTCAGAGGACGTGACCGGAGCGCTGCCGCGGGGAGAGTGAAGCGAGCGCTCCGGGGAGGAGCGGGGACCCGGAGCGCTCGGCGTAACAGGCACAATGACAGAGCATGGAGGTGGCATCAGTATAAGAAGACCATATAGTGGCTAAATAACACAGCTTGGAGATGGCAGCAGCATGAGGAGACCATATAGTGGCTGAATGACACAGCCTGGAGTTGGTGGCCGCATGAGGAGCCCACATAGTGGCTGAATGACACAGCCTGGAGTTGGCAGCAGCATATAGTGGCTGAATGACACAGCCTGGAGTTTGCAGCAGCATGAGGAGAACATACAGAGGCTGAATGACACAGCCTGGAGGTGGCAGAAGCATGAGGAGACCACATAGTGGCTGAATGACACAGCGTGGAGGTGGCGGTAGCATGAGTAGACCATATAGTGGCTGAATGACACAGCTTGGAGGTGGCAGCAGCATGAGGAGAACATATAGTGGATGAATGACACAGCCTTAAGTTGGTCACAGCATGAGGAGAACACATAGTGGCTGAATGACACAGCCTGGAGTTGGTGGCAGCATGAGGAGAACATATATTGGCTCAATGACACAGCCTGGTGGTGGTGGCAGTATGAGGAGAACATATAATGGCTGAATGACACAGCCTGGTGGTGGTGGCAGCAGCATGAGGAGAACATATGGTGGCAGTATGAGATAGCTTGGAGCTGGCATCAGCATATGGAGAACATATGGTGGCAGAATGAGACAGCCTGGAGCTGGCATCAGCATGAGAAGAACATATATTGGCAGAATGTGACAGCCTGGAGCTGGCATCAGCATGAGGAGAACATATGGTGGCAGAAAGAGACAGCCTGGAGATGGCATCAGCACGAGGAGAACATATTGTGGCAGTATGAGACAGTCTGGAGGTGGCAGCAGCAGAATCAGGAGTCCTATAAGTAACCCGGTGACAGAGTGGTGCGGTGGGTGGCAATACCAATCCCCAATGAGGAAGGTGGGTGAAAAAAGGAGAACTTGGCATCAGATGTGTGGCATCAGGCAGGTGGCAGGATCAGAATAGTAGCTGAGGCAGGTAGGCAGAAGAAAACAGTCTCTTTTGTAAAAGTGTTAGTGTGCACAAGTATTGAGGATATGCTATACGTAAAACTTAACTTTTAATAACATGCTTAGGATAAAAAATATGGACCCAACGGGCAGAGGGAAGACGTCATGAGCTCCCGGCGCCAGCTCCAGCTTTTGGAACAGTTTGTTCCAAACGCTTAGCAGCAGAGTACCCCTATAAGACTTTAACAGGAACAAAATAGTACACCACTTGATGTATGTGGTATGCACTTCTGAGGGGAGGACAATGTGCTCCATTATGCTTAAAACATTATTTGTCTACAACACCAGCAGTACACACCTGTGCTGCAGCACACAGTCGCTGTGTACTACACCCAAAATTGCTCTTTCTCTCTCAATCTCACTCCTTTCCCTATCAGTGCTTTTAAGCTGGATTTGGGCTTTAGGTGAATTGCTGCTGTAAAAAAGCTTTTCTGTACAACACACTGCTCTCTGTCACTCTTTGCAATAGAACGGTGATGTGACTGGGAGGTGATTCGCTGCTGTAAAAATGCTTTTCTGAGCAACACACAGTGCTGTCTGTCCCTCTTTCCGTCTCGGCAATAAAAGGCTGAAGTGACTTGCTGCAAGATGGCTGCCGATTATATAGGCCTGGGACATCACAGGGGTGGTTGGCTGCTGATAGGTTGCATGCTGCATGTGATTCAGGGTCAACCCACCTTCCCAGGATTCCTTGCCCCATGTCCTCAAATGTGGATCCACCATTGTAGATGCCCCGGAGCCTTGGCCACACTAAATGGAGTTTAATGAAGCAATTCGCATGATCGAATCGCGGTGATATTCACATTAGTTGCAAATCAAATTTTTCCTGAAATTCATAACAAATTTGGATTCGTCAGATTCGATTCGCTCATCCCTACCCATGACCATGTCACCTAAGGCTGCTTTCACGCTATATAATTTTTCAGTTTTAAAGACCCATTATAATGTTCCGTTAAGGAAACCCTTTAAACCGGCCGTTAAACGGCCGTTACAAAATCCCAGTCAACTCTATGGGATTTTGTGATTAGCTGTTATGAATAACAGATGTTAGTTTGTGACGGGAGAAAAAAAACAGTACTTGCACTAATTTTTTCCCGTCACAAAATAACGTCAGTTATTAATAACAGCTAATCACAAAATCCCATAGAGTTGACTGGTTTTAAGGGTTTCCTTAGTGGAGCATTATAACGGGTCTTTAAAACGGAGAAATTATATATTGCTAAAGCAGCCTAATCATCAAGTCTTGATGGTTGATCCCTTGTCAAAGATTCTTAGATCCTTACCATTTTCCTGCTTCCATGCCATCAACTTGAAGAAATTACTGTTCCCTTGCTGCCTAATATATCACCCTTTGGCAGGTGCCATTGTCACAAGATAATCAATATTGTTCACTTACTCTGTCAGTAGTTTTAATGTTACAGTTGATCAGTGTATAGTAGTGTTCTCTACAGAGTATCTATTATATTGAGCAGGAGTGGGCCATACTGAGGAGTTGGCCTGACTAAACACCCAGCACGCCATAACGATCCATCGCCCGAACACCCCTACCCCACGCTTACCTGTCTCCCTGAGCTATGACCTGTAAGTTAAGTTTTTCAATAAAGAAGTTCAGCGCTGCAAGACTTCGCATGGTGAGTGCGTTTATCTTTTTTTTTCTATGTGGGATTGTGACTATTTTATTCAGCACTTGCCATAAATTGCAGGATTAGAGAAGTAGCAGCGAAAGTAGACATTGAGAATATGCTTATATTGCTTGGCACACAGAAACCAATGAGAAAAGTGGCCATGAGTTGTGGCCATCTGTGCCATCTTGCATAACGGTCAACACTTTTAGTAGGAGGCCAAGTGTCTTCTATAGTAGCAAGATAGTGTGGATGCTACCCACACTAATATTACTACTAATAATGTTATTATGATATCACTACCTACAAAGTCAATTGGGTTTCTATATTAACTGACTTCTTTTCATCTTAGGCAAATAAAATGAAACAATGATGTAATCTTTTATTCACAAAAGGTATAAAAGACATAAGTATGAAGAAACAATGTTAATTCTTCAGATAATGGGTGCATATTAAAGCATGAAGTGTAGTTGGAAGCTACAGTTCAGCTGTGGAAGGTGTTTAGTGCGGAAATAGCGAGAAGTGTATGCTGAAAGCTATGTCCTGAGGTGATGTGAGCTCATGTTTTCCTACACAAAGTATGAGATTGTAAACCCTCCTTTTATTTTTGAGTCATCGGACTGCTTAGTCACACTAATAAATGTATCTTATGTTACATTCTTAAATAAACAATGGAAATATATAAGAAAAGGTCCAAACTTGTCAGATTATATAGAAGTAATAAGAAAAAATCTCTAAATGCAACATTGCAGTATAAAACCGGAGGCGCTCAGAGGTACAGTATGGGCCAATAGCAGTCTGTTGATGCCAAATTACAGAACTGTGTACCAGGGTATGTTTGCAAGGATAAACAACAAAGATCAGCACCGGGTAGCCTTATTCCATTTCCATATATATTCCATGTATGTTTAACATTATTAGATACAGCAAGCTAGATAAGTTTTTTGTGAGCCAAGCAAGAACACCCCTATACAGTGGTCATCCATAATAGTAAGACCTACGTCAGGTGAAGTGCATAACATTGATACTTTATGACAATGGCACCTGCCAAGAGATCAAATATATATTAAATGGAATGTAAACAGTCAGTTCCTGAAGTGGATGTGTTGGAAGCTGACAAATAGGTAAGTGTAAGGATCTGAACAACTTTGACAAGGGCCACATTGTGATGGATATATGCCTGGGTTAGAGCATCTTCAAAAGGACAGGTCTTGTAGGGTGTTTCAGGTATTCTTTGGTTAGTAGCTACAAAAGAAAGGATAACAGTGAAACAGTGACAAAATCATGGTTGTCCAAGGAACATGTGAAATCTAGCCTGCATGGATCGATCTTACAGAAGAGATACTGTAGCACAAAATGCTAGAAATGTGTCAGAACGCACAGTACACAATATTACATAGGCACAGATCTACCTAGGTAAATAGGGCTATACTGCAATACTACAAAACTGTGGACAGGTGATGTTTTTGGTTTAAAGCAACTATGTTTCCCTAATCCTAGTCAACCCTCTATTTATCTACTCTATCTATCTATCTATCTATCTAATATCTATCTATCTCATATCTATCTGTCTAATTATCTAATATCTATCTATCTAATATCTATCTATCTCATATCTATCTGTCTAATTATCTAATATCTATCTATCGAATATGTATCTATCTGTCTAATATCTATCTATCTATCTATCTATCTATCTGTCTATCTATCTTTCTAGCTATGTAATATATATATATATATATATATATCTCATATCCATCTATCTAATATGTATCTATCTATCTAATATCTATCTATCTTATATTTATCTATTACTGTACATCTATCTCTCAATGTCTTTCTTTCTCTCTATACATATATCTATCCGCCAATCTATCTAATTATGATATATTATTTCTATTGCCCTAGAAGGAACGGCATGACTCATGAAGAAAATTAATAACATGCATTACCTATCTTATCAGTAGTGAGTATATTTAATACATGTTGAAACAAATGCTTGGTGTTGATGTAATTTCCTCTTATTCAAGAAACACATTAGAATTCACATTCATGATTTTGTAAGTATCATGTTCTTAAAGTGGTACTCCAACCCTAATACATCTTATCCCCTATCCAAAGGAAAGGGGATAAGACGTCTGACCGCGGGGGTCCTGCCACTGCGGACCCGGCAATCTGTCAATCAGCACCCACCATTGCGAGCTCTCTGCAGTGCTAGAGACCCCGAGTGTGCAGCATGACCACCACGGGGCCTGAGTATCGAGATGTCACGACTCCGCTCCTGTGTGACGTCACGCCCCTCCCCCTCAATGTAAGTCTATAGGAGACAGCCATCACGCCCCCTTTGGATAGGTGTATTAGGGCCGGAGTACCCCTTTAAGAATAATTCAAATAAATATTCTCTTCTTAATAGCACAAAGTAATGATTACGTAATGATGAGTAATTCACTTAACTGCGGACATCTGCAGGCAAGTTTTGCTAAATTGTCTTTTCATTCCGGTCTGATCTCCGGGGGGGGGGGTCTGATCTCCGGCTCTGCTGCGGCTCTCCCGTGCAGGAGGCGTGTCAGCCGCAGCGTCATGCATCTCCATGTATCTCTATTTGAGAGGCGGGGATGCAGTGTTCGTGCATCCCTGCATCTACCATAGAGCTGTATGGGGGGCGTGTTCGTCACACATGCATTAGCCCGTTCACAGCGCGGCAATGCCAGGGCCCGGTAAGGGAGATTGCGGGAGGTCCCAGCAGTCGGACCCCCCGCGATCAGACACTTATCCCCTATCCTGTTAAGTTTATTTCACTGCAGATCTCCTTAAACCACTAAACATGGTTTCTTGATGTCCTGATTATTTGCATTGTTGATGTGCTCTCTACATGAAGTGCAATTGATTTGAGACATGACTACATTAGAGTAGGGTCACACGTGCTGTATTTTGCTGCTGTGTACTCATTAGGGTAGGGTCCCACACAGTGCATCCGCAGCGTATTTGAAGCTGTAGATGTGCTGCCGGAAGTCACAGAGCAATGGCAGAGCTAGCTCCCTGCAGCTCTGTGTGTCTGCTCATTGCGGCGGATTTCCTGCCAGCAGTCACAGGCTGACACACAGAGCTACCTGGCTGCAGCAGGAAGCTCACTCTGCAGTTTCTCTGTGATTGCCAGAAGTGCATCGGCAGCATCAAATATGCCATGGATGTGCTGTGTGCTTGATATGCAAAATATATTTTCTGCAGCTGATTTTGCAACCCATTGACTTTAATGGCTAGGAGTAAAATACGGCATGTGTGACCTTACGCATAATATGAAAATATGAATCTCTTGATGTTTCAAAATTTCAGTGATAGAAATCCACACTTTAATTTTATATTATCTATTGTTTAAGACAGGTCCAAACTATGTGGGAGAATCCACATACAAATAAGGTTGCTATAGCAATAAGCCATATCAAAGCAGTTGAATGCAATGCAGCATCTAGAAATTATTGCTCACAATCTGCAATCACAGAAACACTTCCACCACGTAAGGAAATTGTCACTTATTATAGTTAGATGGGATTTGTAATACATATTTTAACATCACTTCTAGATAGACATCTTTGTATATTGTTATGCAAAGATGAGCTCACAATTGTGTCTCCTGAGCTCATGTAAATGCTGAGACGATTATTTTGGCAGACCAAGATCATTTCATTTGCTGGCATTTTGGCTTGTGTATATTTGCAGCCAAATTTGAAACAGTAAATTATTATTTCGGTATGTTTTCACGCAGGTCAACTATAAGGGAGCTAAAGGCTATGGATATCTTTGCACCCTTTTTTTTTATAATTTACCTAAATGCAAAATTAAAGGGGT
This sequence comes from Hyla sarda, assembly GCF_029499605.1. Taxonomy (NCBI): domain Eukaryota; kingdom Metazoa; phylum Chordata; class Amphibia; order Anura; family Hylidae; genus Hyla; species Hyla sarda. The sequence continues at coordinate 189,749,544 of NC_079189.1, forward strand.
TTACCAAACAAATACAAATCCCTATCGTGAGTACTAAATGAAATGTATCGAGTGTAGATAGGGAGGAAAGCACACATAAGGCAGTCTACAGGAAATGGGGCAGGAATGAGAGATCACACAGGCTGTGTTAAGAGAAAAGACAGAAACCATGTTGATTCTGGGCGACTTACACAATTCTGACCATCAGTTTCTACCAGTAAAGAGCTCAAAATGCCTATTACTAGCAGGGAAACTTTTGCTTGAGTAAAGTCTAAAAATAGAAACAGGCTGCAAACTAAATATTAGGTAGTGGGGAAAAAAATAAAGCCATGAAGTTTAAAGGAAACCTGTCACCAGTTATATTCTGCCCAAACCGCAGGCAGCACAAACTGGTGCAAGCATCATCACGATGTCGGGGCACTAGAAATTACTCTGATAAGCTTGGACGAAGTATAAAAATGTCGTCGGGACCCAGTTACCTAGTCATGGGGACAGGTCTCAGTTTTTATTCATGTATTTATTTATTTTTTTTTCTTCTTTTTCAGATTCATCTAAAATAGGAATGTGTAAATGTAGGAAAATGAGTACCATACTTGTGGATCTGTCTGCCCATTAAAAAAAGGAATATTGCTTATGCAATTTTCTGTAGCACTAAACAGTATAGCTGGCAACACTACCCTGCACATTAAATGTATCCGGACAAACCTGTCAAATGTTACCTAGAGGGGAATCTTATGGTACTCATTGGTCAAATTGTGCTTAAACTGGTTCATTGACATGTGTAAAATGTTATCTCCTGTTTGATCAGACAAATACATCAAAAGCCTAAACAAATGTAGTAACATGAGATTAGCTCCACCAAAGGACATCTAAATGAGACAGGGATAAGCAGTTCTGCCTTGCTAGGATGTGTTATTGTCTGTGTCATCCATCTGTTTGTCCTGTACTACAAACAAGCAGAGCCTATACTAGCCTATTATGTCATCCTTCTTGCCTAGCCAGTTTGAGCATATTTGGATATATAGGTAGATGGAAGGTTTCCCACCAACTCTGTTTACTGTGCGATGCTGACAGGATGGCTCATATAGCACGATGCAAATATACTCCCTAGGTACACATATTACAAGCATAACAGGAACTACAATGTCATCTCTGTTTACTGAGCTCTGCAACAAATAAGTGCAAAATAAAATGATATCCGTACCTCACAGGCACATAAAAATAATGCTAACATTTACAATCCTATCCTACTTTGATTCAGCTGTGTTGTCTAAGGAGCAGTAGTCTGAGATATGATAAACCTCCTTCCCACCTATGTGATTATATTTCCCATCATTGTTCTATCATGAAACTTTGATAAGATACGTTGGATATACTTGTTTGATTCTATTGTTCCTTTTGAACCATTACTGTCATTTAAAAAAAAATTAAAAAAACCTCTGACATGCCACGTAAATATCAATGCATGAAGTCTATAAGCAAGATGGCACCACAACCCAGTGATAAAGGATCCATGGACAAACAAGACGGACTTGCTTCCAGTAGATCTAGCAAAATGATCAAAAAACTATTCAGCATCCATTAAGTGAGTCTTGGAATTTATTCCAGCATCATATACTGTACATAAATAGCAATGTTTCAACCCATGAAAAAAATTGTGGGTCTTTGTCAAGTCCCGGCTAGGTGGTCAATCCGACTTCATTATAGTCTATAGTCCAGCTATATTCAGAGATCGGTGGGGGACTGACACCTCAACTGATCAAAACGTTTGACATGTCTGCATGATATGCCAACACGCTGGGCATTAATGCAGCAGTTTGTAGTCTAGAGCCTTTTACAGTCAAAAGACTGCTATCAATTTTAGTCTATAATGTGCATATTGTTGCCCTGGAAGGATTTTATCAGGTATAGCTGGTATATGAGAAGACCTTATTATGGTGACATGCTAACCAAATAACCTAATAGTACTACAAAATCTGGGCATACATACTGTATGATATAACTGTCAGTAGTAAGCCAACAGCTTTATTTCCCATGCATGTTAATGGGGTATTCCAGGAATTTTCTTTATTTGACTATGCGGTTCATAATATAGTTTCTGTACCTGTGTGTGACGGTTTTCTCACAGGTATTTTGAATGGATGCAGCTCATTTATGTTTCAATGGTTGGGGTGGCTGATGTGTGGGAGGGAGTAAAATGGAATTATGGGTTTTGTAGGCAAAAGAAGAAGACTCAAGCAGGAAATACCAGTTCACAAAAAGCTGGCCACAGCGTTAAGGTAATCTCACAACACGGCCACTTAGCCCCAAGACAAGCACAGATCCTTCCTAAGCATGTCCATGAATGTCTGGCAGGTAAGTACTAAAATCACCTTATGGTGGATAACCCCTTTAATATAGTAGCATGAGATAGTTAAAGGGGTTGTTTCCAAAACCCATTTTTATGTACCTTACTAAGGTCTTCAAAGTTAATGTAGAGCGCTTCTATGTTTAGGATCATAAACCCTCGGCCAGAGAGGAAAGTGGTTACAAAAAATGCTCCTCTTTCTGTCCGGTCCTGCATTGCACAGGAAACACATTGATTTCACTATGTAATTATAATAATAATAATAATTTTATTTGTATAGCGCCAACAGATTCCGCAGCACTTTACAATTTTGGGCTACAAATAAAGACAAGTATCAGACAATACAATATTACACATAAACTATTCAAACAGGAAGAGTCAGGACCCTACTTGCGATATCTTACAGACTACGAGGAATGGGGTTGAGACAGAAGGCATAAAGTGCTTTTATTGATTCAATGGTCCAGCCATATTTTATAAATAGGAAAGGTTACACACAGGAGGGTGAACCAGTCACTAGCTAATCTCCGAAGGTCTAAAGGGCATAGAGAGTAGGGGGGGGGGGGGGGGGGGACTGTCAAATATGAAGTGTTTGATATCTTCAAGACCCAGAAGTCTGAAAAAGGGGCAAAGTGGTAGTAGTGGAAGCCAATTAGGGAATGTTATAGGCCTGCCTGAAGTGATGTGATTCATTTCTCCTGTGGTAACACTGCAGGGAAACAGAATACTTTCTGTTAGGTTTTCCCTCATGTTGAAGCTGAGAGCATGTTTTCTAGTGAGAACATGTTTATTGTTATGGGATTATTCTAACAAATAGAGATGGTTCAAAGCAGAGCACCCTTTTAGGAGGCTTTCATATACCTCTAAAAAAAGAAAAAGCAGACTTGAAGTAAGACACTGACTTTTAAAGGAAAACTGTCCGCCAGCACCCCCACATTAAATCCAATACACTGGGTTATAGTGTGGGTGAACAGGAGTCCATACACGGGTCACTTACTTTTTAGGTTTTCTGGCCGCCAAGTTGTCATCTGCTAAAGTTTTATAATTTTGCCCTTCATTTGCACTCTGAAAGCGGGTCCCCCACCGGCAGTCTTGCTTTGGGTTCCAGAGGAAGGAGCCTTAGCCTGACCCCCTTGTTCGCATATTAATTTTCCCCTTGAGCGCAGTGCTCTGTCTGCAGTTTTTACCCAGCTCTCACATCCTGATGACATGAGAGCTGTGCGTCGGGAAAGCGATCTGTGCAGTGTAACTACACATGCGCCAGTACCTCGCTACACCCGGAAGTCAGGAGTAGTGAGACTCCAGAAAGAGGTCATTCCGGGTGTAGCGAGGGACCGGCGCATGTGCAGTTACACTGTGCAGAGCGCTCTCCCGATGCACAGCTCTCATGTCATCAGGACGCGAGAGCTGGGTAAAGACTTCAGCGCATTCACTCTGCACACAGAGCGATGCTCAGGAGGAAAATGAATATGCAAACAAGGGGGTCAGCTAAGGCCCCTTCCTCCGGAACCCAAAGCAAGGCTGCTGGCGGGCGACCCGCCTTCAGAGCACAAATAAAGGCCTAAATTACGGAAATTTAGAGGACGACAACTCGGTGGCAAGAAAATCTAAAAAAGCAAATGACCCGTGTATGAACTCCTGTTCACCCACACTATGACCCAGTGTATTGGGTTTAGTGTGGGTGAACTGGCTCACAGTTTTCCTTTAAGGAAAAGCTACCTGAAAAGGTGGTGTTAGATCTACTATCAATAACAGTGTCACACCTGGCCGCAGGGTGTGAGGGGTATTGCAGCTTAATAAAAATACAATACTAGATACAACTTATGGACAGATCTATCCTATTTTTTTCTAATCCTGTACAAAGCTTTACCATGATATAGCTAGCTTTAATTATGCTCCAGACTATATTGGTAATATAGTCAAAACAAAAGAAATACTAGAAGAAAAAATACAGTATGTTAGTGCTTTTTCCATAAAAGGATCCTCAATAACAGTATTATTCCAAGTGACAGACTCCTGGTTATACCCATGACAAATAATGCTCACAAATTGTCACACCACTTCCTTCTTTTTACCTGTGATATTATAAACCAATAAACCTATGTGTAACTAGATACAAGTACAACAAAAAGGGAAGAGACATTGCCAGATAGTTTTTCAGGATCTTTTAGAAATAATTACTGTGGGCAGCCTTTTTATTTTTATTTTTTTGCTGTAGGTAAGTGTATAATAAAAATCTAGTTTCAAGTTTTGTTTTTTCACTATACTATTTTACCTACAGGCCCATACATAAATGTGCACAAAAACATAGTCATAATCAGTCTAGATTGTACAGATCAGAAGATAGGCAATCTCTTTGAAGACATTCTCAATGCATTGATTAGTTAAATGCCTATAGTATACATATGTGCAGAGTAAAATGATCATATGCGTGAGGCCTTTCCAAACTCAATACCTATCCAATATATGTACGTCCTTTGTAATGCAAAAAAATTGTTTTAGCTGTCAGTTCCACAAGCCTATTATATGTTGTTACTCATCAAAATTAAAGACCTTTTGTAATATAGTTGTTTGAATTTTTTTAAATATTTACTAAAGAATTCAGCTCCTTAAAATCCCACCACAAGGGGTCCCCATACCTACTTCAACACTAAACAGTCCTGCAGCAGCATCAGGCTTGTCCATGAGTCATGGACAAGAGATGACTAATGAACAAGGCTGCATGAGCAGACACACCAATCACCTCCCACCACCACTTCTCCTTGGTTTAACCTGTTAATGATCATGGATGTCCATGTGCCGTTAACAGGGTGTGGCGCGGGCTCCCAACTCGAGCCAGCATCATACCAGCCGGCCCCCAGCTGATTCCTGTAGCTGGGGGCTGGTGTTAATAGCCGACATGCGGCGATCACTGCGGGCGGCTATTAACCCTTTAGATCACCGCTGTCAAAGCTGACAGTGGCGTCTAAAGGTGCCTTTATCCGGTCCCTTGTGGTCCAGTGGGGTGGATCACCCCCCCGCAATCGCGCTGCGGGGAGTGGGGGCATCCACTGCTGAGGAAGCCTGAGGGTTTACCTCTCCTATGTCGGCTCCTGTGCTGACAATGATAAAGCCTGGAAGGACCAGGCTTTATCTATCGAGCACAGAGTACACAGATCAATGTGGTTTTATGGAACCACATTGATGTGAATGAGGAATCAAATGATTCCTCCTAAAAGTCCCCTAAGGGGACTAAAAATTGTAAAAAAAAAAGGTTAAAAACACACACCTTAACCCCTTCCTTATTAAAAGTTTAAATCACCCCCTTTTCAAAAATTCCATATAAAAAATATATAAACATAATAAAAATAGACATATGTGGTATCGCCGTGTGCGTAAATGTCCGAACTATAAAAATATATCTTTAGTTAAACTGCGCGGTCAAGGGCGTACGCGCAAAAAAATTCAAAATCCAAAATAGCGTATTTTTTATCACTTTATAACATAAAAAAACAAATAAAAAGCGATCAAAAAGTTTGATCAAAACAAAACTTATATCAATAAAACTTCAGATCACGGCCAGATATGAGCCCCCATACAGCCCCGTACGCAAAAAAAAAAAAAAAAAAAGTTATAGGGGCATGTAGTGCATGTGTTATGATTTTTTCCAGAAGTACAACAAAATCAAACCTATATAAGTAGGGTATCATTTTAATTGTATGGACCTACAGAATAAAGATAAGGTGTCATTTTTACTGAAAAATGTACTGCGTAGAAACGGAAGCCCCCAAAAGTTACAAAATGGTGTTTGTTTTTTTTGTCATACAATGATTTTTTTTCCCTTTCCCCTGAGATTTTGGGGTAAAATGACTGATTTCATTACAAAGTAGAATTGGTGGTGCAAAAAAAAAAAGCCCTCATATGGTTTTTAAGGTGCAAAATTTTAAGGGTTATGATTTTTAAAAGGTGATGAGGAAAAAATGAAAGTGCAAAAACTGAAAAATGCTTGGTCATTAATGTAATATTCTAGTCTTAGACTGCATTTACATTACATTAAAAGCATTACATATGGCTACATGTTGGTATTCTGTCAATTAGGGATGTCAAGTGTTGGTTGACATTTTGCAGATTATCCAATACACATCAATGGGCCAAATGTTGTCTAATTGTGAATGTGTGTGTTCCATTTCCTGAACATATATATATATATATATATATATATATATATATATATATATATATATATATATACTGTCTGTGCAGGACTCAAAAACATGCTCTAACATTGACTGCTTAATTTATTAATAATGTAGGCAAAGTTTGTTATAAAGTTAGTGACCAATAAGAAAATCTCAGAAAACAGAACCTTGAGATAGTTGTGAATTTCAACTGGAGTATCCAAAAAACAAGATTATTACAGTCTCAGAACATCCCAGCAGAACACAAGAAAAACTACAGGCCGCTCTAGTCTGGGCTTATATCAGTGTTGCAAATGCCATGTATTTGCCATAAAATACATGGATGCTCTCACAGCCCTTTGCAATAAATGTTTCTGGACATATTCGTCTAAGGGTGAATTTAGACATGGCAGATTTTGCTGCTGAAATTTCTGCAACTGAAAGTCGGTTCCATTCATATGACTAGCAAACAATCATTCAAGCAAGTAGTACATAAACCATTGCAAAATATGCATATGAATACATACAGATCACACCTGTGGTGCAAGTAAATCACACCTATTGAGCGGTAATTGACAGCACAGGCTTGGTGGAGATCATTGCTCCATTGTCATAATCTTGCTCATGCCCAGAGCGCTGTTATACTTGGGCATGCAGCTCTGTATCCTGTGGAGACTCTTCTCCCTTTTTCTGAGCCACCGCGCATGCCCAGGGAGAAGATCGCTTCTAAGTATAAGCGAGATTTCAGCAATAAAGCGATGGTGTTGACTGGGCCTGCATTGTCAATCATGCCTCAATAGGTGTGCTTACATTCCTGGAGATAGGGACTACTTGTTGGAGGTGCCTGCCCCGATGACTACTTGTGGGAAAATTATATACAGCGCAGGACAGTTATAAAAGTCTTTTTCTTCACATTTAGGAATGGCACTGCAGTTATACAAATATGGTAGCGAACAGGGGCGTAAAGATCATCGTAACACCCCAGGCTCGCAGGGTAAGGGAGCTCATTCGGGGAAACGGGTCATATGTCTCAGATCCCCAGGCAAGTGTGGCTTTCTACTGTGCGTGCATTTTTAAGATGCACACACAGCTAGAGCATATGACAGAACAGGGAGCTGCGGACTGTGGCTGAGAGAGTTGTGGCTGTGACTGTTGCTATGTGTTGTGGCTGGGAGAAGGCTTCATGATGGCCTGGGCATGATGGAGAAGAAAAGAGAATGACTCCAGTTAGAGAAGATGGCACCTGTAATTCACTCAGAGAAGACGCCCCCTATAAGTCACTTTGTCATGATGTAACTGCACTGTAATCACTTATGCAATCTGCAGAGCCTATGTAGAGGTGGTATATCCGCCAAATCTCAGTGACAGGTAAGATCTTAGCCTATTTTTTGGCAGTATATGTTGGGATACCAAATTTTGCTGAGCATGATCACAGAATGCAGTGTGCACTTATCTTAGGATGTTTGCTTTCTAGATTAGCAGTAGATCTAGTAGATTAGAAGGAATTACTGATTTTTTCATATATTCCAGGTTATGGTCTACTAGGAGAGGATTGTGTACATAGGTTTGTAATCAGAAAAAAATTAAGAGAGATTGAAATATTACTTTGCAACAAGCACAGTTGTTTGTTAGATTTGGAAAGTTCTTATCAGTTTTTGGAAGGTCCATTGACAAGCCCAATATTAGGTTGTACTTGTAACTAGCATGTTTGCTATTGATACATATGGGAATATCCTTGATGTGATATGGGGAAGTTATGATCTTTAAGAAGAGAACAATAAAGCATGTATACAGGTGAAAGGAGCATTAGAAAATGCTCAAAACCACTTTATAATTATACTTTTCAACTTAGTACAAAAACAACTTTGGTCTTCAGCTATAGTAACATGGATAGATCATGTGTATCAGCTGGAAAGAATATGAAGTTTGTTTTTGAAACCACATGGAAACCAAATCCCCGATTCCCCAGCTAATTTGCTGTACGCTCAGCAATATCAATTAATTTCTAAGCGCCTCGGCCACACAAGAAATGAGCAAGAAGCATTTTCATAGAACGCTGCGCGAACAGAATTCATGCACACTGGTATAGGCATGAAGTAACAAGTTCATAACAATAATGTAAGGGTCATATGTGTCCAGGACAGTACAAATAACCTTAATGGGGTACTCCACCCCTAGACATCTTATCCCCGGGCTCCCGCCACTGGGGACCCCCGCAATATAGCATGCGGCACCCACCTGTTTCTGCTCCCGAAGCGCTGGAGGGTCTGGGTCCCGACCACCGGAACGGAAGTCCGTGACGTCACGACTCCGCCCCGTGTGACGTCACGCCCCATCCCCTCAATGCAAGTCTATGGGAGGGGGCGTGACGGCCATCACGCCCCCTCCCATAGACTTGCATTGAGGGGACGGGGCGTGACATCACACGGGGGCGGAGTCGGGACGTTACGGACTTCCGTTCCGGTGGTCGGGACCCAGACCCTCCAGCGCTTCCGGAGCAGAAACAGGTGGGTGCCCCATGCTATATTGTGGGGGTCCCCAGTGGCGGGACCCCCGCAATCAGACATCTTATCCCCTATCCTTTGGATAGGGGATAAGATGTCTAGGGGTGGAGTATCCCTTTAATTGCGGAGAGAGACAGATATAAAATAACTCAACTTGCTGTAAAATCCAAGATGTATTCCTATGATGGCATAATGATGGACTTTGTAACTTGTAGTAAATGCCTCAGATGCAACCGTGGTGTGTAAACAATAGCTATTCCTTTGCCTTCCTCATATGCACACACACTTGGCTTGGCTGAGTGTACGTGGTATGATGAGGACAGGTGTATAAGCTGCTGTCAGATAGTGGATTAGCTCTCATGGGAACAAAGGACAAGGAATGTTGAAATTTTACTTACCTTCTTTCTCCGATATCTGTCAGGAGACACCTCTATATACACATGTAATAAAACCATATGTAGTGAAACCCAATGTTTACTGTTAGGTGATAGGACCATCATCATCATCAGAATCCTCATCTGATGAATCCCCTGAAAGGCGCCCTGGGCCTAGTGCACAAGAGCAGCCAAGTTCAGATATCCTTACATTGATCCCCACTAATAATTTTATACCCCAGATCCCCGATTTTACAGCGACCCCAGGCATCCATGTAGACACAACAGGGTTTCGGGAAATTATTTTTTTTAAATAGTTTTTCTCGGATGACCTCATAAACCTCATGGTGGCCGAAACAAGTTTGTATGCATGCAATCATTGCACGCAATCCCATAAAATATTATGCTAAGCCCCACAAAATGACCTACTGATGCCACAGAAATGTGCAAGTTTTGGGGACTTGTACTAAATATGGGCATTCCCCCCCCCCCCCCCCCCCCCAAAAAAAAAAAAAAACACTATAAGGTCCTACTGGCTACAGACCTTCTATACCATACTCCTCTTTACCCCCTTGTTATGTCTAGGACTCGATTTGAAATTTTATTTAGATTCCTGCACTATAATAATAATGATGATGAATGCCTACCCCAAAGTGACCCCACCTTTGATAGGCTATTTAAATTTCGGCTTTTAATTACCTATTACAATTCTAAATTTAGTCAAGTTTATACCCCCAAAAAACACATTTCAGTGGATGAATCTCTGGTTCATTTCAAGGGCAGGCTACGTTTCAGGCTAGGTACGGAATAAAGTTGTACAAACTTTGTGAAAGTAAAACAGGTTATACTTTTAAGTTAAGGGTTTATGAAGGAAAATATATATCCATTCAGCCCCCAGTGTGTGCCCCTGTCCTTAAAACAAGTGGGAGGATAGTATGGGGTTTAATCCATCCCTTACTGGAACACGTTACCATGTGTAATTTTTACAATAGTGTCCGTCCCCCTTCTGTAGTCCCTTGAAGACAGAAGTAAAGCTGCGTGTGGCACCATCAGAAAAAAAAAACTACCTAAAACCCTTATTGCAACACCAGTGCCCAGAGGACAAAGTAGGGCTGTTTGTTCAGACACTCTGATGTTGCTCAAATACAATGACAAGTGAGATGTCCTTGTGTTGACAACACTCCATGGTGACCAGTCAACCCCAGTCCCAATCTGAGGAACCACAGAGCACAATATCAAGCCTGTGTGTATCCATGATTATAATAAATATATGGCAGGGGTGGACCTTTCCGATCAGGTCCTGCAGCCATATAGCGCCTTAAGAAAATCTAAGGCACGGTATAAAAAGGTGTCTATGTACCTGACCCAAGTTGGGCTATATAATTCCTTTGTCCTTTATAAAAATGCTGGTCATGTAGGGACCTTCTTAGAATTCCAGGAAGCAGTGATTAAATCACTCATATTTGGGGAGCAGGAAGTAGAGGTCACCAGTTCTTCCCAAATAGGAGTCTCAAGAATTGTCTGTAGACAGCATTTCCCTGGCGTATTACCTCCCACAGAAAAGAAAAGGAGACCCCAAAAACATTGTCGCGCAAGAGGGATTCGAAAGGACACAACCCATATTTGTGAAACGTGCCCCTCTAAATCAGGCCTCTTATTGGCGAATGCTTTCGAGCTTACCATACAGGCACTGATTTGAAAAAATTGTAAAAAATAATTACTTTCTCATACTCCCTGTTTAAATTTTTTTTTTTTATTTTACATCCGCTCTTTCCCCATTTTACCATCTGACATTCCCTTCAAAGCCCAACAAAAATTCCTATTATATCCCTAGATGAATACTTTAATGGGTGAAATTTTCTTCAAGGAGGCACAAATGTTTTTGGATCTTTTCCTAAAAAAAACATTTAGCTCATATATCCCTACATATATTATGTCAAAAAGTGTACAATAGCAAAATTGATGCTCTGATATCCTTTGGGGGCTCCTATCGTTTTGGACCCTGCCATGTGTCCAGACTTCGAGTAAGGACCACAACGGGGATATTTCTGATCACAGAAGAAATGGGGTTATATATTCTGTGGTGCATTTTGTTATGTTCATGTGCACAGTACAAAATAAATAACTTTAAAGTGACACATTGGTGAAAAATAAAGATTTTTTTTCCTTTTTTGCCTTCTTTGCATAAGTTTGCTCCAAAAACTGTGAGGTCAAAATACTCATGACACCCCTGGATGGATTCCTTTAGGTCTAGTTTTCAAAATTGGGTACAATATGGGGAATGTAATTGTTCTGGCAAGTGTGCAATGGGGCCTGAGACATTCCTAAGCAAAATTGATGCTCTGAAATCCTCTGGGGGCTCCTATCATTTTGTACCCTGCCATGTGTCCAGACTTTGAGTAAGGACCATAAAAGGGATATTTCTGATCATAGAAGAAATGGGGTTATAAATTTTGTGGTGCATTTTGTTATGTTCATGTGCCCAGAACAAAATAAATGACTTTAAAGTGACACATTGATGAAGAAAAATGCTAATTTTCCTTTTTTCCACCTGCTTCGCATAAGTGTGAGGTCAAAATACCCATGACACCCCGGGATTAATTCCTTAGGTGGTCAAGTTTTCACAATGGGGTCACTTTTGGGGGGTTTCTATTGTTCCATCAGATTATTCCTTTGGCAAATGTGCAATGGGGCCGGAGACATTCTCAAGCAAAATTGATGCTCTAAAATCCTCTGGGGGCTCCTATCCTATCTGCCATGTGTCCAGATTTCAAGTAAGGACCACAATGGTGATAAATCTGATCACAGAAGAAATGGGGTTATAAGTTGTGTGGTGCATTATGTTATTTTCATGTGCACAGTACAAAATGAATGACTTTTTTTCCACCTGCTTTGAGGTCAAAATACTCATGACACCCCTGAATGAATTCCTTAGGGGGACTAGTTTTCAAAATTGGGGATTTTCATAATTGTAATCATAATGATGTTTAAACAATTCAAAATTGTAACAAATTTTAATAAGATTTGAAGTCTTATGAAGTATTCAATTTTTTTAATCTTTTTAAAACTGATGCCAAAATAAAGTAAACAAATGGAAATATGAATCTGATAAAAAAAAAAAAATGTATAGTATATAGATACTTACGTGATATATAGTACAGACCAAAAGTTTGGACACACCTCATTCAGAGTTTTCTTTATTTTCATGACTATGTAAATTGTAGATTCACATTGAAAGCATCAAAACTATGAATTAACACATGTGGAATTATAGACATAACAAAAAATGTGAAACAACTGAAAATATGTCATATTCTAGGTTCTTCAAAGTAGCCACCTTTTGCTTTGATTACTGCTTTGCACACTCTTGGCATTCTCTTGTTGAGTTTCAAGAGGTAGTCACCTGAAATGGTTTTCACTTCACAGGTGTGCTGGTGTGGAGGAGGAGGTGTGATGGTGTGGGGGTGCTTTGCTGGTGACACTGTTGGGGATTTATTCAAAATTGAAGGAATACTGAACCAGCATGGCTACCACAGAATCTTGCAGCGGCATGCTATTCCATCCGGTTTGCGTTTAGTTGGACCATCATTTATTTTTCAACAGGACAATGACCCCAAACACACCTCCAGGCTGTGTAAGGGCTATTTGACCAAGAAGGAGAGTGATGGGGTGCTGCGCCAGATGACCTGGCCTCCACAGTCACCGGACCTGAACCCAATCGAAATTGTTTGGGGTGAGCTGGACCGAAGAGTGAAGGCAAAAAGGGCCAACAAGTGCTAAGCATCTCTGGGAACTCCTGCAAGACTGTTGGAAGACCATTTCAGGTGACTACCTCTTGAAGCTCATCAAGAGAATGCCAAGAGTGTGCAAAGCAGTAATCAAAGCAAAGGGTGGCTAGAACCTAGAATATGACATTTTCACACTTTTTTTGTTATTTATATAATTCCACATGTGTTAATTCATAGTTTTGATGCCTTCAGTGTGAATCTACAATTTTCATAGTCATGAAAATAAAGAAAACTCTGAATGAGAAGGTGTGTCCAAACTTTTGGTCTATACTGTAAGTATCTATATAAAGTCATATAAAGTAATGTTGTCTATTATTCTACTACCCATGCTTCAGATTTTAGCAATACCTAAAAATAAACAAACATTAATAAATAATAATGTATCCCACCCTATAGTAAACTATCAATTTGCTCTGAGAGTTATGGTGTATTCAAATGAATTAAGTGGTAAAGGTTCATCCCTTTGTAGCAAATGTGAAGGCAATTGCTAAAACAACGTCTCTTTTATTACTTGTCTTAAAGTGAGGCATATATGTTTGCCAGATACAATAAACAATAAATGCAACCGTCAGGACATGCACCATGTGGGTGCTCTCTGCATCAGGGGTTACAATAAAGTGGCTGTAGTCCTTCTGGCTTCTGGGATGCCACTTCCTACATGGACCTTGCTATAGACTACCCAGTTTCCAGACTCTGACTAATTTAATCTTCTATTTCTGTGGGCAATTGTTATTTGGAGTGTCTGTCTGTCCTCGGATTTAGTCACATTTGGACCTCACCATAACTACCAGAAATCTCCCTCAGTACTGCCTAGGCCTAATCCTTTAGCTAGTCTCTCAGCTCATGTGCCAGTGTAAGCACAGTTTACTGCTGCTACTAATGCCACTCTACTGATAATGCACCAAAGCAGAACCTAAATGAGTTATATATAAGCCCCACCCAGTGGGAACTATGACACAATGCTAAGACATCCACCATGATGTAACCACAGGGCAATTGGCCCTCACTCCAAAATGGGTTACGAAAGTGACAAACTGGAGCACTGCTTCTGCGACTGTTATCAAATGCATAGGTAAAGGCACTTCCAAAACTAGTGGTCCTCATCCTTTAAGGGCACAAACTTCATTGTCAATACAGAGATATGAATAAACATTGTAACACAATTACTTTTAACATAACTGAACAGTATTCAAAAATACTTTTGATAGATTGGAAAAGGCTTATTTTATGGTCTACAACAAGATGTCTAGTGTAAGGACCAGTTTATCTATTAAGCACAAAAAGTGGCCTTTGGATGGCTTCGTAAGAAAGACCATTTAGGTTATAGTCTTTAAGCCATATTATGGTTCCTGCAGTGAGAGCTGTTGCTACAGTCTACATATAGTTGTACTTCACAAGTCTTTGTTGAAGAGAAACCTTGAGGAGGACAGTTAACACAGCTTAGGAAAGAGAAGAGCACATGCAAGGTAGTTTGCAGGGGAGAATTATATAGGCTGTGTATAAGTGTAGAAAAGAATAGAACTCATACATAAAGCTACAGAGGCTGTACAAGCTAAAGTAAGCAACATTTTAAATAAAGTCTACATAAAAAATGCGTTTTGCACCATAATAAAAAAAAAAATGCTTTTCAAAGGTATTGATAGCCTGTCACTAAACTAAACTTTTAATGTATTATTCCTTATGTAATTATAAGACACTTTGCTATTTACTTGCTGTTACAATTCTCCATCTTTATATGTTTTTAACCCCTTAAGGACTCAGGGTTTTTCCGTTTTTGCACTTTCGTTTTTTCCTCCTTACCTTTTAAAAATCATAACCCTTTCAATTTTCCACCTAAAAACCCATATTATGGCTTATTTTTTGCATCGCCAATTCTACTTTGCAGTGACATTAGTCATTTTACCCAAAAATGCACGGCGAAACGGAAAAAAAAATCATTGTGCGACAAAATCGAAAAAAAACCCGCCATTTTGTATCTTTTGGGGGCTTCCGTTTCTACGCAGTGCATATTTCGGTAAAAATTACACCTTATAATTATTCTGTAGGTCCATACGGTTAAAATGATACCCTACTTATATTGGTTTGATTTTGTCGCACTTCTGGAAAAAATCATAACTACATGCAGGAAAATTTATACGTTTAAAAATGTCATTTTCTCAACCCTATAACTTTTTTATTTTTCCACGTACGGGGCGGTATGAGGACTCATTTTTTGCGCCGTGATCTGAAGTTTTTATCGGTATGATTTTTGTTTTGATCGGACTTTTTGCTCACTTTTTATTCATTTTTTAATGTTATAAAAAGTGACCAAAATACGCTTTTTTGGACTTTGGAATTTTTTTGCGCGTACGCCATTGACCGTATGGCTTAATTAATGATATATTTTTATAGTTCGGACATTTACGCACGCGGTGATACCACATATGTTTATTTTTTTTTATTTTTACACTGTTTTATTTTTTTTATGGGAAAAGGGGGGTGATTCAAACTTTTATTAGGGAAGGGGTTAAATGACCTTTATTAACACTTTTTTTTTAACTTTTTTTTTGCAGTGTTATAGGTCCCATAGGGACCTATAACACTGCACACACTGATCTCTCATCCTGATCACAGGCGTGTATTAACACGCCTGTGATCAGCATTATCGGCGCTTGACTGCTCCTGCCTGGATCTCAGGCACGGAGCAGTCATTCGTCGATCGGACACCGAGGAGGCAGGTAAGAGCCCTCCCGGTGTCCGATCAGCTGTTCGGGACGCCGCAATTTCACCGCGGCGGTCCCGAACAGCCCGACTGAGCAGCCGGGATACTTTCAGTTTCACTTTAGAAGCGGCGGTCAGCTTTGACCGCCGCTTCTAAAGGGTTAATACCGCACATCGCCGCGATCGGCGATGTGTGGTATTAGCCGCGGGTCCCGGCCGTTGATTAGCGCCGGGACCGACGCGATATGATGCGGGATCGCGGCGCGATCCCGCTTCATATCGCGGGAGCCGGCGCAGGACGTAAATATACGTCCTGCGTCGTTAAGGGGTTAATGTGATTGAAAAAACGCCCACTAGGTGGCTCTGTTCTGCTTCCTGCGCAAGTCAAACAGTTAGTTTGGTCTCCTCCCGGCCTGGCAGGAGATCAAACTCAGGAAGTGCGTGTGGGGCATGGCTAGGCACAACTCTCGCAGGCTTCAGTGACATCGCGCCTGCTGGGGAACGCCCACTTTCTCCTGCCGGGAGCTCACACAATGTGAGCAAGGGGAACGGTATGTTACACAGCTTTTTAAAGCTTAGAAAATTTAAGGGCAGGAGGGGTGTTAGGAGTAGTTAGGGAATATAATCAGTAAGTAAGCTTAGAAAATATGGTTTGATGACAGGTATTCTTTAAAAGTTTAGGCTTTTGTTAGGTGTTGGTGATATTCTTCCTACATTTGCACATTCAGTACAATTAATATGCCATTATTAATACAGTATAACACTGAATGACATGGGCATGATATATCTTACACAGAAGTTGTTGTTTAATTTACCTGCAAGAGGAGAAGTAAGCAAGAATATATAGCCTTTATAACAGAACACAGTAAGGGATATGTACTGTATAAGAAGTACTGTGTGCGTGGAGTGGGCAGGATATTGATATTAATGATGTCTTTCAAATTGCTACCCATCAGGTCTACACTTTCATTTTTCCTAATGAACCATTCCTAAATGGGTATAGTTTTGGTTGCTTTGGGCAAGGCCACTTGAATGTGTAGTAATTATTTACACATGCCCTCATATGCATTATCTACACTTTAGCTATTGCAAAATACATTTAACTGTGTTAAAAGTAACTGCTCAAATAACAGAAAGTTTGAAATCATCCACTGATGACTGAAATCTGATCTTTCAAAAGCCTTATCTAAATGGTTGGAGGAAGTTTCATACTCCCATTGTTTGCCTGTTGAACTAGTTCCCAGAGTCAAAAGCGCTCTCTTGTCACCATGTGTTAAGCCATCTCCTTGGATCTGTTACTAAGCAAGAAAAAGTCTTGTCCTTGGCTATGCACAGAGCAGTGACACACAACATGAGCTGGTGTCTTACTGAGCAACACGTTTATTGCACTCTGTTACCTACAGCTTACAGCCTGGAGCAATGAATCTCAAACACTGTGTGAATAAATCTTAGATACTTATCACAACCAAGAACACATTTATATAATAATCAGTCAATGCCACATGGGTACATCTCTAGTATAGTTGTGTGTATGATCACAAGGAACTTAGTACCCCCCATCAATCTATTTCACAAAGGCAAACAATGAGCTTTATCAGCAAGATGCACCTAAACATTTTCCATACAAAATATTCTTAAAATTATTAATAGGTTTAACCAGGTCCCTTAATGTCATTCTTGGCTTTGGGAAAATGAAGGGGTACAATTTAAAGGGTTATTGCCATCTTAGATGCGCTTGGACTTCTATAACTCCCATTGAAATGAATTGAGAGGACTATGACCATTTTTTCGACCACTGTCTACCTAGTTGTGTAGGCCCATAGCCCCTGACCAAAGGGGGTGGGGGTTAGCTGCCCCTTCATTCATATATTCATTGTCTATGGCAATACGGAAGATAGCACAGTACAGTCCATGTAAATTTACAGTTATGTGACGCTGAATACAGTACAAAATTTATTGTAAGAATATTGAATATGTATGTAACAGAGTGCAATCTTGGAGTGAGAGGGAAGACTCCCCTCGAAAGACAGTCACTTTAAAGTGGACCTGTCAGCAGAAAAATATGTGTGTAAATAAGAGAACACGTCTAGATATGAGTAGTCATCTGGATTCCGGACATACATTTTTTTTTATCCAAATGGTCCTTTCTAGTCAATCTGTTATTATGCAGTCGGGCACAAAACCCCAGGGGGCGTTCCCCAGTAAGGCAAGAGCCCAGGTATGTCCAGCCATGTCCTCTTAATCCCCACCTCAACAGCTTGCTTGTATCCAACTACCCTATTTTGGGCTCTTGCCATACTGGGGGATGACCCCTGAGCTCTTCATCCCAATTTGCATAATAACAAAAAGGCTTATATCTCGGGGTTGGAGAGAGAACCATAGAGATAAAAAAGGGTATGTCTGGAACCACGATGACCAGCCCTATCGAGTAATGCAATATTTGTTTTCCTGCTGACAGATCCACTTTAAGAGTGGAGAAGGTACATGATTTCCATTATTATAGTGGGTGCTGTGTTATAACACATAACAGAGTTGCTGCACGGAAGATGTGTAAGCACTGACAGCTTACCTTTTCAATAACACTTGAACACCAAGGGTACTGCAGACAGACCCATGGAGATTTCTCATGAGACAACCCCCCTACCAGCACTTTCCCATATAGTGAGTAATTATACAAAGTAAGGGTAGGGCCACATGTGCCATATTTTGCTGCATATTTTGCTACCCATTGACTTCAATGGGTAGGAAAATACGCAGCAGCATAACACTGTTCAAAATACGGCACGTGTAACCCTACCCTGAAGCAGAGTGTGTAAAACTACATTTTAAAACTGACACATTCACGACTAATGTAGTACATAGCATTCCAAATAGAAATGTTTACGTTTTTCATTGCATATAGAAGACATTGCTGCATACTTCCAGGGGCACTTTATTAAACATGAACGGACACAGTCTAAATCCATTGCACATAACTGTAAGAAACCTATAATTAATAGGACTTATTTACGCCATCAATATTGCAGTACCTGCTTCTAAGCATTAATTATATTAAACAATATAAAGGCAGGCAAACAACAAAGTGAAGAAAGCGAGAAACTGTGAGAAAGGACATGTCAGAAAGTCCCATACACAGAAGTTTGGATACCCCTGCTGTGTGCATACCAAAACAGACAGACACATTCATCACCCCTGCAGACATAAACATTGTAGATGTAGAGGGGCAAACTCATGAAATCTCCATGGCTGCCTAAATATCTTATTGGGCAATAACATCTTGTTACCAACATATCCCCCCCTCACTTTACAAATATGATCCACGTATAAGTTTGTACTTTAAATTAGAACAACATGTAAGAGCGAATATATCCTTACTAAGCATGTATAAATGGAGCAGAGCTGAACTGGTCATCCATTCATTGTCTGTGGGTTAAGATAAAACTTTTAGTTAAGATAATAATGCAGGTGTATCTGTAGGACTTTGTAAACCACTGATGTCACCCATAGACCTCAATGACAGGCTTAGCCCTACTACATAAACTGCATAAATACTTACAGGAGATCTTTTCATGAGCCCTAATTTTGTACATAGGCCAGGACATATACATTGAAGCTCATATAACATCCACATTTGGCATTGCACTTGTCTAGATAGATAAAGTAGAGCCCCAAAGTTTTGGAGGATTTCTACACACATGGTGTGACCCTTACCTTTAAGTTTTTGGTTATACTCCGTCCTGTCAGATTGACTCCTGCGCAATGTGCCCGTATTCCCATAGTCCTCATTCACAGCATGTTCAACAATTGTATCCGTTTTCCTTCTCTCCAACATGTACAGCCTGCTCTTGAGAAATGTCAAGTTCCTCTTCCTGAACCCTCCACCATCTTTCCCATTGGAGTCCTTGGTGTCCATGGTCAGTCATGTAGAGGGTAATTCCTGTAGCAACAGTTTTATTTTAGCAGCCCCACTATGCAGCAATGGAATGAGTCAGCGCTGCCAGAGATCAGCTGTACCAGTGCTAGTAACCTGTCTGATGCAGACACCTGTACATCTCATAGCTCCACCCCAATGAAGTCATGTTACAGTCTACCTGCGGGCTTGTCACCTGAGAGCCTTGCACTGCTAGCAGGCAAAGCAGCCCTGCCTGCTTCCTACCCTGGCAAAACTTACCCTCCCAAGGCAGAGGTGTGGACTGTCTTCCCTTAACTCCTTCACTGATAATAAGGAATGGAATGATTACACATTGCATGGCCCTTTAGCACCAAGGGGAGTCTAACCTCTGCATTCATTGCCTTTATTGTCCTTCCTCAATTGTGTCAGTCTTTCAGGACAAACACAGAAGCTGATTTAGAATGCATGCTAATATAGGGACACTTATTACACACCAGGAGAGGGATTCATATATGTTATTTGGGTCTACAAGGTGCTAGGAGAGTTGTTCCCTTGTGCTTTGTGTGATAATTCAGGTGTCTGCACCTTGAGATATTATAAGTCTGTTATCTCTCTTAACTTACTCCAATTTCCTTTGCTGATGAAAGGATTGCTAAGAAGTAAAGCTAACAAACCAAGCCCTGTCACAACCCCCACACATCATTCTCCTTCCGGGTAAGGCTATTAACTATTTTATGGTTTACTTTGTATGCTAAATGATAGTAAAAACATGGTTTATGTGTTTTTTACCACACATTTTGGGCCAATTTCTTCATTTATTTCTTAATTAAATATGAAAAAAAATTCAGGCTACTAAAATGCATAAACACTTAAGAAAAAAACTGGAGTCATTTACAAAGGATATCATTTCATACAATAATCTTTATTTAGACACATAAGTTAAAAATAGGAAGGATTCCACCCAGAGGGGGAAAAAAGACACTAGGTGTCACTTAGGTAGCCATTGAATGTCTATACAAGAAATTCCTACTAACACAGTATATTGCTAAGTGTACTTTAAAGCTTAGTCGCAATGTAAAACCGCATCATGCATTAGATCATCGGTATGAAACATAAGACACTATACATTACCGCAAAGTAACAAGACAGGCACCGGAGCGACACCATCCCAACGCTGGCGTTTCGGCAAATGCCTTTGTCGAGATGTGCATAAGGCTATGCTCACATTGCACTTTTGTTTAAAGGGGTACTCTGGCCATAGACATCTCATCCCCTATCCAAAGGATAGGGGATAAGATGTTTGATCATGGGGAAGGGCAGCGCTGGGACCCCACGCGATCTCCGTGCAGCACCCGCATTCTATGCTGGGCTGCTGCTCCAGTCTCAGAAACCTCTGTGTCTTTCCGGGACTGGAGACGTGACATCACGCCATGCCCCCTCGTAACGTCACGTCACGCCTCCTTCATTCATGTTTATGATAATAATTCAAACTTTTTTTTACAGTATGCTTAAAATTGGCTTATTCTGACCCCTATAACTTTTTTTTACTTTGCTGAATATAGGGCTATAAGTATAATTTTTTGCGCTGTAGTTTGAATCTGTACAATTATTGTTTTGATAGGACTTTTTGATCACATTTTATTCATTTTTTTTCTGGTATATGATGTGACTAAAAATCAGCATTTTTGGAGTTTGGCATTTTTTTTTACATTTACGACATTCACCGTACAGGATTATAAACATTATATTTTAATAGTTTGGATACTTATAGACTCAAAGACACCCTCCCAAATATTGCTCCTCAATTTGGCTCCTCAGTACCAGCCATTCAGGGCTCTCGGCGGGGAACTTAAAAATGAAAGTAAATACATTGTACATCTCAGGGGAGTGGAGCATGCCACTCTCCTGTTTAATAACTTCTAATCGCATCGAGTCTCATAAGTGAGACCCAGTGCGATCAATCCGTCAGCCCGTGTGCTACAACCTCCATCATGGAACAGAGTCTGTTCCATGATGGGGGTTGTAGTACAAACACTAATGTAGCCTCCCCAGCCACCGGCAGACTCCCGCAGCCGGGGAATTACTACTCCCATCATGGAAACAAGTCTGTTCCACGATGGGAGTAGTAGTAGTCCCCGCTGTGGGAGTCTGTAGGCATGGGTGTTAAAACGGCCATACATGAGGGATGTTATAACGGGTCTTAACGGATGAATATGCCCGTCATTTTGACGGACATTATTTAGCCATTAGCATCCGTTATTTCATCTGTTATTATACATCAATTTTTACACAGACAACTGATGTTCAATAACTGATGACTGCTCATAGTGTGAAAGGAGCCTTATTGTATTGACCTATAGAATATATAACATGCCAATTTAACCATAAAGTGCACTGCATAAAAACATCCTCAAAATTTGCTAAATTGCTTTTTATATATTAGTTTCCCACCAGAAAAAAATGTTTCCGGCCTCACCATAGATTTTGGAGAATAATGAGTGATGTTGTTATAAAACACAAAACAAATACAAAACTAATAATTGTCTGCCTCCTCAAGGCTAAAACAAGGGTGTATCATTAAAGGGTTAAAGGGGTTTTATACTTGTTATGGTGCCCCTGGTGTTCTTTTTTATTTCCTTTCAGAATATCTACACTGTGTCCAGTACCGGTGGTCACATAGACTCAGTCCCAGCAGGTCTTCTTGCTGTTATTGTGAAGGCCAGAAGTGACATCTTCTCTTTACAAACATTTGTTGAAGAATGGGTCCTTCTAAAGAAATTCTTCTCTCGTAGATCCTCCATCTATTAACTGTGGAAGTGTTTGCACCAAACTTCAGATGGAGGATGTAAAGCAGGGCTTTTTTTTTTTTTTTTTTACCAGGGCCTCAAGAGACAGATGAAGAGGGTAACTGGCCTGGGTTCCACCACAGACGCTTTTCTCCTATGGACAGTATAGGGAATAAGTGTCTGATCGCGAGGGACTCCTGAATGTTACTCTAAATGATGCATCAGTGCGCAGTCTCAACTGTGGCTCCACTTATTGTATATGGAAGTGCCTAAGATTGTCAAACACAGCTCTTTGCTATCTTCAATAGTTTTGCTAATTTAAAACACTGCTACTCAGCCTAAAATGCCACTAAAGGGACACAGTGTTTTTGGCCCTCAAAAAACCCAAAGTATAATTTTTTTAAACAGAAATGCGGTGTCTGTTTCTAGCCAAACAGAGTAAATTAGGTTTGTAAGAAAAACTAAGCCAGCTGTCACATCTCACATAACTCTAGTACAATAGGGTCACCATGGTCCTCAAGCTCCGTCTTTACATATGTCACCACTGGGTGGGGCAAATCAAGCTAAAGCTCAAGAAAAGAATTTAGCTGGTGGAATTGTGTGTGTGCAATGACATATTCTTTACTCCATGAAAGCCTATTATTCAGCCTGCTCCAAGGCTGGGAACATCTCCCTATATACTATGTCCTGAAGATAGAGACAATAAAAATGAACCTGAATGGTACAACTAAATAGGCAAGTCAACTGGACAATAATATCTATGGGATGTTGCTGCTAAGAATCGCACACAATGTGGTTTTACCACAAAATGGAGAGCTTTTTAAATTGACATTTAATGGGTACACTATTTTGCAGCTAAACATAAATTTTACTTACAAAATGCATAATAAAACAAAAAAAATCCTAACAATGTACTGATATAAGGCTCTGTAATAGAGTCATCCCCTCACAAGTGATCATTTGGACAATTAACACACAATCCCCTTGTTATAATATTATGTATGGGTGGAGAACTACCTTTCCTTACTTTCTATTTACATAATATACAGGAATGGGTTAATAAACTCACTAAAGAACTGTAAATGATTTGATTAATTTCCTTATACTGTATCATGATAAATGTCTCGAAGAACATACTAAGGCTGCATTCACACCTCGTTTTCACTGTACGGGTGCCGTATCCGGCTGGTGGAGGGGAAAACCGGGTGCTCCCGTACCCCAGCCGACCGGAGTCAAACAGTGACTTTGGTCAGCTCATTTTTGACCCGTATCCGGTTTTGTGACCGGTTTTAGTATACTATGGTTTTAGGTCCGGTCAGGAAACCGGATAGGGGTAAAAAATGAGCCAACCGGAATCACCGTTTGACTCCGGTCAGCTCATTAAAGTAAATGGATTTCAGAGCTGGTCTGGTTGGGGTACAGGAGAGCCCGGTTTTCCTCTCCCCCAGCTGGATCCGGCACCCGTACAGTGAAAATGAGGTGTGAATGCAGCCTAATAATAAACTATAAGAAACAAAATGGGAAAAAAATTAAAAACTGTCACAAAAAGCTGTGTGTAAAAAACAGGATACATGAAGCAGTGCAACAGAAAATCTGTCCTATGCATCGGAATGGGTTTGTTTCTGCACCGTGTACATTGATTTCTGCAAACCTGATTGGGATGTATGTGGTAGTCACAGACTTTTCTGCGGCTGTGTATGGATATACTGTGTCTTGAGTGTTATTAGATGATATTTACATGTGGCGTATTTTTCTGCCATGGACTAGCCGTACATGTTCAGCAAGTCCATGTCA
Source organism: Hyla sarda (assembly GCF_029499605.1). Classification (NCBI taxonomy): domain Eukaryota; kingdom Metazoa; phylum Chordata; class Amphibia; order Anura; family Hylidae; genus Hyla; species Hyla sarda. The sequence goes on from NC_079189.1 coordinate 189,773,865, forward strand.
AATCTGGACTCAAATCTGCAACAACGTCCTCAGCATGTTACAGTAGCAGAGTTGTTTGCAAGCTGCAGGAAAAATCTGCACAGAAATTGACACGCTGCAGATTTTATAACTGTAGGATATCATTTTATGCCGTAGATCCATTGTGTATTTTCCCTACTGACTTCCTTCAGTGGTAAAGTCAAAATCCACAAAAAAAATCTGCACATTTTCTTGTGGAAATGCTAAGGATCCGCTGCAAAATTCTAACTACAGTGACCAGGGGTAAAGTCCTGGGAAAAAAAAGTGTGCGAACTCACCCAAGGTTCCCACTCAAGGGCTGGTCCTGCAGGACTCTTGCTAATGGGCATGGTGTTCTTGCTGTGGAAAAAGTGCAGGAACTCAGTTCCCAAGCGTTCCTGCAGGACTTGAGCTCTGATAGTGACCCACATTTATTATGCTTTCTAAAAACATGAGCAACTGGCGTAATGATGCAAAAAGTCACACACTTTTGCGCAAACCAGGGCTTGTGTAAAAATGTGCGACTATTCTACACATAAAAAGTAGGCACAAAAGCTTAATAAATCACCCCCATAGTATTTTTGGCATTTTTTTGGTCAGTATTGAAAACCAGGAGTGGATTGAAAACAGGTGGAAAGCTTTGCAATATTGTTTTTCTCTTTGTTGGTTCCACTTCTGATTTTGGCTAAAAATACTAACTAAAATACTGACCATGATGCTATGTGTAAACCCAGCGTTGGAGTTGAGCACTTTTTTTGGCACATATCTGACAGACCATACACCAAAATTATAATCCATGCTTAAAGGGGCACTCCGGTGGAAAATATTTTTATTTTTTATTTAAATCAACTGGTGCCAGAAAGTTAAACAGATTTGTAAATGACTTCTATTAAATAATCTTTACCATTCCAGTACTTTTTAGCAGCTGTATTTTACAGAGGAAATTATTTTCGTTTTGAATTTCTTTTTTGTCTTGTCCACAGTGCTCTCTGCTGACACCTCTGTCGATGTCGGGAACTGTGGACACGACAAAAAAGAAATTCAAAAAGAAAATAATTTCCTCTGTAGCATACAGCTGCTAAAAAGTACTGGAAGAGTAAAGATTATTTAATAGAAGTTATTTACAAATCTGTTTAACTTTCTGGCATCAGTTGATTTAAAAAAAAAATTATTCCACCTGAGTACCCCTTTAAATGTAGTTAAGAAAGTAGCCTAAACAGTAAAGAAAGTATGTTAGGTGTTTGATAAAAAATGGGGAAAGCCATTGGTGACAGTTTAGCAGGCCATGTGTGCAAGGTTAGTGTCTGCTCAAAAGGGTTAGTCATGTATATTATATTTAAGGAATCCCCTAACATGGTTAGTGGCGAGATTTCGTAAGTTGTTTTATGCCTTGTCCCCTCTATGGACATTCAGCCTGCAGAATATTGGTGGCTGAATGTCTGCTTACAGCGGGTGCTGCCAAATGCTTCAATGGTAGGACTGTGGGGGCATTGCCATCTCCTTAGGCGTCAATGCAGTGACGGCTGCATTTTTTTTTGCTGGCGAATTTCAGCTGCAGCAATTCTGCAGTCTGAACAGAGCAGCAGAATCCCAATTAAAACAATGAGACTCTGCTGCAGACAGAATTCTGCAGTGGAATTCCACTGTTGAAATGTCTGCAGTGTGGAAAAGCCCTTAGACCCCAGAAAGAAAACACCCTAATAGTTTACTTAACACCTGAATACATTTTAGCTCTTCAATTCAAAATGATTTTTCAGAGTTATATGATTTATACCATTTTATATGCAATTTATTCAGTTCTTTTCATTCTCATTCTCTGATCCAAAATCAGTGGGAAGCGCTACTTCATTTAGCTAACTACTTGATATCATCCAAAGATCAAAACAAACTCTCAGCAGCACACTACCTTGTTACAACACAATCCTGCAGAGAGGCTTAAAGACCTCAGACTCCTTTTCCTTATAAACAGCATTAATAAGAAAGGATTAAATACTTTACATATACAAGGATGTGTTTAACCCATTGGAACAGAATAAACCTGTATCTGTTTCTAAATAACAACTACAGTAAAAGTCCATTAGTCTGGTACCTGGATTACTTAGAAAAATTACCTGACAGCCAGGCGCTGAGATTATCCCAAAGGGAGTTGGGAATTAGGTATAAAATTCTTGTGTGGGCCTCGGGTCCAGATCTGCTTTATGAAAACCTGAAAATATTGAACATGCTTAGTGGGATGGATTAAAAGACTGGCATTTTACACATCATTCTTAAAGGAGTACTCAGGTGGAAAACAATTTATTTTAAATTAACTGGTGCCAGAAAGTTATACAGATTTGTAAATTACTTCTTAAAAAAAAAAATCCTAATCCTTCCAGTATTTATCAGCTGCTGTATACTACAGAGAAAGTCCTTTTCTTTTTGAATTTCTTTTCTGTCTGATCACAGTGCTCTCTGCTGACACCTTTGTCCATGTCAGGAACTGTCCGGAGCAGCATAGGTTTGTTATGGGGATTTGCTCCTGCTCTGGACAGTGTTCAGTTAGAAAATAAATTCAAAAAGAAAAGAACTTTCTCTGTAGCAGCAGCAGCAGTACTGGAATGATTAAGATTTTTAATAGAAGTAATTTACAAATCTATTTAAACTTTCTGGCACCAGTTGATTTAAAATAAGTTGTTTTCCACCGGAGTACCCCTTTAATGCAAAGTGTGCTGGAGTAAGATGCACCAAACCTCCATTCACTTCTATGGCAGGGCCGAAGATTGCCGAAGACAGCACTGCCAGAACAGTGGACCCCCCAACATGTGACCCCATTTTGGAAACTACACCCCTCACAGAATGTAATAAGGGGTGCAGTGAGCATTTACACCCCACTGGCGTGTGACAGGTCTTTGGAAGAGTGGGCTGTGCAAATGAAAAATAAAATTTTTCATTTTCATGGACCACTGTTCCAAAAATCTGTCAGACACCTGTGGGGCGTAAATGCTCACTGTACCCCTTATTATATTACGTGACGGGTGTAGTTTCCAAAATGGGGTCACATGTGGGGGGGGGGTCCACTTGACATTTGAGGTCTAAATTGGTGATTTGCACAGGGGTGGCTGATTTTACAGTGGTTCTGACGTAAACACAAAACAATAAATACCCACATGTGACCCCATTTTGGAAACTACACCCCTCACGAAATGTAACAAGGGCTATAGTTGAAAAAGGCTTTGGATTTGTTGTAGCAAAAGATGAGCCCTTTAGAGGCTGTGAGAAGAATGTCCCCTTATATGCTGTATAGGAGCCCCTATAGGTTTCTTGCATGGGGATTGACTCCTGTTAACACACACACAAAAGGTCTCTCTTTCTAATCATGACCGGAGAAATTTAAAAGTTCGGGTTGAATCCGCGTTCGCCGGATTCGGCTTGCTCATCTCTAGCCACAACATAACAAAGTGGGGAGTGAAGAGATCTGAAGACTTTCCAAATGCATTGCATCCTCTGGTTGTCAGTGGAACAAGTGCTGTGCAACATGGCCTTGTAATAGTGAGGGGAATACTGGCCAATCAGGAGGCTGGGAAACTGGGCCAATCACAGCCACTGCCGTCGTCCCATACTTCTCAAATGTGAGTGTATTTAAACTTGTGTCTTTGATTAATCCCTAAGTCTTTATTCGGCTTTCTCTGGATCATGACTGTTTACCTTGATCCCTGACTCAGACTTTGCCTTCTGTTTTTAACCTCTTAAAGGAGAACTCCGGTATGGATGGGAAAAAACAACTTATCCCCTATCCTAAGCATAGGGGATAAGTGTTAGATCGCGGGGGGTCCGACAGCTGGGGCCCCCTGCAATCTCCTGTATGGGGACCCGGCTCGCTCCTGCTCAATGCAGGAGCCGAGCGTTTTCGACCACAGCCGAAGCTGCGGACGACACGCCCCCTCCATTCACTTCTATGGCAGGGCCGGAGATTGCCGAAGGCAGCACTGCCAGAACAGTGGACCCCCCAACATGTGACCCCATTTTGGAAACTACACCCCTCACAGAATGTAATAAGGGGTGCAGTGAACATTTACACCCCACTGGCGTTTGACAGGTCTTTGGAAGAGTGGGCTGTGCAAATGAAAAATAAAATTTTTCATTTTCACGGACCACTGTTCCAAAAATCTGTCAGACACCTGTGGGGCGTAAATGCTCACTGTACCCCTAATTATATTACGTGACGGGTGTAGTTTCCAAAATGGGGTCACATGTGGGGGGGTCCACTGTTCTGGCACCATGGGGACTTTGTAAAGACACATGGCCTTCAATTTCGGACACATTCTCTCACCAAAATCCCAATGTCGCTCCTTCTCTTCTGAGCATTGTAGTTCGCCCGTAGAGCACTTTACATTCACATATGGGCTATGTTCTTACTCAGAAGAAATGGGGCTACAGATTTTGGGGGGGCTTTTTCCTATTCTCCCTTGTGAAAATGAAAAATGTAGGGTAACACCAACATTTTAGTGAAAAATTTTTTTTTTCATTTTCTCATCCAACATTAAAATTTGTCAAACACCTGAGAGGTGTTAAGGCTCACTATAGCCCTTGTTACATTCCGTGAGGGGTGTAGTTTCCAAATTGGGGTCACATGTGGGTATTTATTGTTTTGTGTTTACATCAGAACCACTGTAAAATCAGCCACCCCTGTGCAAATCACCAATTTAGACCTCAAATGTACATAGTGCGCACTCACTCCTGAGCCTTGTTGTGCGCCCGTAGATCACTTTACGCCCACATATGGGGTATTCCCGTATTCAGGAGAAATTGCGTTACCAATTTTGGGGGTCTTTTTATTCCTTTTACCGCTTGTGAAAATTAAAAGTATGGGGCAACACCAGCATGTTAGTGTAAAAAATTTTTTTATTTACACTAACATGCTGGTGTAGACCCCAACTTTACCTTTTCATAAGGGGTAAAAGGAGAAAAGCCCCCCCCAAAATTTGTAACACAATTTCCCCTGAGTACAGAGATACCCCATATGTGGCCCTAAACTGTTTCCTTGAAATATGACAGGGCTCCGAAGTGAGAGAGCACCATGCGCATTTGAATTGGGGATTTGAATCCACCACAAAAATACCCTACGGCAGTGTTTCCCAAACAGGGTGTCTCCAGCTGTTGCAAAACTCCCAGCATGCCTGGACAGTCAGTGGCTGTCTGGCAATACTGGGAGTTGTTGTTTTTCAACAGCTGTAGGCTCTGTTTTGGAAACAGTGCCGAACAAGACGTTTTTTTTTTTATTGGGGGGGCTATGTAGGGGTATGTGTATATATATTGTTTTACTTTTTATTTTGTGTAGTGTAGTGTTTTTAGGGTGCATTCACATGGTTGGGTTTACAGTGAGTTTGAGCTGGGAGTTTGAGCCATGGCGGAAAATTTGCCGCATCTCAAACTTGCAGCAAAAAACTTGCTGTAAATCCGCCCGTGTGAATGTACCCTGTACATTCACATGGGGGGGGGCAAACCTCCAGCTGTTGCAAAACTACAACTCCCAGCATGCACTGGCAGACCATACATGCTGGGAGTTGTAGTTATGCAACAGCTGGAGGCACATTGGTTGCGAAACACTGAGCGTTAGTTACTTAACTCAGTGTTTCGCAACCAGTGTGCCTCCAGTTGTTGCAAAACTACAACTCCCAGCATGTACAGTCTCTCAGTGCATGCTGGGAGTTGTATTTTTTGCAACAGCTGGAGGCACACTGATTGTGAAACACTGAGTTAGGTAACAAACTAGGCTTCACAACCAATGTGTCTCCAGCTGTTGCAAAACTGCAACAATCAGCATGCATTGACAGTCTAAGGGCAGGCTGAGAGTTGTAGTTTTGCAACAGCTGGAGGCACACTGCTAAAACTCCCAGCATGCCCTTTGGTAGTCTGTGCATGCTAGGAGTTGTAGTTATGCAACAGCTGAATGCATACTTTTTCATAGAAAAAATGTGCCTCCAGCTGTTGCAAAACGACATCACCCAGCATGCACAGACTACCAAAGGGCATGCTGGGAGTTGTAGCTGGAACTCCAGCTGTTGCAAAACTACAACTCCCAGCATGCCCATTGGCTGTGCATGCTGCGAGTTGTTGCTAAGCAACAGCAGGAAGTGAACAGGACTCACCACCTGCTGTGTATCCTGCAGCCCGGGACCGCCGCACTGTATCCTGCCGAGGGACCGATCCTGCTGCTCCTGTCGCCGCCACCGATCCTGTGGGGACCCCGCTGGACCAGGGCAAGGTAGGAGACCCCCGCCGGCGCCGATCTCTGCTCCGATCGTCGTACCGATCACCATCCAGCAGGTCCGTCGTTCCGACCGATCAATCGCGTGATCGTGAGGCGGCACCCATGCCACCTCACTCCTGCTGGGTATGGGTGAATGGGGCTGTCTCGGACAGCCCCATTCACCCTTTTTTTCCGAGTCACCAGGTCACCAGAAACTCGATTTGGCCAGGAGTAGAGCAAATCGCCGGTCTGAATTGACTGACGATTTGCCGCGATTGCCGACATGGCGGGTCTCGGGACCCCCCCTGGGCGATATGCCAGGATGGATGCTGATAGATATCAGCAGTCATCCCATTCCGATCACAGTGTCCGGAGACGCAGTGATCTAGGAAAGCTGCACCGTAAATGTACGGCGCTGTGTGTTAAGTACTTCTTAGCAGTGCCTTACATTTACTACGCTCATCCTAAAGGGGTTAACATGACATTACTCTGCTCTCTTGCTTTGACCTGTGCCTATATTCTGCATGTTTTGTCTCTTGTACTATACTGCATTGCTGTCCTGTTCATAGACATTGGCCTGTTTCCTGGTTTACCCTACTGTGTTTCTATTTTGTCCCCGTTTAGTATATAACTCACCTGTCTTCCTTTCCCGGCCTACCTGTGCACTCAGCTATGAACAGGTACCATCGCCAAGTTGGGCGCAGTACAGAGATCTCTACCATGACCTATTTATACCCAGGGCTGTATCTATTACAAGGGGGATTCTCTACATCTGGAGGAAAGAAGGTTTTTACACCAACACAGATGGGAGTTCTTTACTGTAAGAGCAGTGAGACTGTGAAACTCTCTGCCATAGGAAGTGGTTATGGTGAACACAATAAAAGAGAGACCTGAATGTGTTTCTGGAGAGTAATAAAATTACAGTTTATGGATACTAGATCTCTAGGGACAAAATGTAGTTTGAGATTTATTCTGATTGCCATATTTGGAGACGGGACAGAATTTTTTTCCTTGGTGTGGGGCAATGGGCATCAGCCTCATAAGTTTTTTTTGCCTTCTTCCGGATCAACACAGTAGGGACAAAATAAGGTTATAGGTTGAACTTGATGGACTCTGGTCTTTTATAAACCTTAACCCCTTAAGGACCTGTGCCGTAAATGTATGGCACAGGTTCTTCTAAGAAGTACTTAGCGCACAGCAGTGTTCATTTACGGCGCATCATTCCTGGATCACTGCATCTCCGGATGGGGATCAAGCCAGCATGGCTGCTGTTATATAACAGTAGCCACCCGGCATATTGTCCATGGGGTTCCTGAGACCCCCCCCCCCCTTGTTGGCGATCGCCGTGACTTGCCGATCAATTCTGGCCGGTGAATCACAGCTTTTCCGGGCTGATCGGGTCTCTGGTGACCCGATCGTCCGGAAAATAGTGGTGATCGTCGCTGTCAGAGACCACGATAATCACCCTGAAGGATAGGAGTGAGGTGGCAGCGATGCCACCTCCTATGCCCTGCGATTTGCCGGTTTGATAAATCGCAGGGCAGTGACGGGGGGGTTTAAAGTTGAGCGGGGGAAGATGGCAGGGGACAGCGCAGGACAACGGAGGGCTGCGGGCATTATGATCGGTGGAGGACAACTGCGGTCCGGCGGCTGATCTTCTGGCAAGGCGGGCTGCAACAGAGTCAGCGATCAGTGCGGGCGGCAGTTGGTGAGGGAACTTTTGTGGTCCACTAGAAGTTGCAAAACCCCAGCTCCACCTCGTACGCCAATGTTTCCAAAACCCTCCAGCTATTGCAAAACAACAACTCCCAGTATTGCATGCTTTGAGTTTTGGAACAGCTGGAGGCACCCTGTTTGGGAAACACTGGCAAATGCTATTTTTGGTGGAGGAGGCAAACGCCATTCTTGCATCCGGGTCCGCCCCTATGCAAATCCCTAATTTAGGCCTCAAATAGGCATGGCGCTCTCTCAATCCGGAGCCCTGTCGCATTTCAAGTCAACCGTTTAGGGCCACATATGCGGTATTTCCGAGTAATTTTTTTTATTTTTTACACTGACATGCTGGTGTTGCCCCCTACTTTTCATTTTCATAAGAGGTAAAAGGAAAAAAAGACCCACAAAATTTGTAACACAATTTATCCTATGTACATTTGAGGCCTGAGCTGGTGATTTGCACATGGGTGGCTGATAGTTACAGTGGTCCTGACATAAACGCAAAAAGAAACATCCACATGTGAACCCATTTTAGAAAAATTACACCCCTCACGGAACATAGCAAGGGGTGTACTGAGCCTTAACACCTCACAGGTATTTGACAAATAACCCCTTAAGGACCCAGCCAATTTTCAGTGTAGGACCCAGCCATTTTTTGCAAATCTGACCACTGTCACTTTAAACATTAATAACTCTGAGATGCTTTTACCTTTCATTCTGATTCCGAGAAAGTTTTTTCGTGACATATTCTACTTTATGTTAGTGGTAAAATTTTGTCGATACTTGCATAATTTCTTGGTGAAAAATTCCCAAATTTTATGAAAAAATTGAAAATTTAGCATTTTCTTTTTACTTTGAAGCTCTCTGCTTATAAGGAAAATGAATAGTCCAAATAAATTATATATTGATTCACAAATACAATATGTCTACTTTATGTTTCCATCATAAAGTTGACATGTTTTTACTTTTGGAAGACATCAGAGGGCTTCAAAGTATAGCAGCAATTTTCCAATTTTTCACAACATTTTAAAAATCGAAATTTTTCAGGGACCAGTTCTGTTTTGAAGTGGATTTGAAGAGCCTCCATATTAGAAACACCCCACAAATGACCCCATTATAAAAACTGCACCCCTCAAAGTATTCAAAATGACATTCAAAAGGTTTGTTAACCCTTTAGGTGTTTCAAAGGAATAGCAGCAAATTGAAGGAGAAAATTCAAAATCTTAATTTTTTACACTGGCATGTTCTTGTAGACCCAGTTATTGAATCTTTACAAGGGGTAAAAGGAGAGAAATCTTCCTAAAATGTGTAACCCAATTTCTCTCAAGTAAGAAAATACCTCATATGTGTATGTCAAGTGTTCGGCGGGAGCAGTAGAGGGCTCAGAAGGGAAGGAGCGACAGTTGGATTTTGGAGAGTGAGTTTTTCTGAAATGGTTTTTGGGGGGGCATGTCACATTTAGGAAGCCCCTATGGTGCCAGAACAGCAAAAGAAAAAAAAACACACATGGCACACTATTTTGGAAACTACACCCCTCAAGGCACGTAACAAGGGATCCAGTGAGCCTTAACACCCCACATGTGTTTGACGACTTTTCGTTAAAGTTGGATGTGTAAATAATTTTTTGTTTTTCACTAAAATGCTAGTTTTCCCTCAAATGTTAAATTTTTACAAAGGATAATAGGACAAAATGCCCCCCAAAATTTGTAACCCCATCTCTTCTGAGTATGGAAATACCCCATGTTAGGACGTAAAATGCTTTGCGGGAGAACTACAATGCTTAGAAGAGAAGGAGTCACATTTGGCTTTTGAAAAGCAAATTTTGCTGAAATGGTTTTTGGGGGGCATGCCATATTTAAGAAGCCCCTATGGTGCCAGAACAGCAAAAAAAAACACACATGGCATACTATTTTGGAAATTACACCCCTCAAGGCACGTAACAAGGGGTCCAGTGAGCCATAACACCCCACAGGTGTTTGACAACTTTTCGTTAAATTTGGATGTGGATATGATTTTTTTTTCACTAAAATGCTAGTTTTCCCTCAAATTAATTTTTTTTACAAGGGATAATAGGACAAAATGCCTCCCAAAAATTTGTAACACTATTTCTTCTGAATATGGAAATACCCCATGTGTGGACGTCAAGTGCTCTGCTGGCGCACTACAATGCTCAGAAGAGAAGGAGCGCCATTGAGCTTCTTGTGGGAAAAAAATAGTATGGAATGGAAGTCAGGGGCCATGTGCATTTACAAAGTCCCCCGTGCTGCCAGAACAGTGGACCCCCCCACATGTGACCCTATTTTGGAGACTACACCCTTCACAGAATTTAATAAGGGGTGCAGTGAGTATTTACACCCCACTGTGGGGGGGGGGGGGAGGTCCACTGTTCTTGTAGCACGGGTGTTTTGTGAATGCATATGGCCCTCCGACTTCCATTCCAACCAAATTCTCTCTCCAGAAGCCCAATGGTGCTCCTTCTCTTCTGAGCATTGTAGTTCACCCGCAGAGCACTTTACATCCACATATGGGGTATTTCCATACACAAGAAATGGTGTTAGAAATTTTAGGGGGCTTGTTCTCCTATTACCCCTTGTGAAAATGAAAAATTTGGTTTAACACCAGCATTTTAGTGAAAAATACAAACAAACAAATGTTTTATTTTCACGCCCAACTTTAACGTTCCTTGAGGGGTGTAGTTTTCCAAATAGTTGCCATGTGTTTTTTTTTTTTTGCTGTTCTGGCACCATGGGGGCTTCCTAAATGTGACATGCCTCCCAAAAACCATTACAGCTAAATTCTCTCTCCAAAAGCCCAATGTCGCTTTTTCCCTTCCGAGCCCTCTAATGCACTCGCAGAGCACTCAACATCACACATATGAGGCATTTCCTTACTCGAGAGAAATGGGGTTACAAATTATGGGGGGACATTTTTTTCCTAATACCCCTTGTGAAAATGAAAAATTTGGGGTAACACCAGCATTTTAGTGAAAAAAATAAATATAAATTATATTCATGTCCAACCTTAGCGAAAAATGTTTCAAACCCCTGTGAGGTGTTAAGGCTCACTATACCCCTTGTTATGTTCCTTGGGGGGTGTAATTTCCAAAATAGTATGCCATGTGTTTTTATTTATTTATTTATTTTTGCTGTTCTGGCACTATGGGGGCTTCCTAAATGTGACATGCCCTCCAAAAACCATTTCAGCAAAATGTCACAATTTAGCTCCTTGCCTTCTGAGCCCTCTATTGCGCTCACAGAGCACTTTACATCCACATAAGAGGCATTTCCTTACTCAAGAGAAATGGGGTTACACATTTTGGTGGATTTTTCTCCTTTTACCTAAAAATGAAAAAAAAAATTGGTTTGCAAGAACATGTTAGTGTAAAAAACAGAAGATATAGAATTTTTTCTCCACTTTGCTGCTATTCCCATTAAACACCTAAAGGGTTAAAAAAAACTTTATGAATGTCATTTTAAATACTTTGAGGGGTGCAGTTTTCATAGTGGGGTCCATTATGGGGTATTTCTAAAATAAAGACCTTCAAATTCACTTCACAACTGAACTGACTGGTCCCTAAAAAATTCTGATTTTGAAGTTTTCATGAAAAATTGGAAAATTGCTGATAAACTTTGAAGCACCCGAATGTCTTCAAAAAGTAAAAACATGTCAACTTTATGATGCAACCATAAAGTAGACATATTGTATATGTGAATCAATATATAATTTATATGACATGTCCATTTTCCTTACAAGCAGAGAGCTTCAAAGTTAGAAAAATGCTAAATTTTAAAAATTTTTACCAAGAAATGATGCAAGTATCAACGGAACTTTACCACTAACATTAAGTAGAATATGTCACAAAAAATGCAAAAAATGCTCTGGTCCCTAAGGTCAAAATGGGCTTGGTCCTTAACCCCTTAAGGACTGGGGTTTTTTCCATTTTTGCATTTTCGTTTTTTGCTCCTTGCCTTTAAAAAATCATAACTCTTTCAATTTTGCACCTATAAATCCATATGATTGCTTATTTTTTGCGCCACCAATTCTACTTTGTAATGACGTCAGTCATTTTGCCCAAAAATCTACGGTGAAACGGAAAAAAAAATCATTGTGCGACAAAATTGAAAAAAAAAACGCTGTTTTGTAACTTTTGGGGGCTTCCGTTTCTACGTAGTACATTTTTCGGTAAAAATGACACCTTATCTTTATTCTGTAGATCCATATGATTAAAATGATACCCTACTTATATAGGTTTGATTTTGTCGTACTTCTGGAAAAAATCATAACTACATGCAGGAAAATTAATACGTTTAAAATTGTCATCTTCTGACCCCTATAACTTTTTTATTTTTCCGTGTATGGGGCGGTATGAGGGCTCATTTTTTGCGCCGTGATCTGAAGTTTTTAACGGTACCCTTTTTGCATTGATAAGACTTATTGATCGCTTTTTATTCATCTTTAAATTATATAAAAAGTGACCAGAAATGCACTATTTTGGACTTTGGAATTTTTTTGCGCGTACGCCATTGACCAAGCGGTTTAAATAACGATATATTTTTATAATTTGGACATTTTCGCACGCAGTGATACCATATATGTTTATTTTTATTTACACAGTTTTTTTTTTATGGGAAAAGGGGGGTGATTCAAACTTTTAATAGGGGAGGGGTTAAATGATCTTTATTCACTTTTTTTTGCAGTGTTATAGCTCCCATAGGGACCTATAACACTGCACACACTGATCTTTATCATTGATCACTGGTTTCTCATAGGAAACCAGTGATCGATGATTCTGCCGCTTGACTGCTCATGCCTGGATCTCAGGCACTGAGCAGTCATTCTGCGATCGGACAGCGAGGAGGCAGGTAGGGACCCTCCCGCTGTCCTGTAAGCTGTTCGGGATGCCACGATTTCGCCGCGGCTATCCCGAACAGCCCACTGAGCTAACCGGCAGTTTTTACTTTCACTTTTAGCCGCGTGGCACAGCTCTGAGCGTGTGGCTAAAGGGTTAATAGGGCACGGCGCCGCGATCGGCGCTGCGCGCTATTAGCGGCGGGTCCCGGCATCACTATGACGCCGGACCCGCCGTGATATGATGCGGGGTGATTACCGTGTAACCCCGGGTTATATCACGGGAGCAGGACCAAGGAATACCGGTACGTCCTTGGTCCTTAATGGGTTAAAGAGTACCTGTTATCAAACCATATTTTCTAAACTAACTCAGATTATATTACATAACTACTCCTAACACCCCACCTGCCCTAAAAAAAATTCCGAGCTCTTAAAAGATCTGTATCATACCTTTCCCCTTGCTCACATTGTCTGAGCTCCCGGCATGAGAAAGTGGGCGTTCCCCAGCAGGTGCAGCATCACTGAAGCCTGCAAGAGCTGTGCCTCACATTGCCTTGCATGCACTTCCTTAGTTTGGACTTCTGCACGTCCGGGTGGAGGCCAAACTAACTGTTTGACTTGTGGCAGGAAACAGAATAGAGCCACCTAGTGGCTGTTTTTTCAATCACATTAACCCCTTAACAACAATGGATGTAAATGGACGTCATGGTGACGTGGTACTTAGTGCACCAGGATGTACATTTACGCGCCACCATGATCGTGAGAACCGGAGCGGTGCTCCCGCGTCATGCCCGGCAGGTTCCAGCTGCTATCAGCAGTCAGGGACCCGCCGGTAATGGCGGACATCCGCGATCGCGCGTATGTCCTCCATTAACCCATTAGATGCCGTGATCAATATAGATCACGGCATCTGCAGCAGTGCGGTACTTTGAATGGATGATCGGATCGTTGCCGCGGCGATCCGATCATCCAGCATGGCGGCCGGAGGTCCCCTCACCTGGCTCCGGCCGTCTCCCCGGGTCTTCTGCTCTAGTCTGAAATCGAGCAGACCAGAGCAGAAGATCACCGATAATACTGATCAGTGCTATGTCCTATACATAGCACTGAACAGTATTAGCAATCAACTGATTGCTATGAATAGTCCCCTATGGGGACATAAAAAAAAGTGTAAAAAAAAATGTAAAAAAATGTAAAATAAAAATGTAAAAAAATTGAAAAATCCCCTCCCCCAATAAAAAAGTAAGACATCAGTTTTTCCAATTTAACCCCCAAAAAAGCGTAAAAAAATTAATAATAAAATTAATATACAATTAATTTGGTATCGTCGTTTGCGTAAAGGCCTGAACTATTAAAATATATTGTTAATTATCCCATACGGTGAACGGAGTAAACGTAAGAAAATTAAAAACGTCCAAAATTGCTGCTTTTTTGTCACATTTTATTCCCCAAAAAATGTATAAAAAGTAAAACCTAAGCAAAAGTGGTACTGAAAAAAACTACAGATCATGGTGCAAAAAATGAGCCCTCATATTGCCCCATATACAGAAAAATTAGAAAGTTATAGGTGGTCAAAATAGGGCAATTTCTAACATACTAATTTTGTTAAAATGGTTTGAGATTTTTTTTAAGCGTTACAATTATAGAAAAGCATAAAACATGGGTATCGTTATAATCGTATTGACCCACAGAATAGAGAAAACATGTCATTTTTACCGGAAAATGTACAGTGTGAAAACAAAACCTTCCAAAATTTGCTAAATTGCGGTTTTCTTTTCAATTTTCCCACATAAATAATATTTGTTTGGTTGCGCCGTACATTTTATGGTAAAATAAGTGATGTAATTACAAAGAACAATTGGTGACGCAAAAAACAAGCCCTCATATGGGTCTGTGGATGGAAATATAAGAGAGTTATGATTTTTAGAAGTCGAGGAGGAAAAAACGAAAATGCTAAAATAAAATTGGTCTGGTCTTTAAAGGGGTATTCCAGGCCAAAACTTTTTTTTATATATCAACTGGCTCCGGAAAGTTAAATAGATTTGTAAATTACTTCTATCAAAAAATCTTAACCCTTCCAATAGTTATTAGCTTCTGAAGTTGAGTTGTTTTCTGTCTAACTGCTCTCTGATGTCTCACGTCCCGGGAGCTGTGCAGTTCCCATGGGTATATTCTCCCATCATGCACAGCTCCCGAGACGTGACATCATCATTGAGCAGTTAGACAGAAAACTTCAAAAGCTAATAACTATTGGAAGGATTAAGAAGTAATAAGTTTACAAATCTGTTTAACTTTCTGGAGCCAGTTGATATATCTAAAAAAAGGTTTTGCCTGGAATACCCCTTTAACCCCTTAAGGACCCAGCCATTTTACACCTTAGGACCTGGCCATTTTTTGCACATCTGGCCACTGTCCCTTTAAACATTAATAACTCTGGAATGCTTTTAGTTATCATTCTGATTCCGAGATTGTTTTTTGTGACATATTCTACTTTAACATAGTGGTAAAATTTTGCCGAAACTTGCATCCTTTCTTGGTGAAAAATCCCCAAATTTGATGAAAAATTTGAAAATTTAGCATTTTTCTAACTTTGAAGCTCTCTGCTTGTAAGGAAAATGGATATTCCAAATACCGTATTTATCGGCGTATAACACGCACTTTTTAGGCTAAAATTTTTAGCCTAAAGTCTACCTGCGTGTTATACGCCGATAAGCCGCTGCAGTTCAATGATTTAAAGCGGGCGCTTTAAATCAATGAACTGCAGCGGCTTTGCAGGTGCAGAGACAGCCAGCGCTGCCGGCTTCTCTGCCCCTGCCTGCTCTGGGGTCTAGAGCCCTGCTGCCGGCCCTTCTCTCCCCCTGGCTATTGGTGTTGCTATGCACTGCACGGCGCGGCGCATGACGTCGGTGCGCCGCGCCGTGCAGTGCATAGCAACGACGCAGGGGACGCACACCGGAGGCCTGAAGCAGCGCGGACCCGACCCCGGCAACAGGTAATTATGCAACCGGGGATGGGGGGAGGCAACGGGGCAGCAGCGCCGGCAATGAGTGCCGCTGCCCCTTCTCTCCCCCTGGCTGTCGGCGCCGCTGCCCCATTGCCGGCGCCGCTTCTCTCCCCCTGACTCTCGGCGCCGGCAATGGGGCGCCGGCACCGATAGTCAGGGGGAGAGAACGGGCAGCGGCGCAGTTAGCCAGCGGGAGAGAAGCAGCGGCAGCAGGGCTCTAGACCCTAGGAAAGGGAGGGGGAGAGAAGCGGGCAGCGACGGCCTCTCTCCCCCTGCCTTTCCTGGGGGTGTATCGGGGTATAAACTTTTTTTACCCAAATATCCTTGGTAAAATGAGGGTGCGTGTTATAGGCCGGTGCGTGGTTTACCCCGATAAATACGGTACATTTTTTTTTTTATTCACATTTCCAATATGTCTTCTTTATGTTTGCATCATAAAATTGACGTGTTTTTACTTTTGGAAGACACCAGAGGGCTTCAAAGTTCAGCAGCAATTTTCCAATTTTTCACAAAATTTCCAAACTCACAATTTTTCAGGGACCAGTTCAGGTTTGAAGTGGATTTGAAGGGTCTTCATCTTAGAAATACCCCACAAATGACCCCATTATAAAAACTGCACCCCCCAAAGTATTCAAAATGACATTCAGTCCGCGTTTTAACCCTTTAGGTGTTTCACAGGAATAGCAGCAAAGTGAAGGAGAAAATTCACAACCTTCATTTTTTACACTCGCATGTTCTTGTAGACCCACTTTTTGAATTTATACAAGGGGTAAAATGAGACAATTTATACTTATATTTGTAGCCCAATTTCTCTCGAGTAAGCACATACCTCATATGTCTATGTAAAGTGTTCGGCGGGCGCAGTAGAGGGCTCAGAAGCGAAGGAGCGACAAGGGGATTTTGGAGAGTACGTTTTACTGAAATGGTTTTTGGGGGGCATGTTGCATTTAGGAAGCCCCTATGGTGCCAGAACAGCAAAAAAAAAAAAAAAAATCACATGGCATACCATTTTGGAAACTAGACCCCTTGAGGAACATAACAAGGAATAAAGTGAGCCTTAATACCCCACAGGTGTTTCACAAGTTTTGCATATGTAAACATTTTTTAAAAATATTTCACTAAAATGTGTGTTTCTCCCCAAATTTCACATTTTTGCAAAGGTTAATAGCAAAAAATACCCCCCAAAATTTGTAACCCCATCTTTTCTGAGTATAGAGGTACCCCATAAGTTGACCTGAAGCGCACTACGGGCGAACTACAATGCTCAGAAGAGAAGGAGTCATATTTGGCTTTTTGAGAGCAAATTTTGCTCGGGGGCATGTCGCATTTAGGAAGCCCCTATGATGCCAGGACAGCAAAAAATACCCACATGGCATGCCATTTTGAAAACTACACCCCTTGAGGAATGTAACAAGGAATAAAGTGAGCCTTAATACCCCACAGGGGTTTCACGACTTTTGCATACGTAACAAAAAAAAAAATTTTCACTAAAATATGTGTTTCCCCCCAAAAGTCACATTTTTGCAAGGGTTAATAGCAGAAAATACCCCCCAAAATTTGTAACCCCATCTCTTCTGAGTATGGAGGTACCCCATAAGTTGACCTGAAGTGCACTACAGGTGAACTACAATGCTCAGAAGAGAAGGAGTCATATTTGGCTTTTTGAGAGCAAATTTTGCTCGGGGGGCATGTCGCATTTAGGAAGCCCCTATGGTGCCAGGACAGCAAAATAACCCACACATGGCATACCATTTTGGAAACTAGACCCCTTGAGGAGCGTAACAAGAGGTACAGTGAGCATTTACCCCCCACTGTCTGTCAGATCTTTGAAACAGTGTGCTGTACGAAATTTTTTATTTGCACAGCCCACTGTTCCAAAGATCTGTCAGACACCAGTGGGGTGTAAATTCTCACTGCATCCCTCATTACATTCCGTGAGGGGTGTAGTTTCCAAAATGGGGTCACATGTGTTTGTTTGTTTTTTTGTGTTTGTCAAAATCGCTGTAACAATCAGCCACCCCTATGCAAATCACCTCAAATGTACATGGTGCACTATCCCTTCTGGGCCTTGTTGTGCGCCCCCAGAGCACTTTGCACCCACATGTGGGGTATCTCCGTAGTCGGGAGAAATTGCATTACAAATTTTGGGGGGCTTTTTTCCCTTTTACCTCTTGTCAAAATGAAAAGTATAGGGCAACACCAGCATGTTAGTGTAAAAAATTTATTTTTTTACACTAACATGCTGGTGTAGACCCCAACTTCACCATTTCATAAGGGGCTAAAGGAGAAAAAGCCCCCCAAAATTTGTTAGGCAATTTCTCCCGAGCACGGCGATACCCCATATGTGGCCCTAAACTGTTGCCTTGAAATACGACAGGGCTCCGAAGTGAGAGAGCGCCATGCACATTTGAGGATTAAATTAGGGATTTGCATAGGGGTGGAAATAGGGGTAATGTACGTCAGTGATTCCCAAACAGGGTGCCTCCAGCTGTTGCAAAACTCCCAGCATGCCTGAACAGTCAACGGCTGACCGGCAATACTGGGAGTTGTTGTTTGGCAACAGCTGGAGGCTCCATTTTGGAAACAGTGGCGTACCAGACGTTTTTCATTTTTATTGGGGAGGGGGGGCTGTGTAGGGGTATGTGTATATGTAGTGTTTTTTACTTTTTATTTTATTTTGTGTTAGTGTAGTGTAGTGTTTTTAGGGTACAGTCACATGGGCGGGGGATTACAGCGAGTTTCCCGCTGCGAGTTGGAGCTGCCGCGCAAAATTTGCTGCATCGCAATCTTGCAGCCTGATACTCACTGTAAGCCCCCTGCCCATGTGAATGTACCCTGTACATTCACAAGGGGGGGACCTCCATCTGTTGCAAAACTACAACTCCCAGCATGCACAGTCTATCAGTGCGTACTGGTAGTTATAGTTTTGCAACAGC
The DNA here is from genome assembly GCF_029499605.1 of Hyla sarda. Taxonomy (NCBI): domain Eukaryota; kingdom Metazoa; phylum Chordata; class Amphibia; order Anura; family Hylidae; genus Hyla; species Hyla sarda. The sequence goes on from NC_079189.1 coordinate 189,792,589, forward strand.
TGGAGGCACACGGGTTGGGAAACATTGAGTTAGGAAACAGACAATGTTTCCCAACCAGTGTGCCTCCACAACTCCCAAACATTCTCAGGCATGCTGGAAGTAGTAGTTCGGCAACATCTGTAGAGCCAGATGTTGCCGAACTATAACTCCCAGCATGCTTGGAGTTGTAGTTTTGCAACATCTGGAGGACTACAGTTTGCAGACCACTTATACAATGGTTCCCAATCTGTGCCCTTCCAGATGTTGCAAAACTACAACTCCCAGTATGCCAAAATTGTCCAGGCATGCTGGGAGTTGTAGTTCTGCAACATCTGAAGGGCCAGATGTTACAGAACTTCAACTCCCAGCATGCCTGGACAGTAAGGGCATGCTGAGGATATGTAGTTTTGCACCATCTGGAAGGGCACAGTGGTCTACAAACTGTGGACCTCCAGATGTTGCAAAACTGCAACTCCCAGCATGCCCAGACGCCAAGGGCTGTCTGGGCATGCTGGGAGTTGTAGTGTAAGGGGACCAGATGGAGCAGTCCAGATCGCTTTACGGCGGTCCCGCGACGCCGCCGAAGATCAACTCACCTGTCGTCACCACCGCCATCTCTACCGCCGGGATCCGGGTCTTCAGGGACGAGGTAAGTACCGGGGCCGGGCCCCAGCACTCCTCCGTCCCCCGCTGCGTCCTCCGGTCTTCCTCCCGTCCTCTCCGGATTTCCAGGGGTCGGGCAGGGCGGGAGAAAGTAACTGCCCCTCCCCTGCGATTGGTCGGTTAACTAACCGACGGATCGCAGGGGATAGGAGGAGGTGGCAGGCTTGCCACCTTGCTCCTATACTCCAGCATGGTCCTGGCTGTCTGTGACAACCGGGATCATGCAAAATTACCGGGCGGTCGAGTCCCAGAGACCTGATCAGCCTGGTATCGCTGCAGATCGCAGGGGCGATTTCCCTCACGATTTGCAGCGATCGCCGACATGGGGGGCAGACATGGCCCCCCTCGGCGTTTGCCCTGGATGCCTGCTGAAGCATTTCAGCAGGCATCCGCTTCCGATCTCTGCCCAGCGCGCGGCAGGGACCGGAAAACGCCAGGACGTACGGGGACGTCCTGGGTCCTTAAAGCCCAGGGTGCGGGGACGTCCCCGTACGTCCTGGGTCCTTAAGAGATTTAGGCCAAAATGGGCCTGGTCCTTAAGGGGTTAAAAACATATAAAGGTTGAGAATTTTAAAAGCAAGTAAATAGCAAAGTGTCTTATAATTACACAAGGAACAATACATTAAAAGTTTAGTTTGGCGAAAGGGACTCTTTAAGAACAATGGGGGAGATTTATCAAAACCTGTGCAGAGGAAAAGGTGCCCAGTTGCCCATAGCAACCAATCAGATCGCTTCTTTCATTTTGCAGAGCCCTTGTGAAAAATGAAAGAAGCGATCTGATTGGTTGCCATGGGCAACTGCACCATTCTTCCTTTACACAGGTTTTGATAAATCTCCCCCGTTGTTACTATGTAACTATGTTTAGGGCAGATTGTCAAATTAGGTAAAGGCAGTGGGTGGGGTGAAAGCAGAGTTGCACTGTTCCCTACCTATCATGACAGGTATCCTCTTGGCTACTGAAAAGGTCTTATTGCTGTATACTTCTTTTGTGGAAAGAAAAAAAAATGTTACATGCATAATGCTGGAACCAGAAACACTAACACTAATTTACTGGAAAGTGCTGTAATTATTAAATTGTATGTGAAAGATATCTAGCAATAACAGTTTATTTTTTCTATTGTCACACAAAACTGTTTCAAACTAGAAGTTTCCATTGCATAGTGGACTTATTACCTCTATACTTTATCTGTAGATTAATGGGGTATTCCAACATCAGGTATGAAGAAAAATAATTCTGCAGAAACATAGCATTGCTTACCTGTCTGCAAGTTCTAAAACCTCCATGAATCCATTGTTTTGTAGGGTCTGTATATCTCTTCCCATATTACATAGCTAGGGTACTCCTTGATTAAGCAGTTGCTCAGAACATTTCCTAGAATGCTTTGCTTCCCATCAGTTCTCCATCACAGCAAAAGAGTCTGCAGCACCTGCTGTATTCAAATCCTGCCTGCTTCTCTGCCTGTGGCATTGCTCATCATGAGGCAGCATGGTCTAAGCACACCTCATTCTTCCCTTAATGTCCTAATAAAGATATATATATATATATATATATATATATATATATATGTATATGTGTATATGACAGGGAGATGGTAATGTAGACTGTAGTAGGTGCTGACATCACTTTGAGGCAGTGGCTTGACCTTAGATAAAAGAACAAGCCAAGCTTCCTGAAACAGAACAGGATAATGCCTTATCTCGGGAGAGAGGGAGGAGACAAGGAGCTGTCTAGAAATTATAGATTGGTTGGCAGTCTTGTTGGTTCCAACATGAACTGCTTAAGGAGGCAGTTGTTTTGAGCCTTGAGAACACAGTGACTTTTTTTTTTCATTCTAATTATCAATGCATTTTGAAAACCACAAATATTTAACTTTCTTGTCATATAAAAGATCAGGGCAAAATATTTTTTTAATGCCACTGTTTAAAATTATGGCATTAAAAAAACAACACTTGCTTATTATTAATATTTTTTTTCTACAGCATTAACTATGTAGTACAAATTACTTATTAAAGGGGTTATCCAGTAGAAGAAAAACAGATCTAGTGGGTTACGGAGTAAAAGGGGTACTCCGGCACTAAGACATCTTATCCCCTATATGATTGCGGGGGTCCCGCCACTGGGGACCCCCGCAATCTCTCATGCAGCCGTCACGCCCTCGCCCATAGACTTGCATTGAGGGGATGAGGCGTAATGTCACACGGGGCGGAGTCGTGACATCACGATACTCCGGCCCCATTGTTACGCTGAGCGCTCCGGGTCCCTGCTCCTCCCCGGAGCACTCGCGGCGTTCCCCTCTCTGCAGCGCCCCGGTCAGACCCGCTGACCGGGAGCGCTGCACTGACTCTGCCGGCGGGGATGCGATTCGCATAGCGGGATGCGATTCGCATAGCGGGATGCGCCCGCTCGCGAATCGCATCCCAAGTGACTCACCTGTCCCGGTCCCCGGCTGTCACGTCCTGGCGCGCGCGGCTCCGCTCCTTAGGGCGCGCGCGCGCCAGCTCTCTAAGATTTAAAGGGCCAGTGCACCAATGATTGGTGCCTGGCCCAATCAGTCTGATTAGCTTCCACCTGCTCCCTGTCCATATAACCTCACTTCCCCTGCACTTCCTTGCTGGATCTTGTTGCCATTGTGCCAGTGAAAGCCTTTCCTTGTGTGTTCCTAGCCTGTGTTCCAGACCTCCTGCCGTTGCCCCTGACTACGATCCTTGCTGCCTGCCCTGACCTTCTGCTACGTCCAACCTTGCTCTTGCCTTATCCCTTGTACCACGCCTATCTCAGCAGTCAGAGAGGTTGAGCCGTTGCCGGTGGATACGACCTGGTTGCTACCGCCGCTGCAAGACCATCCCGCTTTGCGGCGGGCTCTGGTGAAAACCAGTAGCAACTTAGAACCGGTCCGCCGGCACGGTCCACGCCAATCCCTCTCTGACACAGAGGATCCACCTCCTGCCTGCCGAATCCTAACAGTAGATCCGGCCATGGATTTCCCCGGAGGTGCCGCTGTCAAGTCTCGCCGACATATCCACGGTGATCACCCAGCAATCCCTACTGATCGCCCAACAAGATCACCAGCTGTCGTACTTGACCACCATGACACAGCAACTTCAGTCACAGCTACAGCAGCTGCGACAGCAACTACCATCTCCTCCGCCGGCTCCTGCACCTCCTCCGCAGCGAGTGGCCGCTCCCAACCCCCGCTTGTCCCTGCCGGACAAATTTGATGGGGACTCTAGACTCTGCCGTGGTCTCCTGTCTGGGAAGGCCCTGTCATGGGCCACACCGCTCGGAGCACCTCTCTCACAGTATCCTTTGCAATCTACCCCTGTGCCTCCTGCCGAGGAGGCTATGCAAGTGGATCGGTCTCGTCTGACCCTTGAAGAGAGGACTCGCCGCAGAAATAAAATTTTACGTCTGTACTGCACTGTGCGTTACCGCACAGAACCCCTGCTCATGAGCATTGAACTGTATCTCGAAAAAATTTAACTTTTTGTTTTGCCCAACTGCACCTCTGAAGTCCTCCTCGGTCTGCCATGGCTCCAACGCCACTCTCCTACCCTTGACTGTACCACCGGGGAGATCAAGAGCTGGGGTGCTTCTTGCCACAAAAAATGCCTCACGTCTGCTCCCAGTCCCGTCAGTCAAACCTCAGTGTCTCCTCCTTTACCTGGTCTCCCCAAGGCCTATCAGGACTATGCTGTGTCTCCTCCTCATAGCCCCCGTCCTGTTAACACTCTGCCCCGTGCCAAGCTTCACCCTCTTCCCTCCCTCCCCACTCCCACGCCTTCTGGTTTGCCAGCTGTTGATTAGGTTTCCCGGGGCTTCTCCACCGTCTGGAAAAAGACTCAAAAATCCCTCATACAAGCCTCATCCCGGATGAAGGAGCATGCCGACAAAAAAAGAAGAACTCCTCCTGTCTTTGTGTGGCTCTCCGCCAAGTATATCCGCTTCCGTGTCCCCAGTTTTAATCTGGGACCATGTTATCTTGGACCCTTTGAAGTCAAGTGCCTAGAGAAAGCTCCTCCTGTCTCCGGGTCCTCAGATGTCTTCTTGATTAAAGAATTTTCAGGTTCCAAAAAGAGGGGGAGACCCAAGGGGGGGGGGGGTACTGTTATGCCGAGCGCTCCGGGTCCCTGCTCCTCCCTGGAGCGCTCGCGGCGTTCCCCTCTCTGCAGCGCCCCGGTCAGACCCGCTGACCTGGAGCGCTGCACTGACTCTGCCGGCGGGGATGCGATTCGCATAGCGGGACACGCCCGCTCGCGAATCGCATCCCAAGTCACTCACCTGTCCCGGTCCCCGGCTGTCACGGCTCCTGGCGCGCACGGCTCCGCTCCTTAGGGCGCGCCAGCTCTCTAAGATTTAAAGGGCCAGTGCACCAATGATTGGTGCCTGGCCCAATCAGTCTGATTAGCTTCCACCTGCTCCCTGTCCATATAACCTCACTTCCCCTGCACTTCCTTGCCGGATCTTGTTGCCATTGTGCCAGTGAAAGCCTTTCCTTGTGTGTTCCTAGCCTGTGTTCCAGACCTCCTGCCGTTGCCCCTGACTACGATCCTTGCTGCCTGCCCTGACCTTCTGCTATGTCCGACCTTGCTCTTGCCTTATCCCTTGTACCACGCCTATCTCAGCAGTCAGAGAGGTTGAGCCGTTGCCGGTGGATACGACCTGGTTGCTACTGCTGCTGCAAGACCATCCCGCTTTGCGGCGGGCTCTGGTGAAAACCAGTAGCAACTTAGAATCGGTCCGCCGGCACGGTCCACGCCAATCCCTCTCTGACACAGAGGATCCACCTCCTGCCTGCCGAATCCTAACACCCATGGTCGTGAGGCTTCAGACTCGGAGCCTCCAGCGCTGCGTGCAGCTCACACAGGGGGGTGCTGCATGAGAGATTGCGGGGGTCCCCAGTGGCAGACACCTTATCCCCTATCCTTTGGATTGAAGTACCCCTTTAGCTCAACTGCATCGCATGGAGCAGACTCCCACGAATGCTCGGTGCAGCATAAACTCCTCTGGGAACCATGGATGGATTCATACAGGACGTTGTCTTCCTCTATCCATGGTCTCCACTGCTCTTCCTCCTCCTTCCTGGGCATTTTGTACAAGGTGCTATGATGGATTTTTTGGTTTCCTGATTACCTGCTTTTCTCCCAACCGCAGGTTGGATCGCCGGGAGGACCGTACTGTGCTTTTGTGCAAATGTTGGATTGGCCTGACTTTGTTTGTGGGGTAGATACCGATAATGTCACTTTAGTGCAGTTGCAACCCTGATGTTTTTGTTGAGGCATTAGTACTGGTACTTGGTTTTTGTTATTGTATCCTTACCCTTCCCTTGTTTTTTGTACCCTCCCTCCCTATCCCATTTTATTGCCAAAAATTCAATAAAACTTTGAATAAGGAGAAAAACTGAGCTAATTTCTTCCAAAAAACAGCACCACACCTGTTCAGGGGTTGTGTGTGGTATTACAACTTGGCTCCATTCACTTTATTGCATCATTGAAATCAGCTCTGTGTTCAAATCAGCTCTGAGGTAGAGGAACAGGGGTTCAAGCATCCATGTTAACCTGGCTACATGCAAGATGTGTCGGCAGTAGATGAAGTGTGGCCAGGGTCCCAATGTTGGCACCACGGCCCTGCATCAACATATGCAGCGTCAACATAAAGCGGCCAGGGAGAAACGTGGCTCCGATGTAGTGGTCCAGCCTGCTGCATCACCCAGTGGCACGCCGCTCCCTGTTTCAGCCAGCCAAAGCTCCACCACCTCAGCTATGTGTCATACCCATCTTCTGTCGCTCCAGAAGCTCCTGCTCCTCCTACTTCGAGTCAGTCATTCCGCCTGCAATCCATTGGCAAAGCCATGTCCAAGAGACAACAGTATGCACCCACTCATCCAACGGCGCAGAAGCTGAATGTGCTCCTGTCCAAGTTGCTGGTGCTGCAGTCCCTCTTTTTTCAAGTGTGAACTCTGCAACTTTCAGAAAACTGATGGCTTGTGCTGAGGTGGAGAGTCCCAAGCTGTCATTTCTTTGCAAAGAAGGCAGTACCAGTCCTGCACAATTTTATAGACCAGAAGGTGGGCCAGTCCTTGAGCCTGTCGGTGTGTACCAAAGTGCATGGCAGCACCAACGTGTGGAGCTGTAACTAAGGTCCGGGACAATACATGTTCTTTACGGCCCACTGGGTGAATGTGGTTCCTGCACAGCCACAACAGCAACTTGGACAGGTCACGCCGCTTCTGCCTTCATGCTCTCAGGCCGTTGGTCCTGTGACATTGTGTGACTCCACCTCCTCATCCTCCACCGTGTCCTCAGCCTCCACTGCCCAGACAAGTATCAGTGCCCCTGATACTTGTCCATGCGCAGGGCACGGCGGTGTCATGCTGTTCTTCACATGGTTTGCCTTGGTGAACGGAGTCACACAGGGGAAGAACTTCTAAAAGTCATTCATCAAGAAATTGAATCATAGCTTACTCCACGAAAACTGGAAATGGGAACCATGGTGACCGACAATGGGAAGAACATCTTGTCTGAACTGCGACAAGGTAGCCTGAGACCTGCGCCCTGTATGGCACTCATGTTCAATCTGGTTGTCAAGCGGTTCTTGAAGTGTTCCCCTCATCTACAAGACATCCTAACAATGGGAAGGAAACTTTGCATGCACTTCAGCCACCCGTACACCGTAAAGCACACCCTCCTTGAGCTGCAGCGTCAGAAAAGGCATCCCCCAACATACTATGATTTGCGACGTTTCCACACATTGGAATTCCACCCTCCATATGTTGGACGGACTATACGAACAGAGAAAAGCCATCATCGATTTCTTGATGATCCAAGCGGATAGGGGGACTCCCCTGTCTAACTTCAATGTCAACCAGTGGCAGGTCATACGTGACACCTGCTGTTTGCTCAGGCCCTTTGAGGAAGCCACATTATTAGTCAGTCCCCAGGATTACGCGATGAACAACGTCATTCCACTGCTTGAGCTACTACAAAACGTGTTGGAAACAATCTCATGCCCACATGAGCCCTGTGGGGGCTGAACTGGAGGAGGAGGGGGAGGGGCACAGTGGAGCACAGTTTAGGTTTCGCAAGATGAGCGTTTTTTCTAGTCATCTGACAGGAGAAGAGGAGAAGGAGCAGCTAGAGGGTTATGAAGAAGGCTAGACAGAGGACCCAGACACACCGCGGAAGTATGCCGCGGAGATGGAGACAGAGAGTCCCTTCGAGTCCCTTGCACAAATAGCACGTTGCATACTCACTTGCTTGTGCAGTGACTGCCAAATTGTGACCATTTGGCAACGGGATGACTTCTGGCTCTCCACCTTATTGGACACTCGCTACTGGCACAAAATGGGGGCCTTTTTTACACCGACTGAGAGGGAGGACAAGCTGACCTACTACAGAGACATCCTACGTAGTCAGTTGGCCAATGCCTATCTGCGCCATCGTCCATTCTCTCGCAGGTCTGACTCAGGGGGCCTTCTGCGCTCACCTTCCACTGCTATGGCTGCTGGGGAGGGGTGGCAGGAGCAGTACCAGCATCATCAGCAGCAGCCTGAGTCTACTGTCGCTGATGAGTAGCTTTCTTCACCCGCATAGTGAAGCAACTCATCAGCAGCAGGTAGACCTGGAGCAGGACCTGAACCAGCAGGTGGTGGCATACCTTGACATGACCATGCCATCACACCTTGAAGATCTGCTGGACTTTTGGGAAGCCAAATTTGATTTGTGGTCGCAACTAGCAGAGTTTGCCCTGGAAAATCTGTCCTGCCCGGCCAGTAATGTGCCATCAGAGTGGGTGTTTAGTGCGGTGGGGCCATAGTAACCTCAAGGAGAACTTGTCTGTCGACGAAAAATGTGGAGAGACTGACCTTTGTGAAGATGAATCAAGCATGGATTAGCCAGGATTTACACCCACCAATGCCTTATGCAGAGTAGATTTACCATGGTGCCACACCAACACTTCACAAATATGGATAGTGCTAAATATATTTAAGGCGCTGCTCCCCAGTTACAGACATTCCTCTGCATCAGACCACAAGTAAGTATTGAGAATATGCATTACGTAAAACTTAACTTTTAATAATATTCTTAGGATAAAATATATGCACCCAAATTTTTTTTTAAATCAAACAAAAGGAAAGGTGTGCATAAAATACCATGTGCCACCTACACTACCAAGTATTGATATGATGCAAAGACCTCTAAAAGGTGGAAGGGAACAACCTATGGTCCATTGTAACTGGTGGGGGTAAAAACTTCCTCTGTAAGGCCCTACTCTCGCATTATTAATTCCCTTCTTGGCAAGTGTTACTCACCCTAAAAAGGGCGGCCCCAAACAGGAACCTCTCCCAATTTTCCCCTACAAACACTGATATTTCCCAAAATTTTAGGGGGAAATAGAGAGAGTTTCCTGTGTGGGGCCTTCTCGGCCTTTTTGCTAAGATCAAGTGTAGTATCTGTTCTTATCAGTTTTATCGGTGGACCAGACACCATCGATGTGAAGACGGGTGCTGCATGGAGGAAGCAGGTGTACCAGGGTGTTCTGGGGCTGGTTCTGGGGAATCAGCTCGACTGTTGCCCCAATGTGACCTGTTTTCCTCCGGGTACCATGAGGCTGAGAGTGTCTAGAGCCGAGGTACTTTAGTGCCCAGAGGTGCCGAAACTCACAGGGAGTATTGGCTCACTGAGTGGAAGCACCAGCACCATGAACTCTTCCCCTTGTTGCACTAACCTCTTGATTCCCGGCCTTCTGGCTAGGAACAGAGAAATGTTATAGATCCGTCCGGATGTCCGGGCAGTAAATCTTCACACATTCACTTATTTATTTATTTCTTGTCACTGTGTCACTTTTTGCATGTTGTGTGTCCACAGGATTGTTAGGATGCGGTAACCCTTCTGGGTGTCCCTCCTAACTGTCTAGGGGAGGTGTTTGTGGCCATTAGGTTCCGCATCTCCCTGCAAAAACCCTGGGTGCTCCTGCATGGGCAGGGTACAGACCGTTAAAAGCTCTCCATGCAGATATCTTGGCTGACGCCAAGGTGGATGCCGGGAGCATCTGTGGTCCCTTAGCAGCTTCGGCGAAAAGGGACATCGAACCTGGAACCTCGCAGGTGCCTTTTGGTCTGGAGGCGAAGGGTAAGGTTTGTTGGGGGCCTATCTCATGTCGGAGAAGGGGTTGCAATAGACCGCATCCTTTGAGCACTTTTTTTGTAACATGTTTGCACTTTTTCCTGCACTGTGGGTGATTCAAGAGCACATTCCTCGGCTCTTAGATAAAAAAAATTCCTTTGTGGGTCCACCTATTTTAGAGTGAGCATCACTTGCCAAGAAGGAAATTAATAGGGCAAGAGTGGGGCCTTACAGGGGAAGTTTTTACTCCCACCTGCTACAATGGAGAATACGTTGTTCCCTTCCACCTTTTTGAGGAAAGTGTTACTCATCTTAAAAAGGGTGGCCCCACACAGGAATCAATCCCTATTTCCACCTAAAAACCCTTGGAAATGGCAGTGTTTGTAGATAGAAATAGGTTGAGGTTCGTGTGTGTGGGGCTGCCCTTTTTAGGGCGAGTAACACTTCCCGAGAAGTGAATTAATAATGCGAGAGTAGGGCTTTACAGGGGAAGTTTTTACCCCCACCTGTTACAATGGACCATACGTTGTTCCCTCCCACCTTTTAGAGGTCTTTGCATCACATCAATACTTGGTGGTGTAGGTGGCACATGGTGTTTTTTGCACATCTTTCCTTTTGTTTGATTTAAAAAAAAATTTGGGTCCATCTATTTTATCCTAAGCATATTATTAAAAGTTAAAGGGGTACTCCCGTGGAAAACTTTTTTTTTAAATCAACTGGTGCCAGAAAGTTAAACAGATTTGTAAATTATCAAAAGGCAATGAAGGAATGGAATGAATCGGCAACTCACCAGTCTTCTCTTCGGAAAGGTTCCTTTATTTCAAAACATACTCACAGCATGAAATGCAGATAGGGAGAGGGATCAGTGCAGGGGGGGTAAAAAGTAGTGGGCGACAGATTCTGTTTCACTCGTTATACGAGCTTCATCCGGCCATATCTACCTGGAACACTATGCTGCTTCTTATACAGGTGAGTGGCCAATCAGGGAATCTTTTTGGACCGCCCACCTGATCTGACGTACCTGGTGATGTTACATAGGGCATCGCCATTGGCTATAGGTCGCCATTTTAACAGTACGTCAGTAGAAGTTAGCAATAAATTACATACTTGTAAAAAAATGTGTGTATAATAATACATTTAAAAACAAGGTGCATAATCAACTTTCTCATTTAAACCAAGTGGACCGGCTGCCGCTGTATGTATTATCCAGTATGTTTCTCTTTGTAGTAAATACTGGTCGACATTAATCCCAGGTTTAGGTTTAACTCTTTCAATTCCGGCAAATTTTAAATTGTCAGTTTTTCCATTGTGGGTTTCTATCATATGGGCAACAAGTCTGGGTGCTCCTTTTAATGTGCGGAAGGAATATAGGTGTTCCCTAATCCTTGCGCATAATTGTCTTATAGTTTTCCCAATGTAATAGAACCCACAGGGACAAAAAATGACATAGACTACGTATTTTGTTCTACAAGTAATGAGTTCTGATACTGTATGCGTTATCGCTCCTATTCTCATAGTTTTATATTCGGCATTGAATTTGCAAAAACTACATGTCTTGCATGCGAAATTTCCTTTCGGAGTAAATTTTTCAAGCCATGTACTCTGTGCATTTTTCATTTTCTCTTGTTTCTTTAGGATATTTCCTATCGTTTTGTTTTTTCTGTACGAGATAAGGGGTTTATTTAACGCTATATTTTTTAATTCTACATCACTTTCAAGTATATACCAATTTCGCCTAATAGCTTGTTCGATAGTTTTATTTAATGGAGTGTTCTGAAACGTGAATGTAAAACGTTTTTGATCAGGTGAAATAAATTCTTCATTTTTCTTGTTTTTTAATAAGCTGGCTCTTTCTATTTTAGTGGCTTTTTTTCTACTATCTTGTATTAATTTAAGTGGGTAATGCCTTTCTCTTAGTCGTAGTTGTAGATCATCTGCTTGTTCGTTATATGTACTTTCTAGTGCGTTATTTCTTTTAAGGCGAATAAATTGTCCATAAGGGACTCCCTTTTTCACTGTTACAGGATGAGAACTCTGATAGTGAAGAAGGGTGTTCATCGCCATCTTTTTCCTATAACCTGCACTTAATATTTTATTTTGATTCACAGTTAATTCAACGTCAAGAAATTCTATTTTGAGACCACCATAATGAGACGTAAAAGCTAAATTCATGGTATTAGTATCATTTAAGTGTTTCACAAAATTCTCAAATAATATTTCGGTTCCTTCCCAGGCTATTAATATATCGTCGACATAACGGGCATAACATTTTAAATGCCCGATATAAGGATTAGTCGACGAATATATATATTGCCTCTCAAATTCCGCTAGAAAGAGATTAGCGTATGTACAGGACACCGGGGTACCCATCGGGGTCCCGGTGTCCTGCCTATACCATTGATCTCCGAATGTGAAAGTACTGTTTGTTAGAATAAATGATAATGCTTCGGTGACAAATCCTATAAATTCTTCTGATTTTTAAGACCTTTTTAGTCCTTCTTTTACTGCCTGTACACCCGTATCGTGCGGGATACAGGTGTACAGGCTTACCACATCAATTGAACATAACTTCCAATCATTTTCCCAGTTTAGATCCTCTACCATCTGTAATAAATGTAAAGTATCTTTAATGTAAGCTGGTATTGCTCTGAGCATGGGATTTAGGAGCCATTCTAAATAGTGAGATAAGTGTTCTGTGACAGACCCCACTCCCGACACGATAGGTCGTCCCGGGGGTGGGATCTGTCCCTTATGCACTTTAGGCAGGTGGTACCAGGTGGCTGGTCTAGGTGTATCGGGTATTAGACGTTCGGCATTCTTTTTAGACAGGATGCCTTTTTCTACTGCTGAATGGAGGAAAGATGTTAGTTTGGACAGGATTTTTTTAGTGGGATCAGATTTCAGTGGGGTATAAGTGGTGGTGTCTTGCAATTGCCTTTCGGCTTCAGTTAAATACATAGATTTATACATTACGACTACCGCCCCTCCTTTATCTGCCCGAATCACTTGTAGATCCTCTCTATTTTTCAGTGTGTTTAAAGCTCTAAAAAAAAGATTCCCTGATTGGCCACTCACCTGTATAAGAAGCAGCATAGTGTTCCAGGTAGATATGGCCGGATGAAGCTCGTATAACGAGTGAAACAGAATCTGTCGCCCACTACTTTTTACCCCCCCTGCACTGATCCCTCTCCCTATCTGCATTTCATGCTGTGAGTATGTTTTGAAATAAAGGAACCTTTCCGAAGAGAAGACTGGTGAGTTGCCGATTCATTCCATTCCTTCATTGCCTTTTGAAGATTTGAACTTTTTGCCAAGTATCAGAGCACCACCACATCTCTAATCATACTTCTCCGTACAAGCGTCATACATGACTCCCCGCTAGAGCCCACGAATAGCAGTGCCGAATATCACTTCTTTGCTTTATATTCCTTTGTTCTACGAATTCTTTGTATTCAGAGCACGCTAACATGGCAGATACCACGCCACAAAATGTGGACATGGAGTCAGACGGGATGCTTTCAGCCTTGGAGAATCTACTACTCACTGGGAGAGAGGATCCGGGGGGGTATTTTCTGGAATGTAACATCAAGGAAGACATCGAACTTCTGGATGTCAAGTCCTTAGAGAATCGCATTACCAACCTCTCCGAAAAAGAAATTCATATCTTCTGGATAATTAATTCACTGCAATCGTATGTCCAGTCTGAACGATCACCAAGAGGTCTTAGGGCTTATAAAGTCCCAGCGCAATTTAATGAAGACCCGGTTTTTCTAAATATCTGGAAACAGGCCCACCATGAGCATTCCATGAAACTACTACACATTGTTCTTACTAGAAGTAGAATCGAACATGACAAAATCAATGAAGATCTGAGTAAAGCAAAAATTGAGTATGCCAAAAGAGCAACAGAAGATTCGAAACAATTATTCTATTCCAAATTGCAAAATAAACTAACTACATTGCAAGATGAAATTAAGAATAAAAAGAGAGAAAAGTTCTTGCGAGATAAAGCAGATTACGACCAAGATAAAGAGTTCCAGTGGCATCAAAAAATTAATACTACCAAAAATGCAGCAAAATCCTATCAGCGAAGAAAACCATCGCAATATACAGTTAAAAAACACACAGAGACATCCAACAGTGTGAATAAAACCACGAACAAAAATCAACAAGAACCTCAGCCCCATGAAAATAAAAATGAAATAGTCCCTTTAGGACCAACAAACATACGAGACGGGGAAGACCAAAGAAAGCCGAGAGACCCGAAAAAAAGAAAAACCGAATTATGAATGATCTTCAAATATCGACAAAATCCAATGTCATAAATCTTACATCAGAGACTCTTGACCCTGCCACTGATACCCTTCTTTCGAAGGGTTTGAATTACGGACTAATAGAAAAATTTAACCCCGTTACTTTCGAAATAGATCTAGCAAAATCATTAAGAGACATTAATCTTTTTAAGTTTTTTTCTAATAAAAAACCCCATGAGCATGAACAATGTACAGCAGATCTACCAGTAGATGCCATAGGTCTAGGTTTCTTTCCAAAAGAATGTTCGCAGTTAGAGATAGACTGCTTGGAAATGTTAGCTAACGAATTCAGTGATCCTATAGACATAGAAGATTCTAAGCATCCACGCTTTGACAAAGGGAGGCGATCCAGGTTTAACCCCCCGATATTCCCGGGGAGTAGCCTGGACCTCTTCCAGAATGCAGTTATGCAAGATGTCAAATCAATTATCTATAAAGAGAATCCGACTAATTTATCTAAAGCAGAAATTAGAGCTTTAAACACACTGAAAAATAGAGAGGATCTACAAGTGATTCGGGCAGATAAAGGAGGGGCGGTAGTCGTAATGTATAAATCTATGTATTTAACTGAAGCCGAAAGGCAATTGCAAGACACCACCACTTATACCCCACTGAAATCTGATCCCACTAAAAAAATCCTGTCCAAACTAACATCTTTCCTCCATTCAGCAGTAGAAAAAGGCATCCTGTCTAAAAAGAATGCCGAACGTCTAATACCCGATACACCTAGACCAGCCACCTGGTACCACCTGCCTAAAGTGCATAAGGGACAGATCCCACCCCCGGGACGACCTATCGTGTCGGGAGTGGGGTCTGTCACAGAACACTTATCTCACTATTTAGAATGGCTCCTAAATCCCATGCTCAGAGCAATACCAGCTTACATTAAAGATACTTTACATTTATTACAGATGGTAGAGGATCTAAACTGGGAAAATGATTGGAAGTTATGTTCAATTGATGTGGTAAGCCTGTACACCCGTATCCCGCACGATACGGGTGTACAGGCAGTAAAAGAAGGACTAAAAAGGTCTAAAAAATCAGAAGAATTTATAGGATTTGTCACCGAAGCATTATCATTTATTCTAACAAACAGTACTTTCACATTCGGAGATCAATGGTATAGGCAGGACACCGGGACCCCGATGGGTACCCCGGTGTCCTGTACATACGCTAATCTCTTTCTAGCGGAATTTGAGAGGCAATATATATATTCGTCGACTAATCCTTATATTGGGCATTTAAAATTTTATGCCCGTTATGTCGACGATATATTAATAGCCTGGGAAGGAACCAAAATATTATTTGAGAATTTTGTGAAACACTTAAATGATACTAATACCATGAATTTAGCTTTTACGTCTCATTATGGTGGTCTCAAAATAGAATTTCTTGACGTTGAATTAACTGTGAATCAAAATAAAATATTAAGTGCAGGTTATAGGAAAAAGATGGCGATGAACACCCTTCTTCACTATCAGAGTTCTCATCCTGTAACAGTGAAAAAGGGAGTCCCTTATGGACAATTTATTCGCCTTAAAAGAAATAACGCACTAGAAAGTACATATAACGAACAAGCAGATGATCTACAACTACGACTAAGAGAAAGGCATTACCCACTTAAATTAATACAAGATAGTAGAAAAAAAGCCACTAAAATAGAAAGAGCCAGCTTATTAAAAAACAAGAAAAATGAAGAATTTATTTCACCTGATCAAAAACGTTTTACATTCACGTTTCAGAACACTCCATTAAATAAAACTATCGAACAAGCTATTAGGCGAAATTGGTATATACTTGAAAGTGATGTAGAATTAAAAAATATAGCGTTAAATAAACCCCTTATCTCGTACAGAAAAAACAAAACGATAGGAAATATCCTAAAGAAACAAGAGAAAATGAAAAATGCACAGAGTACATGGCTTGAAAAATTTACTCCGAAAGGTAATTTCGCATGCAAGACATGTAGTTTTTGCAAATTCAATGCCGAATATAAAACTATGAGAATAGGAGCGATAACGCATACAGTATCAGAACTCATTACTTGTAGAACAAAATACGTAGTCTATGTCATTTTTTGTCCCTGTGGGTTCTATTACATTGGGAAAACTATAAGACAATTATGCGCAAGGATTAGGGAACACCTATATTCCTTCCGCACATTAAAAGGAGCACCCAGACTTGTTGCCCATATGATAGAAACCCACAATGGAAAAACTGACAATTTAAAATTTGCCGGAATTGAAAGAGTTAAACCTAAACCTGGGATTAATGTCGACCAGTATTTACTACAAAGAGAAACATACTGGATAATACATACAGCGGCAGCCGGTCCACTTGGTTTAAATGAGAAAGTTGATTATGCACCTTGTTTTTAAATGTATTATTATACACACATTTTTTTACAAGTATGTAATTTATTGCTAACTTCTACTGACGTACTGTTAAAATGGCGACCTATAGCCAATGGCGATGCCCTATGTAACATCACCAGGTACGTCAGATCAGGTGGGCGGTCCAAAAAGATTCCCTGATTGGCCACTCACCTGTATAAGAAGCAGCATAGTGTTCCAGGTAGATATGGCCGGATGAAGCTCGTATAACGAGTGAAACAGAATCTGTCGCCCACTACTTTTTACCCCCCCTGCACTGATCCCTCTCCCTATCTGCATTTCATGCTGTGAGTATGTTTTGAAATAAAGGAACCTTTCCGAAGAGAAGACTGGTGAGTTGCCGATTCATTCCATTCCTTCATTGCCTTTTGAAGATTTGAACTTTTTGCCAAGTATCAGAGCACCACCACACCTCTAATCATACTTCTCCGTACAAGCGTCATACATGACTCCCCGCTAGAGCCCACAAATAGCAGTGCCGAATATCACTTCTTTGCTTTATATAGATTTGTAAATTACTTCTATTAAAACATGTTAATCTTTCCAGTACTTTTTAGGATCTGTATACTACAGAGGAAATGGTTTTCTTTTTGGAACACAGTGCTCTCTGCTGACATCTCTGTCCATTTTAGGAACTGTCCAGAGCAGCATATGTTTGCTATGGGGATTTTCTCCTACTCTGGACAGTTCTTAAAATGGACAGAGATGTCAGCAAAGAGCACTGTGGTCATGATGTCAGCAGAGAGCTCTGTGTTCCAAAAAGAAAACCATTTCCTCTGTAGTATTCAGCAGCTGATAAGTACTGGAAGGATTAAGATTTTTTAATAGAAGTAATTTACAAATCTGTTTAACTTTCTGGCACCAGTTGATTTTAAAAAAAAGTTTTCCACCCCTTTAAGTTTTACTTAATGCATATCCTCAATACTTAATTATGTAGACTAACACTTTTACAAAAGAGACCGTTTTCTTCTGCCTACCTGCCTTAGTTACTATTCTGATCCTGCCACCTGCCTGATGCCACACATCTGATGTCAAGTTCTCCTTTTTTCACCCACCTTTGTCACCGGGTACTGGTATTGCCACCCGCTGCACCACTCTGTCACCTGGTCACTTTCAGGACTCCTGATGCTGCTGTTGCCACCTCCAGGCTATCTCATTCTGCCAACATAAGTTCTCCTCGTGCTGATGACACCTCCAGGCTGTCTCATTCTGCCACCATATGTTCTCCTCATGTTGATGCCACCTCCAGGCTGTCTCATTCTGCCACCATATGTTCTCCTCATGCTGATGCCAGTTCCAGACTGTGTCATTCTGCCACCATATGTTCTCCTCATGCTGCTGCCACCTCCAGGCTGTGTCTTTCAGCCACTATATGGTCTCCTCATTCTTCTGCCACCTCCAGGCTGTGTCATTCAGCCACTATATGTTCTCTACATGCTGCCACCAACTCCAGGCTGTGTCATTCAGCCACTATATGGCCTCCTCATGCTTCTTCCACCTCCAGGCTGTGTCATTCAGCCACTATATGTTCTCCTCCTGCTGCAGCAAACTCCAGGCTGTGTAATTCAGCCACTATATGCTGCCGCCAACTTCAGGCTGTGTCATTCCGCCACTATATGTTCTCTTCATGCTGCCGCCACCTCCACGCTGTGTCATTCTGCCACTCAATGGTCTCCTCATGGTGCCGCCACCTCCACACTGTGTCATTCAGGCACTATATGTTCTCCTCATGCTTCCGCCACCTTCAGGCTGTGTCATTCAGCCACTATATGTTCTCCTCATGCTGCCGCCAACTCCAGGCTGTGTCATTCAGCCTCTATATGCTGCCGCCAACTCCAGGCTGAGTCATTCAGCCACTATGTGGTCTCTTCATGCTGCCGCAAACTCCAGGCTGTGTCATTCAGCCACTATATGTTCTCCTCATGCTTCCGCCACCTCCACGCTGTGTCATTCAGCCACTATATGGTCTAATCATGCTGCCGCCACCTTCACGCTGTGTCATTTAACCACTATATGGTCTACTAATACTGATGCTACCTCCAGGCTAATAGCGACGCCTCTGATCTGCATGTCATACTGAATAACAGTATTATTTCACTAACCGAGCACACACCCTATGCGTGTTTCAGCAAGGCAAAGTGTTCTACACCCCTATTGAGGCTCTATGTAGGCCAGAAATAGCCATTTTTAATAGCGATTTGCCATGAATAAATTTGGACCGAAACAAATTGTTTTTTAAGTTCTTAAAATGGTCAGAGATGTCAGCAGAGAGCACTGTTCTCGCAATGTCAGGAGAGAGCTTTGTGTTCAAAAAAGAAAATAATTTCCGCTGTAGTATTTAGCAGCTAATAAGTACTGGAAGGATTAAAAAATTTTAATACAAGTAATTTACAAATCTGTTTAACTTTCTGGCACCAGTTGATTTAAAAAAAAAAAAGTTTTCCACCGGAGTACCCCTTTAATATGTACAGTAGTAGTCACACAAATTCTCATAGATGCTCTTGAAAACATTAAAAGGAAAGTATTTGCATATGCCGGACAGGATTTCATATTGTAATTTTTAAAGTGAAAATGGAAAAATTAGTTTTTATCAAAAGCCCAACAACTACAGTCATGGCCGTAAATGTTGGCACCCCTGAAATTTTTCAAGAAAATGAAGTACTTCTCACAGAAAAGGATTGTAGTAACACATGTTTAGCTATACACATGTTTATTCCCTTTGGGTGTATTGTAACTAAACCAAAAAGGGGAGGGAAAAAAAGCAAATTGGACATAATGTCACACAATACTCCAAAATTGGGATGGACAAAATGATTGGCACCTTTTCAAAATTAAAATGTGGAAAAATAAGATTGTTTCAAGCATGTGATGCTCCATTAAACTCACCTGGGGAAAGTAACAGGTGTAAGCAATATAAAAATCACACCTGAAAGCAGATAAAAAGGAGAGAAGTTCACTTAGTCTTTGCATTGTGTGTCTGTGTGTGCCACACTAAGCATGGACAACAGAAAGAGGAGAAGAGAACTGTCTGAGGACTTGAGAACCAAAATTGTGGAAAAATTTCAACAATCTCAAGGTTAGAAGTCTATCTCCAGAGATCTAGATTTGCCTTTGTCCACAGTGTGCAACATTATCAAGAAGTTTGCAACCCATGGAACTTTATTTAATCTCCCTGGGCGTGGACGGAAGAGAAAAATTGATGAAAGGTGTCAACGCAGGATAGTCCGGATAGAAAGATAGAATGTGTCGGCAGATAAGACCCATTTGGCCCATCTAGTCTGCCCAATAATCTGGATACTATCAATAGTCCCTGTTCCTATCTTATATGAAGGATAGCCTTATGCTTATCTCATGCATGTTTAAACTCCTTCACTGTATTTGCAGCGACCACTTCTGCAGGAAGGCTATTCCATGCATCCACTACTCTCTCAGTAAAGTAATACTGCCTGACATTAAGCAGCCCCAAACAAGTTCCAAAGATATTCAAGCTGTCCTGCAGGTTAAGGGAGTATCAGTGTCAGCGCAAACTATCCGTCGACATTTAAATGAAATGACATGCTAGGGCAGGAGACCCAGAAGGATCCCACTGCAGACACAAAGACATAAAAAAGCAAGACTACATTTTGCCAAAATTAACTATAGTAAGCCAAAATCCTTCTGCGAAAACGTCTTGTGGACTTATGAGACCTAGATAGAGTGTTACACCGAGCGCTCCGGGTCCCTGCTCCTCCCCGGAGCGCTCACGGCATCTCTCTCCCTGCAGCGCCCCGGTCAGACCCGCTGACCGGGAGCGCTGCACTGACTTTGCCGGCGGGGATGCGATTCGCATAGCGGGACGCGCCCGCTCGCGAATCGCATCCCAAGTCACTTACCCGTCCCGGTCCCCGGCTGTCATGTGCTGGCGCGCGCGGCTCCGCTCTCTAGGGTGCGCGCGCGCCAGCTCTCTGAGACTTAAAGGGCCAGTGCACCAATGATTGGTGCCTGGCCCAATTAGCCTGATTAGCTTCCACCTGCTCCCTGGCTATAATACCTCACTTCCCCTGCACTCCCTTGCCGGATCTTGTTGCCTTGTGCCAGTGAAAGCGTTTAGTGTTGTCCAAGCCTGTGTTACCTGATCTCCTGCTATCCATATTGACTACGAACCTTGCCGCCTGCCCCGACCTTCTGCTACGTCTGACCTTGCCTCTGCCTAGTCCTTCTGTCCCACGCCTTCTCAGCAGTCAGCGAGGTTGAGCCGTTGCTAGTGGATACGACCTGGTTGCTACCGCCGCAGCAAGACCATCCCGCTTTGCGGCGGGCTCTGGTGAACACCAGTAGCCACTTAGAACAGGTCCACCGGCACGGTCCACGCCAATCCCTCGCTGACACAGTGGATCCACAACCTGTAAGCCGAATCGTGACATAGAGCTTTTTGGTAAAGCACATCATTCTACTGTTTATTGAAAACGGAATGATTACCGAAAACGGAATGAGGCCTACAAAGAAAAGAACACAGTGCCTACAGTGAAATGTGGTGGAGGTTCAATGATGTTTTGGGGTTGTTTTGCTTCCTCTGGCACTGGGGCCTTGAATGTGTGCAAGGCATCATGAAATCTGAGGATTACCAATGGATTTTGGGTCGCACTGTACAGCCCAGTTTCAGAAAGCTGGGTTTGCATCCGAGATCTTGGGTCTTCAAGCAGGACAATGCCCGGAAATGGATGGCAATGAGTCCAGATCTAAATCCCATTGAACACCTGTGGAGAGTTCTTAAAATTGCTGTTGGGAAAAGGCGCCCTTCCAATAAGAGACCTGGAGCAGTTTGCAAAGGAAGAGTGGTCCAGCATTCCAGCTGAGAGGTGTAAGAAGCTTATTGATGGTTTTAGGAAGCGACTGATTTCAGTTATTTTTTCCAGAGGGTGTGCAACCAAATATTAAGTTAAGGGTGCCAATAATTTTGTCCAGCCCATTTTTGGAGTTTGGTGTGACATTATGTCCAATTAGCTTTTTTCCTCAATTTTTTGGTTTAGTTCCAATACACACTTCAAATAAATACTTAATTTTCTTGAAAAAATTCAGGGGTGTCAACAATTACGGCTATGACTGTATGAACGGGTTGTCAATATTTTCCTCTGCCTGGTGTATTTAACTTGTTTTAGGAGATGTTATTTTCCCACATTTTTATCAGCATCTTTGGCGCTTAGAGGAATAAATCATTACTGAGCATGGCTGCCGAATGGACTGTAATATCACCTTATTGATTCTTACTGAGTGTTCATCATGATACTAGTACACACAATTACTGACCAGAATAATAAAACAAACACAGGCTCACTTTGTATTCTTAGTCTTAAATACAATATTCTAATGAGCTATTGTATATGTTAAAGGGGTACTCCGGTGGAAAACATTTATTAATTTCTTTTTTAAATCAACTGGTGTCAGAAAGTTAAACATATTTGTAAATTAATTCTATTTAAATATCTTCATTCTTCCAGTAGTTATCAGCTGTATACTACAGAGGAAGTTCTTTTCCTTTTGAATTTATTTTCCGTCTGACCACAGTACTCTCTGCGGACACCATGTTCCATGTCTGGAACTGTCCAGAACAGGATGGTTGCTATGGTGATTTGCTCCTTTTCTGGAAAGTTCCTGACATAGACAGAGGTGTCAGCAGAGAGCACAGTGGTCTGACAGAAAAGAAAGAAAAAAATGTAAGAACTTAATGGAAGGATTAAGATTTTTAAATAGAAGTAATTTACAAATATTTTTAACTTTCTGGCACCGGTTGATTTAAAATAAAAAATAGTTTTCCACCGGAGTACCCCTTTGAGGTCATAAAACAACAAGAAATGAAAAAGCTTTTCTTCTTTAAAGGTAAACAGGGCAACCATCACACAATGATCTAACTAAGAAATGACTCAATCCAGAGGACCCCAATCTTTTGTTCCATTTGAGACACATTTAACTTTAAGTGATGATTGGGATTGATCAGCTCAAAAATGGAATATACTGTATTATTTTTTTTTATTTTGGAGCGACAAAACCATTATTGATACCTATTTTAATGTTAAATTGGACACTATAATCTGTCCTGTGGTTAGAATAATGGCAATTGTCAGGGAAAGGGGGGGGTTGTTAGCCACATGTGGCTACTGACCCTCTTGGTTACCAAATCCAGCTAATTTACCTATTAAGGGTCAGCTACACTTCCTTATTTTTGCTAGAGATTTGCTGCAGCTGATTTTTCTACCTATTGACTTTATTAGGTAGCAGAATCTTGATGTGAAAGAAATGTACACGGGCTAAAATATCCCGTGGGACAGAGTCCTCAAGATGCTTCGGACGGGGGATTCTATGCGCCCTGTCAATAGTTAGGTCTTGTGGGTTGCAGTCCGGCAATACGTGTTTCAGAAGCGAACGTACATATGCAGGTATCTCCGCCGGGGCGACCGTTTCAGGCACACCGCGTAACTTGATATTATTTCGGCGGCTGCGATCTTCCAGGTCTGCCACCTTAGCTTTCAGCAGAGTTATATCATCCTCAACTTCATTGTGCATGTCAATAAGTGAATTGTGGGAGTCTGCAAACTCACCAAGCTTGTTTTCAAGGTGGTCCACTCTACCCCCAATATCTTGGACCTCAGCTTGCAATGGATGAACTAGCTTATGAATGTCCTTTAGGAAGGTAGTACGCAGCAGGAGAAGCATGTCTCTCATTGCAGTGTCTGTGAGAGATTGGTTAAGCACAGGCATGGCAGCCAAGGGGTCTGTTGTATCAGTTACTGCATCTGCCCAGGACTTCCCTCCATTCCCCTCCGGTATTGCGATCTGAGGAAGCAGCTGCGAGTCAGGCGCGCCTGAGGAGAGGGGGTAGGAGAACTAACCTGCCGTAGTGGGTCCGGTGAGTTGCTGCGTCTGCCTGGACGTTGAACGGCTCCAGAGGCTGTACCGGAGGTAAGTCTCACCCCCCTCTCTGTCTCCGGTGATGCGGCAGAGGTGGCATGCAGCGCCGTGTCGGAGGAAGATCTGCGCCGCAGAGGGGAGATGGAGGCCGGGGAGCGGTGTCCGCCCTGCGACTGTGCTGGTGAGCGAGACCTTACGCGCTCTCCAGCGGCGCCATCTTGGCCCGAGGACTCCCGGGGAGTGAAACTGAATTTCGCCAGAGAGCAATGTCGCAGAGGCTTCTTCTTTCTCGCAGGCATAGCGGGGGAGTAGAGGGACAAGATGAGATGTTTTGGAGCCAGGTGGGTTTGTGAAAAGCTAGGTAATTTGTCGCTTGTTCAGGCCGGTGAACGGAGCTCCACTATCTTGCGACCATACACCACAGCAGCCAGGCCACGCCCCAGGTAGCAGAATCTACTGCAGTAAACCTGCAGTAAAAAAAAACGACATGCAGCTGACCCTTTATAGATAAATTAACTGGATTTGAGTATTCATTTAGTGAGTGGTAACCAAATGGTAATCTAGAAAACTGACCCTAAGGCTGGCTTCACACCACAGAATTTACGAGTGGAATTCCGTTTTGAAATTCTGCTTGGAAATTTAAGTGCAGCAGAGTCCCATTGCTGGCAAAGGCATTCCGCTGCACAGTGCACGCTGTGGATTTTTTGAGGCGGACATTCCACCCGGAAAATCCCTTCAAAAAATGTTGCCAGAACATTGAACTTGTTCATTGTTCTGGTAGATCTCCGCTCCGCAGACACAATCTGCTGCCCGCACTCAGAATCTCTGGCTGGAGATTCTGTAGTGTGAAGCCGGCCTATGGGTGTATGGTGTTGTACGCAGATTTCAATGTAAACTACATGTCTGAACACAGCTTCAAATCTGTAGCTTCAAATGTGCGTAGGATACTGTATGTGTGAATAAACTCTAAGGGTCAGTTCACATGTCCCCTTTTTTTGCTGCATATTTGCTGCAGCAGATCTTGCTACCCATTGAGGTCAATGGGTACTCTGAGTTAAAATTACTTATCCCCTATCCACTTCAGTCCCTGCCTATCAGCAATCTCTGTCTAGGGGCCCTATGATAAGTCACTTGAAATATGAATGCCTTGCAACGGTCTACAGTATTCTTAAATATTCATGTTTTTACATGATTAACAATAAAATTAACTGGTTTGACAAGTAAGAAGTTTGTCATAATGATAATTATCCTTAAAGGGGAACTCCGGTGGAAAAAAATGTTTACAAATCAACTGGTACCAGAAAGTTAAAAAGATTAGTAAATTACTTCTATTTAAAAATCTTAATCCTTAGAGTACTTATCAGCTGCTGTATACTACAGATATACTACAGAGAAATTTGTGAAGTTCTTTCCAGTCTGACAACAGTGCTCTCTACTGACACCTCTGTCCGTGTCAGGAACTGTGTCACCCAAGAGTTCTTAGAGAGGTAAGTTCAGTAATATCTGTACCCCTGTTCATGATATTTAGAGATTCTATGGTGTCTGGTATTGTGCCAAGGGACTGGCGCAAGGCGAATGTGGTGCCAATCTTCAAAAAGGGTTCTAGGTCTTCCCCAGGAAACTATAGACCGGTAAGTTTAACGTGCATTGTGGGTAAATTGTTTGAAGGACTTATAAGAGATTACATACAGGAATACATAGGGGATAATTGTATTATAAGTGATAGCCAGCATGGGTTTACTAAGGATAGAAGTTGTCAAACCAATCTAATTTGCTTTTATGAAGAGGTGAGTAGAAGCCTTGACAGAGGAATGGCTGTGGATATAGTGTTTCTGGATTTTGCTAAAGCATTTGATACTGTCCCTCATAGACGTCTGACAGGTAAGTTAAGGTCTTTGGGTTTGGAAATTTTAGTTTGTAACTGGATTGAACACTGGCTCATGGATCGTACCCAGAGAGTGGTGGTCAATGATTCGTACTCTGATTGGTCCCCGGTTATTAGTGGTGTACCCCAAGGTTCTGTACTGGGCCCGCTGTTGTTTAATTTATTTATTAATGATATAGAGGATGGTATTAACAGCTCTGTTTCTATCTTTGCAGATGACACCAAGCTTTGTAGCACAGTACAGTCTATAGAGGATGTGCATAAGTTACAAGATGACTTGGATAGACTAAGTGTCTGGGCATCCACTTGGCAAATGAGGTTCAATGTGGATAAATGTAAAGTTATGCATCTGGGTACTAATAACCTGCATGCATCGTATGTCTTAGGGGGGATTAAACTGGCAGAGTCACTGGTAGAGAAGGATCTGGGTGTACTTGTAGATCACAGACTACAGAATAGCATGCAATGTCAGGCTGCTGCTTCCAAAGCCGGCAGGATATTGTCATGTATCAAAAGAGGCATGGACTCAAGGGACAGGGACATAATACTCCCCCTTTATAAATCATTGGTACGGCCTTACCTGGAATATGCTGTTCAGTTTTGGGCACCTGTCCATAAAAGGGACACTGCGGAGTTGGAAAGGGTGCAGAGACGCGCGACTAAACTAATATGGGGAATGGAACATCTTAGCTATGAGGAGCGATTAAAGGAGTTACAATTGTTTAGTCTTGAGAAGAGACGTTTAAGGGGGGATATGATAAACGTATATAAGTATATTAATGGCCCATACAAAAAATATGGAGAAAAACTGTTCCAGGTTAAACCCCCCCAAAGGACGAGGGGGCACTCCCTCCGTCTGGAGAAGAAAAAGTTTAGTCTCAAGGGGCGACACGCCTTCTTTACCATGAGAACTGTGAACTTATGGAACAGTCTACCTCAGGAAGTGGTCACAGCAGGAACAATTAACAGCTTTAAAACAGGATTAGATACATTCCTGGAACAAAATAAGATTAATGCTTATGAAGAAATATAAAATCTCATCCCTTCCCCAATATCGCGCCACACCCCTACCCCTTAATTCCCTGGTTGAACTTGATGGACATATGTCTTTTTTCGACCGTACTAACTATGTAACTATGTAACTATGTAACAGTGCTCTCTACTGACACCTCTGTCCGTGTCAGGAACTGTCCAGAGCAGCATAGGTTTGTTATGGGGATTTGCTTCTAATCTGGACAGTTCCTGAGACAGACAGAGGTGTCAGCAGAGAGCACTGTGGTCAGACTGGAAAGAACTTCACAACTATCTCTGTAGTATACAACAATTGATAAGTACTGGAAGGATTCATATTTTGAAATAGAAACCATTTACAAATCTGTTTAACTTTATGGCACCAGTTCATTTGAAAACCTTTGTTTTCTACTTGTTTCCACCGGAGTTCCCCTTTAAATGTCTTAGGAAAGCAGGGTGCACAATTACCCACTGCGCCCACTATGGCACTTTCGAGAGATTTCAGGAACTGAGCTCTCTTCATAGCGAGTGAGTTATGGCTGCTGTCAGCAAAACTCACCAATAATGTTGGACATTAGGGATCACACAGATGTCCAGGTGTTTTTTCCATACACAAAATGGCACAAAAAACAAAACCTCATATGGGTCTGTAGGTGGAAAATTTAAATTGTAAGGCTAGGTTTACACTACCGAATTCCCCTTTGAAATTCCGCTTAGG
Source organism: Hyla sarda (assembly GCF_029499605.1). Taxonomy (NCBI): domain Eukaryota; kingdom Metazoa; phylum Chordata; class Amphibia; order Anura; family Hylidae; genus Hyla; species Hyla sarda. The sequence continues at coordinate 189,819,559 of NC_079189.1, forward strand.
AACTTCAGTCGGAAATCCCGTCTTAAGGAACTGCAATGTCCTTGCACTGACTGATTAGCGCTGACTGAATAATTCAGCGACTGAATTTTTCTGAAAGGGAAAAATGAGGAAAAGTGCAAAAAACGAAAACTCCTGGTGTCCTTAACCCCTTAAGGACGCAGGACGTAAATGTACGTCCTGGTGAGGTGGTACTTAACGCACCAGGACGTACATTTACGTCCTAAGCATAACCGCGGGCATCGGAGCGATGCCCGTGTCATGCGCGGCTGATCCCGGCTGCTAATCGCAGCCAGGGACCCGCCGGCAATGGCCGACGCCCGCGATCTCGCGGGCGTCCGCCATTAACCCCTCAGGTGCCGGGATCAATACAGATCCCGGCATCTGCGGGAGTTCGCGATTTAAATGAACGATCGGATCGCCCGCAGCGCTGCTGCGGGGATCCGATCATTCATAACGCCGCACGGAGGTCCCCTCACCTTCCTCCGCGCGGCTCCCGGCGTCTCCTGCTCTGGTCTGTGATCGAGCAGACCAGAGCAGGAGATCGCCGAAAACACTGATCTGTTCTATGTCCTATACATAGAACAGATCAGTATTAGCAATCATGGTATTGCTATGAATAGTCCCCTATGGGGACTATTCAAGTGTAAAAAAAAATGTAAAAAAATGTAAAAGTAAAAGTAAAAAAAAAGTGAAAAATCCCCTCCCCCAATAAAAAAGTAAAACGTACGTTTTTTCATATTTTACCCCCAAAAAGCGTAAAAAACATTTTTTATAGACATATTTGGTATCGCCGCGTGCGTAAATGTCCGAACTATTAAAATAAAATGTTAATGATCCCGTACGGTGAACGGCGTGAACGAAAAAAAATAAAAAAAGTCCAAAATTCCTACTTTTTTAATACATTTTATTAAAAAATTTTTTATAAAAAATGTATTAAAAGTTTTTATATGCAAATGTGGTATCAAAAAAAAGTACAGATCATGGCGCAAAAAATGAGCCCCCATACTGCCGCTTATACGGAAAAATAAAAAAGTTAGAGGTCATCAAAATAAAGGGATTATAAACGTACTAATTTGGTTAAAAAGTTTGTGATTTTTTTTAAGCGCAACAATAATATAAAAGGATATAATAATGGGTATCATTTTAATCGTATTGACCCTCAGAATAAAGAACACACGTCACTTTTACCATAAATTGTACGGCGTGAAAACAAAACCTTCCAAAATTAACAAAATTGCGTTTTTCGTTTTAATTTCCCCACAAAAATAGTGTTTTTTGGTTGCGCCATACATTTTATGATATAATGAGTTATGTCATTACAAAGGACAACTGGTCGCGCAAAAAACAAGCCCTCATACTAGTCTGTGGATGAAAATATAAAAGAGTTATGATTTTTAGAAGGCGAGGAGGAAAAAATGAAAACGTAAAAATTAAATTGTCTGAGTCCTTAAGGCCAAAATGGGCTGAGTCCTTAAGGGGTTAAAGGGGTATTCCAGGAAAAAACTTTTTTTTTTAAATTTCCACTGGCTCCAGAAAGTTAAACAGATTTGTAAATTACTTCTATTAAAAAAATCTTAATCCTTTCAATAATTATCAGCTGCTGAAGTTGAGTTGTTGTTTTCTGTCTGGCAAAAGTGCTCTCTGCTGACATCTCTGCTTGTCTCGGGAACTGCACAGAGTAGAAGAGGTTTGCTATGGGGATTTGCTTCTAAACTGGGTGGTTCCCGGGACACGTGTCATCAGAGAGCACTTAGACAGAAAAGAACAACTCAACTTCAGCAGCTCATAAGTATTGAAAGGATTAAGATTTTTTAATAGAAGTAATTTACAAATCTGTAGCCAGTTGATATATAAAAAAAAAGTATTTTTTCCTGGATAACCCCTTTAACCTGTTAAGGACCAAGGGAGTAAACTTATGGCCCTAGTCCCGCTCCCGTGATATAACGCGGGGTTACACAGTAACCCCGCATCATATCACGGCGGGCCCGGCGTCATAGTGAAGCCGGGACTCGGCGCTAATAGCGCGCCGCACTGATCGCGGTGCCGCGCCCTATTAACCCTTTAGCTGAGCCGTGCGGCTAAAAGTGAAAGTAAAATGTGCCGGTTAGCTCAGGGAGCTGTTCGGGATCTTCGCGGTATAATCGCGGCATCCCGAACAGCTGTAGCACAGGAGGAAGGTCTCTTACCTTCCTTCCTGCAGTCTGATCGCCGAATGAATGCTTCAAGCCTGAGATCCAGGCTTGAGCATTCAACCGCCGAAAACACTGATTGATCCATTCCTATGTAGATGCATCAATCAGTGGTAAAGATCAGTACATGCAATGTTATAGCCCCCTATAGGAGCTATAATATTGCATAAGAAAAGTGTAAAAAAATCATTAAGCCTTTCAATGATCCCTTCCCCTAATAAAAGTTTGAATCACCCGGCATTTCCAAGAATAAAAAAACCAGTGTAAATAAAAATAAACATATGTGGTATCGCCACGTGCGGAAATGTCCGAATTATAAAAATATACCGCTTTTTAAACCGCATGTTCAATGGCGTACGTGCAAAAAAATTCCAAAGTCAAAAATAGCGTATTTTTGGTCACTTTTTATATCATGAAAAGATGAATAAAAAGCAATCAAAAAGTCCGATCAACGCAAAAATGGTACCGACAAAAACTTCAGATCACGTCGCAAAAAATTAGCCCTCATAGCCCCCTGAACATGGAAAAATAAAAAAAGTTATAGGGCTCAGAAAATGACAATTTTAAACGTATACATTTTCCTGCATGTATTTATGATTTGTTTTCAGTAGTAATACAAAATCAAACCTATATAAGTAGGGTATCATTTTAACCGTATGGACCTAGAGAATAAAGAAAAGGTGTCATTTGTAACGAAAAATGTACTACGTAGAAACGTAAGCCCCCAAAAGTTACAAAATGGCATTTTTTTTTCAATTTTGTCGCACAATGATTTTTTTTTCCGTTTCGCTGTAGATTTTTGGGTACAATGACTGATGTGATTACAAAGTAGAATTGGTGGCGCAAAAAATACGCCATAATATAGATTTTTAGGTGCAAAACTGAAAGAGTTATGATTTTTTTAAAGGTAAGGAGGAAAAAACGAAAGTGCAAAAAACGAAAAATGCCTGGTCCTTAAGGGGTTAAGGCTGGAATTCCACTGAGGTTTTTCATGCAAAAATGCCCCCCAAAAAACGCCCATTTTGCCACCGCGGCCAGATGTTAGCTGCAAGTCAATAGTAAACTGCAAAATGCCAGATCCACTTGGCGTTTTCCATTTTGGTGTTTTTTTTTAATCCTTAGGGCGTTTTTCGGCTATTTTGGGCTCAGAGGCTGGTTTTCAAATGAATGACCTCAAGTTCAGAGTATAGCTTTTTTTTTCACAGAAATCTTGGCGTTTTCCTCCCTTGGAAGTCTATGGGAGTGAAACAACGGCACATGGGTTCTAACTGGCGTTTTTGCCGGCGGTTTTTATTCTTTTTAAGGGATCCAAAAAAGGGATGGAAATACCTTTTTTTAATAAAAAATTCGTAGGGTACCATTTAAAAAAAAAAAAAAAAAAAAAAAAAAGATAGTAGTGATAGAAAAATATTTATTTAACGAAATTTATATTTTTATAACGAAACTCAATTTATGTGGGCGGGCAGGGAACTAAAAATGTAGGCGACAATAATAAAAATGTAGAAAGGGGCCATTTAAATGTAAAAATACCGTATTTATCGGCGTATAACACACATTTTTTAGGCAAAAATTTTTAGCCTAAAGTCTACGTGCGTGTTATAGCCGATAAGCCGCTGCAGTTCAATGATTTTTAAATCAATGAACTGCAGCGGCTTTTGCAGGTGCAGAGACCTGCCGTCACTGCCGCCGCTTCTCTCCCCCTGGCTATCGGCGCCGCTACCCCTTCTCCCCCCCTGGCTATCGGTGCCGCTGCCCCTTCTCTCCCCCTGGCTATCGGTGCCGCTGCCCCATTGCCGGCGCCGATAGCCAGGGGAGAGAAGCGGCACCAGCAATGGGGCAGCGGCGCCGACAGACAGGGGGAGAGAAGGGGCAGCGGCACCCATTGCCGGCGCCGCTGCCTCGTTGCCTCCCCCATCCCCGGTTGTATAATTACCTGTTGCCGGGTTTGGGTCCGCACTGCTTTAGGCCTCCGGTGTGCATCCCCTGCGTCGTTGCTATGCGCTGTTCCAGTCTTTTCCATGCTGGGAGTAGTAGTACTATCTAACAAATTAAAAAAATAGAGGAAAAAAAAAGTGAAACACACACTTTATTAAACACATTATTAAAATACATTACTAATAAAAAGAAAAAATATATATATATTCTTACATTTAAATGGCCCCTTTCCACATTTTTAACTCCCTGCCCGCCCACATAAATTGGGCCCTGTTTAAAAATTAATAAAAATGTTGTTATAAAAAAATAAAAATGTTGTTAAATAAATTTATTTCCATCCCTACTGCATGCAAATTTTGAAAAAAACACCAAAGGGGCCAAAAATGAAATTTCCACTCAAAGGCAAAAGCGTCAGGAAAAAATGCAGGGAGAATCAGTGGCAGTTTTTCTGGCAATTTTTCTGGTGTTTTTAAGCCTAAAAAAAATGCAATGCAAAAACCTCAGTGGAATCCTAACCTGAAGGGCTAAAATCATTATCCTTACCATCCCCAGGGGACGTTTGTGCCCCCAGGGATGGTGAAGATATCAAGTTATAAAGTCCCCCCCGGGTGGGGACTTGTACTTACCAGCAACCGTTGCTCTGCAGTGCTCCGACTGTGGCCCCGCCCCAAGCTTGAATGACGGCTCGCGTCACCGTTCTGCTCCGTCTGCTTAGGGAGCAGAGCGATGACCCGAGCCGTTATTCAAGCCATCTGGGTGGGGCCACAACTGGAGCAATGTGGAGCAACGGGTGCTTGTAAGTAGAAGTTCCTGCCCAGGGGACTACTTGCTGGGCGGCCAGGGGGGACTTTATAACTTAATATCTGCACAAACGTCCCCCGGGGATGGTGAGGATAATGATTTTAGCATTTATAACGTGTTGTCAAGCGTTATATAAGCTAAAATATGCTGACTGGTTCCCTTTAAAGGGGTACTCCGCCCCTAGACATTTTACCCCCTATCCAAAGTATAGGGGATAAGATATCTGATTGCGGGAGTCCCGCCGCTGGGGACCCCCCTGCGATCTTGGCTGCGGCACCCCAAATATACGGTGCACGCAGCGAACTTCACTCCGTGCCGGATGACCAGAGATGTGGGGCGGATGTTCGTGACGTCACGGGCATGCCCCCTCAATGAAAGTCTATGGGAGGGGGCGTTATGGCCGTCACGCCCCTCCCATAGATGTGTATTTAGGAGGGGGGTGGCCTCTGGCACTGCTCCCGATGCTCTAAACGAATGCTGGGTGCAGCAGGGAGATCGTGGGGTCCCCAGCGGCAGGACCCCATGATCAGACATCTTATCCGCTATAGTTTGAATAGGAGATAAGATGTCTAGGGGCGGAGTACCCCTTTAGGGGTTAAGTTACTTCACTTTTTTACATATTTTTAATAAAAAATGTAAACAAAAATAAGTACGGCAGAAATATTATCTCCTAAAGGACACAGCCCAGTTTGGCCTTGAGGACACAGGACATTTTCATTTTTAGCAATTTTTTTTTTCCTCCTCACCTTTTAGCAGCATAATACTTTTATTTTTCATCCACAGACCCATGTGAGGGCTTGTTTTTTTTAGCAACAAATTGTACTTAGTAATGATACCTTTTATTTTACCATTAAATGTAAGGTGCAGCAAATAAAATAAAAAAAATGAAAACTTTTTTAACAATATAAGTAAGTTGAAAAATGCCCTTTTCTCACCCCCTATAATTTTTATATTTTTCCATATACAGGGCTGTATGAGGGCTCATTTTTTGTGCTGTTTTTTTTCTGCCAAAAGGCAGACTATAGAAAAAGAATGCCGGAGCATGTGATCTGCACTCCAGCAACCATCTCCACTAATTGGACATTGGGATTGTGCCAAAGGTGGTCAAATGAGTCTCTGTAAGCCCCCATAATACTTCAGATGCCGTGAATACATTTATCTGAAGGGTTAATGAAGGGCATTAGTATGATGGCTGATGCCTGCCATTAACAGCAGGTCCATAGCTGCTAGCAACAGCCGGGGACCCGCGATCTATGAAGCAAGCGCAGTTCGCTTCATAGTACGGATGGGACTCAGGACGTCCAGGTAAGTTCTGGTTCGCCAAGTGCCAGGCAGCCAGTGTACAAGTGCATCCCTCTAGGGGTTAAAATTAAACGTTAATGAAACCGCACAGTGAATGGCATAAACTTAAAAATAAAATGCCAAAGTCCAGAATTGCAGATTTTTGGTCACTTCATATATGAGAAATTTTTTTGATAAAAAGTGATCAAGAAGTCCTATCAAAACAAAAATGGCACCAATCAAAACTACAGATTACAGCACAAATAATGAGCCCCATATACAGCCCCGTATAGGCGAAAAGCAATTTTAACCAGTTGCTGACGAAGGACAAGCCGGCTCGTCCTGAGACTCAAACCCGTGTCATACCGTGCGGCCCCCAGCTGATTCCTGTAGCTGACATGGGGCCACAGCCAGTTATTAACCCTTTAGATTGCCACTGTCAAAGTTTACAGAGGTGTCTAAAGGGACATTTAAACGCTCACTGGTGGTCCTAAAAGTCCCCTCAGGGGATTAAAAGTGTAAAAATAAAAAGTTAAAATAAAAAGTTTAAAAACACACACATTAACCTGATAACGATCATGGACGTCTATTCTCGTCCCATGGCCGTTACCGGGGTATGACGCGGGCTCCTGACTCGAGCCCGCGTCATAACGGCCGGCCCCCAGCTGATTCTTGTAGCTGGGGGCTGGCGTTAATAGCCGACATGCGGCGATCGCTGCGGATGGCTATTAACCCTTTAGATGGCCGCTGTCAAAGTTGACAGCGGCATCTAAAGGTGCCTGTATCCCGTCCCTGGTGGTCCAGTGGGGTGGATCACCCCCCGCAGCGCGATCGCGGAGGGGGCGATCCACTACTGAGGTAGCCTGAGGGCTTACCTCTCCTGCTACGGCGGCTCCGGTGCTCTGAATGATAAAGCCTGGCAGGGCCAGGCTTTATCAATCGAGCGCAGAGCACACAGATCATTGTGGTTTTATGAAACCACAATGATCTGTATGAGGAATCTAATGATTCCTCCTAAAAGTCCCCTAAGGAGACTAAAAGCGTAAAAAAAAAAAAGGTTAAAAAAAGTTTAAAAACACACGCATTAACCCCTTCCTTATTAAAAGTTTAAAGCACCCCCTTTTCCCAAATTCCATATAAAAAATATGTAACCATAATAAAAATACACATGTGGTATCGCCGCGTGCATAAATGTACGAACTATAAAAATATATAATTAATTAAACCGCACGTCAATGGCGTACACGCAAAAAAATTCCAAAGTCCAAAATAGCGTATTTTTGGTCACTTTTCATACCATAAAAAAAGGAATAAAAAGTGATCAAGAAGTCCGATCAAAATAAAGTGTTATCGATTAAAACTTCAGATCACGGTGCAAATAATTACCCCTCAAACCACCCTGTACACGGAAAAATAAAAAAGTTATAGGGGTCAGAAGAGGACAATTTTAAATGTATAAATTTTCGTGCATGTAGTTATGATTTTTTTCCAGAAGTACGACGAAATCAAACCTATATAAGTAGGGTATCATTTTAATCGTATGGAGCTACAGAATAAAGATAAAGTGTCATTTTTACCGAAAAATGTACTGTGTAGAAACAGAAGCCCCCAAAATTTACAAAATTGTGTTTTTTCTTCAATTTTGTTGCACAATTTTTTTTTTCCGCTTCGACGTAAATGTTTGTGTAAAATGACTGATGTCATTACAAAGTAGAATTGGTGGCGCAAAAAATAAGCCCTCATATGGATTTTTAGGTGCAAAATTGAAAGGGTTATGATTTTTAAAAGGTAAGGAGGAAAAAACGAAAGTGTAAAAACAGAAAAATGCTTGGTCCTTAAGAGGTTAACCCCTTCCTTATTAAAAGTTTAAATCACCCCCCCTTTTCCCAAATTCCATATAAAAAATATGTAACCATAATAAAAATAAACATATGTGGTATTGCCACGTGCTTAAATGTCCGAACTATAAAAATATATAGTTAATTAAACCACACGGTCAATGGCGTACGCGCATAAAAATTCAAAAGTCCAAAATAGCGTATTTTTGGTCACTTTTTAGATTATGAAAAAATTTATAAAAAGCGATCAAAAAGTCCGATCAATACAAAATGGTACCGTAAAAACTTCAGATCAAGGCGCAAAAAATGAGTCCTCATACTGCCCTGTACACGTAAAATTTAAAAAGTTATAGGGGTCAGAAGACAATTTTAAACGTATAAATTTTCCTGCATGTAGTTATGATTTTTCCAGAAGTGCGACAAAATCAAACCGATATAAGTAGGGTATCATTTTAATGGTATGGACCTACAGAATAAAGAAAAAGTGTCATTTTTACCGAAAAATTTACTGCGTATAAACGGAAGCCCCCCAAACTCACAAAATGGTGTTTTTTCTTCAATTTTGTCGCACAATGATTCTTTCTTTGGTTTCGCCGTAGATTTTTGGTTAAAATGTATGATGTCATTACAAAGTAGAATTTAAGCCATCATATGGATTTTTAGGTGCAGAATTGAAAGGGTTATGATTTTTAAAAGTAAGGAGGAAAAAAACGAAAGTGCAAACAACGAAAAAACCCTGCATCCTTAAGGGGTTAAGCATATTTTCTTAGAAAAAATATTTTGTTTAAAGTAGTGAAATAAAACAAAATCTATATGAATTGTTATTGTTGTAATCGCATTGACCTACAGAATAAAGATAATGGCCCAGATTTATCTAAGTGTTTGAGAGAAAAAATTTAGGAATTTTCCCACAACAACCAATCACAGCTCAGCTAACAAGCTCTGGTTAAGTGAAAGCTGAGCTGTAATTGGCTGCTGTGGGAAAATCCCTCTATTTTTTCTCTCACACAGTTGGATAAATCTGGGCCAATGTGTAATTTTATAGTAGATTGCACTGGGTAGAAACCGCCAAACTTTGAAAAACTGTGTTTTTTTTATGTCTCTCCATAAATAATTTTTTTAGGGCTTCACCTTAGATTCTGAGGTAAAATTAGTGATGTCATTACAAGACACAATTTGCATCACATAAAACAAACCCTTCTATGGCCAGGTAGGTGGAAAATTGAAAGAGTTATGGCTATTAAAAGGCAAGGAGGGAAAAAAAATGGAAAAATAAATCATTTAAAAACCGTGTGTCCTCAAAGGGTATAGGCTATGTTTAGAGAATGTAAAAATCTGTTGTGGAATCCACGGAAGAAACTTGAGGCATAACGAATATCTGATATGGATTTAAACCCTTAATGTAGAAAACATCTAGCCACAAGGAGATTTATCAAAAGCTGTCCAGAAGAAAAGTTGCTCAGTTGCCCATAGCAACCAATCAGATTGATCATTGATCATTTTTAACAAGGCCTCTGCAAAATGAAAGAAGCGATTGGATTGGTTGCTATGGGCAACTGGTAACTTTTCCTTTGCACAGGTTTTAATAAATCTCCCCCTATGGCTCTAAAAACACTGGAATGCAGAATCCACATGAAAAAAGCTCTGTATGAACATACCTTAACAATCTCCATTTAATCTCCCGGCTCTTGGTAAGTCTGCCCCAATGCATTACCTATTCTACTCCTTCTATGAGTAGGTGGTCGTTCATTTAGTACAAAATAGGTGCACATCCATCATTCCCTGTACCAGTGCTGTGGAAATATTGTACATGTTGTTTGCCCAATCCCTATCTTTGCACAAAAATTCATACATTTTGCAGCTCTGCGCTGGTATGAGGAATTATAAATTCCCCCTCCATGTTCATTTTATAAATATTGATCAATGTTTTATCATCTGTGCAGCCTAACAGTTCAGGATTATTTGTCAGACACCACAAGGCTCATGACTTCACAGATACACAATGAATGCAACTATTAACTGATAACATATCCTATATAACATATCCTGAATAAATGACCTTTAACCCCTTAAGGACGCAGGACGTAAATGTACGTCCTGGTGAGGTGGTACTTAACGCACCAGGACGTACATTTACGTCCTAAGCATAACCGCGGGCATCGGAGCGATGCCCGTGTCATGCGCGGCTGATCCCGGCTGCTAATCGCAGCCAGGGACCCGCCGGCAATGGCCGACGCCCGCGATCTCGCGGGCGTCCGCCATTAACCCCTCAGGTGCCGGGATCAATACAGATCCCGGCATCTGCGGCGGTTCGCGATTTAAATGAACGATCGGATCGCCCGCAGCGCTGCTGCGGGGATCCGATCATTCATAACGCCGCACGGAGGTCCCCTCTCCTTCCTCCGTGCGGCTCCCGGCGTCTCCTGCTCTGGTCTGTGATCGAGCAGACCAGAGCAGAAGATGACCGATAATACTGATCTGTTCTATGTCCTATACATAGAACAGATCAGTATTAGCAATCATGGTATTGCTATGAATAATCCCCTATGGGGACTATTCAAGTGTAAAAAAAAATGTAAAAAAATGTAAAAGTAAAAGTAAAAAAAAAGTGAAAAATCCCCTCCCCCAATAAAAAAGTAAAACGTCCGTTTTTTCCTATTTTACCCCCAAAAAGCGTAAAAAACATTTTTTATAGACATATTTGGTATCGCCGCGTGCGTAAATGTCCGAACTATTAAAATAAAATGTTAATGATCCCGTACGGTGAACGGCGTGAACGAAAAAAAATTTAAAAAGCCCAAAATTCCTACTTTTTTAATACATTTTATTTAAAAAAAAATGATAAAAAATGTATTAAAAGTTTTTTATATGCAAATGTGGTATCAAAAAAAAGTACAGATCATGGCGCAAAAAATGAGCCCCCATACCGCCACTTATACGGAAAAATAAAAAAGTTAGAGGTCATCAAAATAAAGGGATTATAAACGTACTAATTTGGTTAAAAAGTTTGTGATTTTTTTTAAGCGCAACAATAATAGAAAAGTATATAATAATGGGTATCATTTTAATCGTATTGACCCTCAGAATAAAGAACACACGTCACTTTTACCATTAATTGTACGGCGTGAAAACAAAACCTTCCAAAATTAGCAAAATTGCGTTTTTCGTTTTAATTTCCCCACAAAAATAGTGTTTTTTGGTTGCGCCATACATTTTATGATATAATGAGTTATGTCATTACAAAGGACAACTGGTCGCGCAAAAAACAAGCCCTCATACTAGTCTGTGGATGAAAATATAAAAGAGTTATGATTTTTAGAAGGCGAGGAGGAAAAAATGAAAACGTAAAAATTAAATTGTCTGAGTCCTTAAGGCCAAAATGGGCTGAGTCCTTAAGGGGTTAAGGGGGAACTTCGGTGGAAAATAACTGTCTTCAAATCAACTGGTGCAAGAAAGTTAAACAGATTTGTAAATCACTTCTATTTAAAAATCTTAACCCTTCCAGTACTTATCAGCTGCTGTATACTACAGATATACTACAGAGACATTTGTGAAGTTATTTTCTGTCTGACAACAGTGCTCTCTGCTGACACCTCTGTCCATGTCAGGAACTGTCCAGAGCAGGAGAGGTTTTCTATGGGGATATGATTCTAATCTGGACAGTTCCTGACACGGACAGAGGTGTCAGCAGAGAGCACTGTTGTCAGACTTCAAAGAAATTCACAAATGTATCTGTTTAATATAACAGCTAATAAGTACTGGAAGGATTAAGATTTTTTAATAGAAGTCATTTACAAATATGTTTAACTTTCTGGCACCAGTTGATTTGAAAACATTTGATTTTGACTTGTTTCCACCGGAGTTCCCCTTTAACCTACTCAGCATTTATTGAGATTGCACTAGCTGTTTAGTAACACAATCCTCTGACTGCAATAAACATCTTGTAGGCTTCTCCACTGTAGATAGTTTCGGGTAGAGTTGCCAGAGTAACCAATTAGAATTCTTTACAAGCTCCTTTGTGTACTCCTGAGGCTGGCGCATCAGAGTCAGCAGGCACCTGGGATCTATTCAAATTATGTGTGCACGGCGAGGGAGAGAAACCTAGGCAATAGGAGAATTGGACCTTACTGTGTTATCATTTTTGGAAGCTAGTTTTATATCTACTGTTTCTATGCTTTTTTAATTGAAGCTATTTTTCTTCTCAGTCAACATTGTGCTGCACATTGCACTGGATAGCTTGGTTGTGCTGTTTCGAAATTAGTTTACATTTTTCTAGTTTAACAAAACAAATAATTCTGATTTGTTCATTATTACTAAACATGTTGACAAAAACAACATACCCAAACTTTCAAGTGTTAAAATTACAGTAAACTTCTGATGATTCTTTACTGGCAAGACTTGGCAGGTGTTTGATTATGAGAAAGCTAGAATTAAAATAAAGTCACGTTTTCTAAATCAATTTTTCATAATCATACATTTTTTTAACCCTTTCCCAACCCATGACATACATGTACATCATGGGTAGGGTGGGCTGTCAGCAGCTGACATCTGCCGGTAATGATGGACATCGGAGATCGCTCCAATGTCCGACATTTAACTGGTTAAATACTGTGATCTATTCCCTGGTATTCCCTAGTAATCACGGGAGGCTATAGGTTGTTAGGGAAGCCCGAGGCCTTACCTTGTCCTCAGCGTCTTCCCTGGCTCTGTGATTGCTTAAAGGGGTAATGGGACGGCCGTCATGCCCCCTCCCATAGACTTGCATTGAAAGGGTGGGGCATAATGTCACACGCGGGCGGAGTCGTGACATCACGATAATCCGTCTCCGTGGTCGGGAGGCAAAAGATTGAGAACCTCAAGCGCTTCCGGCAGTACTTACAGGTGGGTGGTGCATGCTAGATTGCGGGGGTCCCCAGCGGCGGGACCCCCGCGATCAGACATCTTATCCCCTATCCTTTGGGATACTGCTTTAAGACTCCCTTTGGCAGATTTCATGGATCAATGTAAAGCAGTAGCATTACATTGATCTATGTTAGCTATCTAATGATGGCTTATGATAGGCCCCTAGGGGTGCCAAAAAGTAAAAAAAGTTTTTTAAAAAATTTAAAAATATAAGCGAGTTGTTCTGTTCATAATGGATTAATCCATGCCATATTTTGCCCATTGGGATAGGGATTTCTTAGGGGGTACCTGGGATCACAGAAAAGGGCCAACGATTCTTCCCAAGGCAATTTTGCTCCAAATGTTCTCCTCAACTACTGCTTTATGCAAAAAACGGAACTAGAATTCTTAACCAAGTACAACCTGAGCCGGAGATCTCAGGGACTGAGAAACCATACATAAAACCACAGAAAATGTAATTAGCTTAGCACTCTGGGTCTGGGTAAACTTCCAGCCATGGAAGCATTCTTTGCAAGCACACCGAAGTCAGTGCCTTTGTTAACAAGTTCCCTGACAATAGTTAGCTGCCCTGTCTGGCTGGCTCTATTAAAACACTTGGCCATTGGATGTGTTCCTCAGCAAAAGGCACATTTGTGTTTGTAAGTGCAAAATTGGAGAGGCTCTTGTCACACTTATCACCAAATAGACCTAAGACGCCCAGCTGACACCTATACCCACGGTGTCTTAGAAAAATGCAGATTATGAAGTAAGAATCTGGGGCTCAAGGTCTCGGATATTCAGGAAAATATTTTATTTCGGTAAAATTTTAACAACAGTGGTACATTATGACTATGACTGATTATGACTATTAGGGGTGGAAAAGAGTAATAATTAGGGGAATACATTAAAGGGGTTATACAGCGGGAGGAGGATTGTTTTTTCAGAATTACAGAGAACATTTAAATGCAAACTATAGACTATAAACTAAATGTTTGTGTGTGCTCCAGAAAATGTTTTATATGGATTGTCAGATAAAAAAAACATACCAAGTTCTAAAACACAAAGGTTTTGTATTTTGAATTGAAATATATTGCAAAGTTTACCACAATAAAGTAAAGAATATTCATATAAGACAGGTCTCCTTTAAGAGGTGTGATTTTTTTGAATTATGTATGGTTTTCAATATATCAGATCGCATCTATCAATAGCACTGTAGAAGGCAGGATGTGTTGACACAACAGAGCATCTGATAGAAAAACCTGCAAGAACGTGCACAGACTAAGCAAGGAGCGTCATCCTTCTGTGCCATAAATATTTCTGTATAAACACTTAATGAGACCAGAGATCTCCTGGTTGCTGTTATTCATTATAATAAAGGTGGTAAAAGACTGATGGATCATTAGAGGTGTCATCTATGCAGATTGCTTGCAAAGCTGGGTAATAAACTAAGCATTATGACGTTGTGTAGTAACTATCTTGGTGATTTGCCACGCTCCTCTAAGCAAGACAAATAATACGGGTAGGCTATTTGGATGACTTCATGGAAAAACCCATTACACAATGCAAAACATTTATGAATACTGGGGCAAGCAATATTATATCGAATATTATTTCACAATGTGATTGGTTGGTACATACCAATGTATTAAAACATGTAAAGCTGCATTAAAACGTTATGTTCATGGCTGCTAACAGTCAAAGTTATATATATATATATATATATATATATATATATATATATATATGGTAAAATGATGGCAGTGGCATAGCTAGGGTTGGTGTCACCTGTTGTGGTAGAAAATGGTGTCACCCCAAAATGCCCCCTGTGCTCCTATATAAAAAAATAATGCCCCAATGTGACCCCATACAGTGATAATACCCTCCTGATACAGTAAAAATGCACCGTTGATATATTAATAAGGCCCCCTGATAAAGTTATAATGCCCCCTAGATATACAATAATGCCTCCCTCATATATAATGCCTCCGAAATATAATAATGTCCCCATGCCCCCTAAATGCTTATAATGTCCCATTACAACAACAACAAACAAAAGGTCCAAGTGCCCACGGTGTATGGAGCAACACCTCTCTTCTCTTCAGGTCGGCATACTATGAGCCGCAGGGCAGGAATCCCGAGGGGGATCTTGTAGTAACGGCTCATATGCTGCAGACTGTATGGTGATCTGTCAGCTCTATATCATGCTCAGAGCTGCGGGCAGATAGCTAATAGGGAGACAAAACAAAGAAAACTCAAGGCTGATTTCAAAGTTATAAAATGATGTTTTACTTCTAAGTGCTAGAGTCATTACCCTGTGCTGAGCTGCAGTATAGAGTCAAACCCTGTGCATCAATCATTCAGGGCAGGAAGGGGCAGGGATAGGAGGAGGCATGCATGCTGCAGCTCAGCACTGCCTCTATGACACTTACGCTAGAATTTGATAATTTTGCAAACAGCCATCAGATATAATCAGTTTTATCAGCTGTCTGCCCATGTGTGATATAGACAGATTCGCTTTAAAGACAGCGGGGGGAGGTTTATCAAAACCTGTGTAGAGGAAGATTGGCACAGTCATCCATAGCAACCAATCAGATTGCTTTTTTTCGTTTTTTAAAAAGGCCTCTAAAGAAGGAATGAAGCGATCTGATCGGTTGATATGGGAACCTCTCTTCCCTTTACACAGGTTTTGATAAATCTTATCCTGCTACTTTTCTCATATTAACCTTAAGATCTATTGGCTCACAAGGGTACAAGCAGGGTGAGAAAACACATGGGGCATACATACCAACCAGTGTGGACACCAGCAATAGCATGGAAAGCCCAAGTCTTGGTTTATGGATTAGTGTTTTCTTTTCATAAGTGTCCTTTATTGATCACATTATTCAAAATTGATAATTCTCATCCGTAAACATAGCTTCACATCATTTCAAAATTTAAAGAACAAGTAATTGAAAAAGAATCTTGAGATGTGGATGGAGAATACAGGACTGGAACCATCTATTGAGAAACCATTCAGCTGCACTACAACGAGTCTCCATGTGTTTTCCCTGGGGCCACACGTTGCATGTCTTAGGCTGGGTTCACACTACGTTTTGTCCCATACGGGAGCGCATACGGCAGGGGGGAGCTAAAAGCTCGCGCTCCCGTATGTGACCGTATGCGCTCCCGTATGCGCTTTTACAACCGGACCTAAAACCGTGGTTGACCACAGTTTTAGGTCCGGTTGTAAAAGCGCATACGGCGCAAAAATGAGCCGACCGGACCGAACGTTTCACTCCGGTCGGCTCATTGAAATGAATGACATACGGGAGCGCATACGGTCACATACGGGAGCGTGAGTTTTTAGCTCCCCCCTGCCGTATGCGCTCCCGTATGGGACAAAACGTAGTGTGAACCCAGCCTTATTTCCATGAATAGAAAGTTGGATGAAGTGTTCAGAAACATCTGCCCGTGGCTCTCCTTGACAGTGTGCTAACCAGCAAGTTCAATAATTGAATCAATATGATTCTTAGTTGATTAGGAATAAGATGTTTTCACAAACATGTCTGCGATTTTCACTGATGTTTTATTAAAGTCTATAGTGAAATATAAAACAAGCTCCATTCATTGCTTTTTTTCTGAGAATTTTTTCAAAATGCAACCTGCTCTAGATACTGAGTTTTTTTCGGGGATGTTTCCTGTTCAATTGTAAAAAAAAATGCTATCAAAATTAATATAACAAATAAACTGGAAAAATGCCACCAATAAAGCTAGGAAAAATACAATAAGAAAACACATGAAATTCCTGGCTTTTTTTCCTTTCAAGGAAGGCATAGGCCAAAGGTGGATTATGTTTAAATTAGATTTTACAGCTTAAATGGTCACTAACTTTTGAGCAAACTTTTTAGGATAAGCTGTCGTGCGCATTTTGTAGCACCATATCTGGTCTTTATATAATTTTTATATGGCAATTCTCACCAGATTTGTACTCTGCAGGATTTATATCTATTTTTCATTTGGGAATGAACTAGTGGGTGGAGCCTCTATGATGTCTCCCATACACTGCAGACACTTAGAAGATGGGATTGGGGGCCTTTGTCAGGCCCCAGGAGCCATGGTAAGGACCATCATCCCGTATTTACGGAGTGGGGTGCTGAAAATAGAGGCAGCCAACTTTGATCTTGGCAGTGTAGCAGGGGCCCAGCTGTGTGTGAAAGCTGAGCTCCTGCCACAATCTTGTGGGTACAATGGGAAGTACCCATGAGGTCATCAGGAGTACCGTATATCTCGGCGTATAAGACAACTTTTTAACCCCGATTTTTCTTCTGAAAAGTCGGGGGTCGTCTTATAAGCGGGATATTGGGGTCCGGCATAGGAATACTTAAGATTATCTGCCCGGGCCGGCTCCTGTGTGCGGCTGCAGGAGGGGGCTGGCCAGAGCATGTAAAAAACTAATAACTGTATACTTAAAAACCAGGGTGCCTCCAGCTGTTGTGAAACTACAACTCCCAGCATGCCCCGACCGGCAAAGGCTGTCCGGGCATACTGGTAGTTGTAGTTTCCCAACAGCTGGAGGCACCCTGGTTTTTAGTATACATGAACTAGTTTTTACATGCTCTGGCCGGCCCCCGACTGCAGCTGCACACAGGAGCCGGGCGGGCAGATAATCATAAATATTCCTATGCTGGACATCCCTGTGTCCCGAAAAATCTTTTCGGGACATAAGGATGTCCGCGGTTCACTAACCATTCCCCGGCTGCCGCCCGTCCTCCTCCAGTCCTCCTGCGCTTCTCCACCTCTCTATGGTTGTACGCATGGGACGTCAATGACGTCCCATGCGTACAACCATAGAGGCGCAGGAGGACCGCAGGAGGACGAGCGCCGGCCGGGGCCTGGTGAGTGACCGGCGGCACGTCATCTACAGTGTTCCGATCACCGCTCCTCCGGTCCCGAGACTGCTGCTATGGTTTATAGGCCATAGCAGTAGATTGTGACCCCGGGCCGGAGGAGCGGTGACCGGAACACTGTGGGAGGCAGTACACAGACATAAAGCCTCCAGCCATACACAAAAATGAAAATAAACCATCTCTCACCTTCCTGGGTTCCTGCAGATCACCACTTCAGCTTATCGGTCCTCCGGTCCATCTCCTTTATACTTCTGTGTGAACGAAGAGTCACATGGCGCTCAGCCTATCGCCGGCTGCCGCGATGTTCAGCCTCGGCCCATAATAGGCTGAGCGCCATGTGACGCTTCGTTCACACGGAAGTATGAAGGAGATGGACCGGAGGACCGATCAGCTGTAGTGGCGCTCCGCGGGAACCCAGGAAGGTGAGAAATGGTTTATTTTCATTTTTTTGCATCCCGGAGAGGAATACTCTGCACCAGAGTACTCCTTTAACCCCTTAAAGACCAGGCCATTTTACACCTTAGGACCAGATCTGACCACTGTCACTTTAAACATTAATAACTCTGGAATGCTTTTAGTTATCATTCTGATTCCGAGATTCTTTTTTCATGACATATTCTACTTTAACATAGTGGTAAATTTTTGTGGTAACTTGCATCCTTTCTTGGTGAAAAATCCCCAAATTTGATGAAAAAATTGAAAATTTAGCATTTTTCTAACTTTGAAGCTCTTTGCTTGTAAGGAAAATGGATATTCCAAATACATTTTGTTTTATTCACATATACGATATGTCTACTTTATGTTTGCATCATAAAATCGACAAGTTTTTACTTTTGGAAGACATCAGAGGGCTTCAAAGTTTAGCAGCAATTTTCCAATTTTTCACAAAATTTTCAAACTCATTATTTTTCAGGGACCAGTTCAGGTTTGAAGTGGATTTGAAGGGTCTTCATACTAGAAATACCCCAAAAAAGACCCCATTATAAAAACTGCACCCCCCAAAGTATTCAAAATGACATTCAGTCAGTGTTTTAACCCTTTAAGTGTTTCACAGGAATAGCAGCAAAGTGAAGGAGAAAATTCACAATCTTCAATTTTTACACTTGCATGTTCTTGTAGACTCAATTTTTGAATTTTTACAAGGGGTAAAAGGAGAAAATGTATACTATATTTGTAGCCCAATTTGTCTCGAGTAAGCACATACCTCATATGTCTATGTAAAGTGTTCGGCGGGCGCAGTAGAGGGCTCAGAAGCGAAGTAGCAACAAGGGGATTTTGGAGAGTACGTTTTTCTGAAATGGTTTTTGGGGGGCATGTTGCATTTAGGAAGCCCCTATGGTGCCAGAACAGCAAAAACCCACACATGGCATACCATTTTGGAAACTAGACCCCTTGAGGAACGTAACAAGGAATTAAGTGAGCCTTAATACCCCACAGGTGTTTCACGACTTTTGCATATGTAAAAAACAAAAAAAAAATGCTCACTAAAATGTGTGTTTCCCCCCAAATTTCACATTTTTGCAAGGGTTAATAGCAGAAAATACCCCCCCAAAATTTGTAACCCCATCTCTTCTGAGTATGGAGGTACCCCATAAGTTGACCTGAAGTGCACTACGGGCAAACTACAATGCTCAGAAGAGAAGGAGTCATATTTGGCTTTTTGAGAGCAAATTTTGCTCGGGGGGCATGTCGCATTTAGGAAGCCCCTATGGTGCTAGAACAGAAAAAAACAAAACACATGGCATACCATTTTGGAAACTAGACCCCTTGAGGAACGTAAAAAGGAATAAAGTGAGCCTTAATACCCCACAGGGGTTTCACAACTTTTGCATATGTAAAAAAAAATATATATATATTTTTCACTAAAATGTGTTTCCCCCCAAATTTCACATTTTTGCAAGGGTTAATAGCAGAAAATACCCCCCCAAAATTTGTAACCCCATTTCTTCTGAGTATGGAAATACCCCATGTGTGGACGTCAAGTGCCCTGCGGTCGAACTACAATGCTCAGAAGTGGAGGAGCGCCATTGAGCTTTTGAAGAGTGAATTTGTTTGGAATGGTAGTCAGGAGCCATGTGCGTTTACAAAGCCCCCCGTGGTGCCAGAACAGTGGACCCCCCCACATGTGACCGCATTTTGGAAACTACACCCCTCACAGAATTTATTAAGGGGTGCAGTGAGTATTTACACCCCACTGGCATTTGACAGATCTTTGGAACAGTGGGCTGAGCAAATGAAAAATGAAATTTTTCATTTTCACGGACCACTGTTCCAAAAATCTGTCAGACACCTGTGGGGCGTAAATGCTCACTGTACCCCTTATTACATTAGTTGAGGGGTGTAGTTTCCAAAATGGGGTCACATATGGGGGGGGTCCATTGTTCTGGCACTATGGGGGCTTAGTAAACACACGTGGCCTTCAATTCCGGACACATTTTCTCTTCAAAATCCCAATGGTGCTCCTTCTGTTCTGTCGTTCGCCCGCCGAGCACTTTACATCCACATTTGGGGTATTTTTACTCAGAAGAAATGGGGTTACAAATTTTGGGGGTCTTTTTTCCTATTTTCCCTTGTGAAAATGAAAAATTTTGGGTAACACCAGCATTTTAGTGAAAATTTTTTTTTTTTTTCATTTTACCATCCAACTTTAACGAAAATTCGTCAAACACCAGTGGGGTGTTCAGGCTCACTATACCCCTTGTTACATTCCGTGAAGGGTGTAGTTTCCAAAATGGGGTCACATGTCGGTATTTATTTTTTTGCGTTTATGTCAGAACCGCTGTAAAACTAGCCACCCCTGTGCAAATCACCAATTAAGGCTTCAAATGTACATAGTGCGCTCTCACTCCTGAGCCTTGTTGTGCGTCTGCAGAGCATTTTACGCCTACATATGGGGTATTTCCATACTCAGGAGAAATTGCGTTACAAATTTTGGGGGTCTTTTTTTCCTTTTACCTCTTGTGAAAATAAAAAGTAATGGGCAACACCAGCATGTTAGTGTAAAAAAAATATTAGGCTGGTGTAGACCCCAACTTTTCCTTTTCATAAGGGGTAAAAGCAGAAAAGGCCCCCGAAAATTTGTAGTGTAATTTCTCCTGAGTATGGAGATACCCCATATGTGGCCATAAACTGTTTCCTTGAAATACGACAGGGCTCCGAAGTGAGAGAGCGCCATGCGCATTTGAGGACTAAATTAGGGATTGCATAGGGATGGACATAGGGGTATTCTACGCCAGTGATTCCCAAACAGGGTGCCTCTAGCTGTTGCTAAACTCCCAGCATGCCTGGACAGTCAGTGGCTGTCCAGAAATGCTGGGAGTTGTTGTTTTGCAGAGGGTGTATATGTAGTGTTTTACCCTTTATTATGTGTTAGTGTAGTGTAGTGTACTGTTTTTAGGGTACATTCACACTGGCGGAGGTTTACAGTGAGTTCCCTGCTAGGAGTTTGCGCTGCGGCGAAAAATTTGCCGCAGCTCATACTTGAAGCAGAAAACTTACTGTAAGCCTGCCTGTGTGAATGTACCCTGTACGTTCACATGGGGGGGGGGGGGGGCAAACCTCCAGCTGTTTAAAAACTACAACTCCCAGCATGTACTGACAGACCGTGCATGCTGGGAGTTGTACTTTTGCAACAGCTGGAGGCACACTGGTTGGAAAACCTTCAGTTAGGTTCTGTTATCTAACTCAATATTTTCCAACCAGTGTGCCTCCAGCTGTTGCAAAACTACAACTCCCAGCATGTACTGATCACCGAAGGGCATGCTGGGAGATGTAGATATGCAACACCTAGAGGGATCGCAACTACAACTCCCAGCATGCTGGGATTTGCAGTTTTGCAACATCTGGAGAGCTACAGTATAGAGACCACTGCAAACTGTCGCCCTCCAGATGCTGCAAAACTACAAATCTCAGCATGCCCAGACAGCAAACAGTTGTGTGGGCATGCTAGGAGTTGTAGTTTTGCAAGATCTGGAGGGCTATAGTTCAGAGACTACCACATAGTGGTCTCAAACTGTAGCCCTCCAGCTGTTGCAAAACTACAACTCCCAGCATGCCCAAACAGCTGTCTGGGCATGCTGGGAGTTGTAGTTTTGCAACATATGGAGTGCTACAGTATAGAGACCACTATGTAGAGGTCTCGGACTGCAGACCTCCAGATGTTGCTAGGCAACTTACCAGCTTGCTGCACGACATCGCCGCCCACCGATCTCCGACGCCCATCGTCGCCCGCAGCCTCCGCAGATCGGTAAGTGGACTCCGGCGCCAGTCATTTCCCCGTTCTTCCCCGCCTATTGTGGGTGGGCAGAACGGGGGAAAACGAAAGTTAACCCCCCCGCCCCCGATCTGCTATTGGTGGTCGCGTCTAGACCACCAATAGCAGGGATAGGAGGGGTGGCACCCCTGCCACCTCACTCCTATCTCTTCAGGGGGATTGTGGGTGTCTTAGACACCCGCGATCCCCCTTATATTCTGGGTCACCATAGACCCGTAATCGCGCAAATCGCAAGTGTGAATTCACTTGTGATTTGCTCTGATCGCCGACATGGGGGGGTCTGATGACCCCCCCTGGGCATTTGCGCGGGGTGCCTGCTGATAGATATCAGCAGTCACCCCGGTCCGGTCCCCGCCTGGCGCGCGGCGTGGACCGAAATTCCCATGGGCGTACAGGTACGCCCTTGGTCCTTAAGTACCAGGGAGCAAAGGCGTACCTGTACGCCCTTGGTCCTTAAGGGGTTAAGGCCAAAATGGGCCTGGTCGTTAAGGGGTTAAAGGACATCTGTAGTGCAAGATAACTTATCCCCTATCCCTATCCCCGGGATCTCCTTTACGGGGCCGCAGCAGTATTCTGGAAAGGGGGCTTTCCGTCCCCGCATGATGCGCCGGCCGACTCGCCCCCTCCATGTACCCCATAGAGATACATAGAGGGGGCGTGTCTGTCACTTCTTTCTGCTGGGGATGAAACTTCACTTCCTGCAGACTGCCGTGGCTCTGTCCAGGAGATCCTGGGGGGCCCCAGCGCTCAGACCCCCCGCAATCTATAACTTATCCCCTATCCTTTGGATAGGGGATATGTTATTTTGAGCTGGAATACTCCTTTAAGGACATTACATCAAATTTGGATCAGCCTATAGTGTGGTTTTCCACTTTGATTTTGAGTGTGACTCCATATCCAGACCTCCATGGGTTGATAAATTTGATTTCCATTGATAAGTTTTGTGTGATTTTGTTATTAGCACATTCAACTATGTAAAGATGAAAGTATTTCATACGATTAGTTCATTCATTCAGATCTAGGATGCGTTATCTTAGTGTTCCCTTTATTTTTTTTAAGAAGTGTAGTAGAATCAAACACCCACTCCTGACTGATATACCTGTCATGAGACATTAAGGATGGTTATCATATGAAATCATTTATTATCATATAGTTGTTTGGCTGCCTTTAAATCATAATGATCCACACAAATGGCCCTGAATAAAAACTGTTTTAAAGGGGTGCTCTGGTGGAAAACAAATGTTTTCAAATTAAATGGCCCCAGAAAGTTAAACAGATTAGTAAATTACTTCTATTTAAAAATCGTAACCTTTCCAGTACTTATCAGCTGCTGTATACTAGAGAGGAAGTTGCGTAGTTCTTTCCAGACTGAAAACGGTGCTCTCTGCTGACACCTCTGTCCAGAGCAGAAGTTTGCTATGGGGATTTACTTCTACTCTGGACAGTTGATAAGTACTGGAAGGATTAATATTTTTAAATAGACTTGGTTAAAGGGAAACTGTCAGCAAGTAAGAAGAATCTAACCTGCTAAGGGCTAGGTTTACACTCCTGCAGGGCTCTGTTGCTAAACCCGCTTAAAGGACAGGAAACCTGATATACCCCATTAAAGTCACTAGGATCCAGAAGTGTCAGTTGTTATATGGGTCAGTTCGGCTTACTTGTTTAACGCCTAATTGTACCTTTAATATGCCTCTCCGATGTGTAGTTCTTTTACATGGAAACTGATTTATATGTTGTGGGGCTGGTGTAAAATCTGCCACAACTCCCAGTTCAGCATATTCCGTTCCCCTATTGGCCTTGAGATGATACGTCAGTGCAGGACCTGCCCGTTCAGCCAATCACTGGCCGCAGCCATTTCCTCTCTCTGCTGGGGGCAGGTCCTACTGAAATGTCTCACACTAGAATCAGGGAGAAGAGACGAGCAGCAGGGATAGGAAGTTTAGGTGAGTTTTACTTTTATTTTTACAACATTTCCAGCAAAATATATAAACTGTTATTACCACTTTAAGGCAGGGTTCATATTTGAGTTAAATCTCAGGCTTGGAGCAATCAATTGCTGATCGGACACTCAGGAGGCAGGTAAGGGACCCTCCTCGTGCGTACTAGCTGATCGGGACACCACGGTTTCACCGCGGATGTCCCCATGAGCCCAACTAAGCACCCAGGAATGCTTTATTTTTACTTTAGACGCGGCGATCAAACTTTGATCGCCGTGTCTAAAGGGTTAATACTGGACACCACTGCAATCGGTGATGTCCGGTATTAGCCCCAGGTCTCGGCTACCATTAGCCGCCAGGACAGGCCCGATATGACGCAAGGTCATTGCGTGACCCCATTTTATATTGCGGGAGCGGGTGCAGGACATACAGATATACGCCCTGCGTCCTTAAGACCCTTTGTAACGTGGTTGCAAAGAAAACAGCTCCTGAAAATCCCAACACTATGGGTCCCCATACCTACTGGGACACCAATCAGTCCTGCAGCAGCATCAGGCTTGTCCATAAGTCATGGACAAGAGATGACTCATGGACAAGGCTGCATGAGCAGACACACCAATCACCTCCCACCAAGGAGGGACACGCCCCCTTTCCCCTGATAGGATTTCTAACACTGTGAGCTAATGAATAGAGGTATTTTTTATAATAAATATCGGTTATAGAAGCATAAAAACTAGATGTACATGGTCAGGATTAGGTACTGAGTAACATGTAATTATTATTTTTTTTGTGGGATCTGACAAGTACGCTGTAATGAGATATTCTGCCCCTAGACATATTATCCCCTATCCAAAGGATAGGTCCTGCCGCTGGGACCTGCGATTTATGGGCCGGCACTGTGGCATTTTGAACATGAAAGCTTTGGGCTTCTGTGTCCGTCATGTCAATGGGAGGGGGCTTGACGGCTAGTACATAGCCAATACTCACCCAAGGGCGATTCAATAGAACTCTTGTTTTCCCATATATCCCATAAAAGGTTATTCTTTATTAGTCCTAAACACACTAAAGGTTAAAAAAAAGACACTATAGGGGAGATTTATCAAAGGATTTATACTGTTTTTTCCCATCTAAATTTGTCGCACAGAAAGTCGCAGTCTAAATATGTGCGTCTTTTGCTTTAGAGGATTTATAGAACATGATGCATGTCACGCACCTGAATGCGGGCTGTCATGAAACTAGATGTAGATTCTGTGTGGCTGATGATTCGGACCGTATCAGGGAGCGGAGTCTAAGGTGCCGCTGGTCTTCACCAGAGCCCGCTACAAGGCAGGATGGATTTGCTGCGGCAGGCAACACCCAGCCCCCAATACGGCTCGACCACACCAGAGCCCGCTACAAGGCAGGATGGATTTGCTGCGGCAGGCAACACCCAGCCCCCAATACTGCTCGACCACACAGGTAACAAAGCAAGCAAGGTACCGGAGGAAAAAAACATAGCAGGAAGGTCTGGAAACATGGGTAGGCAAAACAGGCAATGGGAATGCTTTCTCTTAACCAATGAGCACTGAAGATCCGGCAGGGGGGCGTGGGAGGTGCAAAAACTTATAACATGGTGACAGGTGTATTAACTAATTATGGGCACACTGGCCCTTAAAAATTTCAAAGCACCGGCACGCGCGCTCTGAGGCATGGGGAAACGCGTGCCGGGGCTGAGAGGAAGCAGCAGGAGAGGAGTGAGGTAAGGGACAGGCCGGGATTCGCATGCGGGCGCGTCCCGTGATGCGGATCCCGGCCCCGCCGGGAGTCAGGGACACGGGGACGCTGCGCAGCATGTTACAGTACGCTGCGCAGCATGTTACAGTACCTCCCCCCCTTTGGTCTCCCCCTCCTTTTACGGCTCAAGAATCTTTTGAGAAGATTCTGATCCAGAATGTTATCCTGTGGCTCCCAAGACCTCTCTTCAGGACCGAATCCCTCCCAATCTACAACAAAGAAACGTCTAATGAGCTTGGAGTCCAGAATTTCCTTGACAGAATATACATCAGAGGTGCCAGAGATGGGAGAAATTTCCTTTTTAGTGAAGCGGTTATAGATGACAGGTTTCAGGAGGGAGATGTGGAAAGAATTTGGGATCCGGAGGGAGGGAGGAAGGCAGTTGTACCGAATAAGCCACTGGATTAAGACGTCTCTTGACCTTGAAAGGCGCCAAATAGCGTGGTCATAGTTTATAGCAAGGTACTCTGAAGTGGATGTATTTAGATGACAGCCATACCTTGTCCATGGGTGAAAATTCAGGAGGAGGACACCTTTTCTTGTCCGCTTGGGATTTCATATGGGTCGAGGAACGAAGAAGGGAGAGACGAGTCTTCTTCCAAATGGTGGTGAAGCTCCGTACTAGTTCATCAGCCATAGGGACTCCGAAGGAGGAAGGTAAGGGTAGAGGTGGACGAGGAAGACCAAAGACTACATAGAAGGGTGAAGTTCCTGTGGATTCTGTATCCCTATGGTTGTACGAGAACTCAGCCCAGGGTAGAAGATCAGACCAGTCGTCATGGCGGGCGGAGACAAAATGGCGAAGATAATCCCCCAAAATCTGATTCACCTTCTCAACTTGACCATTAGACTGGGGGTGATAGGCAGAGGATAAATCCAAATTAACTTGAAGTCGTGAACAGAGTGCCCTCCAGAATTTTGAGATGAACTGGACTCCTCGGTCAGAGGCAATATGTGTCGGCAATCCGTGGAGACGGAAGATATGGGAAAGGAACAGTTTGGCTAGATGTGGTGCAGATGGTAAGCCAGGCAAAGGCACAAAATGAGCCATCTTAGAAAATCGGTCCACCACTACCTAGATTACTGTATTGCTGCTAGAATTAAGATCTGTAATAAAGTCCATAGCAATGTTAGACCAGGGCAGATCAGGAACAGGCAAAGGATGCAGTAGACCGGCAGGCTTGGCACGTGGTGTTTTGTACCGGGCACAAACAGAGCAGGAACGAACAATGTCCATGACATCCCATTTCAGAGTGGGCCACCAATACTGTCGAGAAATTAGTTGTAAGGATTTACGGATACCAGCATGACCAGCCAACAAAGAAGAATTACCCCATTTCAAGATCCGTAGTCTCATACAAGGAGAAACATGTCTTCTCAGGGGGCAGATGCTGAAGACTTGCTGGTGCTGCAGAAATAAGACGATCCGGAGAGACAATATGTCGCAGATGGGGTTCCAGGTCTTGTACTTTGGAAGATCAAGAGCATCAACCTAAAAACTCTTCTCTGCAAGGCAAAAATGAATAAAAAAAGTAAAATCTGGTGAAGAACAGGGACCAGCGAGCCTGACAAGGATTGAGACAATGAGCAGACTGAAGATAAAGCAAGTTCTTGTGATCCGTATAGATGGTTATAGGATGCACAGAGCCCTCTAAGAGATGACGCCATTCTTCCAAGGCCAACTTAATAGCCAGGAGCTCTCAATCTCCTATAGTATAATTTCTCTCCGCTGGAGAGGTCTTCGAGAAGAATCCACAAGTCACAGTCTTACCCTTGAAGGATTTTTGTGTCAAGACTGCTCCTGCTCCGACAGAAGACGCATCCACCTCTAAAATAAAAGGCATGTCCGGATCAGGTCATGACAACACTGGAGCAGATGCGAAGGCAGATTTTTGAAGGCTTCTTCGGCCTCTGGACACCAGACCTTAGGATTGGCAGCTTTTTTGGTTAGAGCTACGATGGGGGCAACCCAGGTGGAGTAGTGGGGAATAAACTGTCGATAATAATTGGCATAGGAAGCGATGAATGCGGGCTATCACTAAACTGGATGTAGATCCTCTACCTGTGTGGCTAATGACTCGGACCGTATCAGGGAGCAGAGTCTAAGGTGCCGCTGATCTTCATCAGAGCCCGCCGCAAGGCAGGATGGATTTGCTGCAGCAGGCGACACCCAGGTCGCTACCCCCAATACGGCTCGACCAGACAGGTAACTGGGCAAAGCAAGTTACCGGAGGATGAGGCAGAGGCTTAGTTAACGTAGCAGAAGGTCTAGGCGGCAAAGGTTCGGAGTCCAAAAAATTTTGCAGGAAGGTCTGGAAACACGGGTAGGCAAAACAGGCAATGGGAACGTTCTCTTAGGCAATGAGCACTGAAGATCCGGGAGGGGGGCGTGGGAGGTGCAAAAATTTAAACATGGTGACAGGTGCATTAAAGGAGATGTCTGGCGCAGACTTTTTCTATTACGTCCTGCCCGGGCTGCAAAAAAGACAAAACAAACTTTCACTTACCTCCATATGTTGCCCCGGAGCTCCGCAACAGATGATCGGCCGGCCAGGTTGTTTACTTCCTACTTCCTTTAGCTCGGTACGTCACATGGCACTTCAGCCTATCACCAGCAGAGGCGGGACATCGCTGCGGCCGATGACAGGCTGAAGCGCCGTGTGACATACCGGGCTAAAGGAGGTAGGAAGCAGACAGCCAGATCAGCTGTTGCAGAGCTCCAGGAGAACATATGGAGGTAAGTGAAAGCCCGGGCAGGACGGAATAGAAAAAGTCTGCACTGGACATCTCCTTTAACTAAGTATGGGTGCACTGGCCCTTTAAATTTCAAAGCTCAGGCACGCGCGCCCCCTGAGGGACGGGGACATACGTGCCAGGGCTGAGAGGAAGCAGCAATAAACAACTTTGATAAATCTCCTCCTATCTACCTATTCCTACATGACACAATACTAATTTGCGCTTAGCCACCTGGCCTACTAAGGTCATAATGTGCTTATGATTGCCGTGCCTACACTACACGGGTATCAAGGTTGTGGGGTAGATGCGCTGAGTATCTAAAAATCTAGATCACTCCGGCCCCCTCAACGGGGGAGATTTATCAAAAACCTATGCAAAGGAAAAGTTGCCCATAGCAACCAATCAGATTGCTTCTTTCATTTTGCAGAGGCCCTGAAAAAAATGAAAGAAGTGATCTGCACAGGTTTTGATACATCTCACCCAACATGTTTCACCACCTGAGTTTGTCAAGAGGTAAGAGGGCGAGTGTGGAGGTTTTATAACTTTCTATTGTGATGTAATGGGGAGGTCTGTGTATGTTACAACCAATCACAAGCCTATCTAAGGCATTATCCAGTCAATACATACCTCTAACTCCTATCCAATCACAACACCCATCATCAGTTTGATTACTCATTGGTCCGAGGGTCGTTGACGTGTTAAGCATTTAGCACTGCACGAACACTTAGTGCCGGTGCCACAGTTAATACACATCCACTTCTTCCAATCTCTACAGCACATTAACTGTGGCATCGGCACTAAGGCTAGGTTCAGACTACGGAATCTCCGGGCAGAAAATTTCCGCCCGGAGATTCCGAGTTCCGCCTGCGCCGACTGAATTAGTCGGCGCTAGGACCGCACGGACACCGCTGTCTCCTATAGACTGCTATGTGTTCTGCTAGGATTTCCGCCTGAAGAAAGAGCAACCCCTTTCTTCAGACTGAAATTTTCTAGCGGATTTTTCATCCGGATTTTCCGCTTCACAAATTCCGAAGTGTGAATTTGTGAACGGAAAACCATTCACTACACTATGCATTATAGTAAGCGGAATTTCTGCCGGAAATTTCAAAGCGAAAATTCTGGCGGAAATTCCGTAGTCTGAACCTAGCCTAAGTGTTCATGCAGTGCTAAATGCGTAACACGTCAATGACCCTCGGACCAATGAGTGATCAGACTGATGATTGATGTTGTGAGGTAGAGGTATGTATTGACTTAGGAACACATCAATCAAACTGATTGTGATGATGATTGGCTTAGATAGGCTTGTGATTGGTTGTAACATACACAGACCTCCCCATTACATCACAATAGAAAGTTATAAAACCTCAAATCCAGTGTTTTAACACTCAGTGCCCGCTTACCTATTGACAAAGCCACTCAGATGATGAAACATGTTTAGGGGGGCTGAAGTGATCTAGGTTTTTTAGATACTCAGCACACCTACCCCACAACCTTGATACCCGTGCACTGTAGGCACGGCTATCATAAGCATGTTATCACACTAGTAGGCCAGATGACTAAGTGCAAATTAGTATTGTGTCATGTAGGAATAGGTAGACAGAGTCTTGTTTGAACCTTTTGTGTGTTTAGGACTAATAAAAGAATAACCTTTTATGGGATATATGGAAAAACAAGGGTTCTTTCGGATGCCCCTTTGGTGATCTATGAGTATTGGTTATAAATAACCCTCCATATATTGGTCTACTTTTTGTTTATTGGCTAGTACATAGCCGTCATGCCTCCTTCCATATACATGAATAGATGAGGTGTGACGGCTGTGGTCGCCAATCATCCGGCACGGAGCGGAGTTCGCTCTTTGTCCTGGATGACTGATGCCGCGCCTGAGATCGAGGAGGTCCCAGCGGCCGGACCCCCGCAATCAGAGGATAGGGGATAGGATGTCTAAGGGCACAGTAGCCCGTTAATGGGGTTTCCTGTTATTGTCTTTTTACTAGAAAACATTACAAATACTTTATGTTGAGTTTTTATGATGTTTAGTTTTTCCACGCACATATCCTAATAGAGCCTGATATAAATAATGTGTTAAAAATAAAAAGTTTCTCTCTCTCTATGCTTTAGCTGTATAGAGAGAAGCTGCTGCCGGGTTACCATGCTGCCCCTTATCTCGGCCCCGCACAATGACAGGGTCAGTGCACACGTGAGTTCCCTTCAGTTGTCAGGGGCCGGTCAGCCATTTTCTATGAGACGCTTTGTTTTCCCAGCGGCCATGTTCTGGATGGGAGGTCTCGTTGCCCTGCCCCTGTCAGGCGTGTAGATGGCAGTGTCGGCTCGGCCGTGTGTGCAGGCAGGGGCCGCGCCTCGCTCCCGGAGGAGGGGATAAAACATGAACGGTGTATGGCGCGGCGGCTTGTTCGGGCTTCATCGAGCCGCGTTTGCTTGTAGTCCCGGAAGGCCTCTGGCGTGTCGCCGCTGGCTCAGCATGCAGCACCGCTACACTACCGAGGAGCGGGGGCGGCCCAACACTGCCGAGTATCGGCTTTACTTCAGTAAGTAGGCGCGGGACCTGCAGAGGGGTGTTCTGAGCCAGAAGCCGGGCGTGCAGCTGTCACTGATCATTGGAATCCCCCTCTCCTGTTGTAGCACATGAACCCGGCGGCGGCTATAAGTCAGCCCTACCACAGTGCTGTGTGCCAGTGTGCTGCCCGCCCTGGTTGTATACGTGCTGTTTCTGTGTCACACCTGCTGCTGCGCTTATTGTAAAACGGATACAAAACGCTAGTGTGCCAAATGCTCCTCATGAAAGACTTCGAAGTCTAGTAGCATTGCCTTTGACATTGTGAAGGTGGACCTCACTCCCTCGTGCCGCCTTCCTGTCTAACCGTCTGATATAAAGCTATATTCAGCAATGTGGTGCAAAACTACAACTCCTGTCATGGTAGACAGCATTGATGATAATCTTATGGACAGTGTCTGCACCTGACGGTGACCTCTCCAGCAGTTCAATGAAAAGTATCCTGAAGTAGTGTCTCCCGAACAGTGTGCCTTCAGCTGTTGCAAAACCACAACTACCAGCATGCCCGGACAGCCAAAGGCTGCCTGGGCATGCTGGGAGTTGTAGTTTTGCAACAGCTGGTGATACACTGCTTGGGAAACACTGCTGTAATAAGCCAGACATACTACACAGTACTATGACTCATATGGTGGAGCGAACACTTCAATACCTGTTTTATCTGACCAAGACGTGTTGGTGTTGTACACGTGAACCCTCCACTATACACCTGTCCTGTTGTCCTATCCCCCTTGTATCTAATATGTTAGATCCAGTTACAGGGGAACAAGCAAGGCTCAGGTCCTGCAGGAACACATGGGAACGGAGTTTCTGCACTTTTTCCACAGCAGGATTAGGCTGGGTTCACACGACGTTTTCTCCCATACGGGAGCGCATACGGCAGGGGGGAGCTAAAAGCTCGCGCTCCCGTATGTCATTCATTTCAATGAGCCGACCGGAGTGAAACGTTCGGTCGGCTCATTTTTGCGCCGTATGCGCTTTTACAACCGGACCTAAAACCGTGGTTGACCACAGTTTTAGGTCCGGTTGTAAAAGCGCATACGGCGCAAAAATGAGCCGACCGAACGTTTCACTCCGGTCGGCTCATTGAAATGAATGACATACGGGAGCGCGAGGTTTTAGCTCCCCCCTGCCGTATGCGCTCCCGTATGGGAGAAAACGTAGTGTGAACCCAGCCTTACTTGTTCCTATTAGGAGTCCTGCAGGACCAGCCCTTGAGTGAAAATCTTGGGTGATTTCCCACACTAAACCCATACCCTCCCCCCCCCCCCCCAAAGGACTTGACCCCCTGAGAACAAGTGATTCCTTTTTTCTGACCTCTCCTCACTGCTGTTTTTGGAAGAAATTAACTCTAACTTTTTCTATTCTTGGAGAACTCCTTTAGGGTACGGTCACATGGGTGGATTATCCTTGAGTTTCCTGCTGTGTTTTGGAGTCACGGTGGGTGTTCCATGCAGTCTTTTTCACAGCAGATTACATCGACATAGTGGGGTCTGCTATGTCTTACTTGCTGTGGAAAAGCCTCAGCAGTTGAAAATCTGCAGTTGGAAACTCACAGGTAATTCACCTCTGTGAACATACGCTTAAAGCAGTGTTTCCCAACCAGAGTGCCTCCAGCTCTTGCAAAGCTACAACTCCCAGCATGCCTGGACAGCCTTTTTTACCTGTTCGGGCATGCTGGGAGTTGTAGTTTTGCAACAGCTGGGGGCACCCTGGCTGGGAAACACTGCCTTAAAGAGTACATGTCGTCAAACCATATTTTCTAAACTAATGCTTCGCTATTATATTTCCTAACTACTCCTCTAACACCCCTCCTGCCCTTAAAAAAAAATTCAGAGCTTTTAAAAGCTCTGTATCATACCTTTCCCCTTCTTCACATTGTGTGAGCTCCCGGCAGGAGAAAGGGGGCATTCCCCAGCAGGCGCAATGTCACTGAAGTATACCTCTTAGGCTCAATGTCACTTTACCTCACCATGTTCCTGACGCACTTCCTGAATTTGGTCTCCTGCCAGCCCAGGACGAAACCAAACTAACTGTTAGAATTGTAGCAGGGAACAGAACAGAGTCACCTAGTGATTGTTTTATTCATTCACATTAAAAACCTATAAAGGTTGAGAATTTTAACAGCAAGTTAATAGCAAAGTGCCTTATAATTACATAAGGAACAATATATTGAAAGTTTAGTTTGGTGACAGGTACTCTTAAAACCACATTTTAGGGTTTGTCCACAATACGGACATTCAACCAGCAGAATTCCACTACATCAATGTCTGCTTAAAGCGGGCGACGCCAAATGCTTTCAACACTAGGACTGTGCGGACATTGCAATCTCTATAAACAACAATGCTGTCCCGGTGGAATCCTTTGAGCAGACATACTTTCCACCTGTGTGATTCCGCAGCCTGAGCAAAGCAGCACTGAAAACAATGGGACTTGGCTACAAGAGTAATTTGGCCAGTAGAATGTCTGCAGCGTGGACAAGTCCTTAGTCTCCTGCCAACCCTATAGACTTTTTATCATAGGTCACTGACGGGGAGTTTGCAGTGTTCTTTTATAGAACTCTCATCCTGTCTGTAGCACCGTACGGTTTTTTGGAAAATATTTTAAGGTGGAAAACAGACAACCTAATTTTACTTTTCATTTCATAATCATGACGGCACCACCATGAGATTGTCCCCTGTAGCTCTAATAGGAACCAGAAACACAGAGGTTAAATAGGCCCCTCCCCATCTACCCCTCAGTGTTTTCTGTTCCTAGATGCATACACTGAAAGGGGAGGTTCTTACCTCTTGTGGAATGTTTTCTGCTTCGGACGGGGCTGCCAGGCAGCGGGGGTTTCGGTCACGATGAGTCTTCCTCCCTCTGTGGTGCTCCGGGTCGTGCCTCCTTAGGGTTGTTACCTGCCGGTCCCTTCCTCCACCGCGGCTTTCGTCTGGGTTTATGGGGCACGAGTCCTGTTTAGGCTGGTCTCGGAGCTCCCTAGCTGCCAGGGCGCGTGCGCATCTGACGTTGCGGACGTGAGTGCGTTCTGGCATTGGCTGGGGACCGGAAGTTCTTCTCCCAAGATGGTGGTGCCCAACGGAATGCTGGGGAAGCGTGGAGGGGTGCCACATTTGAACGGAGGGGTATAAATTGCTCCTCTGTTCCATCATGCATCCCTCTGAACCATGGATGCATCTGCCGCCCCCCGCTCTGCTCATCTGGAGCGCTCAGCATTAACTGTAAGTAGCTAGCCCTTAGGGGGTTCACTTTTATACTGCTTCTTGCTTATGTATCACTTGGTGTCTTGTATAGCAGTGGTTTCTTTGGGATTAGCACTGTATTGCTTGCAATATGCTGCTTTTTTCCCCATATATTCTAAGTAGCATATAGCTTTGATTCTTATGGGTATTCCTTTTCCCACTTAGGGAGACAAGGAGGCCCTGAAGAAATCAAAAGAAAGAGAATCCTCTAAAGAAATTTCTAAGGAAACTTAAAAAAAAAAAAAAATCCTAAACCCCTTTGTAAAGCCTGTGCTGACAACATTTTTATCTAAGAATCTTCATCCTTTATGGATGAGCTTCGTTTACTGATAAATCAACAAGTACAGTCTGGCATAGCTACTGCACTGCCTAGTTCTTCAGCTCCCGTTACTTCTGATACACCTGTGGCTGAACCTCCTCCTCATGATAGCATTAAAATGCTTATTACAGATGAGTGGCAAGCTCCGGAGAGGCGCTTGCAGATCCCTAAAGAATTTCGCAACCGTTTCCCCTTTGACCCCAATGACGTAAATCTGTGGAGTGAGCCTCCAAAAATGGATGTGCAACTTTCTAAAGTTAAGTACTGTGCTTCCATTTGAGGATGCGGCTCACCTTAGACACCTTAGACTGCAAAATTGATGGTCTTCTAAAAAGATCCTGGGAAGCCTCATTGGCTCTAATCAACCCCAATATTGCGGCTACTACTGTAGCCAGGTCTCTCTTCATTTGGTTAGAGGAGTTAGAGAGCCATTTGCTCAACAAAACATCTAGGGGAAAGTATATCTTCCATCCCAATGTTGAAACTAGCCACAGCCTTCTTGGTGGATACATCAGCTGAATCAGTTAGATTTGCAGCAAAAGCCACCGCCTTATCTAACGCTGCTAGAAGGGCCCTATAGGTTAAAAACTGGCATGGTGAATCTACCTCTAAGGTTAAACTTTTGTGCCATCCCCTTTCAGGGTAATCTTGTGTTTGGCTCAGTCCTTGAAAAAAATTCTGGAAAAGGCAGCTGACAGGAAAAAGAGTTCCCTATTTAAAAAAAACCTAAACAAAATAAAAATTTCCGTTCCTTTAATAGGATCAAAGAGTATAAAGGAAAAGGTAAAGGAGGTCACTCGAGCTATCCCAAAGGAGTAAGAAGCAAAGACTTTATCCTCAATCCCAATTCCGAAAACAAAAAACAATGACAGTCTTGTGGGAGGGAAAGGATGTCTCTATTCAGTCACCAGTGATCTCAGATCACAATAAATCCTTTCATTCTAAATTCCATATCTCAGGTATACAGAATAGTGTTTATCAGCCTTCCTCCTCCAAGATTTTGTTTTACAAATCTCTGATCAGAGACCTTAAACGAACGTCTTTTTTTCAGGCATAAAGGATCTTTTGTCTCTAGAAGCTGTCATTCCAATACCAATCTTGGAACAAGGTCTGGGTCACTATCCCATCTCTTTCTGGTGCCCAAGCCAAACGGTACCTTCAGAACAATTATAAATCTCAAAAATCTAAAGTTTATTTCTTACAAAAGGTTCAACATGGAGACCCTGCAGGCAGCTATATCTCTGATACAAAGAGACTCCTGGATGTGTACTATCGATCTAAAAGATGCCTACTTTCACCTACGAATTCATCCCTCTCCCCAAAAATCTCAGGTTTTCAATACAATCACTCTACCCTTCATTTTCAATTTCAGGCCCTTCCTTTCGGAATATCCTCCACCCCAAGGATATTTACGAAAGTAATGGTAGAGGTGATTGCTCACCTGAGACAAAAAGGAATTTTTATAATTCCTTACTTGGACAACTTACTGATTATTGCCCAGTCAAAAGAAATTCTTCATCAGCACTTTCTTCTAACTTTGTCCTGTCTTCAAAACCCCGACTGGATCAAAAACTGGCAGAAGTCAGACTTAATTCCAGCAGGAAAGAAGCTGTTTCTGGGCATGATCTTAGACTCGGAGAAACAAAAGACCTTTCTCCCAGAAGACAAGATTCTCTCCCTTCAGCTGAAAATAAGATCTGATATGGAGAAAATCTTGTCCCATAAGAACAGCCATGTCAGTCTCTGTATCAATGACCTCCTGTATACCAGCAGTACCTTGGGCTCAAAGCCATTCGAGACCTTATCAATCCCTAATCTGGAAAGTGTGGGACAGATCCCAACTGTCCTTTGAAAAGAGATTACAGATACCACATCAGGTAAAAGCATCATTAGCATGGTGGCTGAAGAAAAAGAATCTCTCTATGGGAATTCATTGGATTCTCTCTTCTGCTTTGACAACACACGAGTCTTTGGGGTTGGGGTGCTCACGTTGAGCACCTTCATCTTCATGGTACCTAGTCCCAGAAAACCCGATGTCACTCCTCCAACTTTTGGGAATGGAAGGCAGCATAAATGGCATTAAAAGAAAACTGTCAGATATTTTCTCCTGCACTATCCGCAGGTACTAGTGGATAGTGCGGGAGACTCTTATTAAAACGAGCCTTACCTTACCCGGATCCGACCGGCCGTTCTCCCACAATTATAGTTTTATTCTATGTGTATATCTTGCTGTAACTGGCACGGGCGGGGCTTCTGCAGGTTAACTGGCACGGACATCAGCGCCGCTTATGAATATTCATCCCCCTCCCTCCAATTCTCCCTCTCTTCGCCGCTCCTAACTGGGAGGATGAATATTCATTTACGCATCGCTGACGTCAGTGCCAGTTAACCTGCAGAAGCCCCGTCCGTGCCAGTTACAGCAAGATATACACATAGAATAAAACTACAATTGCGGGCAAACGGCCAGGCGGATCTGGGTAAGGTAGGGCTCGTTTAAAAAAAACAATCATATGAAGGTGTATTCCGACAATACAACCACGGTGGCCTTTCCCAACCAGCAAGGGGGGACGAGACGTTCTCCTCTAAGGGATCTCTCCTCAAAAATGTTCATATGGGCAGAGAAAAGATTTCTTTCCCTTACAGCCATACACCTGAGGGGTGTAGAAAATCAGAAAGCAGACTTCCTAAGGTGGAATCAAGTGTATCCAGGAAAATGGGAACTAAATTCTAAAGTTTTTCAGTCACTGGTGAGAGTTTGGGGGATTCCGGAAATAGATCTATTTGCCAGCAAGAAAAATTGCAAAGTCCAGAACATCTTCATTCTCAATCCAAGAGATAAACTTCTTGCAGTAGATGCCCTTCAACAAGTTTGGGACTTCTCTCTTGCTTATGCATTTCCTCCTCTGCCTCTCATCCTGAAAGCACTCCAAAAGATTTAATTGGAGAAAGTTCGTGTCATCTTCATAGCCCCTTGGTGGCCCAAGAGAGGTTGGTTCAGTCTCCTTATTCTTCTCTCTGTAACAGATCTGATCCAGCTTCTTTAGGTGAAGAATCTTCTGACACAGGGACCTCTGTTATCAAGACCTAGAAACCCTACAGTTAACAGCATGGCTCTTGAAAGGCAGATCCTACTAAATAAAGGACTTTCTTGTAAAGTGGTTAGTACTTTGTTAAAGTAAAAAAGGTTCCACTTCTATATATTTAAGATACTGGAAGAAATGTATTTCATGGTGTGGTTCAGTCGGAACCCAGAAATCCCTAGAATACTAGACTTTCTCCAAGAGGGGTTCAAAAAAAGTCTAAAAGTTCAGACGGCAGCTTTAGGATGCTATTTTGATTCCTCTTTAGCTGAACATGAATGGATTAAAAATGTTTTTCTGCTATTTCTAGATTAACTCCTTAAAGGGGTAGTCCAGTGGTGAAAAACTTATCCCCTATCCTAAGGATAGGGGATAAGTTTGAGATCGCGGGGGGTCCGACTGCTGGGGCCCCCTGCGATCTCTCTGTACGGGGCACCGGCTCTCCGCCGAGATAGCGGGTGTCGACCCCCGCACGAGGCGGCGGCCGACACGCCCCCTCAATACATCTCAATGGCAGAGCCGGAGATTGCCGAAGGCAGCGCTTCGGCTCTGCCATAGAGTTGTATTGAGGGGGCGTGTCGGCCGCAGCTTCGTGCGGAGGTCGACACGCCCCCTTCCCGCGGGCTGTCGGGGCTCCGTACATGAGATCGCGGGGGGCCCCAGGGGTCTGACCCCCCGCGATCTGCAACTTATCCCCTATCCTTAAGATAGGTGATAAGTTGTAAACCACTGAGTCACCACTGGACTACTCCTTTAAGGACTCAGGGCGTACCTGTACGTCCTGAGTCAGCTCCCGTTCTATAACGCGGGGCCACAGGGTCGGACCCGTGGCTGATAGCGGTGCTGAGCGCTATTAACCCTTTAGACGCGGCGTTCAAAGTTGATCGCCGTGTCTAAAGTGAAACTAAAGTGCTGCCGGTTAGCTCAGGGGGTGTTCGGAACCGCGGTGTCCCAAACAGCTGTAGGACACGAGGAGGGTCCCCTTACCTGCCTCCTGGTGTCCGATCGCCGAATGACTGCTCAGTGCCTGAGATCCAGGCATGAGCATGTGCAGTGTAATAGCGCCCTATGGTGGCTATAACATTGCAAAAAAAAGTTAGTAAGGATCATTTAACCCCTTCCCTAATAAGTTTCAATCACCCCTTTTCCCACTTAAAAAAAATCCAGTGTAAATAAAATTAAACATATGTGGTATCACCGCGTTCGGAAATGTCCAAATAAAAAAAATATCATTAAGTAAACCGTAGGGTCAATGGCGTACGTGCAAAAAAAATGCCAAAGTCCAAAATAGCGTATTTTTGGTCACTTATTATATCATGAAAAAAAATGAACAAAAAGCGATCAAGAAGTCCAATCAATACAAAAATGGTACCGCTAAAAACTTAAGATCACGGCGCAAAAAATGAGCCCTCATTCCGCCCCATATGCAAAAAAATAGTTATAGGGGTCAGAAGATGACTATTTTAAACGTATACATTTTCCTGCATGTAGTTATGATTTTTTTCAGAAGTAGGACAAAATCAAACCTATATAAGTAGGGTATCATTTTAAATCATATGGACCTACAGAATAAAGGTGTAATTTTTACCGTAAAATGTATTGTGTAGAAACGGAAGCCCCGAAAGGTTACAAAATGGCGTTTTTTCTTAAATTTTGTCGCACAGTGATTTTTTTTTTTCCCGTTTTGCTGTAGATTTTTGGGTAAAATGACTGAATTCATTACAAAGTAGAATTGGTGGCGCAAAAAATAAGCAATCATATGGATTTGTAGGTGCAAAATTGAAAGAATTATGATTTTTTTTAAAGGTAAGGAGGAAAAACCAAAAGTGCAAAAACGGAAAAACCCTGAGTCCTTAAGGGGTTAAAACCTAAGATTTTCAAGGGCCCAACAAGGGCAAGAGAGCTTCATAAAGCTCAATTTCTAGGTGACTGAAGTTATCTATCCAAGAGGCCTTTAAATCTTCCGGTAAGCAAGTCCCTGAAGGTGTTCGTACTTACTCAACTAGGGCACTAGCTGTCTCTTGGGCTGAAAAAGCCTCAGCCTCCATTGAACAGATTTGCAGAGCGGAACATGGTCATCTCCGCATACCTTCTTCAACCATTAAAAGTTGAATGTAACATCTTCCCAGGATTTGTCTTTCGGCCGGAAGATGTTGCAAGCCCCTAGGACCGCACAGGAATGTGCTGTCTCATAGACGTCTATGCATTCCGTGCAGACTCCGCACAATGAATTAACGTGTTCATTCTTTGTGGGGACACGGAAATAGGAATTTCTGTGCCGGAAACATTTGGCATGGAAATTCCGCCATATGCACATCGGAATCTCCGTGACTGAATCCGGCGTGGAAATTCTGCCATGTGAACATGGGCTTATAGGTCTTGAATGTGGTGACAGTTAATAAAAAGTGATTCTATTGAGCCAAATTACTAAAACTAGGTAAAGTTTGGTATCGCTGTAATAATACTGACCACACTAAAACAAATTGCAACATTTTTTTTTCATTATCCCCTCCTGATTTCTTTTTTAATAAAGTTTAACCAAGCTATTTGAACACTTTGCTTGGTAACTAAGGGGTTCAAGAGCCTATTACAAGGCTGTACCATCATGTGAGAGGGATCACTATAGGGCTGCAACGATCTTAATCGATAAATTGATATTATCGATAAAAAACAATAACTGGATTCGTTGTCAAAGATTCCAGCCACCAATTAATTGAGCTCCACTTCCTTGACATTTGAAACAAATTTTTTGGCTCAATGGGGCACTTCTGCAGGCAGCAATGCCTTCCATTTGCTCCCCAGCCAACTCCCAGGCTGTGAATATGAAGTTACAGTGCTGTGATGTTATATTCCCCGCCAGGAGCTCTGATTGGCACCAATTTACCATTCAGAACTCCCGGTGGGTAATATGAAATCACTGCACAATAACTTCATATTCCCCGCATGGGAGCCGGCCAGGGGGTGGAACGCAGTGGCCTAACTTCCGTACGGAGCACTGAGGCATAGACACAATCAGTTAGGGCATAATGCGATCTAAGAAGTTTTCTTACTTTGCTGGTCCCGCTGATTGATGTACAGGGCTCACATTATGCCCTAAATGATTGGGCCTGCACCTCCGTACCTGGTACAGAGGTGTCAATGTTTCCCAACCACCCTGCCTCCAGCTGTTGCAAAACTTAAACTGCCAGCATGTACGGACAGCCTTTGGCACGGTGTCAAGTAATAAAAGGGGCGTGGGTAAACAATAAGAAACCTTGTTCACGTGTTTTTATATGCCTACTGTATATGTCTTTTAAAGTAAAGGCCCAAAAAAAAAAAAACATATTTTCTGGTTATTTTGCAGTTTTTCCCCGATTTAATAGTCTACTTTAATTTCTGCAGCGTATTTACTGTGTTCAAGCAGAAAATCTGTAATAGAGGCAGATTGGCAGATTTTAATTCAGACCCATTAGTCAATGGTAGCAATTATGCCGCAGAAATTCCGCAGGTAATCCGCCCATGTGAACGTACCCTTAGAGAGAATTATGCTAAAGTTACAGCATGAACAAGGAAAACATCTTGTGTTTGTGTTTTTATTTCCAGGCACTTAAGCTTTTTTCCTTACTCCAAAAACACATACTGATATACACATAATGATATGCTATATAGAGGGGGATTTCTCATTACTTACAATAGAAAGCTGGCAATTTGTGCAAAACACAGAAAAAAATCATAAACTTATGAACAAAATAGGTATTGGCAAAAATTAGCTTTTTTTTATTTTTAATTTTTTTGCGCCAGAAGACCTGCATACAAGCCTCATTAAATGCTCCCTATTATAGTGTTTTTGTACCTAAGACTGGGAAATAAATTGTGAGCTCCACTGGGGACAGGAACTTATGTCATATGGAATTCTCTGTACAGTGCAGAATATGTTGGTGCTAATTCAAGAACATGAATAAATATATGGGGAGTATCAGGCAGTGGTTTATAACACCATTCTGTGACGTTGGAACACTAACCTTTTCACTGTATAACTATTCTTGGCTTGGAACGTTGGCCTTGTCAGAGACTGGGGATCGTTGTCTTCATTTAGAAAAGCACAGAAACATAGTTGGGTCTGTTCAGTTTTGGCTTTGTCTCAGTATAATACAGTAGGCAGCACTTTGACACTGAATGAGATCATTTGACCGGGTTGAACATCTTGCTGCACACAAGTGTCAATGCTCTTGAATAACCTAAATAAGTTCTTGCTCAGCCATGCAGAAACCAGCAGAAGAGACGGTGTGTCTGCCAAATGTGGGTGTCCACCAAATTATAGCAGAAAAATATATAAGGAAATTTATAAACTTGGCTTTATTCTACGATCACTTTGAACCCTAAAGTAGATAAATCAATCATAGATATTTGTGCATAAATTTGGATCGTGGAGAGGATTGGTTTAGTCTTTTTGGGTTCCAAGGCTGATGAGAGCAAGCACTGCCTATAACCTGGGCATAGAGGCTGGACTGAAGACATTGGCTGGTAGGGACCACACAGCTAAGGATTTGGGACTGGTTAGGTGTCCCCACTACAGGAAATAGCTGAGTTTTGTAGCTTTGCTCTCCAGAAAGAGGCATAGAAAGGCTGTCTGTGCTAGGCTATTTAATAGACATGGGCTTATGCAGGGAACTCGCTGGGTGTGAGGTCATTCAGCACTGGGGTTCTAGGTTTGAATCCAACCAGGGCAGTATTAAATAGACACAGGCTTATGCAGGGGTCCCGCTGGGTATCATAGGGTTGCTTTGGCAAGGGTATGCCAAGTATGGAATGTCTCTTCATGCCCAATCTGAAGAACAGGGGGGGAGTGTTCTGCTTTAGTTACATTTTAAGAAACCACATTTTTCTTCTCTGCTAGGGTATAAAGTGCATACGCTTTTACAAAAACAAGCTACGGTTTTTCATTCTTGATCAAGGTTTACGAATGTGTTGGATGCATTTTTTTCCAGTTGCATAGGGGATGCATAGAGTTCCCCACATGCAAACAAATCACAATGCTGTTTTTAAACAGGTGCATTAATCTTAAAAAGATGAGCCACAAAACTGCAAGAAGCACTGCGTTCTGACAGCTTTCAACTTTCTGTAGTGCTTTACAGGAGACCCACAACATTCCAATAAGTGTACATAAAATATAGCACTGATGGTGTCGTACTCTAAGACTGCAACTAAGAACACAGGCATCATGGTCCCCATTGTTACAGGATGTATGAGGAGTCTAACATGATCGGGTATGATCCTAAGGTGTGTCTTCTCAAGGTTCTGAAAGCATTCTGGTATTCGATCTACCTCTAGTTTATGCAAGTTGTCACAGTTCCGGAAGTAGGATATAGGAAGAAGTCACTGAACAGATCATGAAAATTCTTGCTTCAGCAAGAAACCTGTCAGAATGAGACTGTTGTGAAAAAAACACGGAACACCAAGACAACCAATGTGTATAACCTGTAATGTTAGAATAGACCTCTGCTCAGCTAGTGCACTACACATTGGAAGACACACTGGTAGTCTTAGAAGCACTTCAGGATTCAAGTGTGTGTTTATTAAATAAAAGTAAAAAATATTTGTCTTCCTTCTTAATAAGATGGCAGTGTTTGTAATGTTATGTTCTCTTTATGGTTCACAGAGAATGAAGAAGGTAAATTCATCTCACCTTTTCATGATATCCCACTGTATCTAAGGACTGAAGAGGTACAATCTCTGACATTTACTATATATTGACTGTAAATTAGATATCCGCCATCTCCATGTCAGATAGTTGTAAGTTACTTCTATGTTTGTAGAGCAGACAAGATGTATTCTGCTTTTAAAGATATTCTGTTATTCACCCTATCTAAGAGTGATGTAAACTAGAATTCCATGAGGCTGCACCTGATATAGTGGGATTTCACAAAAATTGCATAATGGCAAGTAAATGACAGAGCACTATAGTCAGGGTGTCTGTCACTGCTACACACATTCCTGACAGGTCAGCACAAACCTGGTGACTTATAACTTTTAAGAGTTTCTTATTAGGAAAGGGAACTTAAAGGGAATGTGCTACCTAGATATTTTTAGTGATTATGAAAAAAAATCCTTTAGAATCTAAACTATTTTCTGCTGTATTTTTGTACATTATTATGTGGGCACCCATCTTGCCTGAGCTGTTTTAACATACCGTATTTATCGGCGTATAACACGCACTTTTTAGGCTAAAATTTTTAGCCTAAAGTCTGTGCGTGTTATACGCCGATACACCCCCAGGAAAGGCAGGGGGAGAGAGGCCGTCCCCCTGGCTGTCGGTGCCGCTT
This sequence comes from Hyla sarda, assembly GCF_029499605.1. Lineage (NCBI taxonomy): Eukaryota > Metazoa > Chordata > Amphibia > Anura > Hylidae > Hyla > Hyla sarda. The sequence continues at coordinate 189,863,601 of NC_079189.1, forward strand.
CGCTCCCCCTGGCTATCGGCGCCGGCAATGGGGCGCCGACACAGATAGTTAGGGGGACAGAACGGGCAGCGGCGCCGATAGCCAGGGGGTGAGAAGGGCCGGCAGCAGGGCTCTAGACCCCAGGAAAGGCAGGGGGAGAGAAGCGGGCAGCGACGGCCTCTCCCCCCTGCCTTTCCTGGGGGTGTATCTGGTATACACGCGCACACACGCACCCTCATTTTACCATGGATATTTGGGTAAAAAACTTTTTTTACCCAAATATCCTTGGTAAAATGAGGGTGCGTGTTATAGGCCGATGCGTGGTATACCCCGATAAATACGGTATATGCTTTACAGCTAGCCCTATGGACCAACAATAGAGAGATATCCCATTGACATGAATGGGAAAGATTACTGGGTGTGCTCCATAACTTTTCTAGAGGTCAGAAGGGGGTGTGCGAAACTGAGAGCTTAATCTATATTGTTTTCTCTATCTAGGTGTCACAATGCAATGCCTTGTTTATCAGTCATTTCGGTGATCTTATAGGTCATTTTAAGTGAAAACTAGCCTTTCCTATGTGAATTCTCACCATGCTGCAAGTAATGGTGTTGCTCTGTGCTGTGAGAGAACAGTGTGATCTTTGCAAGAAATATAGTAGCTATATATTGAGGTAGATAGACCTAAAAGATTTTTAGGATTTAGATTTTTTTTTTTTTTTTCTTATTCCATCTCCTAATTCCATCTCCTGATTTCCCCATTTAGACATGGCTGCTTTCAGATATATATTTGTTTGGCTGATACTTTGTGTGTTAGTTTCTTGTAACAAACTCCAGATTTATTTTTTATTTTTTTCCAGGACAATAATGTGCCAGCAAAAAAATCGAAGTCTAACTGGACTAAGGTAATGATAACTAATCTATATGCTTAGAGCACAGAGACCATCCAAACCAATATTTATTGTGTAGTAAACCGGATGAGCAATGTTGTCTTGTCCTGAATACAGGTTATGTAGGTTTAAATGCAACATCTCCTTGGTAGCATATTACTGTTGGAAACATGTCTCTTGCAGGTAATTCATATTCTTAGAACATCTACTCCAGATAGACACTGGAAGTAGTATGAAAATGTAAAAAACATTACATCACGGCAACAGCACAGTGCCTGTGAAATTCCAAACATGCAAACAAACACAAGTGGATGAAATGTCAGGATTGTTTCCTGAAGTAGATCCATACTGTAATGTATTCTGAGCCGTATGAAACTATCAGATGATAAAAAATTGAAGAACAATAAAATGTCAGGGGCTAAGTTGCTATGGGGTCCTTATTTCCTGCTGCTTTCTTAAAGTCTTAACACATTCTGCGGTCTTGTCTGGCCCTCACATAAGCCCCTGGAAGTGAAATGCCCCTATTTTTTTTATCATAGTAGATGGATCTTTGGTCAGATTGGCAGCCTTGTAATACAGGAAAAGATGCTCTTTGCAATAGAGCCCAGTGATGGCCAAAAGCTCCAGCTGCTATAAGACCCTGTTTATATTGCATAAGGTCTGTTTGGACTGAAAAAACTTCTTACAACCGCCACAACTTTGCCTAAAATGCATTAAATATCTGCTATGTCGTGTTACATTATAAATGTTCTCTAAAACAGGATTTTCTTTTTTTTTAAATGATTGGACATTTACCTCCTTGTACTTGTAGGTGGCTATATTGGGTGGAATCTCTATAGAACTCTATTAGTGACATTTTTACACTTAGTAGTTTAGTAAAGTAGTTCATACTTTTTTGCGGGATGGTTTAAAAACCACTGTTATGTGACTGGTTCTTAAAACAAAGGATTCCAAGCTGGCATAAAGGATTATGTATTGAACCCTAAACTGGCCCTGTTGGTATGGATTTGGAACATCAAGAAGCATAGTTCACTACTTTAGCAGCATGATAGAAGTGGTGTGTAGCACTTCCACACGTCTTGTTGTTTTAAAGGGGTTCTCCACTGGAATTTTATTTGTATTTTTTATAAACTGGTGCCAGAAAGTTATACAGATTTGTAAATTACTTCTATTAAACAATCTTAATCCTTCCAGTACTTATCAGCTGCTGTTATGATCCACAGGAAGTTCTTTTTTTTTATTTTTATTTCCTTTCTGCCTGACCACAGTGCTCTCTGCTGACACCTCTTTCCATTTTAGGAACTGTCCAGAGCAGAATAGGTTTCCTATGGGGATTTGCTCCTGCTCTGGACAGTTCCTAAAATGGACCGAGTTATCAGCAGAGAGCAATGTGGTCAGGCAGAAAGGAAATTCAAAAAGAAAAGAACTTCCTGTGGATCATAACAGCAGCTGATAAGTACTGGAAGGATTAATTTTTTTTAATAGAAGTAATTTACAAATCTGTTTAACTTTCTGGAGCCCGAACAGCTGACAGGACAGCGGGAGGGCCCCTACCTGCCTCCTCGCTATCCGATCGCCGAATGACTGCTCAGTGCCTGAGATCCAGGCATGAGCAGTCATGCGACAGAATCGTTGATCACTGGTTTCTTATGAGAAACCAGTGATCAATGATGATCAGTGTGTGCAGTGTTATAGGTCCCTATGGGACCTATAACACTGCAAAAAAAGTGAAAAAAAAAAGTGAATAAAGATCATTTAACTCCTCCCCTATTAAAACTTTGAATCACCCCCCTTTTCCAATAAAAAAAAGTGTAAATAAAAATTTAAATAAACATATATGGTATCACCGCGTGCGGAAATGTCCGAATTATAAAAATATATCATTAATTAAACCGCTCGGTCAATGGCGTGCGCGCAAAAAAATTCCAAAGTCCAAAATAGTGCATTTTTGGTCACTTTTATATCATTTAAAAATGAATAAAAAGCGATCAATAAGATCTATCAATGCAAAAATGGTACCGTTAAAAACTTCAGATCATGGCGCAAAAAATTAGCCCTCATACCGCCCCATACACGGAAAAATAAAAAAGTTATAGGGGGTCAGAAGATGACAACTTTAAACGTATTAATTTTCCTGCATGTAGTTATGATTTTTTCCAGAAGTCCGACAAAACCTATATGTCTGTCAAACCTATATAAGTAGGGGATCATTTTAATCGTATGGACCTACAGAATAAAGAGAAGGTGTCATTTTTACCGAAAAATGTACTACGTAGAAACGGAAGCCCCCAAAAGTTACAAACCGGCGTTTTTTTTTCAATTTTGTCGCACAATGATTTTTTTTTCCGTTTCACCGTAGATTTTTGGGCAAAATGACTGACGTCATTACAAAGTAGAATTGGTGGCGCAAAAAATAAGCCATCATATCGATTTTTTTAGGTGCAAAATTTAAAGTTATGATTTTTTAAAGGCAAGGAGCAAAAAACGAAAATGCAAAAATGGAAAAAACCCCGGTCCTTAAGGGGTTAAGTACCAGAATCATTCCAACTTTGTGTATCTCGTACAATAGATTTATCAAGTTACATTTTACATTTATGTTGAGATCTGATGTCTAAAATGCTCACCATTACTTTTCTATGCTTTTAAAGACCTACACTTTTTTCTTTTTTTTTTCCCAGAACCTGTTTAACATGGTGGTCGAAGTGCCACGATGGACAAATGCCAAAATGGAGGTGACTAGTTGCTGCTTGAAATCCACTTCCAAATTGGGTGCAGTCAATTCTGCAGTGTTGGAGAACAATTCTGAAGTGTTGGAGAACACTTCCAAATTGGGTGCCGTCAATTCTGCCTGCAGCATTTTATAGCCCTAGTAGAGCTAAACAGATATAGTTTTTGTTGGAAAAGTTCCTTTATAATTTAGCCATTTAAAGGGGTACTCCGGTGAAAAACTTTTTTTATTTTTTTAAATCAACTGGTGCCAGAAAGTTAAACAGATTTGTAAATAACTTCTATTAAAAAATCTTAATCCTTCCTGTACTTATTTGCTGCTGAATACTACAGTGGAAATTATTTTCCGTTTGAAACACAGAGCTGTCTGCTGAATCACGAGCACAGTGCTCTCTGCTGACATCTCTGTCCATTTTTAGGAATTGTCCAGGGTAAAAGGAAATCCCCATAGCAAACATATGCTGTTCTGTTTCACAATGTTTTTTTATTGAATTTTATAAACATAAGAAATGTAACATATAACATATTATGACATCAGATGTGTCAGAGTTTACATATGAACATGCATAATAACCTTGACTGGTGGAGCATAATTGTTCATCCAAACAGTGTTACGCATATTCACAAAGGATCTATCAGGTCCAAAGGGACCTTAATTGAAATTTGAGAGCAAGATAATAACAATAAGAAGGAAAACAATAAAACAATAAAATAGTAAGTCTCCATAACTTCTACAAAATCAATCAAAATTGCTGCATCAGGCAGTTGTCTGGTATTTGGTAGAATTCAGAATCGAGGTCTCGCAAGGGTCAGCCGTCTTATGCACTCGAAGAACCACTCTTTTGTGTGTAGTAAGCAAAATTGTATCATTACTTCGTTTAGATAGTAAGGGTCTATGGGGGTTTATAAAGCTTAATCCAGGATTCCCATGAGACTGTACACTACATATGCTGTTCTGGACAGTTCATAAAATGGACAGAGATGTCAGCAGAGAGCACTGTGCCCATGATGTCATCAGACAGTTCTGTGTTTCAAAAAGAAAATTCCGCTGTAGTATTCAGCAGCTAATAAGTACAGGAAGGATTAAGATTTTTTAATAGAAGTAATTTACAAATCTGTTTAACTTTCTGGCACCAGTTGATTTAAAAAAAAAAAGTTTTTCACTGGAGTACCCCTTTAACTCTGCTCTTTCTATGCCCAGGGGGTGTATGTAGGTAGGTGGTCTTACTTAATAACTTGCAGCCATGCCTTTTAAGTGTGCATACAGAGATAAATGTCACTCATTGAGTAGAACCACCCACTTGACACCTAAACATAAAATAGCAGGGATATACACGAATAAATAAATTTATAAGACAACTTTAAAAAACAAAACAGAAAAAACCTTTATAAAAGTCTGCTCAGCTACTCCTGCTCTGTAACATGCTGCTGGCAGATTGGACTGCGTCTTCGACATGGCAGGATCCCTTTAATCTCTTTTACTGCAGCTATTTCCATGACCCCTTGCTGTGCTGTTTTTATTCGATTCTCCCTTTTCTATGCATTACTTTTCCATTATTAGATTGCAACAAAGGAGTCCTTAAATCCAATTAAACAAGATATAAAAAAAGAAAAACTTCGATATGTGTCAAATATCTTTCCTCACAAGGGATACATTTGGAACTATGGCGCTTTACCTCAGGTAAAAAATGTAGCTTTCTTTACAGGTTTACCTGCGACATAGGTTGTAAGTGAATTCCTTCCATGAAAACTACTGTAGTTTAAAAGATTTTGGATGTTGCTGCATTGATTTTATCTAATTTTGTTTTTCCTGTCCTGTATTACAGACCTGGGAAGATCCTAGTCATAAAGACAAAGATACAAAATGCTGTGGAGATAATGATCCTATTGATGTCTGTGAAATCGGCTCAAAGGTGCTTTTTACTATGTAAATAGTTGTTAGGTTTTGTCATAAGACTTAGTTCTTAGCGCTACGAATCCTGAACAGTAGGGGTTTAGTGTGTTGGACCTGTGCCATTAGATAGATGTCCTTACTTAACATCTGCAATATAGTTGAATAAAGATAAATCCATTGCTAATGTAAGTCTAACAAAATGATTACATATGCACAGGGTATAGGCTACATGCAGCCCATGCTATAGCATAATCACCTGATAAATAAAAAATAAAGTGTATACACCATAAAGGGCAGTTGGGTGAGCCTTAACCTGTTAAGGACGTATGGCGTACCTGTACGCCCTACGCCTGGTCCCGGTGTGACCCCGCATCACACCGGGTCGGTCCCGGCTGCTATTCGTAGCCGGGACCCTGGGCTAACACCGATCATTGTGCCGCGTGCTATTAACCCTTCAGACACGACAAAGCTGACCGCCGCATCTGAAAGTGAAAGTAAACGCTTCCCAGCAGCTCAGTCAGGCTGATCGGGACATCGCAATAAAATCGCAATGTTCCGATCAGCTAGGACGCGAGCGGAGGCCCCCTTACCTTGCTCCGTCGCGTCCGATCTGGGTTTAATTGCTCCAAGCCTGAGCTACAGGCTTGAGCAATCGAGCCCCTATCTCGCTGATCCATGCAAAGCTATGGCTTTGGAGGGATCAGCATAAGAGATCAGTGTGTACAATGCTATAGCTCCCTATGGGAGCTATAGCACTGCAAAAAAAGTGAAAAAAAAGTTAACAAAGGTCATTTAACCCCTTCCCTAATAAGTTTGAATCACCTCCCTTTTCCCATAAAAAAAAAAAAAAAACTGTGTAAATAAACATGTGGTATCGCCGCGTGCGAAATGTCCGAACTATAAAAATATCATTAATTAAATTGAATTAAAATTCCAAAGTCCAAAAAAGCGTATTTTTGGTCACTTTTTATATCATGAAAAAATGAATAAAAAGCGATCAAAAAGTCCAATCAATACAAAATTGATACCGAGAAAAACTTCAGAACATGGCGCAAAAATGAGTCCTCATATCTGCCCGTACATGGAAAAATAAGTTATAGGGGTTAGAAGATGAGAATTTTTAACATATACATTTTCCTGCATGTAGTTATGATTTTTTTTCCGAAGTACGACAATATCCAACCTATATAAGTAGGGTATCATTTTAACTATATGGACCTACAGAATAAAGATAAGGTGTTATTTTTACTGAAAAATGCACTGCGTAGAAACGGAAGCCCCCAAAAGTTACAAAATGACATTTTTTCTTCAATTTTGTCGCACAATGCATTTTTTCCGTTTCACCATGGATTTTTGGGTAAAATTACAAATTTCACTGCAAAGTAGAATTGGTGGCGCAAAAAATAAGCCATCATATGGAATTTTATGTGCAAAATTTAAAGCGTTATGATTTTTAGAAGGTGATGAGGAAAAAATGGAAATGGAAAAACCCTGCGTCCTTAAGGGGTTTTAATACATAGCTTTTAAAAGCTTGCACTAAAACGGGTATTCCTTAAAATAGTGCTCTTATGTGATAACCAAAACCATTAAAATATCCAATGACAGTCCGATAGGACCCACAAAGTAGCGCCTTAGAAATGTTGGACTATTCCCAAACGGGCAGCTACAGGTCCTATACTAACTGTATAATTTAATAGAGATACAATACATTTGCACGAATCCTTTATACTGCCACTAAAGCAAGAGGATTCTTACAAGATTGATGTAAATCTAAGACCTAACTCAAAGAGAGAGAAAAAAAAAAACAGCTGGAGTTACTGAAAGCTTATAAAAGTATGGATGTAATGGTGCTGATGTGAAAATGACTTGTCGGCAACCTAGGCCATTGTCTAGTGAATGACATAAAGGTAAGAGAGGAGTAAAGCAATGCAAGAATTGATGTCACTCGTAGTTCAAAAAAATATTTGGATAGGTTTTGGGTAAATCAGCGTACAGGAGCATAGACGCAGAGCATTTAGCAAATATGTATACTTTGTTGTTCTATTAAGAACTAAAAGGACCACAAAGACAAACACCTAACAAACCCCAGAAACCAAGAGGAGGGGAGGGGGAGGAGAAGGAAGGAGAAAGAGAGGGAAGAGAAGACAGGAGAATCAAGGTGGCTGGTGATCAGAAAAGCGGTCCCAAGTTTCCCAAAAAGGAAAAAAAATTAGGGGATAGAACTATTTAGAGAGGCCGTGAGGAATTCCAAGGAGCGGATCTCACGAATACGGGCTAACAGGTCTGACTCAGAGGGAGGAAGGGTCTTCTTCCAATGCTTAGCAATAAGGGTTTAAGCTGCCAAGGCAATATGCATGAAAAGCTTGAATGGCTTCTTAGAAAGGGAAGCGTGAGAAAGGTGAAGGTAGACAAGAGGGTCCAGAGGGACAGAGACTCCCAGTGCAGCAAAAATGAGGCTCTGCACTTTTTTCCCAGTAATCCACTATGAGAGGGCAGGACACTGTACCCAGCCCCACCCCACAACGCCAGCATTGAGGAGGGATGTCAGGGTTTAGTATATTCAGTAGTTCCGGAGTGTGAAACCAGCCCATAATCATTTTATACTGGGTTTCCTTGTAGGCAGTTCAAATGGAGGCCTTAGAGGCCCTCTCCCAGACAACATGCCACCGAGGTAGGGTAATGGTAGTATTCAGGACATCCTCCCAACGGCCCATGTATCGGTGTGCTGGAGGGTCACCATTAGGGGGCTGAAGAAGTAAGGAGTAAATATAGGAGAGAAGGCCCCTCGCCTGAGGCCCACCTCGACACAGCCATTCGAAACTGGTGGGCAGAAAGGCCACTGCAGAGCCAGCCATGGAAGACAAAAAAGTCTCAATTGTAAATAGTGGAAGCGCTCAGACGAGGGGAACTCTCAACGAGCCATCAATTGGTAAAAGGGCAGGAGGGAACAAGACAAGGGGTCCACTACATCAGCCCAGCAGAGAAGGCCCGAGACCCCCCACTCGTAGAGGGGAAGTCAAGGTGATAGAGGAAAGACCGTATAGGGGAAAAGGGATAAAATTTTGAATTTCACTGAGCAGTACCCCATACATATTTAGAGAAAGAAATTGTGCCCAGTAGAGGAGAGAGAGAGAGAGATAGTAGACGCCAGAGCTGACCAGAGGAGAATATTAGGATGGATAAGAGCCAACCAGAGCTTCTCCAGTTCCATCCAGCGGCTGTATGCGTGATATGAGGACCATGCTGCTAGATGGCATAGGAGTGCAGCCCAGTAGTATTTTATCATGTCGGGAACCGCCAGACCCCCCCAGAGCCCTACTGGCCATCATGACAGACAATGGCAGACGTCTTACCGTCCCAGATGAAATGTAAAATTGACAATTGAAAAGAGCGAAGGGCCAATAAAGGCACTCGGGTGGGCAACGTCTCGAAAAAATAGAGTAGTTTTGGCAGGATCGTCATTTTAACCTATATGACAAAAAAGGAGATATATTGTGACCGCCATTTCTCCAAAAGAGCCTGAAGTTCCCGGAAAAGGGGAAGGTAATTAGTAGAATAAAGAGGAGTAGTGAGAGGTGATATAAACCCCTAAATACTTGATAGCAGAGGTAGACCATTTAAATGAATACTTAGAGCACAAAGGAGTAGACAAGGACATAGGGAGAGCTTCAGATTTATAGAGATTGACCTTGTAGCCAGAAACCACACCGTAGACATGAAGAGCTTTATAGAGGCTAGAGAGAGAAGACAAAGGACGAGAGTGTAAGAAGGACATCATCAGCGAATAAACATATCTTAAATTCCCTGTTGTGTAAGGGAATACCAGTGATGTTTGGGTCCCCCCTTATCATTGTGGCCAAAGGCTCAATGCATAAGGCGAAAACCAGGGGGACAACGGGCATCCCTGACGAGTCCTATTAAACAAAGGGAAGGTTGGGGAGGAAGCATGAGGAAGTTTGAGAGGCAGTAGGAGAGGAATAGAGACCCCGCAGTGCAGTCAGAAAGTTGCCTTTGATACCGAACTTTTGTAGGGTAGAGAAAATAAACGGCCATCCTAGTCTATCAAAGGCCTTTTCCGCATCCAGAAGAGTAAGTCTTATAATACAGGTACATGAATCCATCTGGGCCGGGGGAGTGACCAACAGGAAGGGGTTTGAGAACCTCCAAGAGTTCATCCCCAGTAGTAGGTGCTTTGAGGACCTCACGATCCGCCCCCGACAGAGTAGGCAAGCCACATCGGGAAAGATGGGAGTCAAGGGCAGATGCACGCTCCACCGGATCAGATGGAAGCTTAGAGGGAAGGGTGTAGAGACCAGAGTAGTAATCAACAAAGAGGCAAGAAATATCAGCAAGATGAAGGAGGACCAGAGGAGTCCTTCAGGGCAGAGGGAGATTGAGCAACAGCACTCGTAGGCACCTGGCTAACATGGTACGTGCTTTCTTGCCTTTCTCATAAAAATGCTGGTTAGCATACACTAGCTGTCGCTCAACTCTATGGAGAGCCAGGTCACCCAACTGAGCACGGGCAGTCACTAAGCGCTTCAAAGTCGATAAAGGAGGGGGAAGACGGTAAGAGAGCTTCTAAGCGTACAATCTGAGCATGAAGTTCCCGGGAGCGAGACAGAGCGTCACGCTTAAGTCGCGCACCTAGGGCAATACGGTACTTCCTTTTATAATTCACTTATCAATTTTTCTTTCAGTCTTTTGACAAGAAAAAAAGGTATTTGTGAAAATCCCCTTGTCTTTACAGCTGGGTCCACTTTTGAGCTATGGCTCAAAAAACATAATAAAAAACTGACACAAAATAGTGTGTGTGCGAATCCCCTTTAATCTGTTTTCATTAAGGATTTCTAGTAGTAGCTGCAAGCAGACAGAATTTTTTTCTTTAGGGTGCATTCACACCGTGTTGGCTATACGTCAGCCGCATCCAACGGGAGAATTAAAGAAAAACTGCTGGACCCGTGCTGCACCCCATTCACTTCAATGAGGCGGACTGAGTCAGCGTCTCTGGTCTACTCATTTTTGAACCATATTAGTTTTGTTGGCAGACTAAAAACCGTGGCAGATTATGGTTTTCAGTCTGGCAATAAAACCGGATACGGTCCAAAAATAACCCGACCAGTCACTAGCTGACTCCGTCCGACTCATTGAAGTGAATGGGGTCCAGCGGGTATACGGCATAGGAGTGTTTTAAATTCTCTGCTGGATCTGGCCAAAGCGTAATGTGAATGCACCCTTAGGATGTGTGGTAATGGGGAGCATGGAATCTAGAATAAAGCAACAATAATTTTGGCTCTCCATGGATTAAAAGAATAGAATGAGTAACTGTTTTAGAGAAGGATTCTAAATCGCCAGCTTGCAGATGTTTCCTCTGTAAAGTGGACATTTACTGATCATTGTAGATGTTGCACATAACAGATTATATACCCAAAGGTGGAGTGTATGCAGCATTGATCGTTGCCTCCTATCTTCTGGTGACGTTTCACACTGGAAGAAGCCGCTGCAGTAGCATTTAAAGCGTACCTCTAATGGTTTTTTAGACAAAGGACTATAGTGCAGCACTGTGCACAATAGTAAATTGATAGAACTCAAAACAAGAATCAATGCTATAACAGATGCACACCCAAAAGGATAATTATCATGCTAAATACCAAAATTTTATTAGATACACAAAGTACAAAATCAGCAAAAGAAAAGACTCGCAGATTAAAAACACTTAAACGATCAAACCGAGCCACGCTACAACAAGACCTGTATTAACATATGTAAATTGCCGATCACATGGTCAGTCACATTGTGTAGTCTGGAACATGTGATCTGATTACCGAGTGATATGTAAATCGACATATAGGAAGCAAGGTGCCGGTGTGTATGCGCCAATGACGCAGATAATGTTGCCAGAGCACGCGCTGATGACGCTGAGGACAACACGTCAAAGCGCCATGCGCTCAGATAATGCACGGTGTTCTGTTCTCTAGCACTGACACACAGTACATGCTGACATAATGCTCGGCGCATTACACACGCTGGTGACATTGAACCTTGACCTATGTGCCAGATGACGCCCATTTTGGTGCCCGCCAAGCCACGAGTATGATATGACACTTAACCACACTTGACAGGTATTTACCCTACTTTATTTAGTATATAAGACACAGTAATTTGTAACACCTCTCCACCCCTGAGGAAGTCACATGTGGTGACTGAACGCGTTGGGTCCTTGTTGGATAGGGGCTTATTCGCTTCATTGCTCCTCCTGTCCCGGTTCTGCCTGGTTTGTTTTCCCCCTATGAGATGGCTGCATACCAGCCTATTCCATATTCAACACGGCCTATATATATTTTTTGTTTCTATACACTGTTGACTTTAAGCTGGTCTGCATAATATTTTGATTCCTTTTGTAGGTTTCTCTATATACACCATATCACTGTTTTGTAATCTTGTTTTGCAATATTGTGTATGATCTATTCTCATTGGGGGGTATTTATCAAAGGATTTGTGTTTTTTTTTTTTTTTTTCCCGTAACTTTGGTGCAATGCATTGGCGCAGTGTCTTTTTGCGCCAAAGTTTGGCATATTTTCTCCACTATCAATTTTTCCAACTTTTTCAAAATCACACGGTCCTGTGTGTGATTTTTACTTTGGTCAGTAATTCATCATTTGCGCCAATCGATCATTGGCGCAATTTTGCACCTTTTTTTGGCGCATATCATCTCCAAGAAATTTTGTACATGGAAAACACACATAGCAATGTCAGAAAATGTAAAGGTGTCAAAATACATAACAAAATGTTGTGAAAGCATCGACACCTCCAGGGCTGCGCAATACTATCCTGCGACATAGCCGTCTCTGAGGGACCTTTACTCTCTGTTGAGCCAGCTTTTGAGATGGCCACACAGGTTCAGGAAAGATAAGCACTAAAGTAACCAAAAAAAAAAAAAAAACCACTCAAGTTAAAAATAAAATCCATTTCACATGGTGGCTATAAACCCCACAAAAGAAAATAACTCATGTCGCTTGCTGATATACTGCAGGATGGACCCCGAAATGGCTGCTCTACAGGGTAAAATACGCTGTCCTCTGTGGCGGTAAGTTCTGTGTAAAAGGCGCTGTGAACAGCTGATTTCAACATTTGAGCCAAAATTACTAACAACTTGCACCAAATGATAAATTTGGTGCATGTCCACACAAAAACAAAGTGGGGAAAAAGGGGTAAAAAGAAACTGTCAACAGGCAAAATTGATAAATACCCCCCATTGTGTACACATTCAGGGGGACATGTATCAAATTTTTTTAGCCCTGTTTTGTGTGTATTTTTTTGCGCAAAATTTAGCGCAAGCTCTTTTTTTGTGCAATTTTTTTGCGCACGTTTTGGTAGAGCATGTCCTCCAGATGTGGCTGAATCAGGGTACCTTGGAGTGACATCTATAGTATACATGGATTTATTAACTGCGTACTTTTCCTTTATACCAAAAATTTTGCCGCACGTGCTGTTTTTTTTTGCCCAAATATAAGTCATCTTGGACTTAACGTAGCAAGATGCTCTAAATCATAGATTCTATTTTCCAAAGAGTGGATTGAGGAGATTACTATATTTACCCGCAATTTATGAAGCTCATTGCGCTTGATTGATAAATTTAGCGCTTCTGTGCATAATTTAGAATTCGGGAAAAGGGGTAAATTGCTTCTACCATACACGCATAATGATACATGTCCCCCACAGAGTATTTATGTTGCTGTAGGAGGTAACACAGACACATGCTATCTGGACGGGGGGGGGGTTGATATTACATTACAGCCCTTGCCCTGGGGTAACATCTACAGTGTCTCCCTCTTGTTGTAGTGTGGCTCGGTTTGATCCCTTTTAAAGTGTTTTTAATCTGTTTCTTTTCTTTTGCTGATTTTGTACTTTGTGCATTTTGTGTATCTTTAATACAATTTCTGTATTCTGCATGATATTTTATCCTTTTGGGTATGCATCTGTTATAGCATTGATTCTTGTTTTGAGTTCTATTGGTGGTTTATTCAATGCTGGGTAGCACCCCTGGTCTTACCTAGGATATAGCTGAGCCCCCAATTTTACATATTTACACAATAGTCAATTGACTGAATCACTTAATTTCAAATTTGGTACATAAATCCCTGAACAGGACGCTGTTCTCCCTGTTGCTCTTTGCTGAATATTTTCTGCACTGCATTAGAGGTTTGCTTTAATAACTCATTCTATTAAGTCAGCCAATGCCTTCCCTTGTCCTACCTATATGCATTTCCAGCTACCACAAATGTTATGATCTAGCAGACACCCTGTGAGCCACATTTTGGAGAACCCTGCTATCTTGCATTGGTGTACACACTTTGGTGTGAACTGGAGAGGGTGAAGAGGAGGGTGACAAGCATAACTGATGGTATATTATTAAGCTTGGGGTTATTTCGTTTAGAGAAACGACGTCTTGGGGCAATTTGATCACAATGTACAAATATATGAATGGACAGTACAGAGATCTTTCTAGTGATCTTTTTATACTTAGGCCGGTAACCATGACAAGGGGGCATTCTCTACGTCTAGAGGAAAGAAGGTTTCACCATAATCACAGACAGGGATTCTTTACTGTAAGAACAGGAAGAATATGTAACCCTCTGCCACATGATGTTGTGATGTATGACTCAATAAAAAAGTTCGAGGGGCCTGGATGTATGGATACTAGAGGTTATGGATACTAAATTTATGGGGATAGAATGTTGATCCAGGGATTTCTTTTGATTGCCATATTGGGGTCGTGCAGGCATTTTTCCTCCGTGGCAATTGGCATCAGCCTCATGGTCTTTTTTTCCTTTCCTCTGGATCAACACAGTAAGGTTTTAGGTTGAACAGAATGGACTCTGGTCTCTTTTTTTTTTTTTTTTTTCAACCTCAAAAACTAAAAAATGTTACTATATTTCTTTGGGGTGTAGTTATCAGTTGCAATTTTTTTTTTTTTTTATATAAACCTTGTCAAAACACCAAATTGCACAATTTGTACGCTAGATGCAGATGTGGTGCGATTGTTTGCGGAAAGGGGGTGGCGGTACTGGTGAATTGGGTGTGCTCAATTGCTTGCCAGGTTTATGACAGTTTATGATGGCAAAATGGATTAAACTGCTGTTAAAATCTCTACTAGCTCAAAGCTAGTAGAGATTTCAGCATGGGCCCATGGGTTTGCTGGATTTATGTAGAGGCATCCGCCTTTACTTAAATATAGCAAGCCTGTCTGCTGGGGTTACCTTGATAATTATCCCCCCTTTGTGCTAGTTCCCACTGAGAAAATAAACACGTGCAAGATGCGTACAGCTGTGCTGCTACCTATATGGATTCAGTCAGTCGTATCTTTAAACAGTAATAGAGATAAGGTTTTCTCTGTGACTGCTTGCTAGGAAAAGATTAGATGATCAAATTAAAACTATTCCGTAATAAAATCTTAATGGGATGCATCATGTGTTGCAGGTTTGCTCTAGGGGAGAGGTAATTCAAGTAAAACCGCTTGGAGTTTTAGCCTTGATAGATGAAGGAGAAATGGACTGGAAGATTATTGCAATCAATATTGAAGATCCTGAAGCCGACAAATTCAATGGTTGGTTAAATTCTGAAGCTATTACTTTACTGTATGCGGTAAGGTTGTATATAGGGTTTTTTCATTTTTTTTTTACATTTTTGTCTATATGTTACGTTTTTTACTGCATATGCATGTTGTGATTTAAGGATCTATGCACCTTCCCCGAACTCTGACACAGCAACATTAAGAATTTAAAATCTCATTCACATTGTTGGCATTATGTGTCTCAGATTTTCAATATGCAAAATTTTAATGGAAAATCTGCAGCATATACAACCTGTGTGAAAGTACCCTTAGGGTATGTTCAGACGCGCGGATCCACAGCGTATTTTATGCTGTGCATCTGCCGCTGAAGGACCGCTACATGGGGCCTTTAGATGTGCCTGCTGGGAGCAGCAATACGCCGCTACAAGCAGACACACTACGATGTGCGAGTCGCCGCGTGCATGCGCAACATACTGGCACATCTCGGCAGCTCTCAGCCTAGCTCATGGAGCAGGGGGAGCAGCCGCAATGTGTGCGAGCACACTGCGCATGCACGGTGTCTCACATCGCTTCATTGTGTCTGCTCATAGCGGCGTATTGATTCTCCGAGCAGGCACATCTAAAGGCACCATGTAGCGGTCTTTCAGCGGCGGATCCACAGCATAAAATAAGCTGTGGATCGGTTTGTCTGAACGTACCCTTAAGCTGCATTTCCACTTGACAGTTTTCTTTGGAAAATGGACCAATACAGTTTAAGGCAAAGCCAAAAGTGGATTGGTGAGGATGGAAAAGTCTTTACTTTATATTTCCCATTCCTTTTGAATTCACTCCTGGCTTTGACTCAAACTGCAGAGGCAGTAAAAAAAAAAATGCCAAATGGAAATGCAGCCTAAGGGTAGGGTGACACCGCATCTGCAGCATATTTGATGCTGCGGATGCACTGTCGGCAGTCAGAGTGAGGGCAGAGTGAGCTCTTTGTAGCAGGGAGCTCACTCTGCAGACACTGACTGCCGGCAGTGCATCCGCAGTGTAAAATATGCTGCAGATGCGGGACCCTACCTTTTTAGGGAAGAATTAATAAATGCTTTCACCAGAAAACTGGTGTAGAATTCACAATTTTTTTTGCAGCACTCTAACTTTTTAGTTCAAAACAAAGGGAGAGTTGCAAATTACACATAAGAAATAACGCTTAAATTTGCCCCCCAAATAAGCAATATTTTCCAATAATTAATTTGGAAACTTTTTAATATGTGGTCTGGGCTGCAGGAAAAGAGTTATACTTGCATGTCCCACTTCCTTACTACTGCCAGTTTCTTGAACTATTGTTCCCTGCTTTGAGTCCTCCTACTACTAGTTCCAGTGCTGTGCTATGTGGACAAAAACTGTCTGCTCAGCCAGTCACTATATCGGACATTTAAAGGGGTACTCCCACCCTAGACATCTTATACCCTATCCAAAGGATAGGGGATAAGATGTCTGATCGCGGGGGTCCCGCCGCTGGGGACCCCCGCATTATTGCATGCAGAACCCACCTGTGTTCTCACCAGAACCGCTGGAGGGTCTGAGTCGCAACTCCGGGAACGGAAGTCCGTGACGTCAGTTCTCCGCCCCCGTGTGACGTCACGCCCGTCCCCTCAATGCAAGTTTATGGGAGGGGGCGGGACCCCCGCGATCAGACATCTTATCCCCTATCCTTTGGATAGGGGATAAGATGTCTAGAGTGGGAGTACCCCTTTAATCCCTTTAGGACACAGCCCACTTTGGTCTTAAGGAGCAGGCCAAATTTCATTTTCATTTTTTCCTTTTTTTTAAATCCATAACTTTTTATTTTTTCACCTACAGACCCATATGAGGGCTTGTTTTTTTTTTTTTGCGAAACCACATTGCAGGGGTTCCGTGAGCTTCACTGAGCTACCGGCAACTTCTTAATTTCACTTTAGACCCTGTGATCGCCATTGATCACGACTTGCAAGGGGTTAAATGCCTGCTCCTGCACTCACAAAATTCACTCATTGTCATCCTATCGGTCACAGAAATTGTGGAAGTATTACATAAATTTTTTTTTTCTTGTACTGGTCTAATCTGGTAAGCTTTTGTAGAATGGACCATCTGAAAGTGACATGTTTCATCTCTTCACTGCTTTATTGGCGTGTTACAGACATTGATGATGTCAGAAAGTTAAAACCAGGCTATCTCGAGGCTACTGTTGATTGGCTAAAAACTTACAAAGTGCCTGATGGAAAACCTGAAAACCAGTTTGGGTTTAATGGCCAGTTTAAAGATCAGGTGGGTCCAAGGAATACTGCTTGTTAAGGATAATAGCTCTTTAAATGGGCACTGTCAGATTCAAAAACTTTTTATATGTTGTTGTTGATGAAAATTAAAGACCTTTTGTAATATGGTTGTTTTAAAATGTTTTAAGAAAAAAACAAAAGCTCCTGAAAATCCCACCACTAGGGGTCCCCATACCTACTAGGACACTGACAGTCCTGCAGAAGCATCATGCTTGTCCATGAGTCATGGACAAGAAAAAACTCAAGTACAAGGCTGCATGAGCAGACACACCAATCACCTCCCACCACCACAAGGACAGATCCCCTGAGAGGATTTAGAACACTGAGCTAATTAAGAGAGATTTTTATAATAAATATAGGTGAAAGAGGCCTAAATATTAGATGTACATGGCCAGGATTAGGTACTGAGATTTTTTTTTTTTTTCTGTGCGATCTGACTAGTACGCTTTTGATCCCAGCAGTTGGTACACTTCTGCATGCACACCGAATATGCCTGTGAGATTACCTGCCAAACAATGTGTAGCTACATCATTGGTAGGTGGTAATTGCTGCAGAATGCCATATGCATACTTTGTTGATAATCTCACAGGCACATTTGGTGTGCATGCAGAAGCGTACCAACTGCTCGGATCAAATAAACCTTACAATCTGCCTGTTTAATCCATAAGCCTCACAACCAGTTCCAGTTGTAGTTACTTCTATCGCCTAGGAATTTATTAACTAGACAGGCTGGGTTCACTGTAGTATTTTAGTTTGTACTTTTTTATTAAAAAAACAAAAACTTGGCATCATAGGCTTAAAGGGGTGTTCCGGTGGGGAAAAAAAGTGTTCAAATCAACTGGTGCCAAAAAGTTAAACATATTTGTAAATTACTTCCTTTTTAAATATCTTAATCCTTCCAGTACTTATCAGCTGCTGTATACTACAGAGGAAGTTGTGTAGTTTTTTTTCCAGTCTGACCACAGTGCTCTCTGCAGGCCCCTCTATCCGTGTCAGGAACTGTCTATAGCAGGTGAGATTTGCTATGGGGATTTGCTCCTACTCTGGACAATTCCTGACACGGATAGAGGAGTCAACAGAGAGCACTGTGGTTAGACTGGAAATAATGACTCAACTTCCTGTGGAGCATACAGAAGCTGATAAGTACTGGAAGGGTTAAGATTTTTAAATAGAAGTAATTTACAAATCTGTTTAACTTTCTGGCACCAGGTGAATTGGCGTACCCCTTTAAGAACAAAAAAAATCCTGGAATTTCCCTTTTACAAATTACCTGTCACGGAAGGAAAAAAGGCAAGTAATAGTTATGTTTCTTCAGCCTTTTAGCCCAGGATACCATGTTATAATACTGTGTAATATGTTTCTATTACCTTCATACATGGGACCCACACCCAGAAGTACTGCAATGAAAGTTTTTTTTTTTTAATTATTTTTATCTGAATTTTCCGAGCATTCTATGCAGCCAATGACCTTTTATAAGTCACATTGTCTCCAGGGGGCATGGCTAATGAATAGCAGGGTAGAAGAGATATACTGAAGTAATGCTATACACACTCCCACTGCAGCATATCCATGCTCCTCTGGAGACCAGGTGACTTTTTTAACATATTGTCTCAAGCTGATGGAATACTGGTAAAGGTCTGAGACAAAAATAAAAATGCACTAAAGCACTTCTGGATGTGAGTCTGTGCATAAAAACGGGACAAAGTGGCACACAGAATTATAAATTGGCATTGTGGGCTCAAAGGCTGAAGAAGAAAAATCCTGGAACACCTGTTTTAGAAATAAAATAAATAAATAAATAAATAAATAAAAATAGTTGAAAAAAGTTGCACTTTCAGAGTTTTAATTAACACTTGCAGTTTTATTGCCCTATAGAGCATCCACAATTTTGAGCCACAAAATGTCTGTTCTAAAAAGTCTGCTACATGCATACAGCACGCTGTAATGGATGCAACGGACCCATTCAGTTACATCCTGCTTCATTATCTTCATGAATCTACTATACTTTCTTTTCTGTATCTTTTAGGGACTTTACATTGCCTTACACATAGCTTTGTCTTTGCATTGTCTTAGGCGTTTGCAGTTGAAGTAATCAAAGAAACTCATGAACATTGGCTAAACATGGTTCATAAGAAGTCGGAGTGTGGTGATATAGTGTGGTAAGAATTTGTATATCTCTAATCTTGGACCTTATGCCCTTGTTCTCAGTACTGTTTCCATGGACATCCTGAACTCCTGGAGTAGGTGTGCAGTTTACCTAATGCTGGTACCCTTTTTCTTGACTTTCATAGTGATAGTCTGGTTTGAAGCCTCAGGTCATTGTACGGTTTGGCATGGCAGCTGGTCATGTGAGAACACTCGCACATAAATATACTATGGGCGAGATTTATCAAAACCTGTGCAGAGGAAAAGTTAACCAGTTTCCCATAGCAACCAATCAGATCTTTCATTTTTGAAAAGCTGTCTAAAAAATGAAAGAAGCAATCTGATGTCTATGGCCGCTGCCCAGGTTTTGATAATTCTTCCCCTATATTTGTGTGTGTATTTGTGTATATATGTGTGTGTGTGTATTTGTGTATATATAATATGTGTATGTATTTTTGTGTGTATGTGTGTATATGTATGTGTGTGTGTGTGTGTGTGTGTGTGTATATATATATATAATAATAATAATAATAATTATTATTATTATTATTATTATTATTATTATATATATATATATATATATATATATATATATATATATATATATATATAATTATTATTATTATTATTATTATTATTATTATTATTATTATTATTATTATTATTATTATGTGTGTGGAGAGAGAATACAAAAGAGGTTCTGCAGCACTTCAGTGGTGAAAAAATATGTATTTTATTTACCCATCTCTCTGATACAACCTTTATCTGACCTCGCGTCTACTTTCCCACTTGAAATACACGCTCTTTTCACCACTGAAGTGCTGCAGAAACTCTTTTTTGTATTTTGCTAATTGTGACAGACTGTGACCTGGACTGTCTGCTCCTGCTGGCACCCACTACACCACGGGTTGTCCCGCTTCCTTGCTTGCGTGTGTGTGTGTGTGTGTGTGTGTGTGTATATTATTATATTATATATATTATATATTATTATAATATATTATTATATATTATATATATATAATATATTATATATTATATATTATATAATATATTATTATATATTATATATATATAATATATTATATATTATATATTATATAATATATTATAATATAATATAATATATTATAATATAATATATTATAATATATTATAATATAATATATTATAATATAATATATTATAATATAATGTAATTTTTTTTTTTGGCCTTTATTAATGGGGGGGGGGGGGGGAATATTTCTAATTCAATTTTACATCATTTTAGTTGTTTAGAGGCTTTTTGTCCGAAAACTCTTCAGCTAAGACTGATTTCAGGAAGCCCCTTCCAGCTCCTCTCATGAACACTTATATGGCAGTGTCTTCACTCTCAGTGCACTAAACAGGACACTGCTATAGTACACAGAAAGTGGAGAGTTGTCATATCATTGCAGACTCACTGCCTTAGCAATGTACATCTGTTTCCCACTGCAGCCACATAAATAAAAGGACAATAATAATATAAAGTGTGTGTATAGAAGTAATATGTGTGTGTGTGTATTAGTATTTAATAGTATTTAATTATTATTATAATTATTTATAATATCAATCTATGAGCATATTGTTAGGTGTTGTATTTATTTATGAAAAAACAGCTTATCTATGCAGCTCAATTCTTATAAAATACACATGAGATTTTGAAATATACATATTTTTCCCCTACAGTAAAAATGTTCTGATCAGTGATAGTCCTTTCTGCTGCAGTGAAGAAGAAGCGGCTGCTATAGTCCAATCTGTGAGTAGTTATTTTATTATTGTAGTGTTGCATTGTTGTAAGGATAACACCATTCTCATATCCAGCATTCTTACTATTTGAGAATCACTTTGATCCTTGATCAGTAACTATTGAGCCAAAAAGTGTAAAATCCATTCCGTTTAGAAAGACCCTTTTATCGAATAACTCTCTTGTACATTTAAACACACTCAAGACATTTTGCAGTCCAACTAGTTAAATATTTCCAACAACAGTCTAGAAAAAAGTTTTATTTGTAGAGTTTCCTACATTCCATCTGCTTTCTCAGAAGGTGGTATGTCCTAGCATGCTTTGGTCCCTTTACGCTTCAGCAATTAAAGGACATCTGCAGTGCTGGGCAAAAAAACTTTTTTTTACCTAATTTAATAGGTCTTTAAAAGACCTTTCCAACGATGTCTCCCCCGTCAAAATTGGCCCAGCCGTTCTCCCGTTATCAGCACATGAATTACTGAGAAGTGAAAATAAAACTACATCTCCCATCATGCCTTGTGCTTACTTCCTGTAAGCTGCTGCCCTCCCCCTGTTCTATCACCCGAGCAAATTATTATATTGTAACGGCCACATCTCCCTCCCCTATACATATACCCTCCCCTTCTGCTCATCTCGCCCCTCCCTATGCTGGCTCCTCTCCAGTGATGAAGCAGCTGCCTCCGTGCTCATGTTAGTTCCTAGCTATATAGACAGACAGCCTGCATAGCTAGAATCAGCAGTGTCGGCACTGTAAAGTGGATAGTGAAATAAAAAATGGTAAAAAAACATAATTGTTTGTCTATAAAACTGTCCTGATAGGGGTCCCTCCATCTTTTTCACAACTACAACTCCAAGCATGCCCAGTAATTTTTTTATGCTGTTCGGGCATGCTGGGAATTCCAGTGGTGCCTCCAGCTGTTGCAAGACTACAAATCACAGCATGCCCTGTCAGCTTTCTGCTGTATGTGCATGCTTGGAGTTGCAGAGGTGCCTCTAGCTGTTGCAAGACTACACATCCCAGCATGCCCTGACAGCTTTCTGCTGTATGTGCATGCTTGGAGTTGCAGAGGTGCCTCCAGCTGTTGCAAGACTACACATCCCAGCATGCCCTGACAGCTTTCTGCTGTATGTGCATGCTTGGAGTTGCATTTGTGCCTCCAACAAATGCTTGTATCTCTGTAGTCTCCTGGGAGTTGTAGTTCACCAACACCTCTATTGTATCTCAGTAGTCTCCTGGGGGTTGTAGTTCACTAACTCCTCTATTGTATCAGTAGTCTCCTGGGAGTTGTAGTTCACCAACACCTATATTGTATCTCTGTAGTCTCCTGGGAGTTGTAGTTCACCAACACCTCTATTGTATCTCTGTAGTTTCCTGGGGGTTGTAGTTCACCAACACCTATATTGTATCTCTGTAGTCTCCTGGGAGTTGTAGTTCATACACCAGTGTTTCCCAACCAGGGTGCCTCCAGATGTTGCAAAACTACTACTCCCAGCATTCCCTGGGTTGGGAAACACTGGCATACACACACATAACAGGGACTACAACTCCCAGCATGTCATTCAGTAGCACCCCCCCCCCCCTCACACACAGAATCATCTCCAGTATGATATTTATTCCCTGTAGTCTATACACCACCAGCCCCTGCAGTGTAATATGTCCCCTTCACACACACACGTCCTCCCCTCCCCCCTCCCTGCTCTGTGGTTTGCTCTGTGTTTTCCCCGTGAAAACTTGAATCCTCCCCGTGATAAGTGAGGGCCTGTGTAGACAGAGCAGGGGAGGGGGGAGGAGCTGTGGACGTCCTCATTTCCCCCTGCTTGAATCTTAGATAGGGGCGTTTCTGAGGCTGAGCCTATGGCTGCCTCAGAAAGCACCCGCTCATGCATATGCATAAGCAGGGAGGACCCAACGGAGGCTAGGGGGAGCACAAACACTGCTGGGAGGAAGAGATCTCCGTCCCCAAGATGGCGGCTGCAATGTAATGAATAGGGGACGGACGCAGGACTACTGGGCTATGCTGGCAACTCTAATATCTCAGAAATGGCTGCATATAGGTAAATAGAACTTTTGTTTGGGGAACATTTGGGCAGGGATTTTTGACCACTACAGTTGTCCTTTAAGGCAATACCCCTTGAAATTTACAAACCACAATGGAAAAACACGTTTTTTTTTTCTTCTTGCAGGCACTATTGCCAGGGGAATCAAGTCCTGTGCCCCCTGAAGGTCAGTATGGATATTGTTTTTACATTTCTGGACATAGGGTTTTATTTCTTTATTAGTAAGCATAGAGGTCCATTTTCAAGGGTAATCCCTTTGTACCTGTTAGTGACTTGCTAGAAGAA
Organism: Hyla sarda; assembly: GCF_029499605.1. NCBI lineage: Eukaryota > Metazoa > Chordata > Amphibia > Anura > Hylidae > Hyla > Hyla sarda. The sequence goes on from NC_079189.1 coordinate 189,887,206, forward strand.
CATATTACAAAGACCAGTTAGTGTTTGAAATAAAATTGCCACCAAATACAACAATATCTACATCTTACATGGCCTGAATAGTGACACACATGGTGGCTTAAATGTTTTGTGGCTTGAATACTTGCAGTGTGTTCATGGGAAAAAGAGAGGGAAATATTATTAGATTCCCTTAGTAATGCAACATTAGGGTTTGGCCTTCCTATCTCCATTGAAGTAAGATTGCTCTTGAGAATTGTTATGGCAGCTGCAATGATTATTGTAGTAGTTAGAATAACAGGTGGCCATAACTTCACACTGTTGGTTTCTCTGTAAGTTATTGTAGTCTAGTAGAAATATGTTGATTCCACAGACAAACTTTTAATGCCTAATACGGTTTGGAGCATGTGAGTTCATGCATATGCCCACCAACTTCTGCAGCTCCAGGTATTACCTGGCATCATCTTTAGACTGCTTCATTCAATGTTCTTTCCAAATGCTGAATTGTAATTGTTGACTGTCTTAGTAATCTGGGACTTTTTCTTTTGCAGTTGATATATGGCATTTCATAAAAAAGTGATCCAGTTCCTAGCTATGCTTGAGCACATTAAGAAATTTAGACAATGTATCTTGGGTGTGTGTGTGTGTATATATTATTTTATTACATCATGGCTTCTGATAACTGTGTAAATAAACACATTTTCTTCTGTTAAAGTTCTCTAGTTGTTTGTCTTTTTTTAATCTCCTTACCAATCCTATACTATATATATATATATATATATATATATATATATATATATATATATATATATATATATATATATATATATAAATATAATCTCCTTTTTTTGTTATACAGTAATGGCCGTAAATGTTGGCACCTCTGAAATTTTTCTAGAAAATAAAGTATTACAGAAAAGGATTGCAGTAACACATGTTTTGCTATACACATGTTTATTCCCTTTGTGTGTATTGGAACTAAACCGAATAAAAAGGAAATTGGACATAATGTTACACCAAACTCCAAAAATGGCACGGACAACATTATTGGCACCCTTTCCAAATTTTTGGAAAAATAAGATTGTTTCAAGCATGTGATGCTCCTTTAAACTCACCTGGGGCAAGGTGTTGGCAGTAGGAAAATCACTGGTGGTGGTCTACATACCAGAACAAAAAATCCGATCAAAACAATTGTGGTACCGATTAAACTGTCAGATTTTTAAATTTTTAAAAATTAGTCTTAATACCACTCCATAGATGGAAATTTAAATAAGTTATAGGGGTCAGAAGAGGACAATTCAATTTTAAACATACTAATTAGGTGTATGTAGTTATAATAATATAATAAAGAAAACCTGTATAAATTGGGTATCATTGTAACCGTATGGACCCACAGAATAAAGATATGGTGTCTTTTTTACAGAAAAGTGCACTGGGTACAAAATAGCTTTTTTTTTTTTTTTCAAATTTTTTCCCACAAATATTTTTATTTCTGAGTTCGCCGTAAATTTTGTGGTGAAATGATTGAGGTCATTACAAAACACAATTGGTAGCGCAAAAAATAAGCCCTCATATGAGTCTGTAGGTGCAAAATTTAAGAGTTATGATTTTTAGAAGTTGATGAGGAAGAAATGAAAGTGGAAAAACCTGTGGTCCTTAAAGGGGTACTCCGGTGGTCTGTGTTTTTCCGTTTGGGACTTACCCTATTTGTTCTGTTTCATTTCTATTCTTATTGTTTAGGTGACTCTATTTCAGTTCTTTGTTGTCTTTTTATCCCCCACAAATCTCCCCCATTGAGATATATATATATATATATATATATATATATATATATATATATATATATATATATATATATATATATATATATATATATATATATATATATATATATATATATATAATGCAGTGACCAAACAGGTATAGAAACCTTTAGACCACATATGAATATGATGTTGTCAACTGACACCTTGGCTCCAGTGACCAATTGAAATGGAAAAGAGTAAGTATAGATTGCAGGGCACGAGGCAGGGAAACATTCAATGCTTCTGCTTTCTGAAGACTTGTTTTAAATTTGGCTATATGCTGTTTATTGAAGTTCAGACAACACAAAAGAAAGGAGATCATGGGAGAGAATGAAAAACAGGAGGGCATAAGCTGCGATTTTAAGTTTGGTGGGACTGACAGACGTCTGATAAGCATGTATCCTCCACAGTAGAGCTTTAAGAGTAAGGACAAAAATCAATGCGGAGAGGGATACTCCTGTCATGTACTATTTCTGATACTGCAGGGGGTGGGAAGAATGCCATTGACCTTTTGTTGAGGCTGTGAGAGAGAAATAAAGGGCCCCAATACATCATCTCATCAGGTGTTCACATTTCCAGAATCTTCAGGTCTATATATAATAAATAAATGTTGTGGTAGTTTGGGCACCATGTACAGCCCTTTTCTTTCTTACAAATTAGTGTGAGCCATATCTGTAGCAGAGAATCAGCAATTCTTTTGTAATAAGCCAACAAGAAACCATAAGGTGATGAAATGTTGCTCGGTTGCATAGACTATAAGGTGACTGAAACCAAAAGGAAGCAAGAGGATGCCTAAGTTAATAAGGTACTTATTATACTTGCAAGCAAGGGAGCCAGCTTCACTGATCCTGCGTTCCTGTGCTTGGACTCGCACTGACCCAAGTGCGTGGACAAACTGAAGAAAAAATGGAGGAATTCCGGCATATGGAAAGTTCAGCTTTATTGCAGATAAAAGCAGACATAACACATCTGGGGAAACATCAAAAGGACATCTGGACGTGTTTCGGGTGGATATGCCACCCTTTATCAAAGACTGTTCCAAACCCTGAATGGCTTCCTAAGGGTGCGTTCACATGCTATTACTAGCAGCGGATTTTTCACGCTGCGGGAAACCTGCTGCGATTTACACTACCATTGATTTGAATGGGTCCACAGACAGTCTGCAATAGCGTCAGATTTGCAGATAGTCCGCAGAGCCATTTAAATCAATGGTAGGGTAACTTGCAGCGGGAAACTCGCTGCTAGCTACTAGCATGTGAACATACCCTTATAAAGGCTAAATCCACAGGGTGGGACCTTCCTGTCCAAAGATACACATGTGGTGATTAAAACAGCAATTTAAACAATCACATGAAAAAACTCAACCAACCATACATGTCACAGTCAGATATTTGCACTTGAACCCTGTCGATATGAATCTCAGTCATGGCAGGGCGAGAAAGCACTGTTTTAAGATGGCAGAGGTGAGCGAATCAAAGCTGACGAACCCGAATTCGTTCAGAATTTTATGAAATATTCGATTCGCAACAAATGCGAATATCGGCGTTATTCTATTCCGCAAATCACTTCATTAAACTCTCATTTACTGCCATCCAGGGCATCTAAAATGGCAGATCCACATGTCAGTACATGGGGCTGGGAAGGCGGAAAGGGACTATATACTACCCGGCAATTCATTCCTAATAGTCTTTGACAGAGTGAAATTTTATGTTTAGTACACAGCTTTTTTGTACTGCAGCACTGTTGTGTACTGCTGGTGTTGTGCAAAAAAAATTTTTTTTTTTTTAAACGTACTGTACTGCATTTTTCTGCCCTCATAAGTGCATACCACATATGTACATCGAAGTAGTGTATTATTTTGTACCTGCTAATCTGTCGTGGGCCTACATACTGTGAAAGTCCAGGAAAAAGTAATCACCGGCTGGTGTTTTACAAAAATACGTATCTTTAAGCGTACTGTAGCGCATTTTCCCACCACGTCTCCACGACAGCACACATGAGATTATCTCCTCCTCCTGATTGGGACAGGAAAAAACACTGAGTGGTTAAATTCCCCACCCCTTCCTCTCCACACCAGTGTTTTTTCCTGTCCCTGTTAGGGAAGGAGCTGAGAGGTGCAGGGTTTTTTATTTATTTATTTATTTTTTTTGCTCTCCCGCATGAAGAAAGGTCCTTACCGGGCCCTTGCAGACTCGGGGTGCTGCCACAGCACACTCCCTGTCTTTTTCTTCCCTTTTGGTCCGGTCCATTTTGTAGGTCCACTCCGGGAGCATGAGGGATGCCGCGGGAGCACTGTGTAGTGTGCGGGATCTGACGGTCTCTGCAGTGTCCTTGCGCCGGTTTCAGTGAGGAAATCTTTGCCCCGCTCGAGTGCTTCTTAGTTTATTTTCTCCCAGCGAGGAGCTTGCAGATCTCCTTCCGGCTGGGATGCTGGCATCTGACGTCACTTCCGGCCGCACTGGGGCGGGGAATTTGAATCTGGAGACCGGCTTTTTTCCTATAAGAAGCACCTCTCCCAGATGGAAGTTGCTCTACCTGATTCCAGCTTTGGATAATACAAGAATGCATCATGAGCTCGCCTGCAAAAGTTCCGGATCCTCCAGTGATCTCAGGATCTGTGAGTACTGAGGGCCTATGGGTTCGCCCTGGCCTATCTTCGTTGCATGGTTTTTTGTCCTTCTCTTCCTTGTATTTGCAGGGAGACAAGGATTCTGCAGGTTCTTTGGTTAAACTGAAAAAATCAAAACCTAAGAAATGTGTAATTTGCTATAAGGAGTTTCCTGAATCTGCTTCTAAACCTCTGTGTAAATCATGCATTGCATCAGTAGTTAAAGATGACTCTCCAACGCTTATGCAAGAAATTAAATCCATGATTCATTCAGAGATACTTTGCATTAGCCTCCTTTACACCTGTTACCCCTGTGGCATCCACTACTTCGGTTAATGTCTCAGCTGCAAAAAAGATTAAAACTGTGTATTTTTCGGATTTTGAAGAAAGTGTATCTCCAGAATTGAAAGGAGAATATGTGGAAAATCCTCATGAAGAGGAAGGTTCTTCTTTGAAAAAATTCTTGTTTAATTCTGATGATCTAGAATGCTTAATTAAGTCCATCCGTACTACCTTGAATTTAGAGGAAGTTCAGGAGACTAAAGTCTATCCAGAATGAGCTTTTTGGAGGCCTAGGAGACAGGAAACCCTGTACTTTCCCTGTTCATACAAATTTGCATAAAATTAACAATGAATGGGCAAAGCCAGAAAATAATTATTTTATTCTTAGGAGTCTAAAAAGGAGTTATCCTTTTGATGACGCAGACTCTACTACCTGGGACACAATACCATTAGTAGACATCCTGGTTGCTAAGGTAGCAAAGTGTACCTCTCTGGCTTTCTAGGATGCTACACAACTTAAAGGTCCGATGGATAGAAAGGCAGAGAGTTTGCTTAAAAAGACCTGGGAGGCTGCTTCCTCACTGTTAAGGGTGCGTTCACATATCGGAATTCTCGCGGATGAACTCCGCGAGCAGAGCTTCCGCCTGGCGGCCACCGTCGAAAGTACTTCAGCGCTAGGGCCGCGGGGCACTGAGCCGTCACCATTGACTGCTATGCAGTGCTCGCGGAATCCGCGCAAAGAATTTACATGTTCTTTCTTTGCGCGGAACACTTTCAGCGGTGGAAATGTCAGTCGCTGAAATTCCGCAGTGTGAACGGGTCTCGCGGAAACCCGTTCACACTAATGTTAAAGTTCACACCGCGGAACTCCGCCCGGAAATTCCGCGGGAATTCCGTAGTGTGAACGGGGCCTTAGGCCTAGTATAGCCTCTACCTGTGTGGCCAGGACTTTAGGAGTTTGGTTAGACCAACTGGAATTCCACCTCCAGTCTGATAAACCTAAGGACCAGATTTTGGAATCCTTTCCCCTGCTTAAGATGGCATCTAATTTTTTATCAGATGCCTCTGCAGAATCGGTAAAACTTGCTTATCGTACTGCTGTTTTGTCCAATACCACTAGGCGTGTACTGTGGTTGAAATCTTGGGCGGGAGACATGACTTCAAAAAGTAAACTCTGCTCCCTTCCTTTCCATGGAAAATTTTTATTTGGTCCAAAGTTGGCAGATAAGAAAAAGGATTACCCTTAAATAAGGTCCAACCTAAAAGAATCTCCTTTTCGTCTTTTTTCCCAGTCAGACCAATCTTTCAGAGGAGGTAAAGGGAAAACGGGACATTGGTCTTACAGGAAGGGAGGTAGGGGTAGAAATATCTTTACTAACCCCGGTCAGTCCTCTTCCAACTCTAAGCAATGACGCCAGGCCAGTGAGGGCAAGACTTTCCCATTTTGCCCCAGTTTGGGAGTCTCTAATTCCCAATCCCTGGATAATAGAGATAATATCTCAGGGCCTCCGGATCGAGTTGTAATCACCTCCCCCTCCAAGGTATGTTGTTACTCAGCAGAGTCAAAAAAATCCAGAAATTGGTTCTCAAGGGTGTTCAGGACCTTCTCAGCCTGGGTGCTATCCAGGAGGTTCCTCTCCTTCAGAGGGGCCTAGGTCATTATTCTTCCCCGTTTTTGGTTTCCAAACCAAATGAGAAGTTCCATACAATTATAAACCTGAAACCCCTGAACAAATTTGTGGTTTACAAAAAAAATTCAAAATGGAAACTGTGAAGTCTGCAGTTCAGTTAATAAAGGAGGGGGTGGTGATGGCGACTATCAATTTTTACGATGCATATTACCACATTCCCATCCATTCAAATAGCCAAAAATTTGAGATTTGCCATCCGGTGGGGGTCCAGGGTGTGCCACTTTCAGTTTGTCTGTCTTCCATTCGGTCTGTCATCTGCGTCTCAAATTTTCACCAAGGTCTTGGCAGAGGTGGTTGCCCTTCTCAGGAAGGAGTCCATTCGAATTATCCCTCGTCTAGATGACATACTGATAGTGGCGGACTCAGTTCCTCAATTGGATCTTCATTTACAGAGAACAATTCTTGTTCTCCAGAAGTTGGGTTGGATGCCAAATATAGACAAATCAGATCTTATTCCCAGTCAGAGGAAAATATTCCTAGGTACCCTTTTGGATTCAAGGATCCAGACCTCTTTTCTTCCAGATTCCAAAAGGGTATTACTGCAGGCATTAGTCTTCAGATTTCTAAACCTCCATTCTTGTACAATCAGGACAGCAATGTCGACTCTGGGCCATATGACATCATGCATCCAGTCAGTAGCTTGGGCTCGGTTTCACTCCAGGTCTCTACAAAAGTGGATCCTAACCATTTGGGACAAGTCTCAGAAGTCTTTAGACAGAAGAGTGATAATTCCCACTCAAGTAAAAACCCATCTAAGATGGTGGACATTCAAGAAAAATTTAGAGAAGGGAATAAGTTGTTTTCAGACAAACCAGTTACTCATAACAACAGATGCCAGTGCAGGGGGATGGGGTGCTCACTCGGAGACTCAAGTAGTCCAAGGGAAGTGGTATCCTCAGACAGCAAGAAAATCTTCCAACTTCAGAGAGCAAGAGTTGGAGGAGATCTGCAGGAATCGCCATATCCTCATTTGCTCGGACAACATGACTGCAGTGGCCTTTATAAGGCGTCCGGGAGGTCCAAGGTACACAGCTCTCCAGTCAATTTTGCATCAAATATTTTCTTGGGCAGAAAACAAGGTGCTTTCTATCTCAGCAGTCCATCTCAAAGGGGTCTGGAACTTGGAGGCGGACTTCCTGAGCAGACACATATTAGACCCAGGGGAATGGTCTCTAGCTCCGTGGGCATTCAGAATGATTACGGAGAAGTGGGGGGTTCCTCAAGTAGATCTTTGCAACCAGGAGAAATCACAAGTTGGATCTATTCTATTCCCTAAATCCAAAGGACTCTCCACTAGCAGTAGATGCATTGGCTCAGGATTGGACATTCAGTATGGGATACGCATTTCCTCCCCTGCCTCTAATATCTCGGGTCCTTCAGAAGTTAATGAACTGCCATTGCATTCTAATCCTAGTAGCTCCATACTGGCCAAAGAGGAGCTGGTTTTCTCTATTAAAGACTCTAGCTGTAGAGGATCCCATCTGCCTTCCTCCTCAACAGGATCTTCTGTCCCAGGGTCATTCCTTTCATGGTCAGATGAAAAGCCTCAGCTTGACAGCATGGAAAATGAAAAGTCCATTCTGCTGAAGGAAGGTTTATCTGAAAAGGTAGTAAATACACTTTTATCTAGACGTAAAGATGATACCTCTATAATCTATGCTAAAACCTGGAAAAAGTTAATTTCTTGGTGTTGGGATTCTTTTTCTATCAACACTCCGGTGATTCCTAAAATTCTAGACTTCCTTCAGCAGGGATTTGATTTAGGTCTTTCCCCTAGTACCCTCAAAGTACAGGTTTCTGCTTTCAGTGCTTTCACTACAGCTAGAAGAGTAGGTGAAATTCAGGCTCTTTCTATCAGAGAGCCTTATTTCAGAATTATGGATGACAAAATCATTTGTAAGCTTGATCCTATCTTCCTCCCTTAAGTTGTCTCTACCTTCCATAGATCACAGGATATTGTGGTTCCATCCTTCTGTTCAGATCCAAAAAATGACTTAGAAAAATCATAGTCTTTTGGATGTTAGAAGAGCTGTTCTCATTTACATTAAAAGAACTATTCAGTGGAGGAAGGATGACAATCTGTTTATTCAGTTTGCTGGCCCTAATAGAGGCAAAAAAGCCTCTAGGAGTTCTATAGCCAGATGGATTAAGACCGCAATTTCAGAGGCTTATGTGGCCAGAGTTAAAGCCCCTCCTATACAATTGAAGGCCCATTCTACTAGAGCAATTTCCTCAATATGGGCAGAGAGAGCCGGAGCTTCTGTAGAACAGATTTGCAAAGCTGCCACTTGGAAAAACCTCCATACTTTTTCCAGACATTATAGAGTTCACGTTTTGTCTTCTGAGGATATGGCCTTAGTTCTCAGTGCTATAGTCCCTCCCTAAGTACATTCTTTGGTATTTCTCATGGGTGCTGTCTTCGAGACGTGGTGGGAAATGGTGAATTATACTCACCGAGAATTCCTTTTCTGGAAGTCTCCTCTCAGTGTTTTTTCCTGTCCCAATCAGGAGGAGGAGATAATCTCATGGGTGCTGTCGTCGAGACTTCCAGAAAAGGAATTATCAGTGAGTATAATTCACCATTTTCTGCCCTCATAAGTGCATACCACATACCTACATCTCTAAGTAGTGTACTATTTTTTACCTGATAATCTGTCATGGGCCTAGATACTGTGAAAGTCCAGGCAAAAGTAATCACCGGCAGGTGTTTTACTAAAATACGTTTTTTTAAGCGTACTGTACCACATTTTTCTGCCCTCATAAGTGCATACCTGATACCACATACCTACAACTAAGTAGTGTACTATTTTGTACCTGTTAATCTGTCAAGGGCCTAGATACTATGAAATGACATCTAATAGTACACACCTGCTGCTATTCTAGACAAATACTGGTTTAAGCGTAGTGAAGCATATTGTACTCCCCTGATATATGCAATAAGTATGTTAGGCAGAGTAGTGCCAGGACGTGCCCAAATTCATCAGGCACAGGCAGAGGTTGCAGCAGAGTAGGGGCGTGTGGCAACCGGAGTCACAGCGAGAGGTCTGAGCTCCCAGTGTCAGCTAGCAGTCGCGTCTCGACCAGCAACCCAGCAGCCATGATTGATCGGTTCACTCGGTCATCCACTTCATCCCAAGTGACATCCGACACCCCCAGTCAACAGTCGGTGGGTTCTTCAGACTCAACCCTCACTTGGCATGGCCCTCATGCTGCTGCTGCCACCTCAAGGCTCTGTCATAGTGCTGCTCTATGGTCTCCTCATGCTAATGCTACCACCCCCAGTCTCTGTCATTTTGCCGCTATATGATCTCATCATGCTGATGCTGCAACCTCCAGGCTATCTCATTGTGCTGCTCTATGGTCTCCTCATGCTAATGCTACCTCCTCCATGCTCTGTCAATGTGCCACCATATAGTCTCCTCATGCTGATGCTACCACCTCCAGGCTCTGTATTGTGCCACCATATGGTCTTCTCATGCTGATGCTGCCACCTCCAGGCTCTCTTTGTGCTGCTCTATGGTCTCCTCATGCTGTTGCTGCCACCTCCAGGCTCTCTTTGTGCTACTCTATGGTCTCCTCATGCTGATGCTACCACCTCCAGGTTCTCTCATTGTGCTGCCATGGATACTGCAAAACATAATTAAGGTGCTGGTCCCCAGTTTCAGAAATTCCTCTGCATTAGTGTCACTTTCAGAAACTGATGCTGCTGCATATGGTATCCTCATTCTTCAGCCACCTCCATGCTGTACCATTCAGCCACAATATGGTCTCCTCATGCTGCCACAAACTTCAGGCAGCATTCAGCCACTATATGGTCTCCTCATACTGATGCCACCTACAGGCTCTGTCATTGTGCTTCCATGTGACTCCTTGTTAGATTTGGTCCTTTGTACCCACACGCCGGGGGCCCGGGAGACTAAAATTTGGGAGTTAAAATTTAAATTTAAAAATCTTAAATTTAAATTTAAAAATCTTAAATTTCAATGGTCTCCTCATGCTTCAGCCAACTCCAGGTTCTGCCATTCAGCCACTATATGGTCTCTTCACGATTCAGCCACCTCCAGGCTGTGCCATTCATCCAATATATGGTTCACAGATGCTTCAGCCACCTCCAGGCTGTGCCATTCATCCAATATATGGGTCACAGATGCTTCAGCCACCTCCAGTCTGTGTCATTCAGCAACTACATGCTTTAGTGATGCTGCTGGGCCTAGGACATTACCTATATATGTTTATGGTAGCACTAGGTACCATACAACTTCAATAGAAATGTCAAAATTAATCTTTTATTCTTTGAGATTGTGAGGCCCTATTGTCTCCTCATCTGACGCCAACTCCAGGCTGTGCCATTCAACCACTATATGGTCTCCTTATGATTCAGCCACCTCCAGGCGGTGTCATTCAGACAATATATGGTTTACCGATTCTGCTGGGCCTGGGCCTAAACATTTTTATGGTAGCTGTGACTGGTAGACTGTGTCATTCAGCAACTATATGGTTTAGTGATGCTGCTGGGCCTGGGACATTACCTCAGCCACTATATGGTCTCCTCATGCGGCTAACCTCTCCATGCTGTGTCATTCAGACACTATATGGTTTCCTCATGCTGCCAACACCTCCATGCTGTGTCATTCAGCCACTATATGGTCTCCTCATGCTTCAGCCACATCCAAGCTGTGTCATTCAGCCACTATATGGTCTCCTCATGCTGCGAACACCTCCACGCTGTGTCATTCAGCCACTATATGGTCTCCTCATGCTTCTGCCAACTCCAGACTGAGTCATTCAGCCACTATATGGTCTCGTCATGCTTCAGCCACCTCCAGGCTGTGTCATTCAGACAATATATGGTCTACTAATGCTGCTGGGCCTGGGCCTAAAAAAATTTATGGTAGCACTAGCTACCATAAATCTTCAATTTCAATTTTAAAATTAATCTTTTAATCTTAGGGATTGTGAAGCCCTAGTGTCTTCTCATGCTGCTGCCAGCTCCAGGCTGTGTCATTGAGAAACTATATGGTCTCCTCATGCTGCCAACACCTCCACACTGTGTCATTCAGCCACTATATGGTTTATTCATGCTGCCAACACCTTCATGCTATGTTATTCATGTCATTCATGTCATTTTTTTTTAAACAGTTTTTTCTGAGTATAGTTACGCATATATAACTGCCCTCATCAGTGCATACCGCATAGGTACATGCAAGTATTGTACCATTTAGTACCTGTTAAGCTGTCAAGGTGCTCCATACCGGCAAAGTCCAAACAATAGTATCCACCGGCTGGTGTTTTACAAAAATACAGAGTTTTTTTCTGCTAATAGGCATATTACTGCCCTCATTAGTGTATACTGCATACGTACATCCAAGTATTGTACCATTTAGTACCTGTTAAGCTGTCAAGGTGCTCCATACCTTCAAAGTCCAAACAATAGTATCCACCGGCTGGTGTTTTACAAAAATACAGAGTTTTTTCTGCTAATAGTTAGGCATATTACTTCCCTCATCAGTGCATACCGCATAGGTACATCCAAGTATTGGACCATTTAGTAGCTGTCAAGGTGCTCCAAACCGTCAAAGTCCAAACAATAGTATCCACCGGCTGGTGTATTACAAAAATAGAGTTTTTTCAGCTAATAGTTCGGCATATTACTGCCCTCATCAGTGCATACCGCATACGTACATCCAAGTATTGTACCATTTAGTACCTGTTAAGCTGTCAAGGTGCTCCAAACCGTCAAAATCCAAACAATAGTATCCACCGGCTGGTGTTTTACAAAAATACAGAGTTTTTTTCTGTTAATAGTTAGGCATATTACTGCCCTCATCAGTGCATACCACATAGGTACATCCAAGTATTGTACCATCTAATACCTGTTAATCTGTCAAGGGCCTACATACTGTTCAAGGACAGCCGTAAGTAATCACCTGCTGCTGTTCTAGACAAATACTGTTTAAAGAGTAGTGTAGCGTATTGTAATACCCTAATAAATGTACTAAGTATGTCAGGCAGAGAAGTGTCAGGATGTGCACAGAGGAGTGGCAGAGGCCTAAATACTTCAGGCAGAGTTGGCAGCAGACTTGTTGCGAGTGGCAGCAGGAGTCGCAGCGAGAGGCCTGAGCTCCCGTTATCAGCCAGCGGTCGTGTCTCCACCAGCAACCCCTCTGCCGTCGTCGATTGGTTAACATGCTCATCCACATCATCACAAGTGACATCTGACACCCCCAGTCAACAGTCGGTGGGTTCCTCAGACACAAACCTCAGTTGGCATGGCCCGGGAGCAGTCCGTGTCCTCCCATTGCCTTTGTCCTATGCTGTTCCCTCTCCTAAAGAAGTATCTTATGCTGTGGGTTCAGCTCCACTATTTACTGAGGACAATGCAATAGAGGACAGTCAGCAGCTACTGGACAGCCAAGAAGGGGAGGAGACATGCGCCGCTTGCTCCGCTAGGCGGCCAAGTAGTGATGCGGAGAGTGACCTGGGAGGCGGTGTTGCAAGTGTTCAGGGTCCTGAAGCAGACACTGTTGGGGAACCTGAGGAGTTCATCAGTGACGTGCACCCAACTGTTGATGATGATGAAGCCGATCGCAATTGGGAGCCGGGTGCAGAAGGGGCTTCATCATCATCAGGGGAAGAGAGTTGCAGGTTGCCCTTGAGGCAGCAAGGCGGTAGCACGGTTGGCAGTCAGCGTGGTGGCAGTAGTGGAAATTCAGGAGCCAAACGTGCCTGGGGGAGACCACCTGCTTCGTGGCAGCCTACCTTTCCTGGAGGTAGTGGAACAGGGGTTCCTGGAGAAGGCACCAGTAGCAGTCAATTAGTGCGGACTGCGGGTGGGAAAATCAGCTACTCGGCGGTGTGGAAGTTTTTCATAAGGCATCCGGAGGAGGTTCACGTAGCCACATGCAAGATCTGTCAGCGCAAGGTGAGGCGTGGCCAGGGTCCCAATGTCGGCACCACGGCCCTGCGTCAACACATGCTTCGCCACCATAAAGCGGCCTGGGAGAACCGTGGCTCCTATGTAGTGGTCCAGCCTGCTGCAACACCCAGTGGCCATCCACTCCCTCCTTCATCCAGCCAAGGCTCCACCACCTCAGCCGAAGGGAGCTGTGTGTCAAACCCTCCTTCTGTCGCTCCTGCTTCTCCTGCTTTTAGTCAGCCATTCCGCCAACAATCCATCGGCGAAGCCATGTCCAAGAGACAACAGTATGCGCCCACTCATCCAACGGCGCAGAAGCTGAATGTGCTCCTGTCCAAGTTGCTGGTGTTGCAGTCCCTCCCTTTTCAAGTGGTGGACTCTGCACCTTTCAGAGAATTGATGGCTTGTGCCGAGCCGAGGTGGAGAGTCCCAAGCCGTCATTTCTTTGCGAAGAAGGCAGTACCAGCCCTGCATAAGTTCCTGCACAGCCACAACAGCAATTTGGACAGGTCACACCGCTTTCTCCTCCACGCTCTCGCTCCCAGGCAGTTGGTCCTGTTACAGTGTGTGATGCTGCCTCCTCATGCTCCACCGTGTCCTCGGCCTCCACTGCACGTCCAAATCTCGGTGGCCATTCACCGTACCATGTGTGTAGGGCACGGCGGTGTAAAGCTGTTCTTCACATGGTTTGAGGAGGAACTGCTAAAGTTCATTCGTAAAGAAATCTGAGTATGGCTTACTCCACGAAATCTGAAAATGGGAACCATGGTGACAGACAACGGGAAGAACATCGTGTCCGCGCTGCGACAAGGAAGTGTGAAACATGCGCCCTGCATGGCACACGTGTTGAATCTGGTTGTCAAGCACTTCCTCAAGTCTTCACCCCATTTGCAAAACATCTTGAGCTACAGCGTCAGAACGGTATCCCACAACATAGTCTTATTTGTGACGTTGCCACAAGTTGGAATTCCACCCTCCATATGTTGGACACACTATACGAACAAAGAAAAGCCATCACCGATTTCTTGATGATCCAAGCAGATAGGAGTACTCCCCTGTGTAACTTCAATGTGAACCAGTGGCACCTCATACGTGACACCTGCCGTTTGCTGAGGCCCTTTGAGGAAGCCACATTATTTGTGAGTCGCCTGGATTACGCCATGAACGACGTAACTCCACTCCTACATTTCCTACAACAAATGATTGAAACCATGGCTGGTCATGGCAATGGAGACATTGCGCCTACATCTCAAGGCTACATGAGCCCTGTGGGGGCTGAACTTGGGGAGGAAGATGATGAGGGGCAGAGCGGAGCACAGTTTAGGTTGGATAAGATGGCCGGTGTTTCTAGTCTTCGGACAGGAGAGGAGGAGCAGGAGCAGCCAGAGGAGCTGGAGGGTTATGAGGAAGGCGAGACAGAGGACCCAGACACACCATGGCAGTATGCAGTGGAGATGGAGGCAGGTAGTCCCTCCGAGTCACTGGCGCAAAAGGCACGATGCATGCTCAGTTGCTTGCGTAGTGACCCCCAAATTGTCAAAATTCGTCAGCGGGATGACTTCTGGATCTCCGCCTTATTAGACCCTCGCTACCGTCCCAAAATGGGGGCCTTTTTTACACCCACTGAGAGGGAGGACAAACTGACATACTACAGAGACATTCTACATAGTCAGTTGGCTGATGCCTATCGGCCACATGGTCCATCCACTCGCAGGTCTGACTCGGGGGGCCCTCTGCGCTCACCTTCCACTGCCATGGCTGCTGGGGAGGGGTGGGAGGAACAGTACCAGCTCAATCAGCAGCAGCCTGAGTCTACAGTCGCTGATCAGCAGCAGGTAGACATAGAGCAGGACCTGAACCAGCAGGTGGTGGCATACCTTGACACGGCCATTCCAACAACCATTGAAGATCCGCTGGACTTCTGGGCAGCCAAACTTGATTTATGGCCACAACTAGCAGAGTTTGCCCTGGAAAAGCTGTCCTGCCCGCCCAGTAGTGTGCCATCAGAGCGGGTGATTAGTACGGCTGGGGCCACAGTCACCCCAAGGCGAACTCGTCTGTCTACCAAAAATGTGGAGAGACTGACGTTTGTCAAGATGAATCAGGGATGGATCAGCCAGGATTTCCAGCCACCAATGCCAGTTGCCTCAGAGTAGATTGACCAAGCTGCCAGACCAACATTTCCCAATTATGGTTGGTTATGAAACCCTCTTGGGTTATCAATTAGGGTTATGGAACCCGATTTGGTACTGCGATTGCCTGCTCCTGGCTCATCCTGTGTCTTTCAGGAACTACTTGCCTCCCTGCCCTCAGGCCTTGGGCCTTCAATTTTTGGATGTTTAGCAGTAGCTAAATACATGCTTAATGCAAATTTCAATATTGACTTTTAAATGTAAGGGGTTGGTTATGAAACCCTCTTGGGTACTGCGAATGACTGCTCCTGACTCATTCTGTGTCTTTCAGGAAATAATTGCCTCCCTGATGCCTCAGGCCTTGGGCCTTAAATTTTTGGAAGTTTAGCAGTAGCTAATACATGCTTAATGATAATTTCAACAATGATCTTTAAATTCTCGGTGCTCTGCTAGGGCCTCCTCCTACCCCGCCGGGGCCGATCCGAGGACCTCACTAAACCATCCAATCGGCAGTAGAGACATGCGGTGTGTACAAAGGCAGGGACTTAATGAACCCGAGTTTAAGACCGGCGCATAGTTGTGATTCTTCTTTCCTGGCAAATAATTGCAATCCTGATCCCTATCGTGAAGGGGGTTCAGCGGGTTACCCACACCCGTCGGTGAAAGATAGACACACGCTGGTCCGTTCAGTGTAGCGCGCGTGCAGCCCCGGACATCTGAGGGCATAACAGACCTGTTATTGCTCGATCTCGCGAATGATTGTGCAATGTAAGGGGTTATTAAAGCCTCTTGGGTAGTGCTGATGCTTACCCCTGACTGCTCCTGTGTCTTTCAGGAAGTACTTGACTTCCTAATGCTTCTGGGCTTGGGCCTTTAATTTTAGGATTTTTGAAATACATACATACATGCTTAATTAAAATTTCAACATTTATGGTGCAATGTAGGGGGTTATTAAACATTCTTGGGTAGTGTTTTTTTCAGATTTTATGACAATTATCACAGTAATAAACTTGAATTTTCCACAATAATAACCATTACACCATTGAACGACACCATTGTTGCGTGTGATTTTTTAAGTAAAATTTTCAAAAAAATTCGCAGAGGGATGAACTCTGCTTCTTTTATAGAAGAATGTCTTTTGGTGGTCCACCGTCCTGCATTATAGAGTCTTCTGGACTCTTGGATATGCGCTTGTTCTTAAACAAAGGTACAAAAATGGCCACGTTGCGCCTACATCTTACGGCCACATGAGCCCTGTGGGTGCTTGTGAGATTAGGTCCTTTGTACCCACACGGCGGGGTGCGGGACACAAATTTTGATTTAAATTTCAAATAAAAAAATCACACATTTCAATGGTCTCCTCATGCTGCAGCCAACTCCAGGCTGCATCATTCTGGTAATATATAGAGAGCACTCGCTGTCCTAAAATATTTGTCTTTTTTATTAGGGATTGTGAAGCTTTGGTGCGTACTCATGCATCAGCCAACTCCAGCCTGTGTCATTCAGGCAATATATGGTTTACTGATGGCGCTGCTGGGCCTGGGAATTTCAAATTTTCTCATAGGTAGCACCGGCTATCCATAAGTCTTCTTCATAAATTTCTACAATTGTTGTGGTTTTTTTTTTAGGGATTGTGAAGCCCTAGTGTGTACTCATGCATCAGCCAATGTGTCATTCATGCAACATATAGGTAGCACCCGCTGTCCTAAATATTCTTAAAATTATTTTTAAAAAGGTTATTTCTTTGGGATTCTGAAGCCCTGGTGTGTACTCAATGCTGCTTCCTGCTACACTCTGTCAGACCGTTGGTCCTGCAACAGTGTGCTACTCCACCTCCACATCCTTCTCTTTGTCTTAAGCCTCCATTGCCCGGACAAGTCTCAGTGGCCCTTCCATGTGTGCAGGTCACGGCGGTGTCACGCTGTTCTTCACATGGTTTGCCGTGGCGATAAGTCTTGGAAACAATGGCCGGTCAGGGCAATGGAGATGTTTCGCCTAAATCTCACGGCCACATGAGCCCTGTGGGGGCTTGTTGGATTTGGTCCTTCGTACCCACACGCTGGGGTCCGGGACACGCAAAGGTTGTTTTAAATTTCAAATAAAAAAATGATGGCGCTGCTGGGCCTGGGTCTGTTAATTTCAAATTTTCTCATGGGTAGCACCCGCTATCCAAAATCTTTTTCAAAAATTTCTAAAATTGTGGTGGTTTTTTTTTTTGGGGGGGGGGGCATTGTGAAGCCCTGGTGTGAACTCGTACATCAGCCAACTCCAGGCTGTGTCATTCAGGCAATATATGGGTTACTGATGCCGCTGTGGGGCCTGGGTCTGGTAATTTCAAATTTTCTCATAGGTAGCACCCGCTATCCAAAATCTTTTTCAAAAATTTCTAAAATTGTGGTGTTTTTTTGGGAGGGATTGTGAAGCCCTTGTGTGTACTCGTGCATCACCCAACTCCAGGCTGTGTCATTCAGGCAATATATGGGTTACTGATGCCGCTGTGGGGCCTGGTAATTTCAAATTTTCTCATAGGTTGCACCCGCTATCCAAAATCTTCGGTTTAAATTTCTTAGTTTATCTTTTAATCTTAGGGATTGTGAAGGCCTAGTGCCTACTCATGCTGCTGGCAACTCCGGGCTGTGCCATTCATCCACTATATGGTCTCCTCATGCTGCCAACACCTCCATGCTGTGTCATTCAGCCACTATATGGTGTCCTCATGCTTCAGCCTCATCCAAGCTGTGTCATTCAGCCACTATATGGTGTCCTCATGCTGACAACATGTCCATGCTGTGTCATTAAGCCACTATATGGTCTCCTCATGCTGACACCTCCATGCTGTGTCATTCAGCCACTATATGGTGTCCTCATGCTTCATCTTCATCCAAGCTGTGTCATTCATCCACTATATGGTGTCCTCATTCTGCCAACACCTCCACACTGTGTCATTCAGCCACTATATGGTCTCCTCATGCTGCCAACACCTCCATACTGTGTTATTCAGCCACTATTTGGTCTCCTCATACTGATGCCACCTCCAGGCTCTGTGATTGTGCCGCTCTGCGGCAGTGATTCTAAAAGCGATGCCTGTAATCCGCATGTCATATTGAATAACAGTATTATTTCACTACCCCAGCACACTCCATATGCGTGTTAGAACAATACAAAGTGTTCTGCACCCCTATTGAGGCTCTCTGTGGGCCAGAAATAGCTGTTTTTAATATAGATTCGCCGCAAATAAATTTGGATCAAAACAAATATTTCGGAAAATTCGGAGAATCGGCCAAATCGAATTTTTCAAAAGTTTGCTCATCTCTAATGGCAGTCACCAAAGAGAGAAGGTATCAGAAAAGGACATTCATCTTGGAATGCTTTAAGACTGTTTCTCAAGCGTGGTCCTCAAGTACCCCCAACAGGTCATGTTTTCTGGATTTCCTTAGTCTTTCACAGTTGATATAACTGTGGTGATGGCTGATTCACTGACCATAATTATATCACCTGTGACAGACTAGAAAGACTAAGGAAATCCTGAAAACATGACCCGTTGGGGGTACTTGAGGACCACACTTGAGAAACACTGCTTTAAGATTTAAGAAACACTGCTTTAAGACACAAAGGTGGATCAGTGGGTTCTAAAGTCTGCTATTAGTGGGGTTCTGGTTCCTGTAGAGCAGTCAGGGTAATGTGGACACTGGGTAGTTATGTGCTGTGCTGCAAGCAGTGTAAACTGTAATGCAGATTTCTGCAGTTTTGCAGAAGCACATAAATATGATGTACTTGAAGTAAACCGTATGCACTTTTGACCATATCATAGATTTGTTGAACATACATGAATCTGATTTACTGGTATCTAGATTCATGAATGTTCAGAACGTTGTTGCTTCTGCAGATCCCACATAAAGGAATTACATATAAACTTAATTGTTACATCTGCAATTTAGATCTCAAAAAATGTAAGACACAACTGGACAGCGCATGGAAAAAAGAATTGTATGTAAGAATCTAAGACTAGCAAGAAATATTTAAATAGTGAAGATATTCTGTTAGAAAAGCAGGAGTGGGGGTTTTAAAGAGCATCTTCTAGAGTTTGAGCTACAATTAATGTTATATTGCACAATATTCTAGAATATGGGATAATTCTATTAATGCTTGTTGATTATATTTTTATTATCCTGTTGAGTTACTATACCTTTCAATAAGTGTGAGTCTTAGGACAGTTTTTAGCATGTATCACACACCAAAACAGATTATTAAAAAATCATTTGATGGGCCCCATTGTTTTTTTTTTTGAGTGCACATTTTACATACAGTATGCAGGAATAAGTGTTCTGTCATTTTATGTGAAGGATATACACTGGGGTTGCACATGGGAAATGCAGAATGCTAATCAGTCCCAATAAACTGAGCTTATTGGTGACCATGATTGTAATTAAAAATATGTACACCATAAAAGATAGCACTGACTACAAAGAATGTATGCAAGAAAAGTCAAAATACTTTATTATAAAAATTGATGAACATACAAAAGCAAACAATCATAAAACAGCACTCCACCTGCCTCTAGGTTCAGCAGAACTGAAAAAAAATCTACATGTTTTGCTGCAGAATCTCTGTGCATTTCCACTGTAAGCTACAGTAACATGCTGTGGAAAAATCAGCTAAATGCAAATGGAGTTTTATCGCCACTGGCACCATCTGCCATACATTCATGAAGCTGGTGCCAGTATAATACAGCTGACACTGCTGGGGTTGGAGATAACTCTGATTCCTGGTCATTTAACCCCTTATATGCCAACATCAACACCAGCCATCGCATTAAATGGATAATTGGAAGGGGTTACTTCTGTCACTGCACAGTATCCACATGACACAATTGTGGAGTGGAAATGGGGCCTAATAAAGGTTACTAGGTTTTCCATCTTTGTTCTATGAGACTATGGAACTCTCTGCCACATGATGTTGTGATGTCTGAATCAATAAACAAGTTCAAGGAGGCCCTAAAAGTTTTTCTGGAAAAATATAATACATGTTGTGGATACTAGATTTGTGTGGATAGAATATTAATCCAGGGATTTATTCTGATGCCATATTGGAGCCGGAAAGGAACGTTGTAACAGCACTCTTGGTCAAAGAATGGAGGTTCTTAGCGCACTTTTTGATCAAAACGTGTCCCCCATCCACCATGTGGAGGTGGCCTCATTTCGGATGGGACCCTAACACTCATTTCACTCACCTCTGCTGGGTATATGGCCTCTGACCTGGTGACATGCTGGATCCACTATCAATTTAAAAAACCTCCTGTGAAAAGGGACGGGTGCACGGCTACAGAGGGTGCCACTCCCCCTAAATTGCACAGCAAAAACAAAAAGCGACTCTTTATTTGCCACAGCAGCGTGCACCCGTGTATTAGGTAGTTGTGCTGGCTATTTTTCTTTTTGTTTTTGCTGTGCAATTTAGGGGGAGTGGCACCCTCTGAAGTCACGCACCCCTCCCTTTTCACAGGAGGTTTTTTAAATTGATAGTGGATCCAGCATGTCACCCAGTCAGAGGCCATATGCCCAGCAAAGGTGAGTGAAATGAGTGTTAGGGTCCCATGCGAAATGAGGCCACCTCTGTGTGGTGGATGGGGGACACATTTTGATCAAAAAGTTTGCTAAGAGCCTCCATTTTTTTTACCTTTTTTGTATACTCTGTATTTGCCACAGCAGCATGCACCTGTGTATTAGGTAGTTGTGCTGGTTATTTTTCTTTTTGTTTTTGCTTGGAAAGGAACATCTCAACTGTCATGGAACAATTGGCGCCAGCCCCATGGGGGTATTTTGCCTTCCTCCAGATTACCATAGTAAGGTTTCAGGCTGAATTGGAAAAACTCTTGTCTTTTTCAACCTTATAAACTATGTAATTATATATGCACATCTACAGATGCAGGGCTTAATAGGATGTCTGCCAGTGCTGCACTGAAAGGCTTAATACTCTGCAATACAGAAATATTGCAGTGAATTATATGAGTAATTAGAGGAAAAGTTGAACAGGTTTTAAGGAAAATCTAAGTAAAGAACTCACCATACTTCTTTTAAAAAAAAAAACTATGCATGATACCTCTTACTAACACGAATATGACTTGTTAGCATTAGTGTCTTGTATCAACAGGCCTAAGAATATAGTATCTAGTATTAATACCAGTGTTTTTACTGGAGGTATATCTCCTAAAGAAAATGAACATTTTGCTATATGGATTGGACCTTATCAAATCACATTGATAAAAGGGGAGGTGCCTAAAACTTAACTTTTACTTCACCAAATAAGATACACCACAAAAATAATAATCCAGTGCTCAAATGACCACAACCAAATAATAACTAGGCCATCACAAAAACAGTAATGAACCATAGATTGTATGCACAATCATCCATATATTGAACATTACAGGTATAACTACCATTAATAAATCCCAACGCATTTTTGCCAGTATTGACTGGCTTCCTAAGGGGGTATATAGCATGAATACTCTAATGAGTTTAAGGTCTTTACGTTCTAAATCATATGCCAAAGGTTATGCAGCAACTCATAAATTCAACTGAATTGCAATGATCACTCAATGCATGCCAAAGGATATTCTGCAATTAATCAATTGCACAAGATTGCAACAATAATCATATAGAAAATATACAAATATGTGGTCAGATGTAGGGCACCCTTGGGGTATGGCAGCCCCTGTCAAATAACCCTCATACAGCAGTGGCAATGATCTCCAGTACCTATAATGAAAAAACATAAGAGAAAAGGGGGACTTATAAATATCATATGTCTTTGGACCCCATCCTATATGTACAGCACAACCTGTCACACTCACGGCCATAGGAGATCCAAAACCTGCTAGAAAAAAAGGGGCCGCATCACTTCTATTGTTCCAAGGTACCTGAGGAGAAAGAGATCACCGCACACCATGCCGCTAGGCAGCTACTCACTATTATGCTGCTGGTCAAATGTTCCCCACGGAGGAGCGCTTACCCGCACTGACAGGGAGCTGTGTATTACTACAACTGCTAGGCGCTCTACCATGTGGAGCCGATATCCGGCATCCGGCGTCATATCCTATCTCCAGTCCTCCACGTCAGCATGACATGCCCCGCTGTGCCGTCGCTGCGGTGCAAGTACTGGTTCGCTGTAAGTGGTGCTTCAGTTCTGGCCAAATTCATGCGCATGCGAAAAATATGCGCATATTGTGATTTTGGCAATGGATTTCAAATCTTGTATAAACTGGTGAGTATGTATATCGACAGAGACCAGAAGATTAATCCCACATAACAATATACAATCAATAGAGTAGATACCCTGCTGTTAACCATCAGGTGATTAATCATACTTACATAGATATTGTTACATTAATTATACCCTGCAGTCAGGAATGTCATGCGCAGAACTAGGAAACATGAGATGGTGGCACTGATCAGCAACCCAAGGCATCCAACCAAAATTAAAAGATAGAAGACATGTTGGAAAACATGGTGGGTGAGGAAGGATTAAAGCGCTGTTCCGGATCCAAGGTAAGAGATTTCTTTTAAAGTTAAACATGTAACGCATTTCAAGGGCGAGCAGCCCTCTTGATCAGACATGTATATGCAGTGAGGATAAGTCAGTTTAAATACTTGTATGCATCACAGGAAATGACATCACTTACAGAGACACTTGATGCAGTTTAATAATTGCATAAAACACATTAGAAAACCAAATACAGAGGATGTGCATAAAGTATAAGTATTTTTTTTGTGTCTTTTATACTTTATGCACATCCTCTGTATTTGGTTTTTCTAATGTGTATTATACAATTTTTAAACTACATCAGGTGTCTCTGTAAGTGATGTCATTTCCTGTGATGCATACAAGTATTTAAACTGACTTATCCTCACTGCATATACATGTCTGATGAAGAGGGCAGCTCGCCCTTGAAACGCGTTACATGTTTAACTTTAAAAGAAATAAAAAGTCTTTCTCTTACCTTGGATCTGGGACAGCACTTTAATCCTTCCTCATCCACCATGTTTTCCAACATACCTTCTATCTTGCAACTACATGCAGAGGAATCCAGCAGCAGCCCACGAAGGAACAATCCTCTACTGCTCACCCAGCCAGGATCTGCAGTCACAAAGCTATTCCAGTCTTGTGCCTCTAGCTTGCACAACATGATCTTGTGAGTAGGCATTTATCTGATTACCTTTATCAAGTGCCTGTATATACTTTCATATTGAAGCGCTCTCTCATCCTTTTTAACCAAAATTAAAGGGATACTCAATTTTCAGCTTTTATGGGTGCCGATCAAAAACCACTCATATACATTTCCACCACAACATCCTTGATCAAGGAACTGACTAAGGGCATATACCATTAACCCTCACAATATCAATTAAAAATAATAAGTCATGTAATTTCATGCAAGCCGAGAGTATAAAATGTCAAAACACCAGGGAGTCATAGTATCAATCGGGATAAAGGTATTAGAATCTACAGAGGTGATGCTATACTAAATTATGTGACTACCCTTAGGGAGATCTATTTTAAGGCGGGAATAAGTTAATTCATGGGCCTAGGGATCCTGATCTTACCCTACACTAACTCAGAGCCCTACACACCTAGGCGGGTTTCCCCATCCTAAAAAGGACGGACCCGCTCACCAACCTCCTACTTGGCCTAATAAGTGCTGAGCTAGGTGGTGGATCTAACTCTAGACCTACTAAGGTCTCCACTAGCTACCTCCAGTCCACCGTATTGGGGAGTCACATAACTAGTAACATAACTCATAGCATCTAAAACTGTAGGAATGGGGATGAGAGGTGTCAATTAAAGGAAGCAGCAGAAATTAAGTTGATCATGAAGTCTTCTAGGGGACAATGCTCCTATGTCATGTATCCATCGAATTCGTTTTTGTAACAATAAACGGTCAAAATCCCAACTTCTCACTGATGAGCATGACCTTTCTATACCAAAGAATTTACCATCTCTCAAATTCCCAGCATGTCTCTCATTAATATGCCTCACCAATGATGTATCATGTTTATTCCTTATATCCCCCACTTAAAGGGGTATTCCAGGATTTTTTTTTTATTTAACTATGCTACAGGGGCTGTAAAGTTAGTGTAGTTCATAATTTAGTATCTGTACCTGTGTGTGACGGTTTTCTCACAATTCTTCTGTGATTTTCACCCCAATATTTATTTTTAACAGCATACAAATTGACTGTTGTCTCGGATTTTTCCCAGCTTGCAATGTGGCTGAGACCTGACTCACTAGTCAGCTAATGACAGGGAGCCTGTCTACTTCAATGGGTGTAGGGATCAATCTGCAACTAATGCAACAGCTGTAGGCACCCTGATTGAAAACCACAGGTCTGCAGCTCATTTATGTTTCAATGGGTGGGGTGGCTGATGTGTGGGAGGAAGGAAAATGGAATTGTGGGATTTGTAGTCAAAAAAATAAAAATCAAACAGGAAATACAAGTTCACAAAAAGCTAGCCACAGTGTTATGGTAATCTCATGGAAGTAAAAAGGAGTGCTTCAAAGGAGGGCACAGTTCTGAGCGCGGCGCTGAAAACAGAGGATCAAACGAATGGATAAAAGCAATGGTAGTTTACTCTCCCATCATGCAACGCGTTTCACTGCAACAGCAGCTTCATCAGGCATAGTTAGAGACAGATGCTGTATTACATCTGCGCTATAATGCATATATACATTACATTTTTTACTTTGTATGTTTTGTATTGTATAGATTTGTTGGTTGAATCTTATTTACCTGTTAAATGTAATTTATCTGTGAAATGTAATATGCCTGGGTTTGGATTGGTTAGTCGGGGCTCATCCCCCTGACGCACCCTCCCATTCTCCAGATAAATTCCTTGCCCATGTGTCTCTAACTATGCCTGATGAAGCTGCTGTTGCAGTGAAACGCGTTGCATGATGGGATAATAAACTACCATTGCTTTTATCCATTCGTTTGATCCTCTGTGTTCAGCGCCACGCTCAGACCGGTGCCCTCCTTTGAAGCACTCCTTTTTACTTCCATGCCAGACTGGTCGGCTGCGGACACCATATCTATATGTGCTCACCATTGTTGTGTATGTGGATACACAACCACCATAGGTGAGCGTTTAATTTATACCATTAAGTATACCTCAGGTTTATCTTTTAATACACCATGGAGCGCTGTATCCCCTCTTTTTTGTTATAATGGTAATCTCATGACATAGCCATTTAGCCCCAAGACAAGCGCAGATCCTTCCTAAGCATGTCCATTACTGCCTGCCAGGTACGTACTAAAATCACCTTATGGTGGATAACCCCTTTAAGGGTCGCCCTATTGTGGCGGGGATAGGAGGGTTGGGTCAAAACCTTGGTATCTATATAGACCAGATTTTGCGAGAATTTGTCCTGCCCCTACCATCGTATACTAGGGACAAAATGGATCTCCTAAAGAAAATAGAGGGTTTAACGGTGGATGATGACACTCTACATACCAGTATTGACATAGAAGCCCTCTATTTGTGTATAGCCTATGAGATTGCGCTGAAGGCGGCGTCATATTTTTTATCCTTCTGAGGGACTTTTATGCAACCACATAACAATTTTGTAGTAACACACAATTATTTTTTATTTAAAGGGGTTCTCCGGTGCTTAGACATCTTATCCCTTATCCAAAGGATAGGGGATAAGATGCCTGATTGCGGGAGTCCCGCCGCTGGGGACCCCCGTGATCTTGCACACGGCACCCCGTTTGTAATCATTCCCCGGAGCGTGTTCGCTCTGGGACTGATTACCGGCGACTACAGGGCGGGCGGTGTGTGATGTCACGCCCCCGCCCCCGTGTGATGTCACGCTCCGCTCCTCAATGCAAGCCTACGGGAGGGGGCGTGACAGCTATCGTCACACGCCGCCCGCCCTGTAGTCGCCGGTAATCAGTCCCGGAGCGAACACGCTACGGGGACTGATTACAAACGGGGTGCCGCGTGCAAGATCACGGGGATCCCCAGCGGCGGGACTCCCGCAATCAGGCAACTTAACCCCTATCCTTTGGATAGGGGATAAGATGTCTAAGCAGCGGAGTACCCCTTTAATGATCGTTTCTTCCACCAACTGAGAGGGACGGCTGTGTGGAGCCCTTGTGCCCTCAGCTATGCCACTTTAACTCTGGGTTGGCGGGAGGTGACATCTGTTTTTGTTGATGCACGGGAATAATTATGTGAGCGCGCCCTTTTATCTTTTATGTGCGCGTGTCATAGATGATATTTTCATCCTGTGGCAGGGGACTAAAATGGAGTTTGAAGAATTTTTGGCATCATTGAATTTGAATGAATTAGGTTTCTTTTTTACATTTGAAGTGAGTAAAAAAACCTTATCCTTCCTGGATATACGCATTCAAAAGAATCAGGATGGGAGCCTCAAAACATTAATACATAGGAAATCCACTGCTACCAACAGTTTCCTGAGGTGGGAGAGCTGCCACCGGGAACCCCTGGAGGAACTGCGCCTCAGGAGGAACTGTTCTGAACATTGGGATTTTGTACGAGAGGCGAAAGATCTTAGAAGGCAATTTAAGGAAAGGGGTTATCCAGAGCATGTACTTTCATCAGCATATAGACAAGCCGTGAGTATACCCAGGGAGTCATTACTTATACCAAAAACATGAGATGAGACCACTAATATGGCACGAATTATAGCGACATTTGATCAGGGATCATCGGCCATGAGGGAGATACTCCATAAACAATGGATCACTCCATTAAAATGGATCAAGATATCAGTGACATCGTCTCTGATTTTCCACAGATCACCTATAGAAGAGGACGAAACATTGAAGACATTCTTACCCATAGCCACTTGACAGCAGATAAGACGGCGCATCAAACCTGGTTGAAAAGAGTCCTGTTACCTAAGGGATGCATTCCATGTGGGCGGTGTAAAGCTTGTCCCAATGTGTCGAGGATTAAATATTTTGTAAATGATGTGACAAGGAAAAGATACCAAATAAGGGATTTTATCAACTGTGGTACTTCATCTGTGATCTATATGGCCGAATGCTCCTGCCATATGCGCTATATTGGTAAAACTCTTAGAATTTCTAAGAAGCGTGTGCTAGAACATCTGGGGGATATAAGGAATAAATGTGATACATCATTGGCGAGGCATATTAATGAGAGATATGCTGGGCATTTGAGAGATGTTAAATTCTTCAGTATAGAAAAGTTATACCCATCAGTGAGAGGTTGGGACTTTGACCGTTTATTGTTACAAAAGGGATGTCGATGGATACATGTCTTGGGTTTAAATGGCTATGTCATGAGATTACCATAACACTGTTGCTAGCTTTTTGTGAACTTGTATTTCCTGTTTGACTTTTCTTTTTTTGACTACATATCCCACAATTCCATTTTCCTCCCTCCCACATATCAGCCACCCCACCCATTGAAACATAAATGAGCTGCAGACCTGTGGTTTTCAATCAGGGTGCCTACAGCTGTTGCATTAGTTGCAGATTGATCCCTCCACCCATTGAAGTAGACAGGCTCACTGTCATCAGCTGACTGGTGAGTGAGGTCTCGGCCGCATTGCAAGCTGGGAAAAATCCAAGACAACAGTAATTTTGTATGCTGTTAAAAATAAATATTGGGGTGAAAATCACAGAAGAATTGTGAGAAAACCATCACACACAGGTACAGACACTATATTATGGACTACCCTAACTTTACAGCCCCTGTAGCATAGTCAAATAAAAAAAAATCCTGGAATACCCCTTTAAGTGAGGGATATAAGGAATAAATGAGAGACATGCTGGGGATTTGAGAGATAGTAAATTGTTTGGTATAGAAAGGTTATGCTCATCAGTGATAGGTTGGGATTTTGACCGTTTATTGTTACAAAAAGAATGTTGATGGATACATGACATGGGAGCATTATCCCCTAGAAGACTTAATGATCAACTTAATTTCTCCTGCTTCCTTTAATTGACACCTCTCATCCCCATTCCTTCAGTTTTAGATGCTATGAGTTATGTTACTAGTGATGTGACTCCCCAATACGGTGGACTGGAGGTAGCTAGTGGAGACCTTAGTAGGTCTAGAGTTAGATCCACCACCTAGCTCAGCACTTATTAGGCCAAGTAGGAGGTTGGCGGGCAGGTCCGTCCTATTTAGGATGGGAAACCTGCCTAGGTGTGTAGGGCTCTGAGTTAGTGTAGAGTAAGATCAGGATCCCTAGGCCCATGAATTAACTTATTCCCACCTTAAAATAAATCTCCCTAAGGGTAGTCACATCATTTGGTATAGCATCACCTCATAGATTCTCATACCTTTATCCTGATCAATACTATGACTCCCTGGTGTTTCGACATTTTATACTCTCGGCTTGCATGATATTACTTGACTCTTATTATTATTTTGATTGATATTGTGAGGGTTAATGGTATATGCCCTTAGTCAGTTCCTTGATCAACGATCTTGTGCTGGACATGTATATGAGTGGTTTTTGATCGGCACCTATAAAAGCTGAAAATTGAGTATCCCTTTAATTTTGGTTGGATGCCTTGGATTGCTGATCAGTGCCACCATCTCATGTTTCCTAGTTCTACGCATGACAGTCCTGACTGCAGGGTATAATTAATGTAACACTATCTATGTAAGTATGATTAATCACCTGATGGTTAACAGCATGGTATCTACTCTATTGATTGTATATTGTTATGTGGGATTAATCTTCTGGTCTCTGCTGATATACATACTCACCAGTTTATACAAGATTTAAAATCTATAGCCAAAATCACATGATGCACATATTTTGGGCATGCGCATGAATTTGGCCAGAACTGAAGCACCACTTACAGCGAACCCGTACTCGCACCGCTGCGACGGCACAGCGGGGCATGTCATGCTGACGTGGAGGACTGGAGATAGGATATGACGCCGGACGCTGGCTCAACGTGGTAGAGCGCCTAGCAGCTGTAGTAATACACAGCTCCCTGTCAGTGCGGGTAAGCGCTCCTCCGTGGGGAACATTTGACCAGCAGCATAATAGTGAGTAGCCGCCTAGCGACATGGTGTGCAGTGATCTCTTTCTCCTCAGGTACGTTGGAACAATGCAGGTTCTTGCAGGTTTTGGATCTCCAATGGTCGTGAGTGTGACAGGTTGTGCTGTACATATAGGATGGGGTCCAAAGACGTATGTTATTTATAAGCCCCCCTTTTCTCTTATGTTTTTTCAGGTACTGGAGATCATCGCCACTGCTGTATGAGAGTTATTTGACAAGGGCTGCCATACCCCAAGAGTATGATTATTGTTTTTATCTTGTGCAACTGATTAATTGCAAAATTATCATTGCAATTCAGTTGAATTTATGAGTTGCTGCATAACCTTTGGCATATGATTTAGAACATAAGGACCTTAAACTCATTAGCGTATCCATGCTATATACCCCCTGAGGAAGCCAGTCAATACTGGCAGAAACGCATTGGGTTTTATTTGTGGTGGATATACCTGTAATGTTCTATATCTGGATGATTGTGCATACAATCTATGGTTCATTACTGTTTTTATGACGGCCTAGTTATTATTATTTGGTTGTGGTCATTTGAGCACTGGATTATTATTTTTGTGGTGTATCTTATTTTGTGAAATGAAAGTAAAGTTTTAGGCACCTCCCCTTTTATCAATTTGATTTGATAATATTTTTTAGAGTTACAGTATATCTCCCCCTCTGTGTTGCAAGTGCTTTAATTTTTTATGTATGGGTTAACAAGGTTGAATGAAGGTTTCTCTGGTCTGCTTTTACATGCATATATATGCCAGCATTAAAGGGAATCTGACAACAGGGTTCCCCGCACTTACCTGAATATACAAGTAAATCGGTGCAGACGTTCTGGAGATATTAGTCTGGTTGCTTATATGTTAATTCCTTGTCCTGCATTATGGAGGTGGCCATTGCTATAAAAGCAACACTTTCTCCCACCCGCTCTGGCCGATATTACCACCCCTGTCATAAATATTTATCCCTGCTTTAATCTCACTGCATGATGGGGGCAGTGACATCTGCCTGAGGAGGCCACAGAAATCAGTGCTCTTACTGCTGGGGCTTGCCTCCATTGCACAGAACCAGAAATTAATATATTAGCAACCAGACAAATATCTCTGAAACTGGAGCTGCACCGATTTTAGCCCAGTAAGGAGTGTTAGAGCAGGTTTACCCACATTATCTACCGGTATATTCAGGTTAGTGCAGGTGACCCTGCTGTCAGATCCTTTTTAAGTTTTTTTTTAATCAGCTGTTTGCAGTAAATACTGCACAATCTTGCTTATTCCGAATTCCAACTTTTTTACTCAGGATGTAAGTAGCAGATTCATAATCTAAGGACTGTGATTATTGATCGTGTACTATTTGACAACATTGTTCACATTTGCACTTTTTAGATATAGACATTCCTATTTTGCTTTTAGATTAAACATTGTTTGTGTTGTCCCCAAATAATGTTATCAGTGTCTCTTTTTATGTGCACATACTGAGAAAGGTGAGAATTATAATGACCAGTCATTTGTAGATATGGGATTTTATACATTAGTTATCCCTATTATCTGATGTTCATGGTCAGAACATAGTAAAAATCATTTGTTGTTATGGGTATTGTGAAAAGATTGTAGAATGTAAACTGTTATATAAAAAGGAGCCCCCCTCCAAAACCCTTGTGATTAATGTTAAAGGAATATCCCTGTGTGTCAGGACTTCCATGGTAAATATGCCGCTTCTGCAGTGGGGTAACTATACACAGGGCCGAAATATTGGAGACTGTCCCATTCATCTGAAAGGAGCTTGCGGAAATTCATGCACATGTTACAGAAATAGCACTATTCAGTTGAATGACACAGATCTTTAAAAATTTCACAGCAATCTGCTGCATGTGAATTCATCCTTGGAATCCATGCTAGAACTCTGATTTGTGTCTTGCTGGTGCATTTGTGGGGACAGAAGGATGAGAACAGTTAAATGCACTTTGAAACCTGAAGAAAACATAACGCAAACACCAGTTCAGTATTTTCTTTAGCTTGAATGTTTCCTGTGAGTATTCTTAAAGAGCTCATTGATTCTTTGCAGATGTTCTTTGAATGCTAGTAGTTCTAAATTCCATTCCCCCGAACCTTTCAGAATATTGGCATGGAGTCAAGTGCTTGGCTTTCTCTCTTTCCACTGACAGCATGCAATATATTGGCAAACTGTTAAAAGCATTTTTTGATTCATGCAATGTGTGAAGTTAAGATATTAAGACATCCCCCCAATTACATTGGCTGGTGAATTATTTAAGAGATTCTGCATAGTCACATTGAGCTCCGTCACCACCAGTAAATCTATAGCAAATCTTCCCTCTAGCAGATTATACTGTCATTTCCATTGCTGTAAAGAAACAATGGGGTGAAATAAGCACATTGACTGAGGTCATTTTTAGTGTGGTAAATGATATCCTGGAGGAGTTCCAGTATAAACTTCATCTCCCAGACAGTAAAGAGCTGTTACAATGAGCAATGCATCTTTTACCATGATGTGCAAAACCATATAAAGACAGAAGACATGATGACCTAATTGTGAAGTTGCCACGTCCAGCCATAGTATACTTATAGAATTCTGGTAGTAATTTATTTGTTATCCGAGGAGAACCTTGTTGTAAGAGTCTACTAACCGTTTTAATCTAATATAAATGATTTCCTGTTTCTCCTGATGTATTTCCCATTGCTTATATAGCCTGACATCAGTCGTATCAATTCCTGTACTCAGCAGGACTTATCTTAATTTCCATATCGTAGACACACACAC
Organism: Hyla sarda; assembly: GCF_029499605.1. Taxonomy (NCBI): domain Eukaryota; kingdom Metazoa; phylum Chordata; class Amphibia; order Anura; family Hylidae; genus Hyla; species Hyla sarda. The sequence continues at coordinate 189,919,453 of NC_079189.1, forward strand.
AATACCGCAGCTAGATATAAAATTGAGCCATCAGGATGGCTTTAATAGGCTATGTGCACATGGGTCTGTGATGAGTAGACATCCAGGGCAAGTGAATGGGGTTTCTATAACACATTTACATATATTAGGAATTACTGTGCAGATTTCAAGCTTTGAGAAATAAATGACATGTTGTGGAAAACCCTGAGGCTTAACCCTGTTGATGAGAATCCCCATGTAGATCCAAGGCTGTGCAACTGGTAGAAATCTGGTAAACACCATATTTCTGCAACAGAAAATATTATCTAAAATGTGAACATGACCTTAGAGTTAGGGAGAATATCTAAGTATCTGGAAGAAACCCACAGAAATACAGGGTGAAAACTTTGTTTCCTCTCTTCTGATGCAAATGTGTACTTGGCCCCTGGACATCTTATCCCCTATCCAAAGGAAATGGGATAGGATGTCTGATCGCGGGCGTCCTGCTGTGGTCCCTTGTCACGCCCCCTCCCATAGACATGAATGGAGGAGGTGTGGCGTGACATGGTGTACACCTTTAAGTTGGCGATACACTTCTGATAATTGTTGGCTAAACATTCAGCTTGTGTGTTCTAAATGGGGTAAGCTGCTGAGAACATAATGATTCAGGCTTGTTGAAATACAACTGATTTTTTTTTTTTATTTCCACCTGAAATCTGTCAGGTTCAGGCAAAATTAAATGGGTTATCCTAAAATGAAATGATTAGTGGGGGTCTAACAACTGGAACCCCTACTGATCACAAGGGTACGGCCACCATGCCCCCTCCCATAGACTTGCATTGAGGGGGCGGGGCTGTGATGTCACGATACTCCGGCCCCTGTATCACCTGTCATCAGGCATGGAGCGAAGTTCGCTTCCTGTAGCAGATGACACGGGGTGCTGCAGGAGAGATCACGGGGGTTCCCAGCGGCGGGACCCCCACGATCAGACATCTTATCCCCTACCCACTGGTAAGCACTCCGGTCTTGCTTTAGGAGCGGAGGTCACGTGATTGCTGCAGCCAATCAGCAGCCTCTGCAGTCATGTTCAGTACTCCTGGTATCACCGCTTAGTGATGGGAGCCAGGAGGCCAAGAGTACGGAGCATGACTGCAGAGACCGCTGTTAGCTGCAGCAGTCACATGACCTCTGCTCCTAAAGCAGGAGCAGAGTACTGAACAGAGGTAAGTATCCATTTATTCTCTATGGGTCCTCTGAACATTGCTGAGCGTTCACCTCCGTTCTCATGATTGGTGGGCAGCCCAACAGTTGGACCCCAATCAATCAGCTAGTAATCCCCTATTTATAGGATAGGGGATAATTTGTGATTGTGGGATAACCCCTTCATATGGATGCTGTAATTGAAGGCGTTTTCTTAATAATTTTATAGTGTTTTAACCATGTACCTCAAGGCAATAGATAATATAAGTATTATTTAATTACACTTTAATAATGAATTTGGCTGAAGAAGATTACAAGAATACAGTAGGAACTAAAGGCCAGTGCAGTCCACTGACATCACTGAAGCTCCTGATGCTCATTCATTTATATTTTTGCAGTTTCACATATGTGATTCATGAACAGATTAGGAGTCTGGAGCCTTTTTTGAACACATACATTTAGCTGTTTGCAGCTATTTAGTTCTGAAACTTTCTAATTTGCTGTCAGAAAAACAGCTTCATTCTATTAATGAGTAATGGAAAATTGCTTAAGTCAAAAATAGTAAATTCCATGAAGGTATGGAAAGTATGACATGTATAATAAAGATAAACACCATGCTCTACTATGGTTTGTCTGTTATAAAGTTCTGTGTTCTTACACATACATTATAACTATAACATTACTGTTTATTTTTATGCTTCTTATATTGTTCTAGAAGTATGTAATGAAATAATGTGCTTTTCAACCTTACTTCCTTTTTATTCTTCCCAGGGATATCGCAGGATCCCTCCGAGGTATCCAACTAGGGACATTTATCAAAAAATGTGCAGGGGAAAAGTAGAGCAGTTGCCCATGGTAATTAGATTGCTTCTTTTGTTTTTCAGAGGCCTTTTTTAAAAAGTTTAAGAAGTGATCTGATTGGTTGCTATGGGCAACTGCTTCACTTTCTCACCAATTTTTTCTATAAATTTCCCCCATTGTGTTTTGTAATCCAGTGGTTGTAGGCCCAAGTAACACATTATCAGTATAATACAATATGTAAGTTGGAACCAGCACTGTGAACGGACTCCTGCGACCCAGACTCGATGCCCCGTCTCCCACATGTATCCAAAAGCAGAGAGGCGGCACTCCACTGAAGTGTAAAAAAGTGGTTCTTTATTCACCCATCCATATGACAAAAAGCTAAGTTTTGGTCTCTCAATGAAACCTTGGCTTGAAAAAAAAGTCTCATTGAGAGACCAAAAATAGCTTTTTGTGATATGGATGGGCGAAAAAAGAACCACTTTTTCACACTTTAGTGGAGTGCCGCCTCTCTGCTTTAGGATACATTATCGGTAAATATTTTGATAATTATGGAAAGTGTTAGGACAACAACAGTCACGTAAAAAAAAAATGTGGCATCATCATCTTATTTTTCTGGATCTGTTGCTAAACAGTAGCTCTTATTCTGTCTAGAAACCAAGTAAGTAAAAAGAAAAATTATGGAGTAATAAGGGAAAATATATTTAAAAAAAATTCTTCTGGTGGCCTTTCAATGAAACCTGGGGTGGGCACATTGCCCAGATTTTCTTTAGTAATGTAATTACAAAGATTTCTTGAATGTTGTACAAGCGAAGGAACTCTGTAGGCCACAAACGTCCTTTTTTTTGTTAAAAAGCTGTACCATACAAGAAATGAGGAAAGGTCACATAAAAGAATGTCAAGTTTTGACATTTCGCGGGACATGTCCAAACTTTGGATAGGTGGGGTCTGAGTGTTCAGGTCCTCCAATCTCTAAGGATTGCTGGGGGAAGCACTTGTTTAGGAGCTTTACTCCACAGTTAAGCTGGGTTCACACCACGTTTTTGCAATACAGTTTCCTTATCAGGTTTTTGATAAAAAAATAAACAGATTTCTCAAAACCTGATTAAACTGTATCAAAACGTCTGTACAAATTTTATTCCGTATACAGTTTGAAAAATTATGTCCGGTTGCATCCATTTTTTAAGAAAAAAACATATACATTTTTAACTTTTCATTCCATTATGAATAAAGTTTTACTTGATTGACTGAAATTCCAAGATAAAAAACTGTGCAAAGTCAAAAACCGTATGGTGAAAACCAGATGGAACTGTATGCACATACGGGTCTGTGCGGTTCCCATTGACTCCCATGTTTAAAAAAAATGTATACGTTTCAATACGGTTTTTCACCCGGACCAAAAACCGTGGTAGGCTACAGTTTAGGTACGGGAAAAAAACTGACAAAACCGTACAGGATGCAAAATGGACTCAACTTAATGCATTTTTTGGCATACTGTTTTCCATGGAGAGTCAATGCATACGGTTTTCAATACGGTTCCGTACGTTTTTCAAATTGAAAATGTATACGGGAACTGTATTGCAAACACGTGGTGTGAACCCAGCCTTAGCTGTAATCCCCATCATGCTGCATGAGACGAGCTTCTCTCACCTATGTGGAGATTGATGGGGGTCTGAACTGACAGTCAAAACATTTGCATTACATTAGTGACCTAGTTTTTGTGTTTGTATGGCTGGAAAAAATCTAAACATTTGTCCTATAACCCTGCAGTGATTATCGGAATACATGCTGGATTTAGTGACCACTCTCTAGACTCTAATTATTATAACCTGTAATAATATTACACCCTAGAAACATAAAACTTTTTAGTATATTCACCATGACAACTTCATATGGCACAGAGTTTCATAGTCTCAAAGCTCTAACAGTATAAAATCCCCCTCTATGTTGATGTGGATACCTTCTACCCTCTATACATAGAGGATGTCCCCTTGTTGTAGACAGGGCTCTATATACTACAAGGGCACACTGGGACATGTGTGTAATGTGGCAGAAGCAGGATCTTCTTCTGATTCTGGTGGTACCTTTTGGCTATTACTCAATGACAAAGCAAAATCCTCCAGCAAGCAGCAATCCAGGGCAGTGTGAGCCCTCTATGGGGGCAAAGAAGCATGGCCAGGGGGTGCAAGAAGGAGTGTTCCTTAGTTGAAGCTGTATTAAAGGGGTATTCCAGGAAAAAACTTGATTTTTTAATAGAAGTAATTTACAAATCTGTTTAACTTTCCGGAGTCAGTTGATATATAAAAAAAAGTTTTGAACTACCAGGTTAATTCTTAATAGAGCCCTTCTTTTTGTGTAGCTATTTTTTGTCCCAAGTGTATTTTACCTGTATAAAAAAAATCTTTTCTTTATTTTTGGATGCAATAATTTACATGAAATTTTTGTAAAAACTGCATTCTTTGCCCCAACTAACATAAAATCATGGTAATAATCGTTTTGGCACAATTTGTTGGAAATTTCATTAAAAATTTTGCCTTTTTACAACAATTTTGTTCACATCTCAGAAAAACTGCTGTGTATTTTATGCAAATAACGGCAAAAAATTGCATAACAGCATAAAAAAGTGACAAAACTATTACAGTGAATGAACCCTAAGGCTGGAATCTTTGAAGTGTCGTCCAGCACTACAAAATGCAACCCAGTGGTTTATGTGATCGTTGAAAAGTTTTAGTTGGTTGAGGTCTGAATGTTCAGACCCCCGCCAATCTCTAAATATAGCAGTGACAGGAGAATACAGCACACTGCTAGCACAAAGATATAGATGAAACATGAGTATATAGATAAAACATGAGTATATAGATAGAACATGAAAAGCTATACAGCTATTGTACAATAAATGAAAATATGAAACTATGAAATTATGAGGTACTTAGCTTTCAAATTTGGCGCCAAATAGCGTGGACCGTCCCACCACGGTAAGGTGACCTCATTCTGGGACGGACCCTACACTATGAATATGCCTCTGTGTCAACAGTACAGCAGGCATTGCAAGGTCTGAAACATCCAAGGCACCTTATATACACCTAATAGAGGTGGGTGGGGTGCAAGAGCCAACATGGAGGTAGCCACTCCCCCGTATGTGTAATACAACCAAAGAATAAGATGGCCAGCACTATTGATTCCAAACTATTGTAAAGACCTGGCTTACAGGTGCAGGCTGCTGGGCTAAATATACAGCAACAGGAGAATACAGCAGCACACTGCTAGCACAAAGATATAGCTGTGCTAACAGTGTGCTGCTGTATTCTCCTGTTGCTGTATATTTAGCTCAGCAGCCTGCACCTGTAAGCCAGGTCTTTACAATAGTTTGGAATCAATAGTGCTGGCCAACTTATTCTTTGGTTTTAAATATAGCAGTGGTTACAGAGAAACTGACAGCCTGTTCACCCGCACTAAGCCCATATTGGGTTATAGTGCTGGTGAAAAGTTTTAAAATCTGTTAATTCTTCTATTTTCATTGCGCAGCTCTACGCAATAGAGACAGGGAGCCCCGGTAATGAATATGGTAATGTCTTCTAAAGTTATCGCTCTTCTCTTTGAGCAAAGCGCAGGCACTGCTGCCTTCTGGATGTAGTTTACCCCACGGCAGACATTAACAAATTCATTATGGGGGTAGGCTGGAAAGAAAATATGGAGGAGACAGGTGAGTTCAGCGAGCCGGCTCCCCGCCTCCATTACACAGAGCTGTGCAATGAGAATAGGAGAATAAGCAGGCCTAACTCTAAAAATACAGGACAGACCGATGTAAGTGAAGTTTTTTTTTTTAAGGTGTTAACCCGCACTATAACCCAGTATATTGGGTTTAGTGTACGGGAACAGCCTGTCAGTTTCTCTTTAAGCATTTTACTGCCTGGCTCACCGTGGTGCTACCAGAGACAAGCTCAGTTATAAGTCTTCGGGGTTTGTCTTGTGCAGCGAAACAGAGATTGCAGAGAGCCAGAAAGTGAAGTCGACCATCGCAACTTCCCACTTCTATGTCTAAAGATCCTGGGGGTCTACACACTCAGACCCGGACTGTTTTAAATTTTTGATGTGTCCCTGCTACATGTCAAAAGTTTTTTATAATGACAGGGACTCTTTACTTAAAATTGATAGGGATATTAAAGGAAACTATTTGGTACCTTTGTGAATAGTTTGGGTTTGTTTTTAGCAGTCTGTTTAGTAGTAGCTGTCATCCTGTAATCCGGCAATGCAGACTATTGCTTACTGCAGAAATTTGAAAATTAAAAGTGATGGAACCTTATGGCACAAGCACCACATGCAAATCACCAAATATTAGTTGAGGCTCTGCTGAATTTTTATTTCCCATGACAAATGCAATGAGCTTAGTACAATTTCCGTAATTAGCCACGGGCTGTTTTTAATTTGAGGTTAATTGAAGCACACTTTAGAAATCAGGTGGGTATGTAGAATGCAGAAGTGTACGGTGTAAAATGTTACCATGTCAAAAGTGAATTTGGTGTAGTAAATGTCCAAGGATGGGTTCACACAGTGTGTTTTCCCCTCTAAAAAAATGCATTCTCAATGAAAACAATAGAACATGCACTGGTTGCATTTTTGGCGCATAATATGAATCAAACTACGCATAGAAAGACATTGCAGTTGTTGAGCCCTTTATAATTCCTTTCTTTATAGTTTTAATTTCTTTTACACTTCTTTCATTGGCTCAAAAATTGCAGTGGCAGTATTCCAAAAAACTGTGGTGTGTGATAGTCTAAAGAATTTCTTAAGTAAAATGGCAGTGTAGAAGTGTAGTAGAAGAAGCTATGGTGACTTGAAAAGCACCATGCAAAAAATAATGCTAATTATTACATTATATTTTAGTTTACTTCATCTGGGATTTTCACATAGAATTTTATCCCTTAACAACACTACACTAAACTGCACTTTTTTCCCCCATAATGCAGCTTTTGTGGCATTTTTCCAAATGTATAGGCAAATGTGACCATCCAGGCCTAGTCTTTCTATTCCTTTAAAATTTTCTGACGTTTAAAGGGGTTGTCCAGGCAGAGAATCTGTTTAATATGTTATTGGGCTGCAGAGAACATTACAAACTGGTATATTTCCTTGGCCTGCTCCCTTGCCGGTTTCCCAAGCACCTGGCCCCTGCCACGGCCCTCTTCTTTACTAGTTCCACTGATGCTCTGTGCGGACAGAAATTTCCAAATCAGCGGCTGAGGAGACTTGATCGGAGCTAACGCGTTTTTTGCTCACGTGAACAAATCCTTATTACCCTATACAACTTTGTAAGAAGGAGGAGAGGAAAATGGCTGATTTCCTAGGGCGCATAATAATATTCTGTATAATCTATAATCTTCTGTATATTTGTCAGGCCGGGTTCACATATATCCGGCATAGGTGAACTCTCCCTAAATCTCAATCTTGTCATCAGTTGTATGGCATCTGGCATCCATTGTTTCTGGGCAACGGACAAGGGAATGAAGCAATCTGCGTTTCCCTGTCCGGTGCCCTCCAGCGTGTCCAACTATCCGGCATCAAAATTGAGACGCTGGATGATTGTGAACTGTCCCATTCAAATGAAAGGGATCAGTTCTAGCCGCCGGAAGGAAACTGTGCCGGACGCTGCACATATGTGAACGCAGCCTTACACTTCTGAGTATAACATGACACAGTATAGGAGCAAAGCTATTTGACCTCATGTGCTATTGTGTTTTCCTTAAAGCGTAGGAAAATGTATTACACTTTATTTATTACGCATGCCAAACATGCAACACAGTTTGTCTTTTTTTTCCAAACAGTCTGTCACTGCTGTTTTCATTTTTTTTCCACAATGTAAGTCATTTATGAAATTTTACAGTTTTTGGTGTCTTTTCAGACTGTCATTTTTCATTTTTAGGTTAAAAACTTTGGCGCAATATGGCACATTTCTAATGTCCCAAAAACATGTGGAACACATTTCATGCATATGATAGAAAAATTTATAAACATTCACTATGAAAAAGAAGGGGAATCATAGTACATGAGATTGAAAGAAATGTTTTCTTTTCTTTTTTATTTTCTGTTAATTCCAATTTGTGTTGTTTTGACTATTCACAATCCAATGACCCTTCATAGATTATATGTAATGATGAGGCCAAATAGGTATACAGAACCTGTCATAAAAATAACAGTTTTTTCTCCATGTTATTAACAGGTTAATATAGCCCACAAGACATTCCTAGTAGGCAGTGTGTCGCGCTTACTAATTGGTTCCTTGAACAGCAGAGGTTTGCAACCAGCAGCGAAAGTTTAATTACAAGGGGACCAACCCAGGGCAAAGTTTGCCAAGGTTTTCACGCAAGAGCAGATTGCAGATCTCAGCCTCTTTAACAAAGAACCAAATGAATTGGACATTAGGGAAATAAAAGAAGAAATCTGATTAAGCATCCATTGATTCCGAAAAAGAGCCACAGGGCCAACAAGCCATCGTTAGCATCGCCACATCTGCCACTTTGAGCTGCATTAATAGAGAATCGTGAAGAAACCCAGAAGCTACTGCGGTGCCTATGTGTGCTGTCTCAGGATATTATCATGTCTCGGCAAAAACATCTGACTGATCCATCAAAGTTTGGTTAAAGGCTGTAAAAACTTGCATACTTCAATTAATTTGGAGAGAAGTGATTCCTTCCAGACCTCTCTAACAATGAGGAGGCTAAAACCACAGTAAAGAAATAATAGCTACTGTCATATGGTCATATCATTGTTAATGGAAATAAAATGCAAACCGTGTGAGACCCGGACATGTATGGGTCCTACTGCTAAAAACAGCACTGTTTCTTCATATGTCTGTCTTTTTTTTGCAATTAATTATCCTGTGTTTTCTAAAAACTAAAATGGTGCTGAGGCAGCTGGAAAAATAGCTCCCCTTTTGGTTCCCTCATGTTCGATTCCCCAATCTTCTTTTTCCTTTCAAGATGAGCACTTAGTGCAGGACCTGCCCACTCAGCCAATTACTGGCCAAGAAGGCACACTACGGCAGAGCCAACAGGTCCTGCACCAGCCACTCGTCTCAGAAGCAGAAAGAAGAGGGAAGATGAGGGATTAGATGTAGCCGAACGGTAGCTGTAAGGAACCGGGGCTAGGTAATTATGTTTTCTTTTTACATTTTCCCTCTGCCAAAAGCACCATTGTATATATATATATATATATATATATATATATATATATATATTATTATTTATTTTTTTTAAACACTGGATAACCCCTTTAAATGTACAATAAATATACAGAATAAAGCTTATGGCCGTTTGACTGATAAGAACAGGTGTTACTATCTTTTGCAAATATGTGTGGAAATGTATTCAGATGTTCTCAAAACTGAAGATAATAAGTAGAGATCATTCGCCGTTTCTTTGGTCAGTCATGAAAAGGATGAGATACAGGGTGTCCTTTATGTCTTTGGTTAGACTTTCATATACTGACCCATCTACTAGGATCTGTGCCAATAGGCTATTATCTAACGAATTGCAATTAGGATGGTGTACTCAATGTTTGCATTGGCGATAGAGCCATTGTTGGCAGTACTTCAGGCTTCCTCTGACGTGAAAGATTGTCATCAGCATGGAGATGTAGTGAAGAAAATAACTCTTTGCGGTCATCTTTTTTATTTATGCATTTGGGAGTTACTGTGGCAAATCAACAGGGATAAATCAGTTCATATGCCTGCCACTTGATGAATTTTGTCAAACTTCCAGGATATCCCACACACCTTTTGAGGCCTGTTTCCAAGTTCAAACAATTGTATATTTATCGTTGTTCATCTGAAATCTTTTATTCAACTAAATTTAGCACCCTTATATACTAAATTACATTCCAGACTTAGCCCCTTAACGACAATGGACGTAAATGTACGTCATGGTGCCGTGGTACTTAACGCATCATGACGTACATTTATGCGCAGCTATGACCGCAAGCACCGGAGCACCGGATCTGCGATCGCGGGGATGTCCGCCATTAACCCCTCTGATGCCGTGATCAATACGATCACGGCATCTGCAGCAGTGCGGTCCTTTGAATGGATGATCGGATCGCCAGCAGCACTGCCGCGGGGATCCGATCATCCAGCATGGCAGCCGGAGGTCCCCTCACCTGGCTCCAGCTGTCTCCCGGGGTCTTCTGCTCTGGTCTGAGATCGAGCAGACAAGAGCAGAAGATCACCGATAACACTGATCAGTGCTATGCTCTATGCATAGCACTGAACAGTAAAAGCAATTAAATGATTGCTATAAATAGTCCCCTATGGGGACTATTAAAGTGTAAAAAAATGTAAAATGAAAAAAATTTGAAAAATCCCCTCCCCAATAAAAAAGTAAAATGTCCGTTTTCCCATTTTACCCCCCAAAAGCGTAAAAAAAATAATTAATACACATATTTGGTATTACTGTGTGCGTAAAAGTTTGAACTATTAAAATATGTTAATTATCCCGTACAGTGAACGGCGTAAACGTAAAAAAAATTAAAAATTGCTGCACATTTTTTGTCACATTTTATTCAAAAATGTTTTTATAAAAATGTATAAAAAGTAAAACCTAAGCAAATGTGGTACTGATAAAAACTACAGATCATGGCGCAAAAAATGAGCCCTCATACCGCCCCATATAGGGAAAAAGGAGAAAGTTATAGGTGGTCAAAGTAGGGCAATTTCAAACATACTAATTTTGTTAAAATGGTTTGAGATTTTTTTTAAGCGGTACAATTATAGAAAAGCATATAACATGGGAATCATTTTAATCGTATTGACCCACAGAATATAGAAAACATGTCATTTTTACCGGAAAGTGTACAGCGTGAAAACAAAACCTTCCAAAATTTGCTAAATTGCGATTTTCTTTTAAATTTTCCCACATAAATAATATTTGTTTGGTTGCACCGTACATTTTATGGTAAAATAAGTGATGTAATTACAAAGTACAATTGGTGACGCAAAAAACAAGCCCTCATATCGGTCTGTGGATGGAAATATAAAAGAGTTATGGTTTTTAGAAGGCGAGGAGGAAAAAAAACTAAAATGCAAAAATAAAATTGGTCTAGTCCTTAAAGGGGTACTCCGGTGGTCAACGTGTTTCTCCGTTTTTGACTTACCCTATTAGTTTTGTTAAATTTCTATTCTTGTTGTTTAAGCTACTCTATTTCCATTCTTTGTTGTCTTTTTATCCCCCACTTTGTTTTCCTATCTTTGCTTCTATTTCATGTTTTGTTTCTTGCTGTGCTGAAAACTACAAATCCCAGCATGCCACATGCCTTGCTGGTTTGGGGCGGCTCCTTTTTTTTTTGTTCCGCCCTTTTGTTTCCTGGGGCTTGTAGTTCACCACACCTCTATAAGGCATACACCAGCGTTTCCCAACCAGGGTGCCTCCAGGAGTTGCAAAACTACTACTACCAGCATGCCCGAACAGTCAAAAGCTGTCTGGGCATGCTGGGAGTTGTAGTTTTGATACAGCTGAAGACACCCTGGTTGGGAAACAATGCACTTTGTTTGTAATATACTGAGTAGGCCAGGACAGTGTTTCCGAATCATTGTGCTTCCAGCTGTTGCAAAACTACAACTCCCAGCATGCCCAAAGACTGTCAGGGAATGCTGGGAGTTGTAGTTTTACAACAGCTGGAGGCACACTGGTTTGTAAACACTAGCATGCACACACATAACAGGGACTACAACTCCCAGCATGTGTCATTCAGGAGTCCCCCCTCCTTCACACACAGAAATTATCCCAAGTCCGAGATTTATTCCCCTGCAGTCTATACATTCCCAGCCCGTGCACTTTGTTATCCTCCTCTACACAGACCTGCGTCCTCAGAAGACAGAGCAGGGGGAGAGGAGATGAGGAGCTGTGTATGTCCTCTCTCTCCCCCTGCTCTGGCTTCTTGCTCTCATGCACACCTGCGACCACCTGGAGGGGGAGATGAGGAGGCGTGACTTCTTTCTCTCATGCACACCAGTGTCCTCCAGGAGGGGGAGATGAGAGGGCGTGGCTTCTTACTCTCATGCAGTTCTGAAAGAACAGAGAGAAAAAAAAGCCATGGCATGTTGTCCACAGCCTAATCCTAACATGTGGACAACAGTTAGAGATCCAACACAGAACTACAGAACTTCCTGGCCCACAAACAGGTAAGAAAAAAAGGCACATGCTACACAAACATATAATACATGTCAATTGCAAAAAAAATTTACATTAAAAGAAGATGCAATATATTAAAAAATCTTAACCACTGGAGTACCCCTTTAAGGCCAAAATGGGCCTGGTCCTTAGGGTGTTAATACCTGGTATAAGCTACCCCTATAACTGATTGTCCGTACATACTTGAATAAAATAGTGTTAATGCCGCAGTTACTTAATGTTATTTATAACTCCCCGGTGTTGCCATTCAATTTGTTATACAGGTTTTAGTCCCCTTTCTTGAATTTATATGAAAAAAGAAAATTTCTATACTTATATACGAGTCTTTAAAGAAAGGGATAGGAAAGGGATGTCAGAGATTTTGCTGCCCCCAATGCAGGGATTTACTTTTTAACTGCACAATTTCAGTATTTTAGGGGGTGGTGGATGGAGGTACAATTATGCCAATAAATCTGGTGTCATTCTAAGCAAGTTCTAGACATGAATGGGAAGATTTATCAAAACCTCTGTAGAGGAAATGGGGAGCAGTTGCCCATAACAATCAGATTTTATTTTTAATGGCCTCTGAAAAATATATAAAACAATTGTATTGGTTGCCGTGGGCAACTGGTCAGTTTTTCCATTGCACATCTTTTTATAAACTTTGAAATAAAACTTGAATTCCTTTTACCCCATCTGGTGCAACCCTACACTAAGGCCATGTTCACATATCTAGAATGTCCACACCGAAAATCTCCATGCGGACATTCTGGGAAGTGTGGGCATAATTATAATTTGCCGGCGCTAGGACCGCAGGGGAATTGGTCGTCTCAGAGACAGCTATGCATTCCATGCGGTATCCGCAGAAAAAATGAATACGTTCATTCTTTCTAAGGACACGAAAACGGAAATTCTGGACGTGTGCACATGGCCTAAAGGAGATCTCTAAACTACAAAGCTTTTCCACGTTGGAGGCTATGGGTATCAGCTATATAGTTCACAGTCATAATGATGTTTTCAAGAGCCTTAAATAACTTCAGGAGGAGTTTGGCTTATCCCCAGGATGTTCTATCCATACCCACAAGTTAGACATGGGTGGAAGACTTAGCCTGCTCCATAGCCTGCTAATCTATTAGTTTTGCAATAAATGTTTCCAATATTACTGCACAAAACAGACACACAAGTCATTATCTTAACTTTTTATAGCACTAAATTCCCTACTTAAAGGGGTACACTAAGAATAGTGGTTCACTGACCATTTAAAATTAAACCAATATCACCTTCTCCTATACTCTAAATGAATACTGAGTACTTTTTAACCCCTTAAGGACCCAGCCAATTTTCACTGTAGGACCCGACCATTTTTTGCACATCTGACCACTGTCACTTTAAGGATTAATAACTCTGGGATGCTTTTACCTTTAATTCTAATTCCGAGATTGTTTTTTCGTGACATATTCTACTTTATGTTAGTGGTAAAATTTTGTCGATACTTGCATCATTTCTTGGTGAAAATTCCAAAATTTGATGAAAAAATTGAAAATGTTGCATTTTTTTTACTTTGAAGCTCTCTGCTAATAAGGAAAATGAATATTCCAAATAAATTATATATTGATTCACATATACAATATGTCTACTTTATGTTTGCATCATAAACTTGATATGTTTTTACTTTTGGAAGACATCAGAGGGCTTGAAAGTATAGAAGCAATTTTCTAATTTTTCACAAAATTTTCAAAATCTTAATTTTTCAGGGACCAGTTCAGTTTTGAAGTGGATTTGAAGGGCTTTCATATTAGAAATACCCCATAAATGACCCCATTATAAAAACTGCACCCCTCAAAGTATTCAAAATGACATTCAAAAGGTTTGTTAACCCTTTAGGTGTTTCAAGGGAATAGCAGCAAATTGAAGGAGAAAATTCAATATCTTAATTTTTTACACTGGCATGTTCTTGTAGACCCAGTTATTGAATTTTTACAAGGGTTAAAAGGAGAGAAAGCTTCCTAAAATGTGTAGCCCAATTTCTCTCGAGTAAGAAAATACCTCATATGTGTATGTCAAGTGTTCGACAGGCACAGTAGAGGGCTCAGAAGGGAAGGAGCGACAGTGGGATTTTGGAGAGTGAGATTTTCTGAAACATTTTTGGGGGGGCATGTCACATTTAGGAAGCCCCAATGGTGCCAGAACAGCAAAAAAAAAACACATGGCATACTATTTTGGAAACTACACCCCTCAAGGCACGTAACAAGGGGTCCAGTGAGCCTTAACACCCCAAAGGTGTTTGACGACTTTTTGTTAAAGTTGGATGTGTAAATGATATTTTTTTTTCACTAAAATGCTAGTTGTCCCTCAAATTATTATTTTTTTACAAGGGATAATAGGACAAAATGCCCCACAAAATTTGTAGCCCCATCTCTTCTGAGTATGGAAATACCCCATGTGTGGACATCAATTGCTCTGCTGGCGCACTAGAATGCTCAGAAGAGAAGGAGTCACATATGAATTTTGAAAAGCAAGTTTTGCTGAAATGGTTTTTGGGGGGCGTGTCACATTTAAGAAGCCCCTATGGTGCAAGAACAGCAAAAAAAAAAAAACACATGGCATACTATTTTGGAAACTACACCCCTCAGGGCATGTAACCAGGGGTCCAGTGAGCCTTAACACCTCACAGGTGTTTGACGACTTTTCCTTTAAGTTGGATGTGTAAATTATTATTTTTTCACTAAAATGCTAGTTTTCCCTCAGTTCCCCCACAGGATCTGCTTGTGTGTGCGCGCTCCCTGCGCTCGTTCATAGGCGGTATCTGGTGTGCTGCAAAATCAACACTATAAACTGTCAAGATGGATTGCCAGAGGTATGACGAGGCCAAACATAAATGTTCAAAGGGTGTAAGCAAACAATGTAAGTCAGCCTGTCCCAAAATGGAAAAATAAAAATGACATAGCTGAAGGTACTCAAAAAGGCGTACGACGAGAAGACGATGGCTGATCTCTCCAAGGGTGCACCACCAGCTAGGATATGATAAAAGCACAAAAGGTGAGAGACAGAAAGGATCCGAAGTTATAAAAAAATCAACATGAGAAAATATTATTTTTATGAAAGAGTAGTAGAAGCTTTAACTACCTTCCAGCAGATGTGGTTGATAAGTTCACAGTAAGTAAATGTAAGCATGAAACGTGATGAACATATCACTTTCCCATGATTAAAATTAAAAAAGGAAATTATTCATGAAACTAGTAATTCCCATATTTGTTTGATGTTAACTGTTAAAAATTTGATAAAAAGATTGAAACATAAAATAGTAAGGAAAAAGTTTAAGGGCAGAATAGATGGACCAGGTGTTTTTTTATTCTGTTGTCAGTCTTCTGTTTCTAATAAAGTAATATTGACAGTCCTACATGGAAATGACAGGCTCGCTCATAGTGAAGAAGTGAAGATTGGAGATGGCTAAGAAGAGAGTATGTTTACACATGGCATTGAGGTTGGCAGAAATTCATGCATATTCCTAAGCAGCACCCTATTCAGAGTAAATAGATTTTCAATTATAGAAATTTCCACAGGTGAACATACTCTACAGTGAAGGGTTTAAGCAACCCCTCATACTGCTAGACAGTTAGCAATACCACTCATGTTTGCTTCTGGGGCAATCAGACAATAACCATTGGATAACGTCAGACTCCATCAACAACACATGATGGTGTCTAATCTGTCCGCAGTGCAGTGAATACAAGCTGCTGTATCTTTATTTTGGTTAACTGATCTGCAGGGTGATATAAAGATAAAAATAAGAAAAAAAATGTGAGTATTAATGTTAATGCAGTTTCTTAATGTGTACCTTTGGTTTAAAAGATTTTTTTTAAAAGCCTGCATAGTTTTGTTGGATTTAATCTTCATTGTGGTGACAAGGTGATTTTAATGCTCTCAGAGATGTTACTGAGCTCTTTTTCCTTCCATGGTGCACATTTCTCATTCTTTTCATTTCAGGTGGTGAGACCAGAGCTTGGCTGTTTGCCAGTAGTATCCACACAGGACTTCCTTTTCCTTACTGCTCTGGCCAATCACAGTACCTACTCTTCTCTGCTATGCTATGACATAGAGCTGGTAAAAGTGTACTGAACTGAGCAAGTTAGCTCTGTGAGGAGTAAACTACTATAGATGACTTATGGGGTAGAAGAGGTTACTGATGCACTAGATTTGTAAGATGTTATGCAAGTAGAAATTAAAGAAACATCAGCACAGCAAGTAAATGGTAAGACTAAGCACTAAACTGCTGCTCCGGCTTTTGCTGACAAGCTACAGGGAAGGCAGAGGAAAAAAAATTGTGGACATTCAGCAATAGGCACACTGATATTTACACAGTGGAAAGTTGCCCTAAACGTTATAGGTGATGAGGGAAAAAAAGGGAAGCTATGATTTACCTTTCATTTCGAGTGGATCATGTTCAGCAAGCAGACTCCCTCAGCTTGCAGGTACACAGCCCAAGCTTTCTCTCTCATGCTCACAGCCCATGTCAAGTCTTACTTTCTGTGTTCTCTTTGATTTGGTTGTTCCTAGAGACAGATTAGACAATGAATAGCAGTATGTAGGGAAGTAAAACACCTAGTTTAGAAGATTATTTTTGGTACAAATATGTAGGAATCACATATGCTGTCACACGGAGGGAAGTTAAAATTACAGTGATCATTTAACCTCTTAAGGACCCATGACGTATGCATACGTCATGAGTCCCGGTCCTGCGATATAACGCGGGGTCACACGGTGACCCCGCATCATATCGCGGCGGGCCCGGCGTCATAGTGAAGCCGGGACCCGCCTCTAATAGCGCGCGGCACTGATCGCTGTGCCGCGCGCTATTAACCCTTTAGCCGCGCGCTCAAAGCTGAGCCGCGCGGCTAAAAACGAAAGTAAAAGTGCCCGGCTAGCTCAGGGAGCTGTTCGGGATCGCCGCGGTATAATCGCGGCATCCCGAACAGCTGTAGCACAGGAGGAGGTCTTCTTACCTTCTCCTGTGCTGTCCGATCGCCGAATGAATGCTTCAAGCCTGAGATCCAGGCTTGAGCATTCAATCGCCGAAAACACTGATTGATCCATTCCTATGAAGATGGATCAATCAGTGTAAAAGATCAGTAAATGCAATGTTATAGCCCCTTATGGGAGCTATAATGTTGCATAAGAAAAGTGTAAAAAAATCATTAACCCTTTCAATTATCCCTTCCCCTAATAAAAGTTTGAATCACCCGGCATTTCCAAAAATAAAAAAAACATTATGTAAATAATAATAAAAATAAACATATGTGGTATCGCCGCGTGCGGAAATGTCCGATTTATAAAAATATACTGTTTTTTAAACCGCTCGTTCAATGGCGTTCGCGCAAAAAAATTCCAAAGTCCAAAATAGCGCATTTTTGATCACTTTTTATACCACAAAAAAGTGAATAAAAAGTGATCAAAAAGTCTGATCAGAACAAAAATGGTACCACTAAAAACTTCAGATGACGGCGCAAAAAATGAGTCCTGAACACCGCCCTGAACACAGAAAAATAAAAAAGTTATAGGGGTCAAAAGATGACCATTTTAAACGTATAAATTTTCCTGCATGTATTCATGATTTTTTTCGGAAGTGATACAAATTCAAACCTATACAAGTAGGGTATCATTTTAACCGTATGGACCTACAGAATAAAGATAAGGTATCATTTTTGATAAAAAAATGTACTGCATAAAAATAGAAGCCCCCAAAACTTACAAAATAGTGTTTTTTCATCAATTTTGTCGCACATTGATTTTTTTTCCCGTTTCACCGTAGATTTTTGGGTAAAATGACTAATGTCATTACAAAGTAGAATTAGTGACGCAAAAATTAAGCCATTATATATAATTTAGGTGAAAATTTTTAAGAGTTATGATTTTTTAAAGTTAAGGAGGAAAAATTGAAAATGAAAAAACGGAAAAAGCCCGGGTCCTTAAGGGGTTAATGTACTATTTAAATACACTCCCAATGGTAGATTTGCTAAGATAGGACATCTTATTTCCACAATTTCTAGCTCAAGCTAAAAGTTAACACTTGTTCCTGAATGCACATGTCTAGTTATTGTGTACTTTCTTTCTACTGTGGTGGCCCAGTACAGGAGTTATACCCCTGTACACTTGTTGCCCTGTGGGCAGCCTCCTTGCAGTGTCCCCTGGGCCCCTGACACCTGTCCCCTTAAATATTTTATGCCATGTGTTATACTGTAAAATGTATACAAGAGTGTTATTGCTTTAAGAAATGTTAACATGTGATCACCAGTTGTCAAGTGAGTGTAGCCCCATGAGGTATCAGTGACCTAAGGGCGACCTATGGGACCCCTCCAGGTCTCCCCCATGTGAGCTCTGGGTGGAGCTAGCTCTCTCTCTCTCTCTCTCTCTCTTTTGCTCTTGAATTCCAGTTAAGTCTTTGCTGATGTGTGTCTGGAGTCCATAGGAGGCCTCAAGTCTGTCCTGCAGCCACAAGCCTTCAAGTCTACAAGTAAACTACAGTCACAGCTTAGTCAGTCTCAAGTCAAGTCAGTCACAGTCATCTATTGTCAAGTCAGAGTGACCTGCACTAAAATTGTCCAAATCTACTGCAAGTCCACTCAAGCCCTTAAGGTCTCTGAAGTCACTGGTCACCACTGTGGTCTTGGCTGAGCTGTATAGACTGTTCCATCTGCCACTCAGTAAAGCTACCATTGTCCGTAACTTGGCATCGGAGTCATTATTGCCCCTATGCCTAGCCCAGGATCCAGCGGTATACCTTCAGGGGGTATTGAGGGGTATTACAAGGGGTTAATGTCATCTGCCCCTAGGGTAATTCCATCTGCCCGGCATCACACCCTCTACCACACTACCATTTTCTGAAATTTTCATTTTCTGGTGTTACCATAAGACATGAGCGAATTTTTTAAAAATTCGATTCGGCCGATTCGCAGAATTTTCACAAAAATTTTGTTTCGGTCCGAATTTATTTGCGGTGAATCGCTATTAAAAATGTCTATTTCTGGCCTACATAGAGCCTCAATAGGTGTATAGAACACTTTGCCTTGTCGTAACACGCATAGGGAATGTGCTGAACCAGTAAAATAATACTGTTATTCAGTATGACATGCAGATCAGAAGTGTCACTATTAGAATCAGAGTGGCACAATGACAGAGCCTGGAGGTGGCATTAGTATGAGGAGACCACATAGTGGCTGAATGACACAGCCTGGAGTTGGCGGCAGCATAAAGAGACCACATAGTGGCTGAAGGACACAGCCTGGAGTTGGCGGCAGCATATAGTGGCTGAGTGACACAGCCTGGAGTTTGCAGCAGCATGAGAAGAACATATAGTGGCTGAATGACACAGTGTGGAGGTGGCGGTAACATGAGGAGACCATATAGTGCCTGAATGACATGACATGGAGGTGGCAGCAGCATGAGGAGACCATATAGTGCCTGAATGACACAGCCTGGAGTTTGCGGCAGCATGAGGAGACCATAAAGTGGCTGAATGACACAGCCTGGAGTTGGCAGGAGCATGAGGAGACCATATAGTGGCTTAATGACACAGCCTGGAGTTGGCGGCAGCATGAGGAGACCATATAGTGGCTTAAGGACACAGCCTAGAGTTTGCAGCAGCATGATGAGACCATATAGTGGCTGAATGACACAGCGTGGAGCTGGCAGCAGCATGAGGAGAACATGGTGGCAGTATGAGACTGATTGGAGCTGGCATCAGCATGAGAAGAATATATGGTGGCAGTATGAGACAGCCTGGAGGTGGCAGCAGCAGCATCAGAAGTCCTAAAAGGGACCCGGTGACAGAGTGGTGCGGTGGGTGGCAGTACCAGTACCCAGTGACGAAGGTGGGTGAAAAAAGGAGAACTTGGCATCAGGTGGGTGGCAGGATAAGAATAGTAGCTGAGGCAGAAAGGCAGAAGAAAACAGTCTCTTTTGTAAAAGTGTTAATGTGCACAAGTAAGTTTTGAGGATATGCATTACTTAAAACACCATGTGCCACCTACAGTACACCATCAAGTATTGATGTGATGCAAAGACCTCTAAAAGGTGGAAGGGAACAACGTATGGTCCATTGTAACTGGTGGAGGTAAACCCCCCCGTGTAAGGCCATACTCTCTCATTATTAATTCCCTTCTTGGCAACTGTTACTCGCCCTAAAAAGGGCGGCCCCACACAGGAACCTCTCCCTATTTCCACCTACAAACACTGCCATTTCCCATGGTTTTTAGGTGGAAATAGGGATTGGTTCCTGTGTGTGGCCGCACTTTTTAAGACATGTAACACTTTCCCTGAAAAGGCAGAAGGAAACAACATATTGTCCATTGAAGCATGTGGGGGTAAAAAACTTCCCCTGTTATGCCCTACTCTTGCCCTATTAATTCCCTTCTTGGCAATTGTTACTCACTCTAAAAAGGGTGTCCCCACACAGGAAACTCTCTATTTCTTCCTAAAAACCCTGGGAAATGGCAGTGTTTGTAGGGGGAAATAGGGAGAGGTTCCTGTGTGGGGCCGCCCTTTTAAGGGCGAGTAACACTTGCCAAAAAGGGAATTAATAATGCGAGGGTAGGGCCTTACAGGGGAAGTTTTTCGCCCACTGGTTACAATGGACCATACGTTGTTTCCTTCCACCACATCAATAATTGGTGGTGTAGGTGGCACACAATTTGGGTCCATATATTTTATTCTATTATTAAAAGTTAAGTTTTACATAATGCATATTCTCAATACTTACTTGTGGTCTGATGTGGATGAATGTCTGTAACTGGGGAGCTGCGCCTTAAACATGTTTAGCACTATCCATATTTGCGAAGTGTTGGTGTGGCACCATGGTCAATCTACTCTGATGCATCAGGCATTGGTGGGTGGGAATCAGCTTTTCCAGGGCAAACTCTGCTAGTTGCGGCCACAAATCAAGTTTGGCTGGCCAGAAGTTCAGTGGATCTTCTAGGTGTGTTGGCCTGGTCATGTCAAGGTATGCCAGCACCTTCTGGTTCAGCTCCTGCTCCAGGTCTTCCTGCTGCTGATGAGTTGCTTCACTATGCGGGTGAAGAAAGCTAATCAACAGCGACTGTAGACTCAGGCTGCTGCTAATGGAGCTGGTACTGCTCCTGCCACCCCACCCCTCCCCAGCAGCCATGGCAGTGGAAGGTGAGCTCAGAGCCCCCCCCCTCAGACCTGCGAGAGGATGGACGATGACGCAGATAGGCATCGGCCAACTGACTACGTAGGATGTATCTGTAGTAGGTCAGTTTGTCCTCCCTCTCACTGGGTGTAAAGAAGGCCCCCATTTTGTGCCGGTAGCGAGGGTCCAATAAGGTGGAGAGCCAGAAGTCATCCCGCTGCCGAATGGGGAGAATTCGGTGGTCACTACGCTAGCAAGTGAGTATGCATTATGCCATTTGTGCAAGTGACTCGGAGGGACTCCCTGCCTCCATTTCCACTGCATACTTCCATGGTGTGTCTGGGTCCTCTGTCTCGCCTTCCTCATAACCCTCTAGCTTCTCTAGCTGCTCCTGCTCCTCCTCTGCTGTCAGATGACTAGAAAAACCACCCATCTCGTGATACCTAAACTGTGCTCCACTGTGCCCCTCCCCCACCCTCCTCCTCTTCCAGTTGCATCCCATCAGGGCTCATGTGCCCTGACCAGCCATCGTTTCCAACATGTGTTGTAGTAGATAAAGCAGTGGAATGACGTCGTTCATCCCGACGGTCCAACATATGGAGGGTGGAATTCTAATGTGTTGAAACGTCGCAAATCAGACTATGTTGGGGGATGCCATTCTGAGGCTGCAGCTCAAGGAGGGTGTGCTTTGTGGTCTATGAGTGGCTGAAGTGCATGCAAAGTTTCCTTCCCATTGTTAGGATGTCTGGCAGATGCTGGGAACACTTCAGGAACCGCTTGACAACCAGATTGTACACATGTGCCATGCAGGGAGCATGGCACAGGCTTCCTTGTCGCAATGCAGACAAGATGTTCTTCCCATTGTCGGTCACCATGGGTCCCATTTCCAGTTTTCGTGGAGTAAGCCATGATTTCATTTCTTGATGAATGACTTTTAGCAGTTCCTCCCCTGTGGGAGGCAAACCATGTGAAGAACAGCGTGACACCACCGTGCCCTGCACACATGGTATGCTAGAGGGGCACTGAGAATTGTCTGTGCAGTGGAGGCTGAGGACACGGTGGAGGATGTCGAGTCGGAGTTGCACATTGTCAAAGGACCAACGGCCTGAGAGCGTGGAGGAGGAAGCGGTGTGACCTGTTCAAGTTTGTGCAGGGCTGGTACTGCCTTCTTCACAAAGAAATGACGGCTTGGGACTCTCCACCTCGGCTCTGCACAAGCCATCAGTCCTCTAAAAGGTGAAGAGTCCACCACTTGAAAAGGGAGGGACTGCAGCACCAGCGACTTGGAAAGGAGCACATTCAGCTTCTGTGCCATTGGATGGGTGGGGGCGTACTGTTGTCTCTTGGACATGGCTTCGCTGATGGATTGCTGGCAGAATGACTGACTCGAAGTAGGAGGAGCAGGAGAATCTGGAGTGACAGAAGATGGATATGACACGCAGCTCACTTTGTCTGAGGTGGTGGAGCCTTGGCTGGCTGAAACAGGGAGAGGCGTGGCACTGGGTGATGCAGCAGGCTGGACCACCACATCGGAGCCACGGTTCTCCCAGGCTGCTTTATGATGATGCTGCATATGTTGACTCAGGGCCGTGGTGCCAACATTGGGACCCGGGACACACTTCACCTTCTGCCGACACATCTTGCAAGTTGCCATGTTAACCTCCTCCGGATGCTTGATGAAAGCTGTCACACCGCCGAGTAGCTAATTTTCCCACCAACAGTCTGAACTGATTGACTGCTACTGTTGCCGGCTCCAGGAACCCCTCTTTCACTACCTCCTGGGAAGGTAGACTGCCCCGAAGCAGGTGGTCTGCCCCAGGCACGTTTGGCTCCATTCTTTCCACTTCTGCCACCATGCTGACTGCCAACCATGCTACCACCTTGCTGGCTCATCTACTGTCTCATGGGCAACCTGCAACCCTTTTCTCCTGATGATGATTACGCCCCTTCTGCACCCAGCTGCAGAGTGCAATCGGCTTCATCATCATCGAGTTGTGTCTGCACGTCACTGATGTCCTTCTCAGGTTCCTCAAAAGTGTCTGCTTCAGGAACCTGAACGTTCACAACACCACGCTCCTCATCACTACTTGCCCGTCTAGCGTAGGAAGCGGAGGATGTCTCCTCCACTTCTTGGCTGGGCAGTAGCTGCTGACTGTACTCTAGATCGTCCTCACTAAATAGTGGAGCCGAACTTACAGCATAAGATACTTCTGTGGAGGAGGGAACAGCATAGGACAGAGGCAATGGGAGGACAGGAACTGCTCCCAGGCCATTCCAAATGAGGGTTGTGTCTGAGGAACCCACTGACTGTAGACTGGGTGTGTCAGATGTCACTTGTGATGAAGTGGATAACCGTGTTAACCAATCGATGACGGCAGATGGGTTGCTGGTCGAGACATGACCGCTAGCTCATACCAGGAGCTCAGGCCTCTTGCTGCGACTCCTGCTGCAACTCGCCCCTTGTCTGCTGCGATCTCTGCCACTCCTCTGTGCACGTCCTGGCATTTCTTTGCCTGACATACTTAGTGCGTAAATGAAGGGAGTACAATTTGCTCCACTATGCTTAAAACAGTATTTGTGTACAACACCATCCCATGTGTACTTTTGCCTGGCCTTTCACAGTGTCTAGGCCCTTAAGACTTTAACAGGAACAAAATAGTACACCACTTAGATGTATGTATGTGGTATGCACTTATGAGGGGAGGACAATGCGCTCCAGTACGCTTAAAACAGTATTTGTGTACAACACCAGCCGGTGTGTACTTTTGGCTGGCCTTTCACAGTATCTAGGCCCTTAATACTTTAACAGGAACAAAATAGTACACCACTTAGATGTACGTATGTGGTATGCTCTTATGAGGGGAGGACAATGCACTCCAGTATGCTTAAAACAGTATTTGTGTACAGCACCAGCACCCTTCACTATCAGTGCTTCTAGGCAAGATTTGGGCTTGAGGTGAATTGCTGCTGTTCTGTGCAACACACTGTGCAACACACTGCTCTCTGTCCCTCTCTGTAATAGTACACTGTAGTGACTGGGAGGTGAATCGCTTCTGTAAAAATGCTTTTTCTGTGCAACACACACTGCTCTCTTTCCCTCTCTCTGCGCAACAGAACGCTGATGTGACTGGGAGGTGAATCACTGCTGGAAAAATGCTTTTCTGTGCAACACACAGCGCTGTCTGTCCCTCTCTATCTCTCTGCAATAAAAGGCTGAAGTGACTGGTCGCAAGATGGCTGCCGATTATATAGGGCTGTAATATCACAGGGGTAGCTGGCTGCTGATTGGCTCCATGCTGCATGTGATTCAGGGTCATCCCGCCTACTCTTGTTCTCGCCTTTTCAGGATTCCTTACCGCATGTCCTCACATGTGGGTCCGCCATTTTAGATGCCCTGGAGCCTGGACCGCACTAATTGGAGTTTAGTGAAGCTGCGATATTCGCATTCATTGCAAATCAAATTTTTCCTGAAATTCTTAACAAATTCAGAATCGTCAGATTCAATTCGCTCATCCCTAGTTACCATAATTACCCAGCAATGCACATTGCCTACAAATTTGCTGGATTTTACTTTCCCTCTGTCATCAATCTGTTACAGCCAAGTACTGTAAGACCTCCTGTCCCATCCATGTACTTACATTAGTAGTCTACTTGTGACTTTTCAGCTGTTTTAAAATGTAAAGTCCCAGCATGTATTCATGAAAGCTCCTATTGAATATTAAATAGGAAGGTATTGATGGCTTCCCAGATAATTTTCTGGCAGCTAGGCATGCTGGGCAAAGTACTGAAATAATGACATCATGGAGGAAGAAGGGTACTTTGTGCATGAACCTGCAATATTGTTGAATGTTCTGATTTGACCCTGTTTCTTGCTTCATCCACATTCCCTTCCATTCCCTGGTTAAACTTGATAAACATGTCTGTTTTTCAAAGTAATAACTATTAAACTTAACCACTTAAGGACTTAGCCCATGTTCACCTAAAATGCTCACTATCACCAAAACTAATTTTTTTAATACAATAGAGCCATAGAAAATTTGTATATCTCTAATACTATTTCATTATTGTTTTCCCCACAGTTTCCCTTAGAAAACTTCTCCTATAAAAGTGGCCACTAGAGGTCCTCATAAAATGTCCCACACCTGTTACTATGGTCTTTCCAACATTATCAACATCAGTGTCTCAGTCAGTGTCCCCCTCAGGAAGTGAGGGAGAGGCTTTTCAAGCCTATGTGAAGATCTCTGAACACAGAGAGCTGGGGAGAGCTGGCAGTGTGTGATCTGCTGTGATTGGCTGAGAGGATGCTATAACCCCTCACACCTCCCTGGCTCTCTACAGCATCTTAAGAGAAAGAGAAGGATTCAGTGCACAACTCCATCCATAGCATAGCGGAGAAGGAGGAGAAGTGTGACAGCATGTTCACCCTCATACAACAACATGTACCCCATTAGTAAGGAGATGGGGAGGGGGTTTGTTACAGTATGCCAGCCCAGTAATAAGGAGATTACATGAGGAGGACAGCTGACAGCTCAGTGACACAGTGAGGGAAGAAGTTTAGTCATGTACAGTGAGGGCAAGAGAGGGACACGCCCCCTTCCTATGAGAAGATGTAAATTCAATGTGATCTGATGTAAGCTGATTTTAAAAGGAAATACAGAAGCTAGACACAGTTATATGTACATGATCAGGATGAGGTAATGAGTAACATATAACTTTTTATTTTTTTTCTGTGATATCATAGGTACGCTTTAAGGACTCAGCCCTTTTTTTGAAATTCTGACCACTGTCACTTTATACTTTAATAACTCTAAGATGCTATTACCTTTTATTTTGATTAAGAGATAGTTTTTTAGTGACATATTCTACTTTAACATAGTGGTACATTTTCATCGTTTGCATCCTTTCATGGTGAAAATCCTCAAATTTCATAAAAATGTTGACAATTTAGCATTTTTCTAACTTTGAAACTTTCTGCTTGTAAGGAAGATGGACATGCCAAATAAATGATATATTGATTCACAAATACAATATGTCTACTTTATGTTGGCATCATAAAGTTGACATGTTTTTTCTTTTTTGAAGACATTAGAGGGCTTCAAAGTATAGTGGCAATTTTCCAAATTTTCATGAAAAATGTGAAATCTGAATTTTTCAGGGACCAGTTAAGTTTGAAGTGGATTTGAGGGGACTTTCTTTGAGAAATGGCCCATAAATGACCCCATTATATAAACTGCACCCCTCAAAGTATTCAAAATGACATTCAGAAAGTTTGTTAACCCTTTAGGTGTTTCACAGGAATAGCAGCAAAGTGAAGGAGAAAATTAAAAATCTTAATTTTTTACACTCGCATGTTCTTGTAGAGCCATTTTTGAAATTGTTACAAGGGTGGAAATCCCACCAAAAGTTGTAACCCAATTTCTTTTGAGTAAGGAAATACCTCATATGTGGATGTAAAGTGTTCTGCAGGTGCAGTAGAGGGCTCAGAAGGGTGGGAGCGACAATGGGATTTTGGAGTGTGAATTTTGCTGAAATGATTTTTGGGGGGCATGTCGCAATTAGGAAGCCCCTATGGTGCCAGAACAGCAAAGAAAAAACAAACACATGGCATGCTATTTTGGAAACTACACCCCTCAAGGAACGTAACAAGCGGTATAGTGAGCCTTAACACCCCACAGGTGTTTGACAACTTTTCAGATGCGTAAATTAAGTTTTTTTTTTTCACTAAAATGCTGTTTGTTCCCCAAATTTTACATTTTTACAGGGGGTAATAGGATAAAATGAACCCCAAAATTTGTATGGAAATACCCTATGTGTGGACATCAAGTGCTCTGCTGGCACACTACAGTGCTCAGAAGAGAAGGAGTCACATTTGGGCTTTGGAAAGCAAATTTTGCTGAAATGGTTTTTATGGGGCATGTCACATTTAGGAAGCCCCTATGGTGCCAGAACAGCAAAAAAAAAAAACATGACATGCTGTTTTGGAAACTACACCCCTCAAGGAATGTAACAAGGGGTACAGTAAGCCTTAACACCCCACTGGTGTTTGACGACTTTTCGTTAAATTCGGATGTGTAAATGAAATTTTTTTTTCTCACAAAAATGCATTTTTTTTGTCCAATTTTGAAATTTTTACAAGGGGTAATAGGAGAAAATACCCCCCAAAATGTGTAACCCCATTTCTTCTGAGTATAGAAATACCTCATATGTGGATGTAAAGTGCTCTGCGGGCGAACTACAATGCTCAGAAGAGAAGGAGTGCCATTGAGCTTTTGGAGAGAGAATTTGTTTGGAATGGAAGTCAGGGGCCATGTGCGTTTACAAAGCCCCCTGTGGTGCCAGAACAGTGGACCCCCCCCCCCCCCCGCATATGACCCCATTTTGGAAACCACCTCTCAGAGAATTTATTAAGACGTGCAGTGAGCATTTATACCCCACTGGCGTTTGACAGATCTCTGGAACAGTGGACTGTGCAAATTAAAAATTACATTTTTCATTTTCACGGACCACTGTTCCGAAAATCTGTCAGACATCTGTGAGGCGTAAATGCTCACTGTATCCCTTATTACATTACGTGAGGGGTGTCATTTCTAAAATGGGGTCACATGTGGGGGGTTCCATTGTTCTAGCACCATGGGGGCTTTGTAAACAAACGTGGCCTTCGATTCCGGACAATTTTTCTCTTCAAAAGCCCAATGGCGCTCCTTTTTTTTGCATTTTTCCATCCAACTTTAACCCCTTAAGGACATAGGGCAGGTACACCCTGATGTCCTGGTACTTGAGCATACCTGTACGCCCGTGGGAATTTCGGTGCGCGCCGGACGGGGACCGGACTGGAATGACTACTGATATCTATCAGCAGGCATCCCGTGCCAATGCCCAGGGGGGTCCTGAGAACCCCACATGTCAGCGATTCCGGGTCATACGGGTCTCCGGTGACCCGGAAAATAAGGCTACTGACTGTCCAGACATTTTGGGAGTTTAGCAACAGCTGGAGGCACCCTGTTTGGGAATCACTGGCGTAGAATACCCCTATGTCCACCCCTATGCACTAGAGGTAAAAGGAAAAAAAGACCCCCATGTGGGGCGTAAAATGCTCTGCGGACGCACAACAAGGCTCAGTGGGAGCGCACTAAATTGGTGATTTGCACAAGGGTGGCTGATTTTTCAGCGGTTCTGTATACATATTGGAAACTACACTCCTCACGGAACGTAACAAGGGGTATGGTGAGCCTTGACACCCCACAGATGTTTTACAAATTTCCGGTAAAGTTGGATGGGAAAATTAAAAAAATATTTTTTTTTCACAAAAATTCTGGTGTTACCCTAAATTTTTCATTTTCAGAAGGGAAAATAGAAAAAAAGCCCCCCAATATTTGAAAACCCATTTCTTCTGAGTAAGAACATACCCCATATGTGGATTTAAAGTGCTCTGCGGTCAAACTACAATGCTCAGAAAAGAAGGAGCGCCATTGAGCTTTTGTAGAGAAAATGTGTCTGATATTGAAGGCCACATGTGTTTACATAGTCCCCATAGTGCCAGAACAATGGAACCCCACCACATGTGACCCCATTTTGGGAACTACACCCCTCACGTAATGTAATAAGGGGTACAGTGAAAATAAAAAATAAAATTTTTCATTTGCACAGCCTACTGTTAAAAAGATCTATCAAACCCCAGTGGGGTGTAAATGCTCCCTGCACCCCTTTTTAAATTCTGTGAGGGGTGTAGTTTCCAAAATGGGGTCACATGTGGGGGGGTCCATTGTTCTGGCAGCACAGGAGGCTTTGTAAATGCACATGGCCCCTGACTTCCATTCCAAACAAATTCTCTCTTCAAAAGCTCAATGGCGCTCCTCCTCTTCTGAGCATTGTAGTGTGCCAGCAGAGCACTTGATGTCCACACATGGGGTAGAAATGGGATTACAAATTTTAGGGGGCATTTTTTCCTATTACCCTTTGTAAAAAATGTAAAATTTGGGGAAAAGAATGCATTTTTGAGAATTTTTTTTTCCTTTACACATCCGACTTTAACAAAAAGTTGTCAAATACCTGTGCAGTGTTAAGGCTCACTGCACCCCTTTCTACATTCCTTGAGGGGTGTAGTTTCCAAAATAGTAGGCCATGTATTTTTCTTTTTTCTTTTTTTTTTTGCTGTTCTGGCACCATAGGGGCTTCCTAAATGCGACATGCCCCCCAAAAACCATTTCAGCAAAATTTGCTTTCCAAAAGCCAAATGTGACTCCTTCTCTTCTGAGCATTGTAGTTCGCCTGCAGAGCATTTTACGTCCACAAATGTGGTATTTTCATACTCAGAAGAGATGGGGTTACACATTTTGAGGGGGGGGGGGCATTTTCTCCCATTACCCTTTGTAGAAATGGTAAATTTGGAAAAAAAACTGCACTTTAGTGAAAAATATATATTTTTCATTTACACATCCGACTTTAACAAAAAGTCTTCAAACACTTGTCGGGTGTTAAGGTTCACTGGACTCCTTGTTACGTGCCTTGAGGGATGTAGTTTCCAAAATAGTATGCCATGTGTTTTTTGTCCTTTTTGCTATTCTGGCACAATAGGGGCTTCCTAAATGTGCAAAATTCACTCTCCAAAATCCCATTGTTGCTCCTTCCCTTCTGAGCCCTCTACTGCGCCCACCGAACACTTCACATAAACATATGAGGTATTTCCTTTACCATGTAAAAATTGTAAAAAAGTGTAAAAAATTAAGATTTTGAATTTTCTTCTTCATTTTGCTGCTATTCTTGTGAAACACCTAAAGGGTAAACAAACTTTGTTGAGTGTTGTTTTGAATACTTTGAGGGGTGGAGTTTTTGTAATGGAGTACATTATGGGGTATTTCCAATATGAAGGCCCTTCAAACCCACTTTAAAGCTGAACTAGTCCCTGTAAATTTCCGATTTTGAAAATTTTGTGAACAATTTGAAAACTGCTGCTGAACTTTGAAGCCCTCTGATGTCTTCCAAAAGTAAAAATATGTCAACTTTATGATGCAAACATAAAGTAGACATATTGTATATGTGAATCAATATATAATTTATTTGGAATGTCTATTTTCCTTACAAGCTTACAATGCTAAATTTTCAATTTTTTCATAACATTTTTGAATTTTTCACCAATAAATGATGCAGGTATCGACGAAAATTTACCACTAACATAAAGTAGAATATGTCATGAAAAAATAGTCTCGGAAGCAGAATGAAAATTAAATCAGAGTTAATAATGCTTAAAGTGACAGTGGTCAGATGTGCGAAAAACGCTCTGGTCCTTAAGGTGAAAATGGGCTTGGTCCTTAAGGATTTTAGGAAAATTAGTCAAACACCTGTAGGGTGTTAAGGCTCACTATACCACTTGTTACATTCCGTGAGGGGTGTAGTTTCCAAAATAGGGTAACAAGTGGGTATTTATTTTTTTGCGTTTATGTCAGAACCGCTGTAAAATTAGCCACCACTGTGCAAATCACCAATTTAGGCCTCAAATGTACATGGCACGCTCTCACTCCTGATCCATGTTGTGCTCCCACAGAGTATTTTACAACCACATATTTACATACTAAGGAGAAACTGTGTTACAAATTTTGGGGGTCTTTATTACCTTTTCTCTCTTGTGAAAATGAAAAGTATGGGGCAACACCAGCATGTTAGTGTAAAAATGTAAATTTTTTTAACAGGCTGGTGTAGACCCCAACTTTTCCTTTTCATACGGGTAAAAGGACAAAAAGCCCCCCAAAATTTGTAAGGCAATTGCTCCCAAGTGCGGAAATACCCCATATGTGTCCCTAAACTATTTCCTTGAAATACGACAGGGCTCCGAAGTGAGAGAGCACCATGCACATTTGAGGCCTAAATTAGGGATTTGCATAGGGGCGGAACCAGATGCAAGCGTTAAACCCTATTCACACAGCAGAATTTCCTCAAGCGGAATTCCGCTTGAGGAATTCCTCCTCAAATGATAGCTTAATACACTTTTATGGGAGTGCACACGCCCATTCACACTTTCCGCTTGTATTCCGCACAAATTTAGCACAAAATCTTTAAAGGCGGAAGCGGAATTGGGGCAGATGAGCGGAAGTTCTGCCGTGTTAATAGGGCCTGATTTCAGCAGGCATCCTGGTCCGGTCCCCACCCGACGAGTGACGGGGACCAGAGAAACGCAGGACTCGGGAACAGGGGGGCGTCCTTAAGTGGTTAAAAAAGATGTGGGAAATTTATCTTACCTGAAATTTCCATTTCCTGTAGTCCGTAGGCGGCACACATATGGGGATACATTGTCCTGTAGACACCTATATAGAAGAGTATAAACCTAGCAATAAGCACAAAGATTGATTAGTGCCCACCCCCCCGCTCCACAGGGCCGGCCCTATATCAGCCCCCCCACAAACCGAAAGGAGGCGTAACATTTATGCAACAATAAAAGTTTATTGGGAGGGATTCTTGTGCCACCTAGGGACTACAGGAAACGGAAATTTTAGGTAAGATAAATTTTCTACTTCCTGGGCGTCCTACGGCGGCACAAATATGGGGAAACCATAGCAATATGAAAATAAAAGGGAGGGAATCTTAACTGCTCCCAGCGGCTTGTATAACACTCAACCCAAAGGCTGACTCCTCTAACACCGTGACATCCAGCCTGTAGTGCTTGATGAATGTAGTTGGAGATGCCCAGGTAGCTGCCTTGTAAATCAGATCCAGAAGGATACTATACTTTTCTGCCCATGAGGCTGCTGTAGAACGGGTAGAATGAGCTCTTAGAGACAAAGCGGGTTGAATCCCTTCCGCTTCGTAGTATAATCTGATGGTTTCTCTGATCCAATGAGCTAAGGAGCCTTTACTTGCTTTTTTCCCCTTGTTTGGACCTTGGAACTGGAGGAATAAGGCTTCTGAAGATCTAAAGGGAAGAGATCTTTCCATGTATTCCAGTACCACTTTCTTTACATCCAGAAGATGGAGATTTCCTTCCATCTCTTTGGGAATCACAGTAAGTATGATTTCTTGATTGATATTGGCAGTCGAGGCAACTTTAGGCAG
The DNA here is from genome assembly GCF_029499605.1 of Hyla sarda. Taxonomy (NCBI): domain Eukaryota; kingdom Metazoa; phylum Chordata; class Amphibia; order Anura; family Hylidae; genus Hyla; species Hyla sarda. Next base: position 189,951,757 of record NC_079189.1, read on the forward strand.
AAACCCTGGCATGCTCCTGAAAATTTCCGCTTCTGGTAAAATCTTCAGATATGGTTCCTTGTAGGACAGAGCCTGAATCTCGCTAATCCTTCTGGCTGATGTTATAGCTATTAAAAACATTGTTTGGATAGGTGTTTCAAGGAAGCAGATGACAATAACTTGAAAGGATGGCCACATTATTTTATAAGAACTAGAGGCAGGTCCCAAGAGGGTAAAAGGTTATGGAAAACTGGCCTAAGCTTCTTGATAGCTTTGAAGAATCTTGAAACCAATAATGATCCTGAAAATAATCAATTTAAGTGAGCGTTTATTGCAGTAACCTGTACCTTTAAGGTATTAGGCTTCAGCCCTTTCTCAAAACCTTCTTGTAAGAACTGTAGCAATGAAGGAACTTCTTCAGGATTCATGCAAGTCATCCTACACCAAGCTGAGTAGAGATTCCAAACTCTGGAGTAGATATTCATGGTAGCTGGTTTTCTTGAGGCTAGTAGGGTGTTGATTACTTTTCTAGAAAACCCCTGCCCTATCAGTGAGGAGCGTTCATGTTCCATGAAGTTAGATGTAATCGGTCAAGATTCTGATGATAAATCCCTACTTGGTTTAGAAGGTCCTTGTGTAGAGGTATTCTCCAGAATTCTCCTCTCGAAAGACTCCACACGAGATGAAACCAAGCCCTTCGAGGCCAGAAGGGAATTATGGCTATAGCCCTTACATTCTCGTCCCTGATTTTTTTCAGAACCACAGGAACTAGCTGGACTGGAAGAAATACATATATGAACATCCCTGTCCAACTGATTGAGAGACCGTCCACTGCCATCGGGTGATCCGCTCTTGTTAATGAACAAAATCTCTGCAGCTTTGCGTTCTGACGTGTTGCCAGAATATCTACTGAGGGGACTCCCCATCTTTTGGTTATCTGCTGGAACACCATGTTCCACTCTCCTTGGCACACCGTGTTCCTGCTCAGCCAATCCGCCTTTGTGTTGTATGAGCATTTTATGTGAATTGCAGTTAGTGTCAATAGATTAAATTCGGCCCATCTGATCAGTCAGAAGGGTTTGCTCCTTGTTCCCCCTTGTTTGTTCACATAGAAGACCAATGCAAGACCGATGTTACCACTTGGATTGCCTGACCGCAAAGCTGATGTTGAAAATGAATCAGAGCCTTCCTTATCGCCCTCAATTCTCTTAGGTTTGAGGAGAACTTCTTCTCGTTTAGGTTCTACTTGTTTTGAACCCATGAGTTCTCTACATGGGCACCCCAGCCTGAGCAGGACGCATCCGTGGTGATCACTATCGGGAGGTGAGAAAGGAGACTTTTGCCCTTTGTTAGATGGTCTGCTTCCAGCCACCATAAGAGATCCTGCTTCACTGTGTTGGTAACTAGGATCTCCATGTCCAAAGATTCTGGACTTCTATCCCAATTCTTCAGAATGTGATTCTGAAGAATCCTGATATGGGCCTTTGCCCAAGGGACTGCTTGAATTGTGGACATTAACAACCCAGGATCTTCATGGCAAATCTCACCGTACAATATTCCTGAGACAACAGGAGCTGGATCAAGCTTCTTATATTTAGAATTCTTTCTCTGGAAAGAAAAAGGTGCATCCTTGCTAAATCTATCACGAATCCCAAGTAATTGATTTCTTGTGATGGTAGAAGGTGTGATTTTCTGAAGTTTACTAGGAAACCATGTTGTTGGAGAAATTGGATAGTTGTCTTCAAATGTTTCTGGAGAAGATCTTGAGAATGTGCCTTTATTAGCCAATCGTCTAAGTATGGGGTGACAAAGATGCCCTGCAACCTGAGGTATGCTGTTAGGACTACAATGGCCTTTGTGAACACCCGGGGGGCTGACATTATCCCAAACAGTAGTCAGGTAAATTGGAGATGTTGAATTTTTGTTCTGAACCTTCACTGCAATTTTCAAGAATTTTCTGTGCTTCTCCAAGATGTGGACATGCAGGTAGGCATCCTGTAAATCTATGGATGCCATGAAGTTCCCCCTCTGAAGATTCAGACATGCTGACTGAATCAACTTCATCCTGAATTTTTTCTTGAGGAGAAACTGATTCAGATACAAAAGGTCAATATTTAGTCTCCATTCTCCCCCTACTTTGGGGACAGCAAAAATCCTTGAGTAATGACCTCTTTTCCTTTCCCAAAGTGGGACTTGTTCTAGGACGTTCTTTTGAATGAATTTGCACACCAGTTTGGAGATAACATAATTGCTGTTCCTGCTGATAATGAACCTCTCCGGAGGTTTTGAACTCTAAAGAGTAGCCCCTCTTGACTATATCCCGAACCCAGGCGTCTGATGATGTCCTGAACCATGCAGTCCTGAAGAGGCGTAATCTTGCTCCAACTTGTGCGTCTTGGATGATGGCGTCATCAGCCAGTTCCCTTGGTGGGCTCCTGCTTCTTCTTTTGAGAAGAGGACTGTTGACCCCCTCTAAAGTTCCTTCTTATATCTTACTTGTTTTTTCTTCTGATGAGGAAAGGACTCTCCTTTGTCTTCATTCAGATCCTTTAGGATTTCCTTTAGGTGTGGACCAAAGAGTGATGAAGGTTCAAAGGGAAGGGACTCAAAATGACCCTTAGATAACACATCCCCTGACCATTGCTTGATCCATAAGGATCTTCTTGTGGCATTAGACAGAGACATCGCCCTAGAGGAAAACTTTAACATATCCAATGGCGCATCACAAAGAAAATCTGCCACGATTTTCATACCTGGGATGTCCTTTAGCAAATCCTCACGTGATACGCCATCTTTGATGTCTTGTGTCAATTGGCTTAACCGAAGGGCCCTTGCCACTAGAACCGATACAGTGGCAACTTTGGCCGATGATGCAGCGGCCAGATATGATTTCTTACACAACGAATCCGCCTTTCTCTCCATCGGATCTGTAAGAAGAGATGAATAGAATTTTTGGCAAGCCTGGCCGCTGCTAAGTCCACCTTGGGAGGACACTACTGGATCCACTTGGTACGCAGTCTTAAACTTGGCCCCTGGATCTGTCCTCTTTTCAGGCTTCATCCAATCTTTCTCCATCCATTCAGTAACTAATGGAGGTGCAGGTATAATGCCTGGTTTTTCAGGTGGAAAATAATACAGGCGGTCTTTGCAAGCCGTATGAGAAACCTCCTCTGTGCATTCTAATGCCTGTTTTACTGCAGAAATTAACTTTGGCATTTTTTCTTTTTGAAGGACATAAATATCCTCTAGTGTTACCTCCATAACCTCCAAATCCTCGCTATCTGATTCCCTCGCCATACTGGACGATGTTGAGGGCTCATGGCTATATTTAGGTTTTTGGATTCTGGAAGGGGTGCCTTACATGTATCACACACATTGGGGGACATTTATCATTAGGTGTCTATTGTAGACACAAATCTACCCCTTTACACTGCTTGTCTAATTTACACTCTTGCTCACGATTTACTAAAGTTGTGCACTCCTTTGATAAATTTTGTACAAATATAGAAACGCCCCCCCTCGCTCTACCGTGCACTCCTTCTCTACCTCCCGCTGTGCACTGCTCACATAACTAGAAGTGCCGGAGCAGCAGTGTGTGGCGAACAAAACTCCATACTCAACCACAATAGTAAAATCATAAATCTTTATAAAGCACACAGGGGGAGATTCTCAAAGAATTTTGCAGCCAAAAAAAAAATACATTTTGGTGCGAAAAGTATCAACCACATTTTCAAAGAGCTTTGTGCCATGGCTTACACTGTTCACCTCAGTTTTGTAAAAGGTGTGTCCACGTATATTGTCTGCTTTACATGATATTTTCGAAGGGGTGAGAGTCCAGTTTACATAAAAAATTTCACACCAGCTTTTTGATAGTGTAGAAACCACAGAAATGGTTGTAGCTTTATTGTTTTTGGTTTCTTATCATTTTAGATACATGAATGCGGAGGACCACGTCAGATTCGGCGGATTGTAGTGATTAACAGCGTTTTTTTAAATGTCAATGAAAGGGTTAACGAGGGCTGTGGGGGAGTGTTTTTTTTAAATAAGAAATTTTTTCAATGTGTAGTGTATTTTATTATTGAATTTTCAGGCTTAGTAGTGGAAGCCGTCTTGTAGACAGAATCCCTTACTAAGCCAGGGCTTAGCGTTAGCCCCAAAATCAGGTAGCGCTAAACCCCAATTATTGCTCCCCGGTACCCACCGCCACAGGAGTTCCGGGAAGAGCTGGTACAACAGGCCCGGAGCATCAAAAAATGGCGCTCTTGGGCCTAGACGTTAACAGGCTGGCGTTATTAAGGCTGGGGAGGGCCAGTAACAATGGTCCTCACCCACCATGGTAATGTCAGGCTGTTGCTGCTTGGTTGGTATCTGGCTGATAAGGAAAAAAATGGGGAAACCACACACTTTTTATTTTTTTTATTTTTTAAATTATAATAAAAAAAAAAACGCATAGGGTTCCCTCTATTTTCAGTATTAGCCAGATACTAAACAAGCAGCAACAGCCTGACGTTACCAGGGTGGGCGAGGACCATTGTTACTGGCACTCCCAGCCTAAATAACACCAGCCTGTTACCGCCAAGGCCCAGGAGCGCCATATTTTACGCTCCAGGCCTATTGATACCGGCTCTTCCAGGCACCCCTGGGGCAGTGGGTACAGGGGTAATAATTGGAGGCTAGCGCTAGCTGTTTTGGGGGCTAACGCTAAGCCCCAGCTTAGTTATGGATTCCGTCTATTAGACAGCTTCCACTACTAAGCCTAATAATTCAATTATTAAAAACAAGACACATTGAATACATTTTTATTTAAAAAAACACTCCCCCACAGCCCTCATTAACCCATTTATTGAAATAAAAATAAAAAAACGCTGGTCATCGTTGCAATACACCAAATCTGACATAGTCCTCTGCATTCACATATCTGAAATGAGAAGAAGAGGAAAAAAAAAGGCTAGTACATTTTTGGGGCTCTCCCTTACGGAGAGCACAAATAATGCTGTGTTCCTAAACAGGAAGCCTCCAATTGTTGCTAAACTACAACTCAAATCAGGAGGGGCTATAGTTAAACAACAGCTGGAGTCTCCCTGTTTGGGAACACACTGGCAGAAAGGCTCTGTTCCCATTATGCAAAACGCATAATGAGAACATAGTTAGCTCTGGACTGTGTAGCTCCGCCCCCTAATGACATCATCACTAGGGGGCAAAGCAGTAAAGGTTGCATGAGAGAGCCCCCTTTCGATCTGCCCCTCAGCTCCTGGACTATAACTCCAATCATGGACAGAGTCTGCCCCATGATGGGAGTAGTAGTCCAAGGGCAGAGGGACAGATCGAAAGAGGGTCTCACTTCTGAGACCCCCCTTTGACCTTTGCTGCTAAGCCTCCTAGTGATGATGTCATCGGGGGGCGGAGCTACACAGTCCAGGTCTGACTATGTTCTCATTATGCATTTTTCATAATGGATCACAGCAGGTCATGCGGCTCCACTGCGCTTCCCGACAGGTCCAGGCCACTGTATACATCTTTTATCAGTGTTTAACATGCACCCTCATTTTCCCAGGAAAATATGGGGGGAAAAAATTAATGTAAAATAAATTACTTGGAAGCTCTGAACTATATGCCTTATCATCCCCCCAACTTTGATAGCCCCTGCTCCTCAGTTTTCCCACCCCCCTCTTCTCCGTGCCACATCATTCCTCCCCTTTTATCAGCCCCTGTGCCACATTTACGACCCCCCACTCTGATCCCCTGTGTGCCTCCATTTCCGTGTGATTCCCCTTGCTCATCATTTCCCCCCCAGCAGATCATTCTCCCCCCCAGCAGCTCATACCCCCCTGCTCATCATCCCCCCCCTTCTGATTCATCATTCCCCCTGCTCATAATCCCCCTGCACATTATTTCCCCCCTTGCCCATAATCACCCCCTGCTCATTATTACCCCCCTCTTCCTCATCATCCTCGCCCTTGCTCATTGTCCCCCCCGCCCTTGCTCATTGTCCCCCCCCCTCTCCCCCTACTTTTTCTATTTTTCATATCTTCATACCGGGCCGCTCTCCGGCAGACTCAGGTAATGCAGCGGGTCTTGTGGGCTGTGTGGATAGTTTGACAAGTGACGTCTCCTGCCGGCTCCACTGCGCAGCATCAGGGACGTCACTCCTCATTCTCTGCAGCCACCGCTGGTCAGAGTGGCCGCAGCGACGGCTGCTTGTTCAGCAGCCAGACTGCGGCCACTTTAGAACAGTCACCTGCGGCAGCTGCAGTAAATGAGGAGTGGAGTGACATCCTTGATGCCGTGCAGAGGAGCCGGCAGGAGACGTCACTAGTCATACTATCCACACAGCCCACAAGACCCTCCGCATTACCTGAGCCTGCCGGAGTGCAGCCAGGCAAGGAAATATAAAAAAAATATCAAAATCAGGAGGAGAAGTGTCAGGGCCCGCAAGAGCCGCGGCTGGTCACTGTTTTAAAATGGCCGTGGCCGGGCTGCTGATCTTTAACAAGCAGCCGGCGCTGCGGCCACTTTAAATCAGTGACCAGAACATTTATAGGCAACTCATAATCCCCGCCGCCGGGAGACAGGAGCTCTGATTGGTTAATAGCTTTTCACCAATCAGAGCTCCCGTCTCCCGGGCGGGGATTATGAAATGTGATACAGTATACAGGAGCCGGAGGGCGAAATTTATATATACCTCCGCCCCGAACTTCCGGTCCTGCACAGCAGAGACCGGAGGAACTTACCAGTGCGCATGTGCGCTATTTGTATGCACCGCGAACGTCATTGCGCTTCCTCTTGTGAAACCAGGAGCGCGCACCATGAACACCGAATGCCGGCCGTTGATAAACTCCGCCTGCAGCACCCTTAGCCCTGAAACCGGAGCCCTGGCACTTCCGGAGGATACGGACACAGCTGAGGATCGGGGAAACCCGCCGGTATGCATCTGGCCGTAATACTGTGACACCCCAGGGACCTGAAAAACTTCCAGTATGGAGCTTCAATCCTTATTCTTACTCTTCCATAGTCTGTAGAAGAAAATTTATTACGCCTCCTGTCGGTTTGTGGGGGGCTGATATAGGGCGGGCTGCACAATCTTTGCGCTTATTGCTAGGTTGATACTCTTCTATATAGGGGTCTACAAGGGAATGTCTCCCCATATGTGTGCTGCCGTAGGACACCCAGGAAAAGGTATATATAAAAGAGGAAAATCTATAGAAATAAGAAATGTTGTGCCAAGTTAAGATGTGGGGAAACTGCCATGTATTATTTGTCTGGATTTCCACTCTTAAAGGGGTATTCCATCATGCCAGTCCACTGCCCTATTCAGCTGGGAGAGTTGGGCCCTCATTCTCAAGATCACAGGAGGTCCCGGAGGTCAATGCCCCACACCCCAAATCAGACACTTAAGTTTAGCCGCTGGAATATCTCTTTAAATGCAGGTGAATTTGGTTTTGCTAATTCCTTTTCACACACACTGCAGAGAAGACACATGTGTCTACTAAACAGATGTCCATTATTCAATGTGATCGTTCTGGATACTTGTCACTATTTTGGAGTTCAACGCAATGCAACTAGTCTTCTTTCTGACTGCAGGATTGGGCACAGCTAATACAAAGAATTGTTGGCAGCAATGCTGGGCCCCTTGTGTAATACACTGTGTGCCGTGGTTGGCATTTTTGTATGTGTAAATTTCTCATTTAAGCTATGTTCACATCTGCATTAGAGGCTCCATTTTATGTTGTTACTGGAAAAAAAGCTTTGCAAAAAACACCATATTTCACATTAAAAAAATGGACACTCTGTTGCAGCCCAAATGGATCCATGCGGCAGAATGTTGAATGTTGGTTGGTTGTGAAGCCAGGTTGCAGGCCACATTTCTGCTGATAATCTGTGGGATAATCGGTGCGTAAATGGAAATATGTGCCGAATTTTACTCTGTGTGAATCCAGGCTTCCATTTTTCTATAGCAGCTGTAGTAGCAGTAACTATCTCTACTGTTACCATTGCCATTTAATTTAATAGACATTAATGTGTAACTGGTGCAATATTGTGGATAGTTCCTTGTAGTGGATACAATGGTAGTGATAATCCTGCAATAATGATGCACATTATTTTTTGTCTTCATTCTTCTCAACAGTAGGAAGAGGGCACGCTTGTGCTATCTCTATGTGGGATAGTCTGCTGAGTACTACTATTTGGAACAATTGAGGGTATTCAATTGGCTTTCTAGCTCTGGCACCCATCATACATCTTAAAAAAATGTTGTGGCACATTATTCCATGTTTCTGTGATTAATGGTGTTTAAGGGGAGCTAGCTATTGTTGAGTTCCTCTAAAGGCAGATCACTGGCTCCCAAAATCATACGCCAAATCTAATATTTTTCATTATACAGTGAAACCTCTTTAACCCCTTCCCGCAAATGGATATATATGTGCTGTATGATGGCGCTCAGGATCTATGCATGCATCATACCCGGTGGGTCTCACTTGCTATCAGCAACCAGGAGCCGCTAATGCCAGATATTGCCTATTGGCATTAACCCTTTAGACGATGTGATCAAAGTTGATCACGGTGTCTAAAAGCGGTAAACCCCATTCCCGGCTAGCTCAGTGGGCTGATCGGGACTGCCGCGGCGAAATTGCAGTATCCCAATTAGCTGAGAGAACGACGGAAGGTCTCTTACCTTCCTCCCTGCTGGTCAATCGGTGCTCCAGCCTTGCATTCAGCTGTGCCAGGATGAAGCAATGGAACACCGATAACACTGATCATGGAGAAGCATTGATCAGTGTATGCAATCTAAAGATTGCATGTTATAGTCCCATATGGGGACAAAAATAAAAAGGTGTAAAAAAAAGTAAGTAATAAATAGGAATTAACTCTTTCCCTAGTAAAAGTTTAAATCACGACCCCTTCTCCCATTTTTCCCCCAAAAAAATGTGTGGTATAACGGCGTGCGTAAATGTCCAAACTATTAAAATATAATGTTAGTTAAACCTCACGATCAAAGGCGCAAGTGTAAAAATAATTTCAAAGTCCAGAAATGCGTATTTTTGGTCACTTCATATACTAGAAAAAAAATGAATTAAATATGTTGCAAAGTTGCAAAATGGTGTTTTTTTTCAATTTTGCCCTACAAATAATTTGAAGGTAAAATTAGTGATGTCATTACAAAGTACAATTAGTGATGCAAAAAACAAGCCCCCATATTAGTCTTTAGATGGAAATAAAAGTTATGTCTATTAGAAGGCAGTAGGAAAAAAACGGCCTGGTCCTGAAAGGGTTAAGAAGACCAAAATAGCATTTTCTATCTGGACAGTCTTCTAAAATGGCCATTTTGTATTATAGTGGGCTTAAACGTCTGAAAAGGGGGTGGTCTTCCCAAAACGGTGGTCATTTAGATAGGTTTCATTGAACTTTGTATTTAGTTTGTGCAAAACATCAGCTGTAAGATGAATTATAGACAGCAATGCCTGATAAAGGCGTTTTTGTTTATGTTTTTTTTTTTTAGGGTTTCATTTATCTTGGTTACTACGTGTGAGGTCTGTTGGTTGAGACCTAACACTACATGCACCTACAAAGAATTAACTACTTTTGTACAGACTGTGGGGAAGAATTATCAAAACCTATGTAGAGGAATCAGAATCAGATTGCTTCTTTCATTTTCAAAAATGGCCTCAGGCAAATGAAAGAAGCAATCTTATTGGTTGCTATGGGCAACTTCACCACTCTTCCTCTAAACAGGTGAGAATTTCAGTCTGGTGCCTCACTTGGACAATTATTTTGGATTTAAAAAAAAAAAATTAAGGATGGCACAAAAAATCCCAAAAGTGGAGCAAAAATTAACTCTCACATACTGAATTTTCAAAGCAGCCCAAGGGACTTTTAAACATTTTATTGGTATTGCTGTAACACAAATTATAGTAGTTTTTAAAAATGTTTAAAATTCGGGAATATTGCATACAGGAAAATAACACAACTCGGATGGTAAATTGTTAGGACACAGCTATTCACTAACTATCACATGAGTGTCAAAGTTTATATTGATAATAAATGATGTATAAACCGCACACACTGATGTCACAGAATGGGGATAGTCTGCTAAGTAATGTCACAGAACATGGATAATCATAAAAAAATCATGATGCAAGGATTATGCACAAAGATGTCACAGCCCATAAGAAACAAACACAGCTCCAGGACCTACCCTTTTTTCCAAATCGTAGTATCAAAATCTAAGAAGGAAGCGGCACTTCAAAAAGTCCAAGTAAAAAATAGATTTATTCACCCATGTGACATTCGAGCATAGCTATGTTTCGGCTCAACAATAAAGAATTTTTGATTGGACTTTTTGGAGTGTTTCTTCCATCTTGAACATTTGTATTCCCTAATGTGGCAAAAAATGTAGGGCAGAATTAGGGCAGTACTTGACCTATTTATTTAAAAATGATTAAGAAGAAATTATAAACGGGGTCTGGAAAAACCAATTATATTAAACAAATTCTTCTCCACTGTATTCAAAATGAAATGCCAGGTGAAATACAGCAAGATACGGTAAACTCCCCAGTACAGGTCACCTGTCTAACCCAGGAATAAGTACAGTGCCGCCTACAAAAAATCAAAATAGACAAATCGCCAGGTCCAGAAAAGGAGAAGGATTGGACTGAGGGAAAATATGTGCAAGTGGCTGGCTCTGTGATAGGAAACAGGGTGGTTATAAATGGTACTAAGGCTGGGTCCACACTACGTTTTGTCCCATACGGGAGCGCATACGGCAGGAGGGAGCTAAAAGCTCGCGCTCCCGTATGTAACCGTATGCGCTCCCGTATGTCATTCATTTCAATGAGCCGACCGGAGTGAAACGTTCGGTCCGGTCGGCTCATTTTTGCGCCGTATGCGCTTTTACAACCGGACCTAAAAGCGTGGTCAACCAGTCTTGGATCCTGTTCTATTTAATATATTCATTACAGACCTTGTAGAGGGGTTGAATAGTTAAGTAGCAATCCTTGCAGATGATACTAAACTCTGTAAGGCGGTAAACACTATAGAGGACAGTGCACTGTTACAAATGGATCTGGATAGGTTGGAGGTTTGGGCTGGGAAGTGGCACATGAGGTTCAACACTGATAAATGTAAGGTAATGCACATGGGGAGGAAAAATGTGGGCCTGAACTATGTATTAACCCCTTAAGGACTCAGGGTTTTTCCGTTTTTGCACTTTCGTTTTTTCCTCCTTACCTTTTAAAAATCATAACCCTTTCAATTTTCCACCTAAAAATCCATATTATGGCTTATTTTTTGCGTTGCCAATTCTACTTTGTAGTGACATTAGTCATTTTACCCAAAAATGCACGGCGAAACGGAAAAAAAAATCATTGTGCGATAAAATCGAAAAAAAAACACCATTTTGTAACTTTTTGGGGCTTCCGTTTCTACGCAGTGCATATTTCGGTAAAAATTACACCTTATCATTATTCTGTAGGTCCATACGGTTAAATTTGATTTAGGTTTGATTTTGTCGCACTTCTGGAAAAAATCATAACTACATGCAGGAAAATTTATACGTTTAAAAATGTCCTCTTCTGACCCCTATAACTTTTTTATTTTTCCACGTACGGGGCAGTATGAGGACTCATTTTTTGTGCCGTGATCTGAAGTTTTTATCGGTATGATTTTTGTTTTGATCGGACTTTTTGATCACTTTTTATTCATTTTTTTATGTTATAAAAAGTTACCAAAAGACACTTTTTTGGACTTTGGAATTTTTTTGCGCGTACGCCATTGACCGTACGGCTTAATTAATTATATATTTTTATAGTTCGGACATATACGCACGCGGCGATACCACATATGTTTATTTATTTTTTTACACTGTTTTATTTTTTTTATGGGAAAAGGGGGGTGATTCAAACTTTTATTAGGGAAGGGGTTAAATGACCTTTATTAACACTTTTTTTTGCAGTGTTATAGGTCCCAAAGGGACCTATAGCACTGCACACACTGATCTCTCATCCTGATCACAGGCATGTATTAACACGCCTGTGATCAGCATTATCGGCGCTTGACTGCTCCTGCCTGGATCTCAGGCACGGAGCAGTCATTCGTGGATCGGACACCGAGGAGGCAGGTAAGAGCCCTCCCGGTGTCCGATCAGCTGTTCGGGACGCCGCGATTTCACCGCGGCGGTCCCGAACAGCCCGACTGAGCAGCCGGGATACTTTCAGTTTCACTTTAGAAGCGGCGGTCAGCTTTGACCGCCGCTTCTAAAGGGTTAATACCGCACATTGCCGCGATCGGCGATGTGTGATATTAGCCGCGGGTCCCGGCTGTTGATTAGCGCCGGGACCGATGCGATATGATGCGGGATCGCGGCGCGATCCCGCTTCATATCGCGGGAGCCGGCGCAGGACGTAAATATACGTCCTGCGTCGTTAAGGGGTTAAATGGAAGAACACTTGGGACGACTGAAGTGGAAAAGGACTTGGAAGTCTTAGTTAACAGTAAATTTAACTGTAGTGACCAGTGTCGGGCAGCTGCTGCCAAGGCAAATAAAATCATGGGGTGGATCAATAGGGGTCCACGATAAGGAAATAATTCTACAACTGTACAAATCACTAGTCAGACCACACAAGGAATACTGTGTACAGTACTGGGCACCAGTGTACAAGAAAGATATAGTGGAGCTGGAGAGGGTTCAAAGACGGGCAACCCGGGTAATACGGGGAATGGGAGGACTACAGTACCCAGTAAGATTATCAGAATTAGGGTTATTTAGTTTAGAAAAAAAGAAAGCTTAGGAGAGACCTAATAACTATGTATAAGTATATCAGGGGGCAGTACAGAGATCTCTCCCATGATCTATTTATACCCAGGACTGTATCTATAACAAGGGGGCATCCTCTACTTTAAGAGAAAATAAGGTTTCTACACCAGCACAGATGGGGATTCTTTACTGTAAGAGCGGTGAGACTGTGTAATTCTCTCCCGGAGGAGGTGGTCATGGTGAACTCCGTAAAATAATTTAAAAAGGGTCTGGATGCATCTTTGGAGAATAATAACATTACAGGTTATGGATTCCAAATCTATAGGGACAGAAGGTTGATCCAGGGATTTATTCTGACTGCCATATTTGGAGTCGGGAAGGAATTTTTACCTAGAGTATGAGGGTTTTTTGCCTTCCTCTGGATGAATTTAGTAGGGACTCATTAGGGTTATAGGTTGAACTTGACTTGGCTCTGGTCTTTTTTCAACCTTATGCACTATGTTACCTCACAGGACAGATGCCCCAGCATTAATTTTCAAACATTGACTTCAATGGAAGACAGAATGCATATTTTTTACCAACACTGTTTTCATAAAAGCAACTCTTGGAACTGCTTGCAGTCAATGGAGGATACAAGAGAATAATTGATTTGCCCTGGCTTTCTGGTTCCTGATGCTTCCTTTATTGCTCTGGTCTTCTTGCTGTCCGTGCACCACCATTCTTTACCAAGTTATGGGCATGCTGTTCAACATCTATTTTTTGCTTGGTGCTGTTTGTAACATTACATGGATCTGTGTTAGGACTTTATTTCACACCATCATATTTTACCATTACATGTTGTTATGCCACAACTTCACATGATGCTTCATTGTGTCCGAAGAAATGCAGAGCTCCAGGAAAACTGAGATGGCACTAAAAAGATGCCCCATATAGAGAAGATATCTCACTTTTCTGTAATATGATTCTCACTGCTACAGTGCAGCTTTTTTACCACAGCAAAATGTAGTGTTAATATGAATTATCCACCTACCAATGTGTCACTTTATACATCTCTTAATAGGTAAGGTTTAAGAACCTTTAAGTAGGGTCTGTAATCCATTCTACATATACGGAACCTGTTTTCCCCATGTATAGTTGCTAGCAGAAGTAGCAGGTAAAGTATATATTAAATGAATGGCTTAAAAATGTATTTTGCTAGAGATTGATATATAAAATTATTATGGAAAATAATAATAAAGAATCCATATACAGGAATAATAAAATAAGCATGACTTGCTTTCTTTGAAATCATACACTAACCAATAACCGAAATGCATTAAATAAATATAAATTTTATTAAAAACACCCACATCTCAGCATTATCAGGAATGATATAATAAACAGTTTTCAAATAGCCTGCGTTCATTACATTACAATACTTACAGTATTTATAGCCATCATTAGACTTTTTACACGTAACAACATTTTATGAAAAAGAAAAAAAAAAGAAACGTAAAGGATAATAAAAGCCTCTATAAAGTACGCAGAGAAAATGCACACATGAAATCATTACTTTAGTGTCAAACTGCATGGATTCCTATACACATTAACTATTAGCTTTAGAAGTGACCACACTACTGTGCACCTATTAAGATGAAAGGTTTGTTCAAGTAAAGTTGACAACACTCAAAGCATTTTCAAGTATGGCTATAGTCAGCCTTGCAAATCCTATACTAGCGTTTTCATGTTTGCTTTCTATCGGATCTGTACACCAAATTACAGATTTCATTTACACAATTTGCTGATCTTTTAAGCCAACCTTGTTTTTCTAAAAAAAAATTTTTTATAATTTTGTAAGCAGTTTGGCAAATGGTGTATGTTGCTGCTTTCAATTTTAAATTTTGTACAAATAAAATAACAGTAATAAAAAATCACATGAATGATAACATAAGCATGTTTTTCTCTTCATGGGGCACATCACTCTTTCTATATAGCCTACTACAGGTTAGGTACAAGTAAAGAGTTTTATACCTCATTTGGAAACACCATAATTTTACATGACAACAAAATTGACTTATCTAAATTAAACAAAACACAATATTACAAAAAAAAAGTATTAAAGGTATTATAGTGTGCACAGGCACAATGTTCATAAAAAATGAATGTACATATATACAGTACGTGACTGGTTAAAAACAAAGATTTCCCATATATTGCGATGGGTACTAGACATACGCTAATTGAAGATGTATATTGCACAGTATGACAACTTGTTGTGAAAAGGGATTTGGACTTTGAAGACTGATGGAGGAAGCCCGGTAATGCATGTACGGTAACCATTCTGAAGGGATGTACATTGAAACTGAGAATCAACACTAAAGGGTGCCATGCACTGAATTACATTCTAGCAAGTTGCACCTCCAGTCTTTATTCTATGTTAGTTATCTAGATAAGGGGTAGAGAACCTGTGACTCTATGCTGTAACTGCTGCCAATGATATCAGCTTAAAGCCAGCCTGCCAGGAGTCATTTGCCACCCTATATGAGAGCAGCATGTAACATACAATAGCTATATATTGCTAACTGTGCAATATGAACTTTTTTAAACCCTGGCTCCAAGACTTACTTCCCAAGCTAACAAGTCGGAAATGTGGTCCTCCTCGCCCAGACTAAGCTTTGAGGCAAAACAACTATTATTTGCTACGCCATGCAGACTTGCTATGGCTGAAAAGGGAGACTGGGAACCAGGATTTAATAATTATTCACATGTATATACACAATCTAATTAATGAGATTTAAATCCTCCAGTCTGCCCCAAATAGGTTAGCAAGAGAATCCTGACAGGTGCATTTTAAAGGGGTACTCCGCTGCTCAGCGTTCAAAACAAAATGTTCTGAACGCTTAGATGCGGCACCAGCGACGCGTGACATCACGGCCCCTCCTCCGTGGCGCCGGATATAAGCGTTCAGAACATTTTGTTTCGAACGTTGAGCAGCAGAGTCCCCCTTTAATGCCTAACAGATGAAGGGCCACAGTGTATATAACTGTTTTCGAGGTTAACATAATAGAAGGACACAGCACATCTTATCTCTCATTCATTAACAATGAGTTCCTAAGTGCTACAATGTGGCACACTTGCTAAAACCATGGCAACTGCAGTTAACATTGGAATTAACCAGTAATGCAACGTGGTGCATGAGCCCATAAGACTGTGACTTGCCAAACCCCTGCCTTACAATTTGTCCCTTTAATTTATCTCAGTGCATTCAACTTTCACTTAAAAACATTCTAAATTTACATATTTTACAGTCTGAAAAAAAAAAATATCCTGCACATTTACAAAATTAGGTTCAGTTATGTGTGTCCATACATATACACATACAATGAAAACTGGGATCAAAACAGCCTTGCACTGGAAAAACAGAAAATTATAGGATACAGCCTACTAGAGCCTTAAAGAAACATGATAGATTGGCGTGAAAAGAATACAAGCTGAAACATCCCTGAATTTTTAGAAGAAAAAGACTGAAGTTCAAGTTATACTTGTGAAGTTATCAAGTACTGAGAAGCGTCGTCATGTAAGTTTCTTTGATTCATTTTCACTTTAGGTATTGGGACACGATGACGGTATGCCATGCAACACTCTTCTGCTCTTCGCTCAGTGCCCTAATGCCAAACTAGTGCTGAGGTAAATGACAAGTAGGACATGCTTTCAGACCTATATTGTATCTGTAGCTCACATTGTGAAAATTGGTAGCAGGTTGAATAGCACCATCATAAATAGCCTCAATTATTACAATGTGTTTGATGTATCTTTAGTTTAAAAGGAAAAAAAATACATACAGTATTAAAAAAGAATAATAAAACAAAAAATATATATATATGTTTATAATCCTTTTTCTGTGCAGGTGTTCCTTGTTAGTTTATATGAATTTCCTTTGACAAATCCATCATTCTAAAGTTAGTATGCCTACATTGTGCAGCTCCATTTAGAGGTGTAGCCAGGCTTGGGGTAACACTAAGGACGTTATCTCAACCGCCCCCCAAGAGTGGAGAGCAGGCTTGTGGGGGATCTGCAAGGCAAGCAATCGCGATCGATAAGAATGCTTCTGCCATTCAAGTAAAACATGGCATTTGTTAACTTCCAATAAAATATTTTCTCCATTTCTGTACATGGAGTTGTTACTGTTTCGCAGTTTATTGGAATCTGGAGATAAGCACCAAGATTGATTTCCTCCACTAATACAGACTCTTTATCCCATGTGTTTAATGTGTCACTTTAATTCCAGTTTATCATTTTGTTTACTAGGAATATAAGTACCTATGGCCTGTTACCATATTGTAGATGCCTTAAGTAAAAGATTCATTATAATAAAAAAAAGTTAAATAAATCCTCTTGTATATGAGTACTGATTTGCCTGTGCAACACAAGGTGCAATTTGAGAAAAAGTTATTTTTTAACAACCTAGGATAAGTCCGAGGTCTGTGGTGAATTTACATTCAAATCTACAAAAGTTTTTTTCCTATTGCAAGTTTCACCTATATTATATTGAATCTATTAAATCTGAAACGCAAATAGACACAGCAGGTTCATTTCCATATTAAAAGTGTCTCTAGAGAGGAGGAAAATGATAGAATTTGTCTGCTGAATTCTGCTATATTCTGCTGAAGATTTTCTGCAGAGAAAATCTGCAAACTTTTTCGCAAATATAGGCCATGCCTTAATCTTTGCTACCTCAATAAAGCCATTTAATACATGAAAACATTATAAGGGTACTTTCACACGAGCGGATCCACAGCATATTTTACATTGCGAATCCGCCGCTGAAGGAACGCTGCATGATGCCTTCATATGTGCCTGCTCGGAGTGGCAATACGCCACTACAAGCAGACACACTGAAGCGATGTGCAAGTTGCTGCGCATGTGCGGTGTACTCGCACACATTGCGGCCGCTCCCCCTGCTCAAACAGATAGGCCGAGAGCTGCCGCGATGTGCGAGTATACTGCGCATGCACGCGGCAACTCGCACATCACAGTGTGTCTGCTCGTAGTGGCGTATTGCTGCTCCAAGGAGGCACATATAAAGGTACCATGCAGTGATCCTTCAGCGGCGGATCCGCAGCGTAAAATACGCTGTGGATCCGCTCATGTGAACGTACCCTAAGGGTGTGTTCACAGGAGTGTATTTTCTGCTGCAGATCTTCAACAGATATTGCTGCCCATTGAAGTCAATGGGCACCAGAATCTGCAGTAGGCAATCTGCAACAAAAATAAGCATGTGTGAACGCACCCTAAGGGTACGGTCCCACGTATCGCTTATCCCAAGGGTATCCTAAGGGTACGGTCCCATGTATCGCAATGCGAAAAATGTACTGTGTATCTGTAAATACACTGCATATTCTTCAATCAACATACACACAGGGCTATTTGGTGGCAGCCCTGTGTGTTCAGTGAGGTTTAGGGATAGGGCCGTGCACCTGCATGACTGTGATGCATAGCCCTGTAATAGATTTTGGGAAGAAAGTAATGCAATGTTTTACTTAATCTTAATATTGTAAAGTTCTAAGATACTTCAAATGGTTGTCTAAAATGAGAAAACTGTGGCTGCTTTCTTCCAGAAACTGTGACACACCGATACACAGGTTGTGTGTGGAATTAAGCTTTTGTAGGGAGTTTGAGTAAACACACAATTATCTGTGGATGTCACTGTTTTACAAAGGCTGTAACCTTTCCATTCTGGAATTTCACTTGTAAAGGACAGACTGGAGAAGAGAACACTTAAACCTTTCCGAAACATGAAGCTCTTATTTCACAGTTAAGGTAATTTATAAAAAATGTGGCAGGCACATCAAATGCTATTTTATAAAAACTGCAAATTGTTTTTCTAAAAAAAAAAATATCCTAGAATTTCTAAATCTGTGACTTTCATAGAATAGGGTTTTAAAATGTGGGATGTGAGATTGGTGCAAACACCAGCCCATATGCAATAGTGACAATAAAATTAATAATAATAATAATAATGATTATATAAATTGAGTAAAACAAGAGTCAACAGATATTAAACCCTCATGCTGCTTGATATCATCAGGGTAGTGGACATAAACCTCTAAACTACCCTATACTACCAGGAAAGCAAGCATTACCCCATTTAGTACCCTAGAACACCAGAGATACAGGCATTATATCCATAAATAGGGAAACATGAATAAAAGGGCATATCCAGCTAATAAAATCCCTATCCACAAGATATGGGAGGTGTTGGGATTGTCCTTATCCAACCACTGGGATCAGCATGATCTCCAGAATGGGACCATAACCCATTTAACCTTTCTACTACCCTAGGCCACCAGGGATGAAAATATTAACCTCGTCACTGCCCTAGACCACACGGTAAGCTGGCACTGGCTTTTCCATGATCATAGACCACCAGATTATAGTACATCTGGTACATCTTAAAGTCCAACCTACTTTCAACCTGAGGGAGTTTTGATACTAGCCCATGTGTGCACCTAAGTAGAAACCATTTAAATAAGCTTATGTCTACAAAGCCACATTTTAGAGGTGACAAACCACCATAAATACGTTCAAACTTATGAATACATTTAGTTATCTGTGTGCTAAAACTTTGTAGCTTTGATGCAATTTTACTACCGAGCCAGTACTATCTGCGATAGCTTATTGTATTCATATGTAAACTGTAACATAAAATTCAACATTGCATAAATTAAACATTATTCTCAATAAGAAACTTTGGTAGAAAAAAATAGAAACTACCTATTAATATTTTAAAACATAAAAACCTTACTATATCCTATAATGCACCATTACTTATAGGAAAATGTATTCTCCCAAGCAAGTCCAAGCTGCAAAATGCACTATATGAAATAGCCAGTTGTCATAGGAAAATGCATCCATTGTGTTGATATCTAAACTTTCAGATTAGTTCCAGCAGGATTTATAAACTGTATCGACATTAACCCTCATCATTCAGATACTGAACGGATTATGTACTGTCACAAAACACATAGCTAGCGGTTATTCTACCATTGTATGAAGTCTAAGCTTGCTCCACGGCATCCAAAATTATCTTGATTTAATTCCCAGATTGTAAAAGAAGAACTAATTGATTCTTGTGATTCCTATAAAACATGTCACCACCTTCTGTTTTTACATGTACCTTGTGTTCATACAGTTTATATTTTTATATAGATTGAAGCATTATAGCCAATTATTTCCACTGGAACACAATAAATATGGATATTTATAGATTTACCTAAAATAACTTTTAAATGTTTTAGCAGACCCAAAGAGGTTGTCTTGAAGTGTGCAAGTAGAATAGAAAGGTGTGCATGCCCATCTCTTTGTTGTGCTCAGAGATTAAAAGGGTTGGCAGCCATCACTGTGAAATAAAACGTTTTTACATACCGTATTTTTCGCCGTATAAGACGCACTTTTTGTTTGGGGGGGGAAGTTGGTGCATCTTATACGGCAAATACACAGATACTGTCCTATCGCAGCGGTCCCTGCGGCCATCAACGGCCAGGACCCGCGGCTAATACAGGACATCACCGATCGCGGTGATGCACTGTATTAACGCTTCAGAAGCGGCGATCAAAGCTGACCACCGTGTCTGAAGGGAAAGTGACACTAACCCGGCTGCTCAGTCGGGTTGTTCGGGACTGCCACAGTGAAATCGCGGCATCCCGAACAGCTTACAGGACACCTTACCTGCCTCCTCAGTGTCTGCTCCGTGCCGGGATCCCCTGCATGGCCGGCGCTCTCCTTTCTCGTCATCACGTCGTCGCGCACGCCGTCCCGTCATCGTATAGGAGCGGCATGCGTAGCGATGTGATGTCGGCGACAGAGAGCGAGGATACCTGGCAGCAGAGACGTTCCGGAGTGACGGGGACACCCCGGGGACGCGGCAACAGAGATGGAGGGCAACATCCAGGGCAGCGGTGACGGGTCCGGAGCGGTGGGGACACGTGAATATTACCTCCTATACCAGTGGTCTTCAACCTGCGGACCTCCAGATGTTGCAAAACTACAACTCCCAGCCGTTGGCTGTCCGCGCATGCCAGGAGTTGTAGTTTTGCAACATCTAGAGGTCCGCAGGCTGAAGGTTCAGAATCTTTTTTTTCTAGATTTTCATGCTTTAAAATTGGGTGCGTTTTATATGCCGGAGCGTCTTCTATGGCGAAAAATACGGTACTTTATATATTGTCTCTAATGTGCCCATGTGCCATTTGTTATCATAATGTCTCCAATAGAAATCTGCTACTCATCAGAAGCAGGCTGGGCACACACACGGCAATACCAGGATCTCCTTACTGTAAGTTTGCCGGTTTTGCTATCTGTCCACCCTGCTTCTGACTAGTAGCCGATTTGTACCAGAAAGAGAACTTGAAGCCAGCTGTGAAGATAAAGTTAAAGTGATCAGGGTCGATAAAATAATAACAGCATGTTGCTATAGCTACTTATACACTTTAAATAGCTGTAGTTCATTTGGCCAACTATCTCTTCCAATCCCGCTATACACATGGCATCTCAGCTCAGCTGAATGTTAACCTTTCCTGAAAGGGGAGGTAAACCACAGTCAGGGTTCTCTTCTTGAAAATAAAAGGATCAGCGGTTAAATTGCAACATGCCTGATCCTTCTTTCCCCTGATATGATTTGTCAGAACAGAGTTGGGGGGTCTCCTTGCACATTAGATGGTTTGCTAGTCCTGATAAAAAATTTAAGGTTTTTGCCTACTTTTTTTTTTTTTTGTATGAGGATCTTAAAATCTGGATCTAACCCATGGTGCCATATTTAGTACATACTTTTACATCCAGGAAAGCTTGCACAGATCATTTACTCTGGAAGTTAAAGGGGTACTAAGGTGGAATCAACTGGTGCCAGAAAGTTAAACAAATTTATAAATTACTTCTATTTAAAAATCTTAACCCTTCCAGTACTTATCAGCTGTTGTATGGCCCACAGGCAGTTCTTTTCTTTTTGAACTTACTTTCTGCCTGACTACAGTGCTCTCTGCTGACACCTCTGTCCATGTCAGGAACTGTCCAGAGCAGAAGAAAATCCTGATAGCAAACCTATCCTGCTCTGGACAGTCCCTGACATGGACAGAGGTGTCAGCAGGGAGCACTGTGGTCAGACTGAAAAGAAATTAAAAAACAAAAGAACTTCCAGTGGAGCATACAGCAGCTGATAAGTACCGGAAGGATTAAGATTTATAAATAGAAGTAATATACAAATTTTTTAACTTTCTGGCACCAGTTGGTTAAAAAAAATATAGTTTTCCCCTTTAAGCCGAGTCTCCAATGAATGAATACACTTGTGCAGATCTTGGTCATCCAGGAAACCAGCAGATTACCCAGGGACATGTCCCATCACTTTTTTGGGGGATGTGATCCTTTTGCTAATGGGGATAGAGGCCTTTCTATAACAAGCGATGTGGTCTACAAGAATAAGAAAACCGCACAGAACTTTCAATAAATAAGTAGTTTATACACCTGCCTCACACACATTAAATAATATATGCATAAAGCGGCCAACCCTTTAAAAGCACCCAAATGAATGTATGTGGGATGAAATTGACAGCTAAGCCCCCAATTGTGTCACAATCCTGTGCTGGGAGATCACTGCATTGGTCGAGATTTATAAACCAAAACTGTCAGGTGATGCCAACAGCTCCGGCTTTAAGGCAAAATGACAAATCTGGGCATATTCATTTGGATTGGAAACCATTATTCACACATATGCATTTCTGTACTATTGTGCAAGTGCTACAGGCTGCAAGTAGAGCTCTAACAACTTGTGTATTATATTATTGTATACTAGTATATATTTTTATATGATTGCTGTCTATTTAACTTTAGCTACTAGAACTCAGACAACCCCTTTAAGACAAGCATGATTCTTTGTAGAAGTAAATTAGCAATATAGAGTAAGTAACTTGGAAATACATAGGGGGAGATTTATCAAAGTCTGTGAAGAGAAACAGTGGAGCAGTTGTCCATAGCAACCAATCAGATTGCGGTTTTCCCATAGCAATCTGATTGGTTGCTATGGGAAACTGCCAAACTGTCCCTCTGCACATGTTTTGATTAACCCCCCCCCCCTAATGTGAGTCATTGGAAAATGTTAGGTAACTTTAAATGATAGATAAACCAAAAATTTTGGAGTATTCCAAAAATCTGTTCCTTCTAAAACACCTGGTTTTCTACTTATTAAAATTTATTGAATTGTTACAGATAAATCTGTGTGAATTATGCCTTAGTTTTCTGGGAATTAAAAAAATGTATATATGGCTGGGGTAGTAGAGGGGTCGAGTAAAAAGAATCCGAACAGCCTATACTCGCCTCTCCCGGTCCTGTCCTCACTGATACTTCCTTTCCTTCTTCCTGATGATGTGTTGTTTCAGCTGGAACTTCCCTACTCAATCAATCTCTGGTTGCAGCTATGTCTGACCTTAGTCAGTAATTGACTGGACAGGACTTTTTGTCAGAAGCCACTTGTACAATAAAATAAATAACACTTTATTGAAATATTCTCTTAAAAAACAGCACTCAGAATATGGACAAGATGAATTCAAAGATAAATTCTGGGCCGCCACAGAGGAATCATTTACAAATTATTACCGCTAAGAGCACTCTTATGCTAAATAGTAACAAACCACATCTGGGTCTACCTGTGTCCCCACTGTTTTTTTAGAGAATGTTTCAGTAAAGTGTTATTTATTTTATCATACAAGTGTATATATATGTGGGGTTCCCCCTGTTATTGTATATATGATCATGATAGACACCATGAATATATGATGAGGATATATAGTAGCAGGTGTCATTTTGGATTCACTGTTTTCCACTTTTTGTCAGAACATGTCATCAGGAAGAAGACAATGAGGACCAGGATAGGTGAGTATGGGTTGCTTTTTATTTTTAACCCATCCCAGTCATATATACATATTTTTTTCCTGGACATCCCCTCTAAACATGTACTTCATGTCCTGTGCTTACTCCATCAGGTAGATTCCACCTATCTGTTCCCTATGCTATCTGATCTCTATAGTATAGTAGTAAAGTAGTAATGTTTTACTTCAGTACAACACAGTAATGGGATTATAGAGATAGCCTGACAG
The DNA here is from genome assembly GCF_029499605.1 of Hyla sarda. Lineage (NCBI taxonomy): Eukaryota > Metazoa > Chordata > Amphibia > Anura > Hylidae > Hyla > Hyla sarda. The sequence continues at coordinate 189,975,604 of NC_079189.1, forward strand.
CATTATTGAGATTATGAAGGTATAGAATTCTCAAGATTCAGAGCCAATCAAGTTGGATTTAGTGTGTGGCAAAGGGCATGTACATTTCAATTTTGGGAGATATATTCTGTTATAAACATAAATGTGTTTTAGAAAATAAAATGATAATTCAATAGAACAGGTAGAAAAAGGATTAATAATGTTTCTTTAATGCAAACTTGAACCATGGAATTCGAATCTGATGAATATTTCTGGAGTTCTTCTTGCAGCCATAATGGTTTCTAAGATAATTTGAAGGATATTCACTGTATGCTTCAAAGCTTCTTATACTGGGCCTGGTGCAATAACTATGCATCAGCACCTCAAGTCTACTGCTATGGTTAGAGCTGATCTAACCATGTCTTTCACATTTAACTCAAGACAAAAATGTGAAAAAATATTACTTCTCATCAATCTGACAATTGTACCATTCAATAAATAAATTCATAATATTATTTAGAGTTATCTTTAAAATGTTGTTCACATAAAATATTATGTATAAAGATCATCAATGGTTAAAATTCATTTGATTATTATTTTGGCGTCCTCAAAAGCTTCTCATAACATTAAAATATATAACACCTATATGGACACAAGAAGAATACTTCTATTGTATTGTATTTTGTACTGTTGTGTAATTGGTCTAAGTAAGCACCAAATAACACTTTCAGGAAGTATCCCCTGGCCTGTGGGCCCTCAGCTGTAGCGAAACTACAACTCCCATCAGCTGGCACGTGCTCCATTTATTTCTATGGGCATTATCAGCGCTCCCATAGAAATGAATGGAGCACGTGCTGTCTACTGGTAGACTACACGTGCTCCTCACAGAGAGAGCCAGGGTCCCGGCACGAGGATTGCAGGGGGTCACAGCGGTCGGACCCCCTGCGATCATCTATTTATCCCCTATCCTGTGGATGGGGGATAAGTTTGTTTTTGCCAGAGTTTTCCTTTTGGTTTCAATAGATAAGTTATTAAAACAAATGAAAACATTCTATTTACAAAAAAGATATGCAATGCAGGATATAGCAGGGTATACAGTAGGCTCTTTCATTTGTGATCACTAAATGTTATGAATAGTAAACTAGTCTGTAACAGAACTTATAGAAAACACTTAGAATTATCTTAAAAGTGTACTTTTTCTCTCTTGTTTAACTTATGTATTCTCGTTAAATGGTATTTATCTTTCAAGGCATTAAGTATTCATAAAGACGCACATGATAGCACCAATTTTTCTAAATGTCCAAATATTTTCAGTGTTTCGTTTAAAACTATGATCTGTGTATCTACATTACTTCAGTACACTGGAGGTCATTATTAAGCCATTATAGCGTAGGTTAAAAAAAAGTTGCAATTCCAGTATCATTTAGCACATTAAGAAGTCAGCACCGCAACGTCTTTGTAAGATTCCTGATGTTGTAATACTACAGCAAGTTTATCTCTGGCTCCTACCTAGACATTTTTTTTTATATATAAAAGTGGTCACAGATGTACAATGTTATATGGTCAAAGATAAAAAATACTATTTTTTCTTCATCCAATAAACCTGCTTTCATATCTGCTGAACACCATTGCATAGGGTGATTGTATTCTTTGACATATTCTGTGACCTGTTAGTCAAAGAAGAGATATCTGATGGTGAAGATACCTTTTCTTGGTTTTGCTGGTATTCTTTCCCATAGATCACATTTATGTTTAGTCAACAATACTGTCCCCTCTCAGTCACAGCATTCCACACGACCACATGAACAAGCCTATCAGAAAATGGTGCACCAATCTGAAGTATGTGAGGTAACTGAACAGACTATATGTATCTGTTGTAAGGACCTGTAACCCGTGTTAAGGCGTATGGAGATGTGGTGACTTGTGTGTCTGTGGTCATTGACATTGTCCTTTGTGTGAGCGATTTGATGAAACGTAGATAGGTCGGTTCAGCAGGCTCGTGGGTTGGTTCAACAGGTTCCCGCTTTGACTTTTTATTGTAAGATTTCGGAGCAACGTAATCTGGACCATACCTTTCACAGTCCTCTTCTTTTTCCCTGGCTTTGCCTGCCATCTTTGCTTCCCACAATGCCAAGCCATGCTTTGGCTCATTCATGCTTTTATGTTGATAAAATACTAGTGATATCCTAGTAGGGTGATTCCTATTGGGGTTTTTTAAAGGGGTTGTAGCATGGAGCTCACGCTTTGCACATTCAATGAGGATTGAACCATGACTTGGGGCCACTGCCACTCCTCCTATATCAGGATCTAGAAAGCTTTGCTCACTGTCTGACCACACTTCTTGTGGGTCTTCTTGGACAGGTGCTGAGGCCTGTGGTAGCTTTTCCTGAACATTAGCACCATTAGCTCTACTGAGACCTCCCATAGCAGTTCTGTCATGATTAAGACTTGGAAGCATTTCAGGTATCCCATTCATTATGTTTGAGTGCATGTCACTGTTTTTACCATGAAGGTGCAGAGGGCCAGCTCTGCCTCCCATGGACACATTGCTTTCATGAGCCCGGAAGGAGTGTGGAAGAGGGTAATCACCATTCTTGCTCATAGCATTGTAGTCTGTATTACTAAGGTTGGGGTTTGCCTTTGAGACAGCATCCATCAAGTGATTATCTCCTTGATGCACAGGGTAAGGGTTAAAGGATCCCATGGAGTTAGAGTTTGGTTTGAGATTGCAGCCATTAAAATCCTCAACTTGCGCACTTTGGTTTCCATAATTCATGTATTTATGACCATAGGCCTTACTATTAGCAAACCTCTGCTGGTACAATGACTGAACTGGAGGCATAGTAAGATTAGCCACGGGATCTTGGTTTTTAAACCTGTAAAACATATGTTGTTGAGGTGAAGGATAATGATTGAGATAAGGAGGACAGTTGTCCATTGGGACATTTCCGTTACATGGATATGGGGGACATGGACTACTTTGATTTAAAGATCCTTGGTAAGGGTTCATTGGAGTGGAGGCACAGGAAGCTGCTGAGTTTGGAGGTGCGTGAAAAAGATCCATGTGATTAGAGCTAGCAAAGTTGGAGGAGGAATTCTGATAATGCTCGGCCAAATTAGGAATCCTTGCATAATGGTTATTTGGGTCTGCTGGAGGAAACGAATTCATGAGGTTTGTGTGACCAATGTTAGGAATGGAACCCGGTTGTCCTGAAAGTCGTAAAACGTCTGCAATTAAGAACAGAATTGAATAATGCAATTTTTTGGGGGGGCTAAAATAAGTAGATTTTTATTTATACTATCATACCATTATCATATAGTGTTAATGCAGCCCTGAGTCTTTTTGTTATTATGCAACGAGGGGGTGTTCCCCAGCATAGCAAGAGCTTGGGTAAGTCCAGCCCAAGCCCTCTTTATCAGTCAAATGGGGTAGGAAGATGCAAAAAAGCCAGTGGGTTGTAATAAAGAAGACATGGGCTGGGTTCTTGCCCTGCTGGTAAATATGCCCTGTGCTTTGAGGCTCATTTGCATAACAATAAAAAAAAGGCTTACAACTCTTCCCAGTTATATCCAGTCTGACATTGCTCTCTGCTTACGCCTCTGTCCATTTTAGGAACTGACCATAAAAGAAGAGGTTTGCTATGGGGATATGTTCATGCTCTGGACATTTCCTGACACAGTGAGAGGTGGCAACAGAGAGCATTGGGGTCATACTGGAAAGAATTACATTACTTCCTCTGGAGCATACAGCAGCTAATAAGTAGTGGAAGGATTAAGATTTTTAAATAGAAATATTTTACAAATCTGTATAACTTTCTGCCACCAGTAGATTTAAAAAAAAAAATTTCCTTCAAAGTGCCCCTTTAAGGACATTATATAATCATGCCAAAGAGACAATCACTAGTGTTGTCTGACAATAATTTTCATATATTCCTGGAAAATGTGCTCAGCTTTTTTGTTGTTAATTCTGAAAAAAACTGTACTTAACTGTATGACCTAAAAAGCTAAAACAAAACGGACCCTCGATTTCACTTATGGAAGAGCTTTTTTTTAATGTTTTGTAGGTAAGACAGAGTTCAAGCTTATTTATGGATTGGGTGTTTTCTTACCTGCAAGCTGTTTTTCATGGTTAGCCATTTCAGAATGAGCATTCTTGTAGCGAGAAGATTTCTCTTTTTCACCTTTGTTTGGACCATTTTCTGAGTTTGCTGAGTGTTTTTCTGCTGCTGCTTTCTTGGCTTCCATTTTCTTTTGCCGACAGGTTTTCACAGGCTCTGCCAGCATTCTCACTTGCCTACGGAAAGAACTCAGAACCTGGATAGCACCTGTTCTTTTCTTCTCTTCCTGTGCCTCTTTGCTGCCAAATTCATCCACATTGGCAACTTTATAAAGAGGTAAAACGTGCAGCTGCTCATCCTGGGGAATTTTCCCAGTTTCACGATTGTCTTCTCTGGTTAAAGTGCAAACCTGAAGGACAGTGGGAACACAAATTACTGAACCTGGTGGGTTAAAAATGATTTACAGAATGATGCTACTTTTATTGGGGGAGATTGGTTATCGCATTTAGAGCTTTTTTTTTTTGCTTATATCGGGGCATCAAATGTTGCACGTGTGCCTAAGGACTTTTTTTCCAAGTTTTGTGGGAATGGCAAAAGCACCAAACAACCTTACCTAAACAACTTTCAGTTTTCAGTTTGCAGTGGTCACGAATTTGTTAAGTGTGAAGGTCACACAAAGGATTAGAAAAAAGAAATAATAAACCCCTTCAAAAAGTTGCACACCTAAGCCAGGTCAGACCTGGCTTTGGAGAGCATTTTAAAAAGTCTCACAAAAAGTCCCAACTGCGACTTTTTTTATGCATAAGAAGAGAAGATAAGGAATCATACAAAGTGGTGTTCTGAAGTGATGTATTGTTTTTTTTTTTTGCTTATGTGCGCCAAGTTTATTGACCCCCTTTTAGATAGTATGATAAATATGTCACACATAAGCAAAACCAAAGCAATAAAAAAAAGACTTCAATACTTATATTCCAAAAATAACAATGATAATCCTCCCTCTATAATTTAGACATTTGTAAGACGAAAGCCCCGGCAATAGGCTATATATAGGTGATCCATATAGAAAAGACCCCCTCCCATCACACAGTCCCAAATTGCCCCCAATTACTTTTGCCATTTTTTGACACTCAATTCCAAAATGTTTGGTTGAATCAATGCCCACTACTTTGTTGGCTAGCAATACTGGCCTTCTGGAAAAGAAAATTCAATACAAGTTTTCACTACCCAGTAGAACAGGGCAAAATTATGCAAGACACCTGATTATGCAAGACACCTGAGAATTTTTGAAGAATTCTTGAATAATCAGCTTACAGACACATCGGCCATGATTTATCAAAATGTGTGAGAAAAAAATAGAGAGATTTTCCCATAACACCCAATCACAACTCAGCTTTCCTCTCTTAACCCCTTAAGGACTCAGCGTTTTTCAGTTTTTGCACTTTCGTTTTTTCCTCCTTACCTTTTAAAAATCATAACCCTTTAAATTTTCCACCTACAAATCCATATGATGGCTTATTTTTTGCGCCACCAATTCTATTTTGTAATGACATCAGTCATTTTACCCAAAAATCTACGGCAAAACAAAAAAAATCATTGTGCGACAAAATGGAAAAAAAAAAACGCCATTTTGTAACTTTTGGGGGCTTCCGTTTCTACGCACTACATTTTTTGGTATAAATGACACCTTCTCTTTATTCTGTAGGTCCATATGATAAACATGATACCCTACTTATATAGGTTTGATTTTGTCTTACTTCTGTAAAAAATCATAACTACATGCACAAAAAATTAATACGTTAAAAAATGTCTTCTTCTGACCTCTATAACTTTTTTATTTTTCCACATATGGGGATGTATGGGGCTAATTTTTTTGCGCCATGATCTGAAGTTTTATTGGTACCATAAAACTTTCTGATCGCTTTTTATTCATTTTTTTATGGTATAAAAAGTGACAAAAAATACTCTAGTTTGGACTTTGGAATTTATTTATGTGTACACCATTGACTGTGCTGTTTAATTGACGATATCTTTTTATAGTTTGGACATTTACACACGTGGCGATACCACATATGTTTATATTTATTTTTATTAAATAATTTTTTTTTTAAATGGGAAAAGAGGGGTGATTCAGACTTTTATTAGGGAAGGGGTTAAATCACATTTATTAACACTTTATTTTCACTTTTTTCTTGCAATGTTATAGCCCCCATTGGGGGACTATAACATTGCACACACTTATTACCTTCACTGATCACTGTCATGCAATAGCATGTCATTGATTAGTGTTATCGTCGCTCGACTGCTCCTGCCTGGATCTCAGGCACGGAGCAGTCATTTGGAGATCGGAAAGCGAGGAGGCAGGCAGGGATCCTCCTCACGTCCGTTGATGGCCGCCGGGACCGAATCGTTATATTGCGGGAGCCGGCGTAGGACGTAAATATGCGTCCTGCGTCGTTAAGGTGTTAACAAGCTCTGGTAAAGTGAAAGCTGAGCTGCAATTGATTGTTAAAGAAAAATATCTCCAGTTTTCTCTTTTGATAAATTAGGGCTATTATTGTATTGGGTTTCCCAAGGACCCGTTCAAACTATCTATTTTTCTGAACTGAATTCTGTTCCGCAGTTCCGCTGTAATAGATACGGTGCAACAGCCAACCATTGTTTTTATTAAGAATCTGTTGCACTATTTACATTACAGAATTTCCATAGCAAAGATTCCAGATCCCTTAGTCCTCTGAAAGAATGAACATGCATTGCTGTGTATGGAGATGGCACATTTCCGGTCCTAGCGCTAGTGTCACGTAGGGCAGGGAAAGAGTGCAGCCCTGAACACCCTCTGTCCCTGCCTACTTGCGTACCTGTCCTAGGCAGTGGGTCCACAAGCACAGTGGTGGTCCCTTCCTAAATAAGTGATGGACGTTACAGTCAAAACAAGGAACTACAAAAACTTGCAAAAGGGCGGGAACAGCTGGAGGCACACAAACCAACAGAGATAAAACTAAACAAACACACAATAAAGTAGGGGTCAAAACTAGCTGAGTTGGTAACAGGATATGTCGAGGTACAAATACGCTAATACAGAAGAGAAGTCAGAAAGCCAAGCCAAGATCAATATCAGGAAACAGAGAAATAATGCTAGTTACTCTGAGAAAAGCTCTTTCACAGGCAACTCATGAATAGGAAAGGCTTCCTTATATATCACTGTGTAGTCAGCAGGACGATTCTTATAGGCTAAAAACTGAACCACACCCAAAAGCAACCAAGATAAACAAAACTCTCAAGGGAGTTTAACCCTTCGGGTCAAACACGGACGGGTCATTGCAGCCAGCTTGTTCTGCTGGCATGACTACAGATAGAATCTCCTCCCAGAATATCTTTGGGGTGGAGATTCTGTAGTGTGAATGAGCCTAACGTGTATAGGACTGGAGGCTTGTCCATACGGCTATGTAACAAATAACCGGTAATTATTGATTCACTTTTTGTCCTATTAAATTGGTATAGACATTAAAATGCAACTTACCAGTGTGCTGCCATTTTGCATATTGTGCAGATCTCTGTGGGAATGAGCGCAAAAGTCCAAGCAAGCGGTAACTCCTGAGAAAGGGCGACCTTCCTTCTTGCCAAGTCGGCAGTCTGGAGCTCTGTGCTCATGCTCAACCTACAAGGCAATGAGCGAGAAGTTACAGGCTATGCCCTATTGAACCAGAGAACAATTTGTATTGTTAGTTAGTTGTTTCCAAATTGGTGTTATTATTTAAAGCGTACCTGTACTTTCAAAAGAATTATTATGACCTTCATGGTTTTCTTATGTTTACCCTTCAGTGTGGTGACAAGATGCTTTTTGTGCTCTCATTACAGTTATTGAGCTCCTGAAAGTCCCCTCCATGGTACACAGTTATTCTTTCCCTGTCAGGGGGCAGAACCAGAGTTTTGCTGTTTGCCAGCAGTACTTAAACAGGGGCTTCCTTTCCCTTACTTCTCTGGCCAATGACAGGAGAACACCTACTTCTCTTAGCGAAACCATGCCTGAAAAAAGTGCACTGGACTAAACAGACTGGCACTGTTTTGGGAATGAGTTACAGTATAGTACTATAGATGACATATGGGTGCTGAAAAGAAGGTTATTAATGCATTGGTTTTGCAGTGTGATAAGTGGACTAAAAAAAATAACAGAAGTAAGATCACATCAAGAAAGAGGTTACTTGACAAAGTCAGCCTTGGTCTTCGCAGTCAACCTCTGATAATAAGGATGACTAAAGGAAGGGGAGTAACATTCAGGAGGCAGCAATATTTACATATTTGAAACACAAGTATTTACAAAAGGGACTGCTGCCCACATTTTTATGGGTAGTTAAAATAAGAGAAAAACCTTAATTTACAGGAGGAGGCAGACACCCTCAGTTTGAAAGGCTCTCCCACACTTCCTGTGTTTTATCTTGTTCTCTCTTCTGCTAAAGAGAAAATCCCCCTAGCAACAGGCAGATGATTTACAGAAATGTTAGAAATCACATAGGCTATCACATGATGGGGAGTTGTTTGAATCTAGTAACCATTGTTTTTAACCCCTTCAGGACGGAGCCCATTTTGGCCTTAAGGACCGGAGCGTTTTTTGCACATCTGACCACTGTCACTTTAAACATTAATAACTCTGGAATGCTTTTAGTTATCATTCTGATTCCGAGATTGTTTTTTCGTGACATATTCTACTTTAACATAGTGGTAAATTTTTGTCGATACTTGCATCCTTTCTTGGTGAAAAATCCGTAAATTTGATGAAAAATTTGAAAATTTTGCATTTTTCTAAATTTGAAGCTCTCTGCTTGTAAGGAGAATGGATATTACGAATATATTTTTTTTTGGTTCACATATACAATATGTCTACTTTATGTTTGCATCATAAAATTGACGTGTTTTTACTTTTGGAAGACACCAGAGGGCTTCAACGGTCAGCAGCAATTTTCCGATTTTTCACAAAATTTTCAAACTCAGTATTTTTCAGGGACCAGTTCAGGTTTGAAGTGGATTTGAAGGGTCTACATATTGGAAATACCCCATAAATTACCCCATTATAAAAACTACACCCCCCAAAGTATTCAAAATGACATTCAGTCAGCGTTTTAACCCTTTAGGTGTTTCACACGAATAGCAGCAAAGTGAAGGAGAAAATTCACAATCTTCATTTTTTGCACTCACATGTTTTTGTAGACCCAATTTTTGAATTTTTACAAGGGGTAAAAGGACAAAATTTTTACTTGTATTTGTAGCCCAATTTCTCTCGAGTAAGGACATACCTCATATGTCTATGTAAAGTGTTCGGCGGGCGCAGTAGAGGGCTCAGAAGGGAAGGAGCGACAAGGGGATTTTGGAGAGTACGTTTTTCTGAAATGGTTTTTGGGGGGCATGTTACCTTTAGGAAGCCCTTATGGTGCCAGAACAGCAAAAAAAAAACACATGGCATACCATTTTGGAAACTAGACCCCTCGGGGAATGTAACATGGGATAAAGTGAACCTTAATACAGCACAGGTGTTTCACGACTTTTGCAAATGTAAAAAAATAAAAATAAATTTTACCTAAAATGCTTGTTTTCCCCCCAAAATTTTATTTTTAAAAAGGGTAATAGCAGAAAATACCCCTAAAAATCTGAAGCCCAATTTCTCCCGATTCAGAAAACACCCCATATTGGGGTGAAAAGTGCTATGCTGGCGCACTACAGGTCTCGGAAGAGAAGGAGTCACATTTGGCTTTTTGAACGCAAATTTTTCTCTGGGGGCATGCCGCATTTAGGAAGCCCCTATGGTGCCAGGACAGCAAAAAAAAAAAAACACATGGCATGCCATTTTGGAAACTAGACCCCTTGGGGAATGTAACAAGGGGTTAAGTGAACCTTTATACCCCACAGGTGTTTCACGACTTTTGCATATGTAAAAAAAAATTTTTTTTTTACCTAAAATGCTTGTTTTCCCAAAAATTTGACATTTTTAAAAAGGGTAAAAGCAGAAAATACCCCCAAAATTTTTAACACAATTTCTCCCGAGTACGGCGATACCCCATATGTGACCCTTAACTGTTGCCTTGAAATACGACAGGGCTCCAAAGTGAGAGCGCCATGCGCATTTGAGGCCTAAATTAGGGATTGCATAGGGGTGGACATAGGGGTATTCTACGCCAGTGATTCCCAAACAGGGTGCCTCCAGCTGTTGCAAAACTCTCAGCATGCCTGGACAGTCTGACTGTCCGACAATACTGGGAGTTGTTTTGCAACAGCTGGAGGCTCCGTTCTGGAAACAGTGGCGTACCAGATGTTTTTCATTTTTATTGGGGAGGGGGGCTGTGTAGGGGTATGTGTATACGTAGTGTTTTTTACTTTTTATTTTATTTTTTGTGGTAGTGTAGTGTAGTGTTTTTAGGGTACAGTCGCACGGGCGGGGGTTCACAGTAGTTTCTCGCTGCCAATTTGAGCTGCAGCAGAACGTTTGCGGCAGCTCAAATTTGCAGCCAGATACTTACTGTAATCCTCCGCCCATGTGAGTGTACCCTGTACGTTCACATTGGGGGGGACATCCAGCTGTTGCATAACTACAACTCCCAGCATGCCCGTTGGCTGTCGGTGACTGCTGAGAGTTGCAGTTTTGCAACAACTGTAGGCACACTGGTTATGTATCACTGAGTTTGTGACCTAACTCAGTGTTTCACAACCAGTGTGCCTCCAGCTGTTGCAAAACTACAACTCCCAGCATGTACGGTGCATGGTGTACGGTGACTGCTGAGAGTTGTAGTTTGCAACAGCTGGAGGCACACCGGTCGTGAAACACTGAGTTAGGTAAAAAAAAAAACTCTGAGTTTCACAACCAGTGTGCCTTCAGCTGTTGCAAAACTACAACTCTCAGCAGTCACTGACAGCCAACGGGCATGCTGGGAGTTGTAGTTATGCAACCAGCAGATGCACCACTACAACTCCCAGCACGCACTTTAGCTGTTTGTGCAAGCTGGGAGTTGTAGTTATACAACAGCTGAAGGTACACTTTTCCATAGAAAGAATGTGCCTCCAGCTGTTGCAAAACCATAAGTCCCAGCATGCCCATAAGAGAATGCTGGGAGTTGTGGTGGTCTGCCTCCTCCTGTTGCATAACTACAGCTCCCAGCATGCCCTTTTTGCATACTGGGAGCTGTTGCTAAGCAACAGCAGGAGGCTGTCACTCACCTCCAACGTTCCAGACGCTGCAGGTCAGTCCCGCCGCCGCAGCTGCTCCTGGGGCCCCGATCCCAACAGGGGCGCCGGGGATCGGAGTCCCCAGCACCCGGGGTGCACGTCCCGCACCCGCTCACGTCCTCCGGAAGAGGGGCGGAGCGGGTGCGGGAGTGACACCCGCAGCAGGCGCCCTGATTGGTCGGCCGGTAATCCGGCCGACGAATCAGGGCGATCGTGAGGTGGCACCAGTGCCACCTCACCCCTGCAGGCTCTGGCTGTTCGGGGCCGTCAGAGACGGCCCCGAACAGCCAGTAATTCCGGGTCATCGGGTCACTGGAGACCCGATTGACCCGGAATCGCCGCAGATCGCTGGACTGAATTGTCCAGCGATCTGCGGCGATCGCCGACATGGGGGGGCATAATGACCCCCCTGGGCGATATGCCGGGATGCCTGCTGAACGATTTCAGCAGGCATCCGGCTCCGGTCCCCAACCGGCTAGCGGTGGGGGCCGGAATTCCCACGGGCGTATGGATACGCCCTCGGTCCTTAAGGACTCGGGATGCAGGGCGTATCCATACGCCCTATGTCCTGAAGAGGTTAAATTAATGAAACATGTAACTCTAATATAAGGAGAAAGTTATAGTTAATATTTAAATAGCTAACTCATCCCTAATAAAATATGTCATACCTGGTTATTATAGGCATCTGGTGCAAGCTTCTTGTATATTGGTGCCATCATTGTTGACAAGTACTGTAGACTGTCTTCCAACTTTTCTTCCTATATTAGATGACATAAAATAATAATGTTATACTTTCTTAATACTTTTAAAGTTATATTTCTAAGATATGATTTTGCACATAAAAAAATGATAATTTAAAATGTAATCATATATTCCATAGATTCACAACTTAAAATTAGCACTTCAAGGGAATGTGAAATTGCCTACTATGTCAAAGGGCTTCACTACTTTTATGTAATACTAGTTCATATCCCGTCCTCATAGATTGGTGTCATATCCCAACCCCATATCCCGTCCTCATATCCCAACCTCCTATCCCAACCTCCTATCCCGACCTCTTATCCCAACCTCCTATCCCGTCCTCCTATCCCGACCTCCTATCCTGTTCTCCTATCCCATCCCCCTATCCTGTCCTCCTATCCCGACCTCCTATCCCGTCCTCCTATCTCGACCTCCTAGCCCGTCCTCCAATCCCGTCCTCCTATCTCGACCTCCTATCCCATCCTGCTATCTCGACCTCCTATCCCTTCCTCATATCCCGCCCTTCTATCACGACCTCCTATCTCTACCTCCTATCCCGTCCTCCTATCTCGACCTCCTATCCCGACCTCCTATCCCGACCTCCTATACCGTCCTCCTATCTCAACCTCCTATCCCATCCACCTATCCCGTCCTCCTATCCCGTCCTCCTATCCCCACCTCCTATCCCGACCTCCTATCTCAACCTCCTATCCCGACCTCCTATCCCATCCTCATATCTCGACCTCCTATCTCGACCTCCTATCCCGACCTCCTATCCCGACCTCCTTTCCCGTCCTCCTATCTCGACCTCCTATCTTGACCTCCTATCCCGTCCTCATATCCCGACATGTAATATGTGTACCAGGTGTATTGAAATATCTTCAGCCGTACGGAAACATACATTCCCATTCATTTGCATGGGACATTAAACAAAATCCCGACCCTCACAAATGGGGAAATTAAGGGTTAAATTAACTATCCTATATTTTAAGTGGGCATATAATTAACATGTGAGCAAGTATTATCGAAATATCTCCAGCTGTTTGGAAGTTATGGAGTAACATATATTTCCCATAGATTTGCATAGGACTTTAAACAAAAACCCCGCCCCTGGCAAATGGGGGTGAGTAAGGGTTAAATTACCTATCCTATGTTTGTTGTTGACATATAAGTAACATGTGTGCCAAGTTTCATGTTAATATCTTTAGCCGTTTGGACGTGATGCTGGAACATACATACACACATACATACACACGCACATACACACACACACACATTGAGTTTTATATATATATATAGATAAATGGCATAGTCATACCATGCAAGCCCAATATAATACAGTTGTTGTTAAAGATGAGCAAACTTTTGACTCGGCCTGTTAGCAAAAATTTTCCTTGGTCTGATTTAGTTTAGACCAAACCTGTTCTTTACCAATAGCCCAAGATGCATAACACTGTCTAAGAGCCCTAAAAGCTATGAAACATCAATGTGGGATCAATAGAGATCAAACACCTAGAAAGCCTATAGTCAAACTGACAATATCTTCTCTGGCCCAGACAGAGCAGCTCATCTGTATATGTGGTTATACCTTGCACTGCAACTCATGCACTTTCCTTGAATAACATTAAAGGAAGCGTAGATGTAAGGACCCGAAGGGTTAATTTGCACCGAGTGCTTTTGTTTTGTTTTACTTGCTTTGGTTGCTATGGTTACGCCTGTCTTCTGAGACTGGTCAGCTGACCTTGATTTGAGGACCTGGTCTGGGCCTATTTAAGTTGGCAGTCTACTCTCAATCATTACCTGCTAAAGAGCTCTGCTTACTCATTGCTAGCTTTATACTGTATCTGTTATATCTGGTATTTTGACCCTTTGGCTCCGCTCTCTGACTTTTCTCCGGTGTTAGCATTTTTGTACTTTGACAACTCCTGGTTTTCAGATGGATAGTGGACATTGACTTAGTATGTGTGTGTGTTAGTTTTGCTTCTGACGGTATTATTGTAGTTTATTGTGTTGAATGTTACGCCCTTCACTTATATAGGAAGGGACCTGCACCACGGTTACATACCCGCTGCCTAGGGCTGGTACATAAGAAGGCAGGGACAGAGGCTGTGGGTGAGTTCAGGGCTGCACTCTTTTCCTGCCCAAACGTTTCATTTTAGCAGACCCCTATACCTACATTTGCCTTGTTCTTGCATTATGGAAGCAATGTCTGCTTTGGGGGAGCAAATGCAGGGCTTGACTCAGCTTGTCCATGATTTAGCTGAAAGACTTCAGCAATATGAGTCTTCTCAGTCTCAGTCAGCATTAATCCTGACCTTGACTCAGAGGTTGCAAGATCAGTAGCAGTTAGTTCAGAGCTTGCTAGCCAGAATTTAGGAGCTAAAGTGTGCCCAAACTCAGGTGTCATCTGTTCCTGCTTCAGCTCCTGTGGAGCCACAAGTTAGTCTCCCTGACCGATTTTCTGGTAATTGCAAAATGTTCAAAACCTTTTGCGAGAGCTGCAAATTGTACTTCAGGTTAAGGCCTTACATATCTGTTATTGAGGCCCAGAAAGTGGGTATTATTATGTCTCTTTTGCAAGGGGGTCCCCAGGAATGGCCATTTTATCTTGGTCCCGATGCTCCGGGGTTGTCCCCAGTGGACGCCTTATTTGCGGGATTGGGTCTCTTGTACGCTGAGCCAGATCGTGCTGCGTACGCTGAGAGTCAATTGTGTACATTAAAGCAAGGTAGCAGACCAGTAGAAGAGTACTGTGCAGATTTTAGAAAGTGGTGCGTGGCCTCCAACTGGAATACTCCAGCCCTGATTTGTCAGTTCAGACTAGGGTTTTCTGACATTTTCAAGGACATGCTTGTTACTTATCCCTCTTCTGACACCCTTGACCAAGCCATGACTTTAGCTGTGCGTTTGGATAGACGTTTACGAGAACGCAAACGAGAGTGTTCTTCATCCTCTCCTGTCCTGCTTTATTCCTCTCCTGTCTCTAAATCTATGCCTGAGGATGAACCTATGCAGATAGAGTCCATTCATACCCCAGAAGAATGCAGGAGGCTTCATCAACTCTGTGACCTGTGTTTATACTGTGGAGAGGACACTCATTTCATCGCCTCCTGTGTCAAGCATCCACGCCCAAGTAGCAATCATGGAGGCCACTTGGGCGCACAGGTATGTCATGCCTCTCTGAGAGCTACGCCTGGCAGAGTTCTTCTGGGGGGCATTGTTCCTAATAGTGTACAATGTAATTTTACTTCAAGGAGTATTATGAAGCCTGTTTTGCATCAGCCTCTGGCTGAATCGGCGTCTTGGGACATCATGGGCAATAAGAGTGTGGAGAGCACTCCAGTTGATTTGCGGTCAGAGGGTAGTAAAGAGGATCTGGAGGATGACTGTGAGGACACCAATGAGTGGTGTGATTTGAAGGATGAGGATACAGATGAGGACATCTGTATCCAAGTCAATACCTTTACACTCTCAGATGCTTAAGGGTCCAGTGGCCCCTCTTAAAAGGGGGGGGGGGTACTATAAGGACCCGAAGGGTTAATTTACACTGAGAGCTTCTGTTTGGTCTTGTTGCTATGGTTACGCCTGTCTTCTGAGACTGGTCAGCTTACCTTAATGTGAGCACCTGGTCTGAGCCTATTTAAGCTGGCAGTCTACTCCCAATCCTTGCCTTCTAAAGAGCTCTGTTTACTCCTAGCTAGCTTCATACTGTATCTGCTATATCTGGCATTTTGACCCTTTGGCTCCACTCTTTGACTTTTCTCTGGCATTAGTGTTTTTGTACTTTGACAACTCCTGTTTTTTTTTTTTTTAGATAGGATAGCTGTAGCAAGTAATACAACCTGTTAAATAACCATCTAAATTTTATAAGCTACAAACTGTGAAACTTCAGTCCAGTTTCAGTGTAAATCCTACTTTTTCATTTTAACAATCTAGAATAAAAAAATGTTGTGCTTCCAAGGAAATGAGAGATTGAGAGTTAAAGTGGTGAATATTGTTCATGTAGTGGGTGCAATTCCCGTTTGTTAATGCAATTTATGGATGACATATGCCTTGTAAGCATTACAGCTTGAGACATTTTTCATTGTCTTTTATAAAACTGGTCATTGCTATAGAAGAGCTATTTCTAATTTTAAATTTGCTTTTGAAAGTCTAAAGAAAATTGAGCAAATGTAATATCTGCTTGTAAAAAGAGGAAGTGCCTGTTTGTGAAACGGGAGAGGAGTCATAATAAGAATCTTTCTTACCCAAAAAATAAGTCACTTACATTAAACCAGTTAGCAGTACGGAAATACTAAGTCACTCCTGTTGGAGTCTGTCACTGTGATAGTGTCTGACTATAGCGCATAGACATAACAAGATGATACACCAACACTATAAATCTACCAGTGTGCAGTTTACCAGCCGCAAGGAGCTAGCAGCTTTAATTGTCATCAAAAGCCTAAATATGCTGAACAAGCCCATAAATAGAGTGAAATGGCACCTGCTGTTTAGATGGCACAGTTTAACACTAACAACCAACCTGACATGTCGTCAGAGTAGATTGCTCATTCTAAGCCATACTGCCCGTAATTGCAAACAGATAGATACACAATATCCAGAAAATGCCTAATGCATTGTGATTGTGAAAATGTCATTTTTAATAGATGGCACATACAGTTTTCTGTTCAGCAGCACAGTAATATATTTTTACGGTACTACTTCTGCTATATAAAATATCATGAAGTAGCTTTCTAGTTTTCTAATGGATTCACTGGTCAAAAATACTATGTCCTAGTAAATATAGTATAATATTTCGAGATATCTGTCTGAGTCTCCCCAGCCCCAATGTAGAATTTTTAACAGGTCTCCCTATTAACCATATGCCATTCATAATGCTGGTATCTTCTTTTGGGGCATAGGGGCTTTTGCGACTGGTAACTTTGCAATGACCTTGCCTATACCTAATAAATCACTTGAATAATTATACAAGACTATGGTAAAAATAAAATTCTATGCGCACTGTGCATGTAGTTATTTCCATTCCAATGAGATTATATTACAAGTGTAAACCACATAAGTATGCCACATGATGGTCAAGAAAGTCGATGGTTAACTGTGCACAGGTTTCAAGGGCCTTTTCTTTTTACATGACAGTGTGTAAACTATAAATATACTGTTGTGTAATGTGACAAGTGTTTAATCACTGCAAGATACAGATCAGCATCTACTATAATAGTGACAAAGTATAAGCTCCTAGAGTATTTCTTTACCACCAAGCCTCTCTGATATGTTCCTTTTAATATACATTTGTTAAAAAATGAGACACTTACCTCTCTTGGGTCATCACAAAGAAGTTTGAATTTCCTGGGAATTTTACTTCTAGCAAACTTGCACCCATTGTAGTACATACTCCAAGAGCACCCAAAAGAAAATGAGGCACCACAGGTATCGGGGTCCAGCCCCTGGCATGCACAGGTACGCCTGAATAATATAAAACATTTCTTTTAACAGTCATTTAAGATGACCAAATTCATTGACTCTACTTCTGTAAGTTGGTTTCCTTCTATAGTCCTGTCCCATCTACTGTAACTTACTCTTCATTGAGGGCGCAACGCCTGTTTGTCAAGGTTCCATACTTCCGTAGAGTCTCAGTGAGCTCTGAGTACATATTGTCTGCTAAGGATGTTGATATGCCTTCCCAAACCAGGATCAATATCACTATCACAGCAGTATCGCAGGAGTGACCTGCTCTTTCCCGCACCAAACACAGCATTTTCTCCTCAAGTCCACCTCGTCGAATGACCTGTTAGAAAATCACCACGCTTTATATGACTCCAAGAGTAGCAAGATACAAAATAACTGTAGGTTTAGTTTTACTATGTTTTATTTGTTAGCACAGCAGTGCATATACATTTAATAGTGTCACCTAATAGTAGCATTACACACGGCTATAAATATAGCAGTACAACTAAACATGAGTCATTGGAGCAAATTTACTACACTAGTAATGACTATCATATGGAGCATGGTCAGGATATTGAGCTACAAACTGAATAACATATCACTTACCATAATACCTGTAAACGTCATCCACTTTGTTATACAGCGTATAGGACAGGATGGTGTAAGACCTGTTATTTGGTGCCCATATTAATTAGATAAACATTGGACAAACCTGACAATTTTGTCCTTCCAACTTTTTTTCGCCAGCAGCAGATATCAGATGAAAAAAGGATCAGAAGCAGGTTGGATTTCAACATTCCCAGGCTTGTTCTCACAGGAGATAAGCCACCATTAAAGGAATCTACTGGCGGTATATACTTCTGTCCCCACTGAGAACAATTCTCTGCAGTAGTAGCTATCAGCCAAACAAACATTTGGCCAACAGTTACTGTATATAAGGTGCTCCTGCAGAGCAAAATTTGGGAGGATCCTGTCAAGTTGGTGCCTAAGGACTCTCAAATTGCACCTCTCATTTAGAAGATCATATATCCATTTCATTGGTCTGGTACTTGGAGCAACAATACTTTAAGTGGACTATAAGACACAGTATAAAGGCAAAAATAAAATCTTTTATTATCAACATAATTCTACTATAAACTAGGCCAACCAATAGAGAAGTTAGACATGAGTGTCTAAAATGTGCCAGATTTATCAAGCAGCATGAACCACTTTGTTAAATATGGTGCATTCTTAGACTGTCAAAAGTAGAGGATCCATTCTAATATCCATTGACTGATAAAATGTTCATATGTATATATGTATTTCATAGAAAAAAGAAGGTAGCAGCACACCTACTGAGCAAATGAGGTTGGGTGCAAATCGGTGCGGAGCACCTAGGTCTCAGGGCTCCAGTTCAGGATACAAAAAGAAGATCACTACAGCACTCCGGAGTTGTGATATAAAGTGGGTAGCGTTTATTCCAATAAAAACAAAAGGCAACATTTCAGCTGCTACAAGGCAGCCATTCTCATCGAGAATGGCTGCCTTGTAGCAGCTGAAACTTGCCTTTTGTTTTTGATGGAATAAATGCTACCCACTTTATCTCCCAACTCTGGAGTGCTGTAGTGATCTTCTTTTTGTATATATATATTTCACTCACTTAATATATTATGAGATGTGTTTCATTACACACATCACTTACCCATTTTGCTATTGGACATCCCTGAGAGCTCTTCCCTTCTTTTCCTGTATATACAACTCTTTCAATCCTGATGGCATTGCCCTTCTCCCCAAACCTGGAAATGAAACCTCCCATTAGGGCAAGTACTCACACATTTGGTATAAAAGATTATTTTTTTTTTAATATAGTATAAAGTGTATTATAAATTCAGTACACTATTTTGAAGGTAGCTGATGACCAATACACCCAATGTCATGTATTTCAAAGAAAATAATGCAATTAAGATAAAGATCACCACCCATTTAAATCTGATCTGAACTTTTTTTTCTCTTTGTGCATAAGTTCTCTGGTTGAGTGTTCTAATTTTTTGAACGTTTCTCTGGTATGCTTACCAGCAAGAATAGAGCAGTTTACAGTAATATGTTTGCCAACTAAAATACTGGAAACTGAACAGATATATATAGGGGAATATGCAAATCAGCTCATTACATCACCTTCTCAGGCGATGTTCCCTGGTATCAGCTTAGCTCCAGTTACGGAATATAAAAAGCTAATCGGGATTAATGCTAAACCAGAACTCTCTCCAGAAGGAAAGAGGGACCCATCTGCAGACAGCTGTTTCGGGGTTCTTGCCCCTCGTCAGTACATAGCAGGGTGATCTGGCTCGGCTGAGATTAGGGGACTTAGACCAACTAAACGGGATGAGTATTTAACTCAGGGCGAGTTCACCACTCCTGGTGTGAAGGAGCTTTCAAGGGCCACAAAGCTCCGTCACACCAGGAGTGGTGAACTCGCCCTGAGTTAAATACTCATCCCGTTTAGTTTATATATATATATATATATATATATATATATATATATATATATATTTACCTAATTTTTTAACTGAACTCTACCCATGTTTTAAAGGGGTACTCCGGTGGAAAACTTTTTTTTAAATCAACTGGTGCCAGAAAGTTAAACAGATTTGTAATTTACTTCTATTAAAAAATCTTAATCCTTTGGGTACTTATTAGCTGCTGAATACTACAGAGGAAATTCTTTTCTTTTTGGAACACAGTGCTCTTTTCTGACATAATGACCACAGTGCTCTCTGCTGACATCTCTTTCCATTTTAGGAACTTTCCAGAGCAGCATATGTTTTCTATGGGGATTTTCTCCTACTCAGGACAGTTCTTAAAATGGACAGAGGTGTCAGCAGAGAGAGCACTGTGGTCATGATGTCAGCAGAGAGCTCTGTGTTCCAAAAATAATTTCCTCTGTAGTATTCAGCAGCTAATAAGTCCTGGAAGGATTAAGATTTTTTAATAGGAGTAATTTACAAATCTGTTTAACTTTCTGGCACCAGTTGATTAAAAAAGAAAACGTTTTCCACTGGAGTACCCCTTTAAGGATGATACATAAGGACTATCATAATGGGTTAATTTTTGACAAAATAAGCATTCCTTATTTCCAATAATTGGCCAAGCATAAATGCCCATGTGTCCCCTGATTGGATATTTTGTGCAACTAATAAAATAATTGTTATTGCACATCACAAGTAATCATATAACAATGGCCTCATGATGGATCTGGTAATCGTTCATATGACCTGATCAGACAATTTATTATCACCAAGATTGGTGTTTGTGTTGGCCTATCTAAAAGGGCCCTAGGTTACTCACAGGTACCTGCATAGTTCTTTGTTTTTTATAGATGATGATTAATTTTTTCAGCCATAGCCATCATCAACCATAGCAGTCAGCATTTAATGAAAAAAAATCTTTTTTTAACAGGAGAGGATATAACAGTTTATAAATGTAACCCTGTGGTATATCACTGCTTCATAATTTATCTCAACTATCTAGCACTCAGTGTTATAAATCCATAGTGGATGGTGCCAACTTAAAGGGGTACTCTGCCCCTAGACATCTCATCCCCTATCTAAAGGATAGGGGATAAGATGTCAGATCGCCGCAGTCCCGCTGCTGGGGACCCCCGGGATCGCCGCTGCGGCACCCCGCTATCATTACAGCACAGAGCGATTTCGCTCTGTGCGTAATGACGGGCGATACAGGGGATGGAGCAGCGTGACATCATGGCTCCGCCCCTCGTGACATCACGACTCGTCTCCTTAATGCAAGTCTATGGTAGGGGGCGTGGCGACTGCCACGCCCCCTCCCATAGACCTGTATTGAAAGGGCGGGCCGTGATGTCAGGAGGGGTGGAGCCATGACGTAACGATGCTCCGGCCCCTGTATTGCCCGTCATTACGTGCAGAGCGAACTCGCCAGCAGCGGGACCGCGGCGATCTGACATTTTATCCCCTATCCTTCGATAGGGGATAAGATATCTAGGGGTGGAGTACCCCTTTAACATGAATTCCCTAGTCCTTCAGTAAAATATACGGAAAAACAGTATGTGGGGGGAAATTTAAACAAAAATTTAACTTTTTAAATTTGATGGGTGAGGGGAGGTTGTATGTCGTTCACCATGTGATAAAACTAACATGTTTCAGATGCAAAAAATGTCTTTTATTAAACTTCACAGGACATGACAGATGCACAAATGTGATGTGTTTGTGACTAAGGTCGCAGAACACAACCGAAACGCGTCACATAAGTGCATCTGTCATGTCCTGGACCTTCCTTTTCTGGACGCTGGACCTTTCTTCTCTGTTTGGATACTTGCTGTGGGAACATGGTCCGTTCCGGTCCGTGCTGCTAAGATGGCTGATTACCGACCTATACTTGTGAAAACTAACATGTTATCTTGAATATTCAGGTCAGTATGATTAGTTTAATATTACGTTAACTTGACCTTTTCTGGCCCCTACAGAGCTGTGTAAAGGCTCATTTTGGCACCACAATTTGTAGTTTTTTTTGGTACCTTAGGTGTGATGTTTTGATCACCTTCTATTAACGTGATATGTGATGTGACCAAAAATATGAAAGTCTGCCATCGTTTCTTTTATTCTTTTACTTTTTTTTCATAGTCTGTGCAGGGTCAATAACGTTATATTTTAGTAGTTTGGGCTTTTCCTCATGGGGCGATACCAAACAGGTTTATTTAGATTTTTTTTTTTTTTTTTTTGACAAATGGAAAAAGAGGGAGAATTTA
Source organism: Hyla sarda (assembly GCF_029499605.1). NCBI lineage: Eukaryota > Metazoa > Chordata > Amphibia > Anura > Hylidae > Hyla > Hyla sarda. The sequence continues at coordinate 189,997,774 of NC_079189.1, forward strand.
ATTTGTTGGAGATTATTTTTTTTTATATATTTAAAGATAATTTTTGTTACACATTTTTAGTCCCCTTATGGGATTTTCACAAGTAATCATTATTTTGCTTACACACATGAATGCAATACAAATGTATTACAATGATCTGTGTGATCTGTTATTACTTGGTCAGGCTGTAAGAGCAGAGCCTAAATGGCAGAATGGCAGACACAGAGGCCTTCGGAAAGCCTTTGGCTGACAGAGCAACTGCTCCACACCTGAAATTGCATTGCAGGGCTGTGGGTCAGAGACTTGACTGGCGCTGGACAGATGCCATGATCGCTATTGATCCTGTGATCTATAGGGTTAAGCTGTCGGGATCGGACTAAAGTCTGGTCTGAAAAGTTAAGGGAAGAAATAGCTGACATTTGCCAAATATGGAGTGGGCTCAGCTTGTGAGCCTGCTCCATATGCAGTGACCGCATATGTGACATAAAACGTGTCTGGACGGTCACTAGTGTTTTAAGATGAAGATATTGGGCCTCATTTACTAAGCTTAAACCGACCAGTTTTTGTTGGGTTATTTTGGTTCACAGTGTCTACGAAATGTCTGTGCCAGTCTGTAACAGTATGCGCCAGGAAAATCCGACAAACTCGACAATGTACTGTGAAAAGCCAAAAAGGGGCGTGGTTTATCACAAAGGGGCATGGTCAGTCCAAAAAGGGGTGTAGTTGCACAACCCAACCTATTTACTATTGAATTCACAGAAAATCCTATGGATAAATGGCTGGAAATTTCCACCTAGAAAAAGCTGGTCAGGAAATGTTCCTGACTTTTCCCAATAGTAAATAGAGAGGAATCCTACAACATTTCAAATCCTGCAAAATGAAACATTTCCCACTAGTAAAAACCCAACACTCTTAGTAAATGAGGCCCATTAACTAAGGATTTAAACATAATTTTTAAATATAAATTAAACATTAAAAATTAATTGTTTATAGCAAAATTGACATTCCAGTGAAAAATTTTAAGAGCTTTTAAGATTTTAAGATAAAGATATTACCTTTCTTCCATGATCTCTCTAATAGCTGCCACATTCGGTCCAGCACCAAGATGTGTATAATAAGGTCCTTCATCTTTTTCTATAATTTGATCTGTTCAGAGGAAAGGATTTTTAAAAAGTACATTTTGTTTGTGTGAAACTTGTAGTATCATTGAGCAAATGATAAAGAAACTGGTACATAAAAATCAATATATGTGTAAAGGGTGATATTCCCTGGTTTCTGTTCATGTATGCATTGTGGCTTCTATTCATAATAAAATCTATGACTCTGTGCTAGATCCAACATGCAATGGATCCTAATAGTACTTCACAGTCTCCATTGCTATATAATATAGTTTCAACATGGTTTATGTTTTGAAGACCAAAATAGTGCTGCATACTGAGCCATTTTGTCTGACAAATGTAACCGGACTGCCAACAGAGGCTCTAAATGACAGTGTGAACATTGCCATACTGCTGGTAATAAAATTGTAAAGGCAAAGCAATCAATAGCAGAGTTGTACAAGAGTGTTTTTGCATTCACAAGCTGTTTTTGTTAAGTTTTAGATGGCTACAGTGGGGAATTTGAATTACCCATAGTTTCCTCGCTTTATTTTGAGAACCCTCCTACTTCTAAGGGGAGGAGTTCTAACTATAATTTGTTAAAAAAGTGCATTTAGTATGAATCAAAACACTTTATTATAAGGCAAATATAGCCCATTAATGTGTCTAGTGTTGAGAAGAAGAACTAATAGTCATAATTGTATTGCTAGCAGATAATTGGTTAATGGAAAATGTATTGCTATCTACAAATAGGTTTTTGTATTGATGTCTATAAATAGGTTTTTGTTTAGGAGCATAATATATCACTTACCTACACAGCTACATGATGGAAAATCATATTGAGTTTTCACAGGCGTATCCAACAGGTTTTTGATAGGGTTGCTTAGAAGTTTGGAAGGAGATTCTAAAAAACTACTCAGAGCAGATCCGGCTGTTCTTTTCGTTGGGGTCTTTTCTTGTGGATGGACAATCTGTTGGTCTAGTGTTGAAGTGTTAGTGTGTGTAGTTAGAATTGTAACAGGGCCTGAAGACTCCACCTTCATGTGCTTGGGCGATTTAATGGTAGACACATGATGATGAAACAATGATTTGCTAGGATACTGTTTCAATTGTTGTTCCATTGTTTCAAGAATACTCCTTTGTTTTAGGATATCTGGGCCAAAATGCTGAATCTCTGATTTGATTGTTTTTTTTCCTGTTCTGCTTTCATTGGGTGTCCGCATGCAGACAGACTGTGAGCTGTTCTCCACTTTGACAGATCTGCGTGGAGAGGAACTTTCATGTTTGCTTTGCTCCCTGCGCTGAAGTAAATGATGTCTTAGAGCAGCATGCTTTGGAATACAATTCATCTGATTTGCAAACTGAGGATGATATCCCGTTTGATCTTGCAAAGGCTGAGCGGCAGAACTGCTGTGTGGTAAGTATCTATTTTGGTTTACTGTATTTTGTGGGGTCGACCTGTCCTGGTTCTGTGCCATGTGGTTGGGGTTCAACATGGGAAGATTGCCGCTGAGTTTCTGCTCTTGGTAACCATGTTGGTCTTGCTGTTGGGGTCTGCTATTTTGATAGTACTGCTCAATAGACTCTGCTTTAACTTGTACATGCTTTTTACTCCCCTCCATATTTTCTTCCATATATGGATCCTTTCTATGTGAATTAGTCTGGCTTTGACTGAAATGTAAATTTGTGTTGTTTGAACTATGTCTCAGTTGGCCCTCAACATTTTGAGCAGAGAGATGGTACTGATGCATATTCTGGTACTGACTGACTGCTTGTGAGTTTTCCTCCAGTTTTAAGTGATTCTGTGGACTTGCCCTGTGTGATGTGTTGCTATAGAGTGACTGAGGATGAAAGTGTGGTATTTGCTCTTTGACCATGTTGTATTCTTGATTTTGCCTTGGCTGAAAATGTGGGTTTGGATGAAATTGTGAATTCTCAGCTTGCTTTGAATGCATAACCTGTTGGTGTAATGACAGATGTGGAAACTGCTCACCCTCAGATGTTTGTAGGTTTAAGTGCCGTTTTAAATTTAGGCCAAACTCACTTTGCTGCTCGGAACGAGGCTGTTGAAAAAGGTTAGCACTATTTTTCTGTTCATAGGATTGCAGTTGTGTATCTGTGCCCGCTCCTTGGGATAAGTGCTTTTGGAAATTCAACTGCTGCCCATGAGGTTGAGGTGGTGATATGGCTCCATCTAACTCCTGACCAGCCTGTCCCCGATTCATGTTACCCTGTTTTCTTGTATATTGCTTAAGCTTCTTTTGACTTTCTGACTGAGAAAGCATAAGTAATCTTAACAAATCCTCTGATGACTTTGAAGGGTCCTGTTTCAGATAGTGAGTCCGTGGAAAATCTCTGAAGTTTGACTTAGAAAAGGGTCTTCTTTGCTCCATCACATTCATAGGATCTCTTTCCATCCCATTGCAATGATCTTTCACTATGTGTGAACTTTGCTCTTTTAGCTTTTCTGGGTAGTTGTCAACTGCACAATTTGCCTGCCCATTACATTCTTGGGGTGGATCTGATCCTGCTGAACAGTGTAAAGATGGTAGTCCAGCATTGGGTAATGTCTTGCTGTTCTGAGACTCCAAAAAAGCTGGCTGAGAAATGGTTCCTGGATCAAATGACTGACATGATTTATTATTTTGTGAGTTTAAAAAATTATCACTACATAGGTTTTGGGTGGTTCTATAGCTGTCAGTTTCCTGGCCATACAGTAACTTATTCAACTGCATCAGCGTAAAATGATCTTTATTGAAAGCTTCAGAAAAACTGTCATTAGATTTGTTATTGAGACCATGGTACGATGGATTTGGGGAAACACCAACTTGTTCTGAGCACATTGCTCGCCCAGTCTCACGTGTATCACAGTTTGCTTCATTTATATTCTGGGGATTATAGTTGGGTGCCTCTTGTGGAAGTGGTTTCTGTTCTGGTATGTGAAGTGAATAGCTTCCTGGTTTCACAGCTGGCTCGCTGCACTTGTCACCATTGAGGGCCTCAACAACCATAGCACCTGGCCCTTGAGACAGCACCACGTTCAAGGATAGTTGGGAAGTAATCTGCCCTGAGGTATGTGGTGAATGATTTGTCTGGGGAGACGCATCATTGCTAGCATCATTTAGAGTGTTAATGGCAACTGTGTGAGGTGTGTTATTCTGCACTGCAAGGGAAACCTTTTCAGGGTAATATTCAGAACATGTTTTCTCTAATAATTCATTATGTTGCAACTTCAAGGAAGAGGCAGAAACAGTAGCACCATTAGACAATGAAAATGTCTCATCTTTCTGACATAATACACTGTCATTGTTAAGAGAATTAAGGTCTTTGTTCTGCTTATTTGGAACCTCAACATGTGGATTTTCATCCTCTTCCGTTCTCACAGCTTTGTCTTTGCTACATGACTCAGAAACACCAGTTTGGACATGTTGTCCATTATTTTCACCATCATTGTCTCCATTCACCTCACCAACTGTTCTGACTTTTTTCTGCTGAAGACACTCTGACAGTAAAGGTTCACTAAGGGTGCGCTTTATTGCACCATTGTGTAAATTTGGATATACTCTGTTTTCATATATGAGGTCAGAGCAGTCCTGGTTTCCCTTCATGTGTGTGATGCCATAGATGTTTTTTGTCTGTGAACAGCTGTCTCCATTGACTTGGGGTTGGTCTGTTTCGGTTGGCAGGCTCCCATTTTGTAGCTTTGCTGGATTGTTTTGGCAAGCATGTGATGGATGTATTAGGAACTGACTCAATCTACTGCCCTCATCATGGTGGCTTCTTTCCTCTTCCATCGGGCCTGCCCCGGGGCCATCCACAAGGCTGCCCTGCAAACACTTCTAGAAGAAAATAAAAGAGAAAAAATAAGTTAAAAAATGTGACCCTATACTAAATATATAACATAATTGAAGAATGTATATATCATATTTATTCCATTGAAGTATTTACATGTTCAATTTTTAAAAGGTTGCATTTTAAAGTGTACATGTATATTGTACATAATGGGAGGATATTTTTATGCTTGAATATTCGTCTGCCTTTGCAATGTCCTAATGTTCATTGTAATACTGGCTGGCATGGTTGTGTAATAAAATGGTTGTGGTCACCATTTGTAGCTGATACATTAAGGTACACATGGCAATAGACTGACGTTTTTTTCACATTGCCTCTCTAGTCTACAAAAGCACATGTTTTTATAGACATATAGAATAGATATACTGCTTATAGAACAGATTGTGAATTGATTACAGGCACAAATCAGGGGCATGGTTCAATGTCTACAGTGTAGCCCTCATGCAGTACACAACCAAGGGAGGCTGTTTTACAGTATTTTAATTAATCACTATTGTTTTACTATGTCTACTATGTTTACTGCATAGAATAACTCAAACAAGATTATGCTAATGTATGATATGCCGATTTTATATGACATATGTGTGATACACTTATTCAGTAGTGCATGGTAAAGTCCAATATTGTTTCAAATGTTGCTAAAAACAAACTATGTAAATATCTCTGTGTAACTTTATTCTTTCTTATTTTAATTATGATAACAAATGGTTATTCTAGAAAGTGATGGTGTATCTTCAGAATATGCCATTGCTTTCTCATAGATTTTCTTGAATGGAGCTGGCAATATAGTAAAAGAAAGTTATCATTAGCAATTGCATGGATCCTGTATCCTCGATCCTGGGCACACCACTTTTCATAAAATGAGATGCAAGTTCGATCCAGCAGATGGGGTAAAAAAAAAAAAGAACTTCTTTTATTATACTTGTACAGACATTTAAAAAATTTAAGGCAGCCGCAACACCAACCTGTTTCTGGTGTCTAGGCACCCTTTGTCACCCTCAGCCATGACTAAGGGTGCCTAGGCTCTGGAAACATGTCAGTGTTGTGTCTGTTTTGTAATTTTTGTAACTGAATCTGCTGGATCCAACTTGCATTTCATTTTATGAGCTGGCAATATAACATTGTTTTCTTTGATTAAAATATCCCTTTAAACTTAAACTTCTAGAAATCTTTTTTTGTTAACTCTATTTTATTGGAAAAAAGATTGAAGCACATCAATAAATTCTAAAATTAAAGAATAAACATGCCATTCCATGCCACAGAAATCAACAATTTATCAACAAATTTAGAATGTGAATGAATGTTTAAAAAAAAAAAAAAAAAAAAAACATGTAGGAAGGTGGTTTGGGCAATCTGTAACATGTAGAAGAGCTTAAGGAGGTTACAAGTTTAAAGAATATTCTTCCTGCCCACCCTAGAGATAAAGGGCTCTTGAAGGTTCTCTAGTTGTTTCCTGACCCTTGTTACTAAGAAGGATAGATTCATGGAGTATAGAATCTTTGGTTTGGCCAAAATTTGAATTTCTAGGTAATTTACAGCTGCTAAGTGACTAAATCATTTCTAAGGTGAGAGGTTATTCATGACTTCTGATTAGAAAATGTGGTAAAGGTATAGAAAAGAATGAGTAACTTGGGACATATTAGTTATTAGAATTAATAGATCATTTGTGAACACAGCAGTGGTATGTGTGATAGAGCCAGTTTTCAATCCTGTTATATTAGGCAATTGGATGGTAAAGGTAGGCAAACCTTATGGGTTCTAGCATATGAGCTGAGATAACAAAAATGGAAGTGAAGGAATAAGGAAGTAGTGGGGAATAAAGGCCTAATGTACCTTTTTAATCCCCTTTTTTTTAGCATTGGTGCTTAAACTCTAGGGGACCCATGACGTAAATGTATGTCATGGTGCCCTGAGACTTAGCACACCATTGTCACGATGCCGGCTGGCAGGAGGTGGATCCTCTGTGCCAGAGAGGGATAGCGAGGACCGTGCTAGTGGACCGGTTCTAAGACACTACTGGTTTTCACCAGAGCCCGCCGCAAAGCGGGATGGTCTTGCTGCGGCGGTAGTGACCAGGTCGTATCCACTAGCAACGGCTCACCTCTCTGGCTGCTGAAGATAGGCGAGGTACAAGGGAGTAGGCAGAAGCAAAGTCGGACGTAGCAGAAGGTCGGGGGCAGGCGGCAAGGTTCGTAGTCAGGGGAGATAGCAGAAGTTCTGGTACACAGGCTTTAAACACACAAAACGCTTTCACTAGGCACAAGGGCAACAAGATCCGGCAAGGAAGTGCATGGGAGGAGGATAGATATAGTCAGGGACCAGGTGGAAGCCAATTAAGCTAATTGGGCCAGGCACCAATCATTGGTGCACTGGCCCTTTAAGTCTCAGGGAGCTGGCGCGCGCGCGCCCTAGAGAGCGGAGCCGCGCGCGCCAGCACATGACAGCAGGGGACGGGAACGGGTAAGTGACCTGGGATGCGATTCGCGAGCGGGCGCGTCCCGCTGTGCGAATCGCATCCCCAACGGCCATGACAGAGCAGCGCTCCCGGTCAGCGGGACTGACCGGGGAGCTGCAGGGAGAAAGACGCCGTGAGCGCTCCGGGGAGGAGCGGGGACCCGGAGCGCTAGGCGTAACAGTACCCCCCCCCCTTAGGTCTCCCCTTCTCTTTATCCGGTAACTGCCTCCCCTGGGATGAGGACACCGGGAAAGGATGGAGGGATTCCTCAACGGCAGGCAGAACAGCAGGAGTAGGAATGGGGAGAGAGGGCAGAGGGCGAGACCTGGCACGGGGCAGTGTGACACCAGGACGAGGGCCATGCGGGGACACAGGGGCTTGCCTGATGGGACTGGGAGGGGGGGAGAGGCATTTCCTGTGGCAGGCAGAGTCCTTAATGACCTTAGGGGGACCGGATACAGGAGGAACCACAGGGTCACGGCAGGGAGTACTGGGAACCGGTTGAAGGCAGTCCTTGGAACAAGAGGGGCCCCAACTCTTGATCTCCCCAGTGGACCAATCCAGGGTTGGGGAATGGTGTTGAAGCCAGGGTAGTCCAAGGAGAACTTCAGAAGTGCAATTAGGAAGGACCAAAAATACAATTTCCTCGTGATGAGGTCCGATGCACATTAGGAGGGTCTCCGTGCGGAAACGCACGGTGCAATCCAACCTGGCTCCGTTGACCGCGGAAACGTGGAGTGGCTTGACAAGACGGGTCACCGGAATGCGGAATTTATTCACTAAGGACTCCCGAATAAAATTCCCAGAAGCTCCAGAGTCCAGGCAGGCCACGGCTGAGAGGGAAGAGCTGGCTGAAGTAGAAATCCGAACAGGCACCGTGAGACGTGGAGAAGCCGACTTAGCATCAAGAGACGCCACACCCACGAGAGCTGGGTGCGAGCGTGCGTTTCCCAGACGTGGAGGACGGATTGGGCAATCCACCAAAAAATGTTCAGTACTGGCACAGTACAGACAAAGATTCTCTTCCTTACGGCGATTCCTCTCTTCCAGGGTCAGGCGAGACCGATCCACTTGCATGGCCTCCTCGGCGGGAGGCCTAGGCGCAGATTGCAGTGGAGACTGTGGGAGAGGTGTCCAGAGATCTAAGTCTTTTTCCTGGCGGAGCTCTTGATGCCTCTCAGAAAAACGCATGTCAATGCGAGTGGCTAGATGAATGAGTTCATGCAGGTTAGCAGGAGTCTCTCGTGCGGCCAGAACATCTTTAATGTTGCTGGATAGGCCTTTTTTAAAGGTCGCGCAGAGAGCCTCATTATTCCAGGATAGTTCAGAGGCAAGAGTACGGAATTGTATGGCGTACTCGCCAACGGAGGAATTACCCTGGACCAGGTTCAGCAGGGCAGTCTCAGCAGAAGAGGCTCGGGCAGGTTCCTCAAAGACACTTCGAATTTCCGAGAAGAAGGAGTGTATAGAGGCAGTGACGGGGTCATTGCGGTCCCAGAGCGGTGTGGCCCATGACAGAGCTTTTCCAGACAGAAGGCTGACTACGAAAGCCACCTTAGACCTTTCAGTAGGAAACTGGTCCGACATCATCTCCATGTGCAGGGAACATTGCGAAAGAAAGCCACGGCAAAACTTAGAGTCCCCATTAAATTTGTCCGGCAAGGACAGGCGGAGGCTAGGAGTGGCCACTCGCTGCGGAAGGGGTGCAGGAGCTGGCGGAGGAGATGGTTGTTGCTGCTGTAGCTGTGACTGTACTTGCTGTAGTTGTGACTGGAGTTGCTGTGTCATGGTGGTCAAGTACGACAGCTGGTGATCTTGTTGGGCGATCTGACGAGCTTGCTGGGCGACCAGCGTAGGGAGGTCAGCGACAACTGGCAGAGGAAGATCAGCGGGATCCATGGCCGGATCTACTGTCACGATGCCGGCTGGCAGGAGGTGGATCCTCTGTGCCAGAGAGGGATAGCGAGGACCGTGCTAGTGGACCGGTTCTAAGACACTACTGGTTTTCACCAGAGCCCGCCGCAAAGCGGGATGGTCTTGCTGCGGCGGTAGTGACCAGGTCGTATCCACTAGCAACGGCTCACCTCTCTGGCTGCTGAAGATAGGCGAGGTACAAGGGAGTAGGCAGAAGCAAAGTCGGACGTAGCAGAAGGTCGGGGGCAGGCGGCAAGGTTCGTAGTCAGGGGAGATAGCAGAAGTTCTGGTACACAGGCTTTAAACACACAAAACGCTTTCACTAGGCACAAGGGCAACAAGATCCGGCAAGGAAGTGCATGGGAGGAGGATAGATATAGTCAGGGACCAGGTGGAAGCCAATTAAGCTAATTGGGCCAGGCACCAATCATTGGTGCACTGGCCCTTTAAGTCTCAGGGAGCTGGCGCGCGCGCGCCCTAGAGAGCGGAGCCGCGCGCGCCAGCACATGACAGCAGGGGACGGGAACGGGTAAGTGACCTGGGATGCGATTCGCGAGCGGGCGCGTCCCGCTGTGCGAATCGCATCCCCAACGGCCATGACAGAGCAGCGCTCCCGGTCAGCGGGACTGACCGGGGAGCTGCAGGGAGAAAGACGCCGTGAGCGCTCCGGGGAGGAGCGGGGACCCGGAGCGCTAGGCGTAACAACCATGACATACATTTACATTATAAACATGAAGCCGGGACCTCGCTGCTAATGGCGGACATCAGTGTTCAGGTTTGTGCCTACCATTAACCCTTTAGATGCCGTGATAAAAAATGAGCATGGCATCTTAAACATTAGTGGGGCTATGTGAGACTCATCTGACCACTTGCATCACGGTTGTGGGGAGTCTGATGAGTAAGGATGGTGGCCTCAGGGGATCCTTTTGTATGGTCTGCTGTCTGACAGGCTATACAATAACTATACAGTGCCTATGCATAGCACTGAACAGTAATAGCAATCAAAAGATTGCCATGGGGACTGAAAAATGTAACAAAAAAACAAGTCTGTAACCCCTTAAGGACGCAGGACGTAAATGTACGTTAAGTACCACCGCACCAGGACGCACATTTACGTCCTGTGCATAACCGCGGGCATCGGAGCGATGTCCGTGTCATGCGCGGCTGATCCCGGCTGCTGATCGCAGCCAGGGACCCGCCGGCAATGGCCGACGCCCGCGACGCCGACGCCATTAACCCCTCAGGTGCCGGGATCAATACAGATCCCGGCATCTGCGGCAGTGCGCAATTTGAATGAATGATCGGATCGCCCGCAGCGCTGCTGCTGGGATCCGATCATTCAGAACGCCGCACGGAGGACCCCTCACTAACGGAGGGGGGAAAGTTGGTGCTTCTTATACGGTGAATATATGCCCGAGGCTGCTGCGGGCGAGAGCGGGAAGTCAGCGGTAAGTACAGAGGCTGCGGCGGTGCGGTACAGCGCTGACTATCCGCTCCCCGCCCGTAGCAGCCTCATTACCGCCGGTGAATTTTTCACCTCACACCGGCTATGTTTATTGCCCTACGCCTGGAACATACAGTTCGGGCGCCGGGCAGGTGAATTACGAATAACTGTATATTAAAAATCAGGTTGCCTCCAGCTGATGAGAAACTACAACTCCCAGCTTGCCCGGACAGGCAAAGGCTGTCCGGGCATGCTGGTAGTTGTAGTTTCACAACAGCTGGAGGCTCCCTGGTTTTTAGTATACATTAATTAGTTTTTACCTGCTCTGGCCGACCCCCGCCTGCAGCCGCACACAGGAGCCGGCCCGGGCAGATAATCATAGGTTTTCCTATGCCGGACATCCCTGTGTCCCGAAAAATCTTTTCGGGACATAAGGATGTCCGCGGGTAACTAACCATTCCCCGGCCGATGCGCGTCCTCCTCCGGTCCTCCTGCGATCCTCCGCCTCTCTATGGTTGTACGCACGGGACCTCAGTGACGTCCCGTGCGTACAACCATAGAGGCGCAGGAGGACCGGAGGAAGACGCACGCCGGCCGGGGCCTGGTGAGTGACCGGCGGCGCGTAATCTTCAGTGCTCTGGTCTCGGCACCTACTGCTACTCCATAGGCTATAGCAGTAGATTGTGACACCGGGCCAGAGGAGCAGTGACCGGAACACTGTGGGGGCAGCACACAGACATACAGCCTCCAGCCATACACTGTATATGGCTGGAAGCTGTATGTCTGTGGGGGGGGGGGAGCTGCCTACCATTGTGGGGGAACTATACTGCCAACTATTGTGGGGGAACTATACTGCCAACTATTGTGGGGGAACTATACTGCCAACTATTGTGGGGGGAACTATACTGCCAACCATTGTGGGGGGGGGAGCTGCCTAACATTGTGGGGGAACTATACTGCCAACTATTGTGGGGGGGAGCTGCCTACCATTGTGGGGGAACTATACTGCCAACCATTGTGTGGGGGGGGGGGAGCTGCCTACCATTGTGGGGGAACTATACTGCCAACTATTGTGGGGGAACTATACTGCCAACCATTGTGCGGGGGGGGGGGGGGGAGCTGCCTACCATTGTGGGGGAACTATACTGCCAACTATTGTGGGGGAACTATACTGCCAACTATTGTGGGGGAACTATACTGATATAAAATATTTTACTACAGTATTTGGTTCAGAGTCTTTTTTTTTTCTAGATTTTCCTCCTTTAAAATAAGGTGCGTCTTATATGCCGGAGCGTCTTATATGGCAAAAAATATGGTAATCACGCAAAAAACAAGCTCTCACATGGGTCTATGGATGTAAAAAGGTGAGGAGAAAAATGAAAACTCAAAAATTAAAACTGTCTGTGTCCTCACAGCCAAAATGACTGTGTTCTAAAAGGGTTAGAAAAACTAGTGGAATTATCTTGTTTTTTGTATAGCATATCGATGGCATGATTTATGCAATACTGAGTGTGTCCTCTCTTTTGGGGATAAATTTCATTTGTTCAAGACCTATTGGTCTCTCCAATAAACCAGCCACACAATGGGAAAGATTTATCAAAACCTGTGTAAAGGAAGAGTGGTGTAGTTGGCCATAGCAACCAATCAGATTGCTTCTTTCATTTAAAAAAAAATCCTTTCAAGAAGGAATGAAGGAATGTGATTGATTGCTATGAGCAACTACACCACTCTTCCTTTACACAGGTTTTGATGAATCTCACCCAATCTGCTTGGATTTTGGCCAATTTAAGATAGCATTAATGAGGCAAATAGGCCTAAATTTTTTTGCATGTTTACCTATCCTTAGCCTCTAAGGATGACTATAATGTCTGATATGTCTAATGTGGAAACTGGTTGCCTGCACCTATTAGAAACTCTGAAGAATTATGAGACTAGAAAGTTTCTGTATTTTCTCTTATCAATATTATTTCTTTATAAATATTTCTGTCAGTTACTTAAGACTGTAAAGTCTTTCCTGTTCTATCTTCTTAAGCATCTGCTGAACCCTTGTAATCCATCTGAACTACTACACGTGTTTGTGGGAAATATTTATTGGAGCCTCTGCTGGTCTCTTGGTGAGGCTCACAGTACAATTTTTATAGAGAAAAGCCATGGAAACATTTCTCATTGGGTTCCAAGAGACTTTTATAAATGAGCATTCTATCCTTCACTGACTTTGTATTGCAATATTAAAGTTTTTTTTCCATCTCCTTCATCGCCATTTATTCTGTAGATAATACAAAAGTAAGCAATTTTGGAAATACATGTTTTAGCAAACTTTGTATGCTTACTTTTTATGTTATGCCCTTTCTCTATTTTCATTGTTTACTGTTCATTGCCTAGGTTACCGACCACCACTCCACTGTTGAAGTTAATCGTTGCATTGCTGATGTCATGGCCTCTACATAGCAGCAAAGGGCCGGGTGACAATGGCTCACAGATGGCCTGTATGTGACAAGCAGCTCACAGATGGCCTGTGTACTTGTCGCACACAGTAGGTGGTCAGGCAGGGGAGCGCACTCCCAAGATCCCTGCATTGGTCTAACACTGCTCAGTGAATGGCCTATGTCATTTGAATGACATCAAATATGGTGTGTACAAAGCCAATTTTGCTAAATTCCTAGTCAAAGTGGATTCTGGGTCAAAACAAATGATCTGATCATTCTGATTTTTATGGCTGATTATTATTGTAAATCTAAAACTTTCATAAGTTGATAATACTGTAATTGAAGACCATATGGAAATACTGGAAACCAGAAAGTAATTTCTTTCTTCAGTGAAACATTTTTCTTCTAGGACATTATTGATTACTGTGTTTTCTATTGATTTTAAATATGAAAGGTTTCAATTAACTCACCATAGATTTACGCTATGTGGTCCTGGTCTCACCCTGTGGACACATGATCACTGGGATTCAGGTACAAAGGGGCATCTAACTAGACCCACCAAACACTGACTATACCAGGGGCACCCCAGTTGCTTGTAACAATATTAAAAGTACCCAAATGAACTTTTTAGACCTTTAAAGGACAGATTGTGAAAATAAAACCGAAGTTTACAAAAAGGTTGTATTAAAAAAAAAAAATGTCAGAAAAGAAACTGCATTTGTCAGAAAAAAAGTGCCATCCATAGTACAAAAAAAAGTTGTAGCAGGTAAACTAACACATATTAAAAATGGCAGAGCTGATGATCAAGGCCCAAAGTACCCTGGACCTGAACTGGTTAACATTTGTAATTCAAAACTTCATTTGGCTCTAAAATTCTTCTCAGGTGAGGTAAAAAAAAATGTGTAAGTAATGGCCCTCAAGATTAGCTCTAATCCTATTATTTGATTGTATGGTGCCAGGTTTTTCTTTTTCTATGTTACTAAGATTATTGACACAGTATCCTTTAATGTGACGAAAGGTAAAAATTTTTTCCTAGTTTTGGAAACAAATGAAGGACGCAGACAACACAAATTGACCAATCTTTCATTTCTTTTTTCATGTAGACCTCAACTTTTTGTACAACTGCCATATAGATTAAAAAAAAATTGTGTTTGATTTCAACTGATTACAACAAAACTAGTAGAAGTGAAAGCTGGAGGAGTTGTCTATTGTAGCCAGTTACACACCAGCTCTCATTAACCTCTTAAGGACCAAGGACGTACCGGTCATGGGTCCTTTCCCTTTCTATAACGCGGGGCCACACCTCTAACAATGGCCGGGACCCGTTGCTAATAGCGCACGGCACTGATCGTGGTGCCGCGTGCTATTAACCTTTTAGACGCGGCATTCAAAGTTGAACACCGCGTCTAAAGTGAAAGTAAACCAATGTCGGTTAGCTCAAGGAGCTGTTTGGGATCGCTGCGGTGAAATCATGGCATCCCGAACAGCTGTAGGACAGCAGAAGGGTTCCCTTACCTGCCTCCTGTTGTCCGATTGCCGTATGACTGCTCAGTGTCTGAGATCCAGGCATGAGCAGTCAAGCGGCAGAATCATTGATCAATGGTTTCTTATGAGAAACTATTGATCAATGTAAAAGATCAGTGTGTACAGTGTTATAGCTCCCTATGGGAGCTATAACAGTGCAAAAATAAAAGTGGAAAAAAAATGAATAAAGATCATTTAACCCCTTCCCTAATAAAAGTTTGAATCACCCCCTATTCCCTTTAAAAAAAAAAAAACTGTGAAAATAAAAATAAATATATGTAGTATCGTCACATGGGGAAATGTCCGAAGTATAAAAAATATATAGTTAATTAAAGTCCAAAATAGTGTATTTTTGGTCACTTTTTATATCATGAAAAATTGAATAAAAAGCGATCAAAAAGTCTGATCAATACAAAAATGGTACCGCTAAAAACTTAGGCTCACAGTGCAGAAAATTAGCCCACACACTGCCCCGTACGCGGAAAAATAAAAAAGTTATAGGGGTCAGAAGAAGACAATTTTTAAACGTATACATTTTCCTGCATATAGTTATGATTTTTTCCACAAGTACGACAAAATCAAACCTATATATGTAGGGTATCATTTTAATCGTATGGACCTACACAATAAAGATAAGGTGCAATTTTTACCAAAAAATGTACTGCGTAGAAACAGAAGCCCCCAAGTTACAAAATGGTGTTTTTTCTTCAATTTTGTTGCACAATGATTTTTTTTCGGTTTCGTCGTAGATCTTTGGGTAACATGACTGATGTCATTACAAAGTAGAATTGGTGCTGCAAAAAATAAGCCATGATATAGATTTTTAGGTGCAAAATTGATAGAGTTATGATTTTTTAAAGGTAACGAGGAAAAAATGAAAGCGCAAAAACTGAAAAAAACTGGTGGTTTTCGGCCGGAAGAAGCGCTTTACTGCGTGAAAACCACCGGTCGTTCACCTCTGAGCGCACAGCTTCTGCTACCCGGCGTCCCCGGTTGAGTCCCGTGGAGGATCTTAGAGTCTACCAGCAGTGAGTGCGGAGGCTTTCTTTGTTTCTTCTTACGGATTTATTACTTCTACATCTTTTTGTATACGTCCTAGCACCTCCGTATTTGACTCAGTATCATTGGTCCGGATGACTACTATATTGCTACAGGCTCACATGTCATACTTCTGACCCTATACTATAAGGTGGTGCCATCGGTGATCTTCTTATCCACATTGTGTACCATTGGCTGGCCTTTCACAGTATCTAGGCCCTTAAGACTTTAACAGGAACAAAATGTTACAACACGTAGATGTATGTATGTGGTATGCACTTTTGAGGGGAGGACAATGTGCTCCAGTACGCTTAAAACAGTATTTGTCTACAACACCAGCAGTTGTGTACTTTTGGCTGGCCTTTCACAGCAACTAGGCCCTTGAGACTTTAACAGGAACAAAATGGTACATCCCTTAGATGTACGCACAGGTTACACTTAATGAATCGCTGCTGTAATTTTTTTTTCTGTGCAACACACTGCTCTCTGTCCCTCTCTCTCTGCAATAGAACGCTGATGTGACTGGCCACAAGATGGCTGCCGATTATGTAGGGCTGTGACATCACTGGCTAGCTGCTGATAGGCTGCATGCTGCATGTGATTCAGGGTCATCCCACCTACCTGCCTTTCTGCCTTCCCAGAGTTCCTGGCCCCATGTCCTCACATGTGGAGCCTGGACTGCACTAAATGGAGTTTAATGAAGCGATTTGTGCAATCGAATCCCAGCGATATTCGCATTCGTAGGGAATCAAATTTTTCCTGAAATTCGTAATGAATTCAGATTCCGCAGATTTGATTCGCTCATCCCTAGCTGTATACTACAGAGGAAGTTGTGTAGTTCTTTCCAGCCAGACCACAGTGCTCTCTGCTGCCACCTCTATCTGTATCAGGAACTGTCCAGAGCAGGAGAGGTTTGCTATGGAGATTTGCTCCTGCTTTGGACAGTTCCTGACACGGACAGTGGTGGCAGCAGAGAGCACTGTGGTCAGATTGGAAACAATTTCACACATTCATTTGGAGCAGCTAATAAGTACTGGAAGGTTAAATGTTGTTTAAATAGATTTACATCACAAATCTGGCACCAGTGCACCCCTTTAATTATAGGACCTTTAAAAATTGAATAACACAACAGATTGGTTGTAATGTATATATCTTTCAAATTTTTTTGTTAATGTTTTCTAGAGCAATCAAACATACTTAAATGGGCACTGTCAGATTAAAAAAACTTTTAATATGTTGTACATCTTGGCAAAACATTAACCTTTCTAATATACTTCATGAGAAAATGTTATTTCCTTTTTATAGAAATCACGGCTTATAAAATCATGGCTTTGTCCAAGCTGAAGCACAGACATGGAAGTTCATTTAGTGAGGGTGGGCTACACTCCTCTGTGCTCTCTCCTGTCTGATAGGACTCCTCTGTGCTCTCTCCTGTCTGATAGCACTCCTCTAGGCTCTATCCTATCTGATAGTACTCCTCTGTGCTCTCTCCTGTCTGATAGCCCTCCTCTGTGCTCTCTCCTGTCTGACCGAACTCCTCTGTGTTCTCTCTTGTCTGATAGGATTCCTCTGTGATCTTTCCTGTCTAATAGCACTCCTATGTACTCTCTCTTGTCTGATAGCACTCCTCTGTGCTCTCTCCTGTCTGATAGTACTCCTCTGTGCTCTCTCCTATCTGATAGTACTCCTCTGTGCTCTCTCCTGTTTGTTAGGAGTCTTATATGCTCTCTCCTGTCTGATAGTACTACTCTTTGCTCTCTCCTGTCTGATAGGACTCCTCTGTGCTCTCTCCTATCTGATAGGACTCCTCTGTGCTCTCTCCTGTCTGATAGTACTCCTCTGTGCTCTCTCCTGTCCAATAGTTCTCCTCTGTGCTCTCTCCTGTCTGATAGCACTCATCTGTGCTCTCTCCTGTCTGATAGCACTCCTCTGTGCTCTCTCCTGTCTGATAGGACTCTTCTGTGCTTTCTCCCATCTGATAGCACTCCTCTGTGCTCTCTCCTGTCTGATAGGACTCCTCTGTGCTCTCTCCTGTCTGATAGCACTCCTCTGTGCTCTCTCCTGTCTGATAGTACTCCTCTGTACTCTCTCCTGTCTGATAGCACTCCTCTGTGCTCTCTACTGTCTGATAGTATTCCTCTGTACTCTATCCTGTCTGATAGGACTCTTCTCTGCTCTCTCCTGTCTGATAGCACTCCTGTGTGCTCTCTTCTGTCTGATAGGACTCCTCTGTGCTCTCTCCGGTCTGATAGGACTCCTCTGTGCTCTCTCCTGTCTGATAGCACTCCTCTGTGCTCTCTCCTGTCTGATAGTACTCCTCTGTACTCTCTCCTGTCTGATAGGACTCCTCTGTTCTCTCTCCTGTCCTATCAGACAGTGCTAGACCACCTTCACTTACTGGACTTTGTTCATGCCTGTGCTTCAGCTTGGACAAAGCCATGATTTTATAAGCCGTGATTTCTATAAAAAAGGAAATAACATTTTCTTATGAAGTATATTAGAAAGGTTAATGTTTTGCCAAGATGTACAACATATCAAAAGTTTTTGAATCTGACAGTGCCCATGACAGTTTCTGAAAACCTATAAACCAGTGTGAACACAGCTGTATATTTTTATTATGACAATAAATACCCCAGATACAGCTATCCTGCGATTTACATTTATGACGATCTAGTAATTGTAATAATTGCTATCAAGGCTAATACACACTAAAAATAATAACTTTTTTTTGTTGTATCACATTCCACAGACAAATATTTTTTTTATCAATAGTTCCCTGTGTGTTACTGAATAGGAGGGAGAATGCATTACATGGTTTGCTTCCTAACTTACAGTTGTACAAGAAACCATAGTTACTTTGAATATGGTTTGGTCACAAGCTCAACATGTGATGAAAACTAAATCTTGCTTGCTATAGTAGAAGATTTAAAAAAATAGATTTTTAATAGATAAAAAAAAATAGGAATAATGAAAAATTAACCACCAAATTTTAATGAATCAACATAAAAAAATTGATGTAAAAATATATGTATTGGGGTTATTGGAGATGGGTTTACTTCATTAATGCTACTTAACTCTCTCAGCTCACACATGGAATGTGGGCCAAGATATTTTAATCTGTCTGAGGCACAAACTGGAGTAATTTGCTATAGGCTGAGGGCAAATTACTCAATTTTTTTGTCTTGGAAAGATTGGTAAATCTGGCCAATTGTGTATAATTTATGGCACTGTATATAAGAAGGACATGGTTGAACGGAAGCAGGTGAACGTGAAGCAATTGAATTATATGTATGGACAGTACAGAGATGTTTCTTGTGTTTTTTCACCTGTAATCTTAAGAGTGGGGCATTCTCTATAGAAAGATAAAACAAGGTTGCACCATAATCACAGATGGGATTCTTTATCATAAGAGCAGTGAGACTGTGGAACTCTTCCACATGATGTTGTGTTGGTTGGTTCATTAAATTACAGGTACTAGATTTATGGAAGGGGATGTTGATCCTGGATAGAATCCATATTTAAAGACAGGAAGGATTTTTCCCTAGTATGGGGCAATTGGCATCATAAAAGTTTTTCTGGATCAACACAGCAGGTTTACAGGATGGACTTGATGGACTCTTTGTTTACTTTTATCCACTAAGTAACAATTTTCACATTGTGTTTATATTATGCTTAGATTTGCCCAAAAAATGCTTTTCAAACATAGGTTTTGCCTTAATATACAGGATAGACATAATTTACAATAAAATGTTGGATAATGTTGCAGATACATTACATTACTCATTTTGCACTAATGCTGTATTTTAGCCCATTCTCCTCCATTGCTACTTTTCTAACTCTGCAGGCCTCTGTGCTGAAATCTAGCGCCATATCCTGCCAGTTCAGTTTCCGCTTGCTTTGATCCTTTACATTAGACATTATGGTCCAGATTTATCGATCTGGTCTGAAACCAAAACTGTCTGGTTTTTCTCATAACAACTGTTCACAGCTGTAATTGGGTTATATGGTCAAAACCAGACAGTTTTGGATTCAGGCAGAATAATAAATCTGGGCCTATGATTATTACTATACAGTACTGGGACATAGAGAACACTTATACTCAAATCAAGTTCTACAGAGAATGAAAAATTATTGGAGCTTATCTGTTTTAGGGGTGACTACAGTGGTCCCTCAACATACGATGGTAATCCGTTCCAAATGGACCATCGTTTCTTGAAACCATCGTATGTTGAGGGATCCGTGCAATGTAAAGTATAGGACAGTGGTCTACAACCTGCGGACCTCCAGATGTTGCAAAACTACAACACCCAGCATGCCCGGACAGCCAACGGCTGTCCGGGCATGCTGGGAGTTGTAGTTTTGCAACATCTGGAGGTCCGCAGGTTGAAAACCACTGGTAGAGGAAGTTGTACTAACCTGTCCCTGCCGCTCCAGACCGTCACCGCTCGTCACCGCTGCCCTGGATGTCGCCTTCCATCGCTGTTGCGCGTCCCCGGGGTGTCCCCGACGCTCTAGCAAGGCCTCTGCTTCCCCAGCATCTTCGCTCTCCGTCCCTGCCATCACGTCGTCACGAACGCCGCTCCTATTGGATGACGGAACGGCATGCGCAGCGACATGATGACGACGATGGAGAGCGCCCACGATGCAGAGGATCCCGAAGAGGATGTGCCGGAGCCCCGAGGACAGGTAAGTGATCGTCACCGGAACACACGGGGCACTGTAAACGGCTATCCGGTGGCAGCTGAAGCAGTCTGCACTGCCAGATAGCCGTTTATGCGATGGCCCCGACATACAAAAGCATCGTGTGTTGATGCTGCCTTCAACATGCGATGGCCTCTGAGAGGCCATCGTATGCTGAAATGATCGTATGTTGCGGCCATCGTAGGTCGGGGGGGTCACTGTATAATACAGATTATAACTTAGAACCGGTGAAAGATAAGTATAAAGACAATGGCCCTCATTTACTTAGGAAATCATGTTGTAAGTCTATCTTGCTTTCTTACCCGACTGCTTTTTTCCCCTGATATTTATTATTATGTCGCATCTTGTTTGTCGCATGTGGGTTTTGCAGGTTTTGGTTTCCAACTCCTCTCTGTTGTCGGGAAAAAATCCACAACAATTCAACAAATTCGGGTTGGAAACCTTTATAAATACGTGGGAAAGCTCAGAAATGTCGGGTTATGCCCCTTTTTCGGGTTTGGGAGAATCCACATCGGGTCCGTCGGGAAAAAATGTTGCATCGTGTCGCAGACTGGCGCACGATGTCTGCGACATGTCGCAGACAAAGATGCGCCAAAAAAACCAGACAAAACAAGTCGGGTTTAGAACAGTAAATGAGGGCCAATGTGAGGTTCAAATGATGAAACATTAGTCACAGTGGATTAGTTAAGTGGGCAGTGTCACTTTTTACATGTTTTTTACAATGATCGGGGAATGAGCAGGGATACAGTAAGTGCACATTACTTCCCGGCTCTCAGTGATCTTTGTCTCGCTGCACCATTAGAAGTCTATGGAGCAGTGAAGCAAAGATCGTGCTCATCCCCACTCGTTCTCCTAAATTCAAAGGAGATGTCTAAAGGGATATATTTATAATTATTAAGCATCTTTTTCAAATATTTCTGTAAAAAAGAATAGGTATAATATCAGTCACATACTCTGGAAGCTTCAAGAGATTGCTTAACACAACCTTGTTCCATAATCCCTATATGCACATAGAATCTGCTCCGAAGAGTGACTCTTGGTCTGCAGAACTGCTGAGATACACAGATGGACAACAACCTCCATCCATTCACATGTTTACAATGGACTGGGAAATGGTGTGTCCTGTCTATATTAGTACAGGGTACATATTCCTGGACCCTATGTATGATAGGTTTGTATTTCACTTCTGATAACTTTTACTTTTGTCTGACAGTTTTCAGATTGTTGGCGTGGTGTAAAATGGTGCAGTCCAGTGCTTTAGGCATATTTTCTAGAACTCGTAGCCTCTCTGACCTACTTATGACCCCTCTGACCTACTTACATAGTAGTTTTGATATTTTGCATTAAGCAGTCAATCTGGCATTGTAAAATGTGACATTTCATTCATTAGAGACTATCCAAAAAAATCTTAAGAAACATTATGCCTATATAAGGCAACAATATTTTGAAGACAGGAAAAAAAATGCTTAGTAAGTGTATAGAATGTAAACCCTGTCCTGCTAGTAAAAATAAGGGGACACAGAGACAAACTTTAACCTCTATATAAGAATGAAAAAAAGAATTTTTGTATGAATATAAATTCCTGTCCATCAATATTTCCTATTAGATGTTACATGCCAGAGAGGGGCCATAGGCACTCACTGTAGAGGAATTCAGGACTGTTAATAAAAAGAGACCATTCTTATTTTATTTCTGAAAGGGTCCATAACAGTTACAAGCCTATATACACTGAGTTTTAGTGTAGCCATATGTGATTGGCTTTCACAATGTGGTATGATTTACCTTTTTTTATTATTATAATTTTTTTAATTTAGTGTAAAGGCCTTTTTAGATGGGCTAAAGCATGCATAAAATGAGTGCCTGTCTAGTAGATCTAGTAGATCAGGAGTAGGTGTACTTCTGCGCTAAGACATCTTATCCCCTATGCAAAGACAGCTGTCACGCCCCTCCCATAGGCTTGCATTGAGGGGGCGGAGCGTGATGTCACACGGGGCAGAGCTGTGACGGCACAATAATCCGGCCCAGTGATCAGCAGTCATCAGACCCGGAGCGAACATTCTCCGGGGGCTGATGGTAACGGGGTGCTGCGTGAAAGATCACGGGGGTCCCCAGTGGCGGGACCCCCGCGATCAGGCATCTTGTCCCCTATCCTTTGGATAGAGGATAAGATATCTTAGCGCCGGAGTACCCCTTTAAGGAGCATTTTTACATGACTAAATCATTGTGCAGGCCGGGCCATATGCACGATCACTGGATCTTATGTGCATCTCTTTACTTTCAGCATCGGCCACACATGTCATGTCTACATGGGGTTATGTCTGTCCGACAAATGGAGATTGTTAGGCTTGTATACACGATCTGATGAATGAGTATTTCTCATTTGGTGGCTTATTATATGGATCAATATTCCTACAAACGTTCATTTGGCAAATATTAGACCCATGTTAAAAGCCCTTTAGCAACTTTTATACATTTTAAGGAATAAACACATGAAAATATGTTTAAAGCTTGATCTACCTTTGCAGTTAGGGGCCCAATAGACAATTATCTAAATGGAAAGTATACAACTCACAATGAAATGGAAAGGACCACTGTTCCCCAAATAGGTGAGGTACCAGTGACTTGTATTATCTCTTAAATTTTTATATGTATATGGTTTCTGCATTGATCACATGATCAGCCACAGAGAATAATAGCAATCACTTAAAGGGGTACTCCGGTGAAAACCTTTTTTCTTTTAAATCAACTGGTGGCAGAAAGTTAAACATATTTGTAAATGACTTCTATTAAAAAATCTTAAACCTTCCAGTATTTATTAGCTGCTGAATGCTACAGAGGAAATTCCTTTCTTTTTGGAACACTGATGACATCACAAACACAGTGCTCTCTGCTGACATCTCTGTCCATTTTAGCAACCATGCATAGCAGATGCATAGCAGATGCTGCCTTGCAGTGCTGGGGACTTGGGTTCAAATCCCACTAAGGACAACAATAAATAAAGCGTTATTATAATAATGTCAGCAGAGAGAACTGTGCTCGTGATGTCATCAGAGAGCATTCCAAAAAGAAAATAATTTCCTCTGTAGTATTCAGCAGCTAATAAGTACAGGAAGGATTACGTTTTTTTAATAGAAGTAATTTACAAATATGTTTAGCTTTCTGCCACCAGTTGATTTAAAAGAAAAAAGGTTTTCACCGGAGTACCCCTTCAAAATACACTGGGGCATCTCTAAGGCAAAAATCCTGGTTATATAATGCTTTCCCTTTACAGTATATCTCTTTTGTATTTAGGCTGTGTGCTAGAAGCCAGCAGCCAGAGGGTTAACACTAAGGCATGTTTGTATACTATTCCTGCTTCCTTTGCCATGCCACACTGTAAACAAACCAAGGAATCATATTACAGCTGTGACCATAAAACATATACACACCTATGTCCTAGGAACAAGGGGCAGCACTTTTTCGCATCACGCCAAACGACAGAATCCGAAGTTATGGATTGTATAATAAAAATGCATTTTATCTGGTTACAGTCTGGCCACATTGCTGGCCACTACACTCATTATGTATTTTCTTTGGTCATGTGATATTGCAATGTCAGAAATTCATAGAATTCAAAACAGTTACTATATGTGAGCTGGGAGTGGTAGAGAGAAGGAGGGAAATGACTGCATGCCATATGTGGCACTGTGATGGTGCAGCCTGGGAGCTCGTAACATTCCCAAGAAGAAATAGATGCTTTTATATGTTTAGTGAAAGCTTCCAGCAGTGAAACAGGGGTGGAGATAAATAAAAGTGTGTCGGCACGTCTTATTAGACAGATTTGTAATCTACATTAGACAAAAAGAATGGCGACGTGCGCCATGTTTAACAAGAAGGTATGCCTTAGATAAATGTAACCACACGTGTCAACAAATGCACCAAATTTGGGCCACACATTTTTGGCTTAAAGTATACCTGTTGTTATGAAAAATTATTTTGATATGTCATAAAGACAGTGTTCATACCCTGACCGATTGTAGAATGAACCAGGGGAAGTGGGTGCTTGTTGCATTTTTTCCCAGCTCTGTGTCACTTGAAGTCTATGAAATACAGTGGTCACTCAACATGATGGACCATCGTTTGTTGAAACCATCGCATGTTGAGGGATCCGTGCAATGTAAAGTATAGGACAGTGGTCTACAACCTGCGGACCTCCAGATATTGCAAAACTACAACACCCAGCATGCCCGGACAGCCAACATCTGGAGGTCCGCAGGTTGAAGACCACTGTTAGAGGAAGTTGTACTCACCTGTCCCCGGCACTCAGGACCGTCACCACTCGTCACCGCTGCCTGGGATGTCGCCATCCATCAATGTCACCGCGTCCCCGAGGTGTCCCCGACACTCCGGTAAGGCCTCTGCTTCCCCGGCATCCTCACTCTCCGTCGCCGCCATCACGTCGCTACTCACGCCGCGCCTATTAGATGATGGGGCGGCCTGCACAGCGACGTGATGACGTCGATGGAGAGCGCTGATGATGCAGAGGATCCTGAAGAGGACACGCCGGAGCCCCGAGGACAGGTAAGTGATTGTCAGCGGACCACACGGGGTACCGTAAAGAGCTATCCGGTGGCAGCAGAAGCTGTCTGTGCTGCCGGATAGCCGTTTATGCGATGGCCCCGACCTACAAAAGCATCGTATGTTGATGCTGCCTTCAACATGCGATGGTCTCTGAGAGGCCATCGCATGTTGAAATTATCGTATGTCGGGGCCATCGTAGGTCGAGGGGTCACTGTACAGTATATGGGGGAATCCTACTCAGGTAGACACAGATCAGGAAGAGAAGCGCTCGGCAGCGCAGTTTTCTCCTCACTTGTTCAAATGATCAGTCAGGGTCTGGACACTCACATTCCGACCAAGGTAAGCTGGCTTAAAAATGGTCAGAAGTTAAAGTTAGAGTAGACAGTCTAAAGAGTCATTTTTAAATATCTGGTGCACTAGACCGTTTTTATTTGTCTACCTCATGGTGCCTCTTGCTAGTGTCCTTGCTTTTCCTTTCCAACCATTATATAGAAAATATATATATTATTATCAAAATACAGGGCGTGAAAATGCTGGGGACATATCAGCAATACATGACACAAGTATCATAGGAATGACCCGTCTCCTCTTGTGTGCCTCCATATGTGGAGCCTGTAAACAAATAAAAAAGAGATGGCCCAAGGAGGCGCCTAGTGCATTATCCTAAAAATAATTACAAAGACCCACGTAAAGTGGGGATACATAAGGGGTCTAATGAATGGCCGCTCACCTGGAGCGTATAATAATACGCATATAACCTCAATCTGAGGTAATGAAGGAATCCGTGCAAGCCTACAGGTCTTCAGGATAGATCCAAAAAGGAGATCCTGTTGGTGAACTTGGTATTAGAAAAATTGACCTAGCATCAGGTGCTCAGGGATCCAGAGAGATCTCACAACCAGGTCATGGAGGTGGATAGGAATTCAAGCTTTATCCGTGTACAACAACGCGTTTCGGGGTTAGCATACCCATTCTTCAGATTGACATCTCTCTGGATCCCCGAGCGCCTGATGCTTGGTCAATTTTTCTAATACCAAGTCCATATGTGGAGAATACCACCAGAATTTTGTATCCAATTATATTGCACACAATAACCTTTGCATGTCTCCTTATGAAACCAGAGGCATACAGGGGCACAGTAGGGTACTCTATGGGCACCATTTTACAGCCATATACAACTGCTTTACTGTTACGCTGTTCATGTGCATGACACCTTAACTTCACATGTTAAAAATTCTTCTTGTCAGACCCAAACTAAAATCCATGTTATAAAGGAGCCAAATACAATCATAAGCCTGTTGTGTAAACCCTCCTTTATTCCAATCCCATATGATCATTGTAATTCTATCTGCCCAAACCTGAAACCTGTACACTCAGCCTTAGGCTGCATTCACATCACGATTTCTCCATCCGACCTGAGTACAAGATTTTTATAACTTAAAATCGTATGAAATCGTATATAAAGTCATATCCATTGACCTCCATTAAAAAATTGGATCCATTACACACATCTGATTTGATCCGCATCCGATTTCACACGATCTTTGTTGGGGTCTGAAATCGGGGTTGACCACGATGGATCCGATTTTTTAATGGAGGTCAATGGATACGACTTTATATACGATTTCATACGATTTTAAGTTATAAAAATCGTGTACTCAGGTCGGATGGAGAAATCGTGATGTGAATGCAGCCTTACTAACACCCCCTACAGGTGATGTATATATTTGGACTAAAGAGAATAACAGTCCTGCTCCTGCACTTTCATTATTGACATAGGCAAGGGAATAATAGAAATGGCTTTATTGCTATCATGCTAGCTAGAATACAATTAATGGCCTTCAACCTTGGAGCCCGGGTCCTTTTCAGTATATACACTTTACATTCCGCACTAACTAGCCCTGGTGCTTTGTTTATACTGGTGTGACCTAGTAGCCTTAAACAAACACAGAGGTTGACAGAAGATGAGACCGGTTCAGCCCTCCTCCTCTCCTCCTTTCTTTCTTCACACCCTGTTTGATAAGACAGCAAGCCATAACTCATTTGCCAGTCTGCCATCCTTCATTAGTGATTTAATGGGAATGGCTACCATTCTGCCAGTGACGCTTGTGTACGTTTTCTTCATCCGCATCCCTAGATACAGGCACACGTTGTATAGACACAACCTTTGGAAGCGTGCATTAATACAATGACACCAATACGTTGCATGAAAACAGAGCAGCTTAAGGGTTTAGAGAGAATGAACAGCTTGAAAGGCAACTATTCAGCTGTACAGTCTCTCCCTGGGAGCTGGAGCTCCTGGTCCGGCATTTAGCAGTGAGCCAGTCCACAGCTTACACTACTCCTGGCTGCTTACTGGCTGCTGATGTCATTTGTGCAACACCCATATTTCTTTCATGCTCCCCTCCTCCCTCCTCAGCATTGCAGAAACAAGACAACTGATGTGATCTTTTCTTACAACCCTTGCACAAGCAAAAACACAACTACAGCACAAGGCTTTTAAACGACTGTAAATACAATGGGTTACACTGAAAAAAAAAGATAAATTATCGGTTCTTCTCCTTCATTTCAACCATGTTGGCAAAAATGTCCAATGACAAAAGAGACACCAATATATATATAACATATTACATTACATGAACAACATGAAAACAAAGACAGAATGCTCAAAATACTGCCAGAATACAAACAATACCGATGTCACACATGTCTGTATATGTACACTCTCTATACAGCATGAGAATATTGCATAATTGTTTAGCTCTATTTATTATTATGTACATGATAGGACTTATTGGTGACCACAGCGCAAAACTATTTCTAAATAATTCTTTGTATTAGGACATGTTAAAGAAAATATAAATTGTAGAAATGGGTATAAAAGCTGCAACTGACATAATGTAAAAAAAAATAAATAATAGGTAAAGAAAAAAATGGCACTGACCCCTAAATCTCTTGTCTCTGACCCCTAAATCTCTTGTCACTCCAGCACCGCTGCTGATTTAGTGCTCCATGCCAGACTTGCAACAATGACATTACATTCATTGTTCACTTGATTCTGCAGTCAATCACTCTCCTTAGCAGTCTCTGCATGGATTTAGGGCATGTCACGGCTGAGCTTTATGTACGTGACGTCATTGCCGCAAACCCGGTAGGAAACACTGGATTGCTGGTGCTTCTAAAGTGGCAGGAACTTTAGACGTGAGTAAAGATTTGGACATCCTGGACAGCTCTTTTAAGCTTACAGAAAGGGTAACCTGCTCAGAAGATGCTGCTATTAGCTAGAAAAGAGAGCAGCATCCATCATGGCATTCAGCTTTTGTGGCATCCCTTCAAAGGGGTATTCCCTTCTGGGATATTTTTGGCATGTCCACAGGATATTCTATAAATGTCTGAGAGATGTAGGTCTCAGCTCTTGGTCCTGCACCTATCTCAAGATCAAGGGTCTGTCAGCCCCCTTCAGCATGCTTGTAGCCACCAGAGGTGGACAGGAACCAAAAAGAGCAGAAAAGACTGTTTTATGCTGGTTGCATAGCTTTTATTGGCATTGATGTGAGTTGCGTAAACAGTATAGCACTGGAAGCTAAGATGTTTCCAGAACTTGGGTGTTACAGAAACAGCATAGCTCCCATTTGTTTAAAGGGGTATTATGGGCAAAAATATTTTATCCCCTATCCAAAGGATGGGGGATAAGATGTCTGATCACGGGGGGGCCCGCTGCTAAAACCCCCCGTGATCTCCCTGCAGCACCCGCATTCTATGTGGGAGCTGCGTCTCTATTTTCGGAAACCTCTGGGTTTCTGGTACTGGGGACGTGATATCACACCACGCCCCCTCCATTCATGTCTATGGGAGGGGGTGTGACGGCAGTCACGCCCCCTCGCATAGACATGAATGGAGAGGGCGTGGCGTGACATCACGTCCCCAGTCCCGGAAACCCGGCGGTTTACGAAACTAGAGATGCAGTCCCCGCATAGAATGCGGGTACTGCAGCGAGATCGTGGGGGGGGGGGGGGGGTAGGGGATAAAATGTGTTTGCCCGGAATACCCCTTTAAACAAATGGGAGCTATGCTGTTTCCGTAACTCCCAAGTTCTGAAAACATCTTAGCTTGCAGTGCTATACTGTTTATGCAACTCACATCAATGCCAATAAAAGCTGTGCAACCTTTGGATAGGGGATAAAAAGTTTTTGCCCGGAATACCCCCTAAGCAACTCCCATTAACATCAATGAGCACTATGTAACCTCTTTAAAACAGCATTCTCGATTGTTTTCAGCTTCATGACCACCTCTTGATCGAGATGCCCTTCCCACCACCAGAAGTGAGACCCTTATCAATCAGATATATCCTGTGGATATGTAATTAAAATTCTAAATTTAGAAAACCCCTTTAAATAAACAGATGTCATATTTTCAGTGTCAAGGTGCTGCGGGGAGATTAAGCATTTATAATAGTGTTCCCTTATGACCATAGCACATGGTTTGAGATCCCAGCCATGGGACATGATCTGATGGTCTCTGAGGGACTGATAGGCCTTTTTTACATCATGTTTTAAGTCTACTTTTCATGAAAATTTACTACAAATTATGACAAAAGTATACAATTTTCATGTTTACTATACAGTACATGTTCTTTGAAGGACATAGAGCTGGTAGATTAACCCCTTAAGGAATCAGGATTTTTCAGTTTTTGCACCTTTGTTTTTTCCTCTTCACCTTTAATAATCATAACCCTTTCAATTTTGCACCTACAGACTCATATGAAGGCTTGTTTTTTGCGCCACCAATTTTACTTTGTAATGACATCAGTCATTTTACCAAAAAGCTATGCCAAAACAAAAAATATATATTTGTGGGACCAAATAGAAAAAAAAACGCCATTTTATTACTTTTGGGGCCTTCCGTTTATACGCAGTACACTTTTCGGTAAAAAATTATACCTTTATTCTGTAGGTCCATACAATTAAAATGATACCCAACTTATATAGCTTTGATTTTGTTTTACTTCTGGTGAAATTTATAACTGCACGAAAATTAGTACGTTTACAAATGTCCTCTTCTGATCCCTATAACTTATTTATTTTTCTTGTATATGGGCTAATGCTTTGCACCGTGATTTGTAGATTTTATCAGTACCATTTTTGTTTTGATGGGACTTTTTGATTGTTTTTATAAATTTTTTTTATGGTATTCAAAGTGACCAAAAATACACAATTTTGGACTTTGGTTTTTATTTACGTGTACGCCATTGACCGTGCAGTTTATTTTACATTATATATTTATAGTTCGGACATTTACACATGTGGTGATACCAGATGTTTATGTTTATTTTTGTTTACATTTTTTTTTAAATGGGAAAAGTAGGGTGATTCAAACTTTTATTAGGGAAAGGGTTAAATCACATGTATTAACTTTTTTTTTTACACATTTATAGCCCCCTGTTACGCCGAGCGCTCCGGGTCCCCGCTCCTCCCCGGAGCGCTCGCTACACTTCCCTCACTGCAGCGCCCCGGTCGGTTCCACGGACCCGGGGCGCTGCGTTACTACCTCCGGCCGGGATGCGATTCGCGATGCGGGTAGCGCCCGCTCGCGATGCGCACCCCGGCTCCCGTACCTTACTCGCTCCCCGTCAGTTCTGTCCCGGCGCGCGCGGCCCCGCTCCCTAGGGCGCGCGCGCGCCGGGTCTTTGCGATTTAAAGGGCCACTGCACCGCTGATTGGTGCAGTGGTTCCAATTAGTGTTTACACCTGTGCACTTCCCTATATCACCTCACTTCCCCTTCACTCCCTCGCCGGATCTTGTTGCCCTAGTGCCAGTGAAAGCGTTCCTTGTGTGTTCCTTGCCTGTGATTCCAGACCTTCTGCCGTTGCCCCTGACTACGATCCTTGCTGCCTGCCCCGACCTTCTGCTACGTCCGACCTTGCTTCTGTCTACTCCCTTGTACCGCGCCTATCTTCAGCAGCCAGAGAGGTTGAGCCGTTGCTAGGGGATACGACCTGGTCACTACCGCCGCAGCAAGACCATCCCGCTTTGCGGCGGGCTCTGGTGAAAACCAGTAGTGACTTAGAACCGATCCTCTAGCACGGTCCACGCCAATCCCTCTCTGGCACAGAGGATCCACTACCTGCCAGCCGGCATCGTGACAGTAGATCCGGCCATGGATCCCGCTGAAGTTCCTCTGCCAGTTGTCGCTGACCTCACCACGGTGGTCGCCCAGCAGTCACAACAGATTGCGCAACAAGGCCAACAGCTGTCTCAACTGACTGTTATGCTACAACAGTTACTACCACAGCTCCAGCAATCATCTCCTCCGCCAGCTCCTGTACCTCCTCCGCAGCGAGTGGCCGCTTCTGGAATACGACTATCCTTGCCGGATAAATTTGATGGGGACTCTAAGTTTTGCCGTGGCTTTCTTTCCCAATGTTCATTATACTTGGAGATGATGTCGGACCAGTTCCCCACTGAAAGGTCTAAGGTGGCTTTCGTAGTCAGCCTGCTGTCTGGAAAAGCCCTGGCTTGGGCCACACCGCTCTGGGACCGCAATGACCCCGTCACTGCCTCTGTACACTCCTTCTTCTCGGAAATTCGAAGTGTCTTTGAGGAACCTGCCCGAGCCTCTTCTGCTGAGACTGCCCTGTTGAACCTGGTCCAGGGTAATTCTTCCGTTGGCGAGTATGCCGTACAGTTCCGTACCCTTGCTTCAGAATTATCCTGGAATAATGAGGCACTCTGCGCGACCTTTAAAAAAGGCCTATCCAGCAACATTAAAGATGTTCTGGCCGCACGAGAAATCCCTGCTAACCTACATGAACTCATCCATCTTGCCACTCGCATTGACATGCGTTTTTCCGAACGGCGTCAGGAGCTCCGCCAGGATATGGACTCTGTTCGCACGAGGCGTTTCTTCTCCCCGGCTCCTCTCTCCTCTGGTCCCCTGCAATCTGTTCCTGTGCCTTCCGCCGTGGAGGCTATGCAGGTCGACCGGTCTCGCCTGACACCCCAAGAGAGGACACGACGCCGCATGGAGAATCTCTGCCTGTACTGTGCTAGTACCGAACACTTCCTGAAGGATTGTCCTATCCGTCCTCCCCGCCTGGAAAGACGTCCGCTGACTCCGCACAAAGGTGAGACAGTCCTTGATGTCTACTCTGCTTCTCCACGTCTTACTGTGCCTGTGCGGATGTCTGCCTCTGCCTTCTCCTTCTCTGCTGTGGCCTTCCTGGACTCTGGATCTGCAGGAAATTTCATCTTAGCCTCTCTCGTCAACAGGTTCAACATCCCGGTGACCAGTCTCGCCAGACCCCTCTACATCAATTGTGTAAACAATGAAAGATTGGACTGTACTATACGTTTCCGCACGGAGCCCCTTCTAATGTGCATCGGATCTCATCACGAGAGGATTGAACTGTTGGTCCTCCCCAATTGCACTTCTGAAATCCTTCTTGGACTTCCCTGGCTTCAACTCCATTCCCCAATCCTGGATTGGTCCACTGGGGAGATCAAGAGTTGGGGGCCCTCTTGTTCCAAGGACTGCTTAAAACCGGTTCCCAGTAAACCTTGCCGTGTCCCTGTGCTTCCTCATGTAACCGGTCTCCCTAAGGCCTATATGGACTTTGCGGACGTTTTTTGCAAAAAACAAGCTGAGACTCTACCTCCTCACAGGCCTTATGATTGTCCCATTGACCTCCTCCCGGGCACTACTCCACCCCGGGGCAGAATCTATCCTCTGTCCGTCCCAGAGACTCTTGCCATGTCTGAATACGTCCAAGAAAATTTAAAAAAGGGCTTTATCCGTAAATCCTCCTCTCCTGCCGGAGCCGGATTTTTCTTTGTGTCCAAAAAAGATGGCTCTCTACGTCCTTGCATTGACTACCGCGGTCTTAATAAAATCACGGTTAAGAACCGCTACCCCCTACCCCTCATCTCTGAACTCTTTGATCGTCTCCAAGGTGCCCATATTTTTACCAAACTGGACTTAAGAGGTGCTTATAATCTCATCCGCATCAGAGAGGGGGATGAATGGAAAACGGCATTTAACACCAGAGATGGACACTTTGAGTATCTGGTCATGCCCTTTGGTCTATGCAACGCCCCTGCCGTCTTCCAAGACTTTGTTAATGAAATTTTTCGTGATCTACTATACTCCTGTGTTGTTGTATATCTGGACGATATCCTGATTTTTTCTGCCAATCTTGAAGAACACCGCCAGCATGTCCGTATGGTTCTTCAGAGACTTCGTGATAATCAACTCTATGCCAAAATAGAGAAATGTCTGTTTGAATGCCAATCTCTTCCTTTTCTAGGATACTTGGTCTCTGGCCAGGGACTACAAATGGACCCAGATAAACTCTCTGCCGTCTTAGATTGGCCACGCCCCTCCGGACTCCGTGCCATCCAACGTTTTTTGGGGTTCGCCAATTATTACAGGCAATTTATTCCACATTTTTCTACCATTGTGGCTCCTATTGTGGCTTTAACAAAAAAAAATGCCGATCCCAAGTCTTGGCCTCCTCAAGCGGAAGACGCCTTTAAACGACTCAAGTCTGCCTTTTCTTCGGCTCCCGTGCTCTCCAGACCTGACCCATCTAAACCCTTCCTATTGGAGGTTGATGCCTCCTCAGTGGGAGCTGGAGCTGTCCTTCTACAAAAAAACTCTTCCGGGCATGCTGTTACTTGTGGTTTTTTTTCCAGGACCTTCTCTCCGGCGGAGAGGAACTACTCCATCGGGGATCGAGAGCTTCTAGCCATTAAATTAGCACTTGAGGAATGGAGGCATCTGCTGGAGGGATCAAGATTTCCAGTTATTATTTACACCGATCACAAGAACCTCTCCTACCTCCAGTCTGCCCAACGGCTGAATCCTCGTCAGGCCAGGTGGTCTCTGTTCTTTGCCCGATTTAATTTTGAAATTCACTTTCGGCCTGCTGATAAAAACATTAGGGCCGATGCTCTCTCTCGTTCCTCAGATGCTTCTGAAATTGAACTCTCTCCTCAACACATCATTCCTCCTGACTGCCTGATTTCCACTTCTCCAGCCTCCATCAGGCAAACTCCTCCAGGAAAGACCTTTGTTTCTCCACGCCAACGCCTTGGGATCCTCAAATGGGGTCACTCCTCCCATCTCGCAGGTCATGCGGGCATCAAGAAATCTGTGCAACTCATCTCTCGCTTCTATTGGTGGCCGACTCTAGAGACTGATGTGGTGGACTTTGTGCGAGCCTGCACTATCTGTGCCCGGGATAAGACTCCTCGCCAGAAGCCCGCTGGTTTTCTTCATCCTCTACCTGTCCCCGAACAACCTTGGTCTCTGATTGGTATGGATTTTATTACTGACTTACCCCCATCCCATGGCAACACTGTTATTTGGGTGGTCGTTGATCGATTCTCCAAAATGGCACATTTCATCCCTCTTCCTGGTCTTCCTTCAGCGCCTCAGTTGGCTAAACAATTTTTTGTACACATTTTTCGTCTTCACGGGTTGCCTACACAGATCGTCTCGGATAGAGGCGTCCAATTTGTGTCTAAATTCTGGAGGGCTCTCTGTAAACAACTCAAGATTAAATTAAATTTTTCTTCTGCATACCATCCTCAATCCAATGGACAAGTAGAGAGAATTAACCAGATCTTGGGTGACTATTTACGACATTTTGTTTCCTCCCGCCAGGATGACTGGGCAGATCTTCTACCTTGGGCCGAATTCTCGTATAATTTCAGAATCTCTGAATCTTCCTCCAAATCTCCGTTTTTCGTGGTGTACGGCCGTCACCCTCTTCCCCCCCTCCCTACCCCCTTGCCCTCTGGTCTGCCCGCTGTGGATGAAATTTCTCGTGATCTTTCCACCATATGGAAAGAGACCCAAAATTCTCTCTTACAGGCTTCTTCTCGCATGAAGAGATTCGCAGATAAGAAAAGAAGAGCTCCTCCCATTTTTTCCCCTGGAGACAAGGTATGGCTCTCCGCTAAATATGTCCGTTTCCGTGTCCCGAGCTATAAGTTGGGACCACGCTATCTTGGTCCTTTTAAAGTTTTGTGTCAAATTAATCCTGTCTCTTACAAACTTCTTCTTCCTCCTTCTCTTCGTATCCCTAATGCCTTTCACGTCTCTCTTCTTAAACCTCTCATCCTCAACCGTTTTTCTCCTAAATCTGTTCCTCCCACTCCTGTTTCCGGCTCCTCGGACATCTTCTCTGTCAAAGAGATTTTGGCCTCTAAAAAGGTCAGGGGAAGAACTTTTTTTTTAGTGGATTGGGAGGGTTGTGGTCCAGAAGAGAGGTCCTGGGAACCTGAGGACAATATCCTGGACAAAAGTCTGATCCTCAGGTTCTCAGGCCCCAAGAAGAGGGGGAGACCCAAGGGGGGGGGTACTGTTACGCCGAGCGCTCCGGGTCCCCGCTCCTCCCCGGAGCGCTCGCTACACTTCCCTCACTGCAGCGCCCCGGTCGGTTCCACGGACCCGGGGCGCTGCGTTACTACCTCCGGCCGGGATGCGATTCGCGATGCGGGTAGCGCCCGCTCGCGATGCGCACCCCGGCTCCCGTACCTTACTCGCTCCCCGTCAGTTCTGTCCCGGCGCGCGCGGCCCCGCTCCCTAGGGCGCGCGCGCGCCGGGTCTTTGCGATTTAAAGGGCCACTGCACCGCTGATTGGTGCAGTGGTTCCAATTAGTGTTTACACCTGTGCACTTCCCTATATCACCTCACTTCCCCTTCACTCCCTCGCCGGATCTTGTTGCCCTAGTGCCAGTGAAAGCGTTCCTTGTGTGTTCCTTGCCTGTGATTCCAGACCTTCTGCCGTTGCCCCTGACTACGATCCTTGCTGCCTGCCCCGACCTTCTGCTACGTCCGACCTTGCTTCTGTCTACTCCCTTGTACCGCGCCTATCTTCAGCAGCCAGAGAGGTTGAGCCGTTGCTAGGGGATACGACCTGGTCACTACCGCCGCAGCAAGACCATCCCGCTTTGCGGCGGGCTCTGGTGAAAACCAGTAGTGACTTAGAACCGATCCTCTAGCACGGTCCACGCCAATCCCTCTCTGGCACAGAGGATCCACTACCTGCCAGCCGGCATCGTGACACCCCCATAGGGGACTTTAACATGCAATCTTCTGATTGCATTCACTGATCAATGCTATGCCATAGCATAGCATTGATCAGTGTTATCTGCGCTCTATTACTCCAGCCTGGATCTCAGGCATGGAGCAATCAATTGCCGATTGGATGCCGAGGAGGAAGGTAAGGACCCTCCTCGTGTGTCCTCAGCTGTTTAGGAAACAGCGGTTTTACTGCGGTGATCCCAATCAACCCGAGCATTTTTTTACATTTTAGACGTGGCGATCAACTTTGATCGCCGCGTCTAAGGGGTTAATACCGGACATCACCGCGATCGGTGATGTCTGGTATTAGCCACAGTTCTTGCCGGTTGCTAGGTGCTGGGACCAAACCGATATGATGCGGGGCAGCTCGTGACTCCGCATTATATCGCGGGTACAGGGCATACAGATATGCCCTGCATCCTTAAGAGGTTAAGCTGTTGTGTCTTCTACAAATAGTGTATGCTGACATGAACAAGGTCAAAACTGTATACTCTTTAGAAATATGTTTGCTACACTATTTTGTTTGGTAAAATGATAGATACAGTAGTGGAAACTCAACTGACCATAATATAGTCGAAGAGAGTCCATTGGGCACCGTCACAGAAAAACTAAAATACAGATGCTGGTGTGAACGAGCTTAATCATATTTGTTGCCATGTGAAGAGGATGTTGGCATAGAGGACAATGATGGGGTTAACATGTTCTGTACACATATCAACATTGCATGTTGTGCAACACAACCAAAGTCATGTAGATTCCTTATAGAAGCATATGTATGACTCAGTAGATACGCACAACAGATACATTTTGGAGCAATACAGAAGTAAGACTTTACAAAATGCATTGTATACCTTATACATGCTAAAATAAAGTAGATAGGTATTCCCCAAACTGGGCCCCGCTTTCCCTGGAATTTGTTCATGGGGCTGAAGAAGATAACTGTCTAAGGCCAATTTAACATGTCAGTCAAGAATATCAATATATGACATATTTTATTCT
Source organism: Hyla sarda (assembly GCF_029499605.1). Taxonomy (NCBI): domain Eukaryota; kingdom Metazoa; phylum Chordata; class Amphibia; order Anura; family Hylidae; genus Hyla; species Hyla sarda. The sequence continues at coordinate 190,034,852 of NC_079189.1, forward strand.
TATTTCATTCCTATGAATTGAGACTATATTTGGGGTACCTTAATGCAGTTCACACCCTGGAGACTAACTGCTGTTTTGGAGTACACACAAAACTATGCAGTTCACAGTGTAGGGAAGGTCTCCTAATGTTTAGTAACAATACAATGCTTGTTTTGCTGCATTTTTTTCTTCAGAAAGCAGAGTACAGCTATGGTGTAACTATATATGTTACAAAGACTGAGGCAATAATAACTACTGCGCTTCAATAGCTTGGTTCACGTAAGAACGTGGAATTACAAGAAGATAGTAGAATATCTATAAATAAGAACGTGTACATCATCCCATGAGCAAATCTTAACAAGCATGAGCAGAAACTATATAGCGGGACATCTATCGAAACATTCAGTAGGTATTTTTTTTTTGTTTAAAATTGTCGCAAAAAAATCGCATGTGCAACTACTCTATTTTTTGTGATTCTTTTTGATTCTGCAGTGACCTAAGCAAAAAAAAAAAAAGAAGAAACTTGCTTACCAAAGCAAGAAGTGATTTTTGACTGGCAATGGTCAGAGAATTATCAAGTGCGAGAGTCGCAAAAAAGTCGCATCACATGAAAAAAACGACTAAATTTACTCCAGCTCAGACATGGAGCAGAAAAAAACACTACCAAAGCAAAAAAAGAAAAAATTTGCTTATGTGAAAGAAATTTATCAACAGGCTGAAACCAGTTTATAAATACGTTGTACATAAGCAAAAAAAATTGTAAGAAAAAAAGAACTAAAAAGAGGAATACATAAGCAAACATTGATAATGACCACATAGGATAAAACTCTCATATGGAAGGCTTTTAGCTTGTGAGAGCTCATACTACTGCTATAATTAAGCAATGAAAGGCTATGTTAAGGATTAAGGTACGATTTTAGGCATAAAGCCTTTTTAACTCTGTTAAGATCAGGGCTCAAGTCCTGCAGGAACTCATGGGAACGGAGTTCCTGCACTTTTTCCACAGCAGGAACGCAGTTCCCATTAGCAGGAGTCCTGCAGGACCAGTCCTTAAAGGGTTATTCCGCCCCTAGACATGTTATCCCCTGATCTCGGCTGCGGCACCCCAGACCTCCGAAGCATGTAGCAAACTTCGCTCCGTGCCGGATGACTGGTAATGCAGGACAGAGGCTCGTGATGTCACAGTAATGCTGCCTCAATTCAAGTCTATTGGCGTGACGACTTGCATTGAGGGGCCGTGACGTCACGAGCCTCTGGCGCTGCACCCAACACTCTAAATAAACACCTGGAGCAGCAGGGATAATGTGGGAGTCCCCAGCGGCGGGACCCCCGGGATGAGACTTTGGATAGGGTATAAGATGTCTAGTACCCCTTTAAGTGGAAATCTAGGGTGAGTTCCCACACTTTTTTTCCCCCAAGACTTGACCCCTAGTTAAGATCCTGCATCAAATGCATGAAAATGTTTATATAATCCTATTCACATACTATGAAAGAATTCCGGTTGCTTATTTGCCCATGCCAATGGGAAAAAATCATCCAAAGAAATAATGAACATTATTTCTATTGATTCTGAATAGGAAAGCCAAGGACATGTGAACATACCCCTAAGAATATTCCAATTTTTAGATATGATTGAGTGAAAGCTGGGACCAAATGGGTTTTATATCCTGCTATCACATTAATACTGAATAAGGGAATGTTGTAGCCTGCTATTGTCTAGGCAAAAGAGCAATGATGATTTGGTGATGTATGTGTATAGTCACATTGAACATCTAACCTGTATTCCTCTATGTGGTTTACCCTATAAAAAGCAACACAAGATATGGAGGGTGTTGTGGCTGATATTAACCTAGTGTGCAAAAGAGGGATTAATATGTCACTACTAAAAACTAGTGATGTCCCCACCAACAACTATGGTTCTTTTAATATCTTTAAATATTATCAGGAATTCTTCCAATACACAGCATTGAACGGTACTGTATTTGTTCTAAACAAAAGTAAAAATTCAGTTTAGAAGCAGCTTGTGACACGACATAGAAAATATCTATGCATCCCCAGAATAGCTGTGGTCGAGCACTTTATCTATAAACATCTGTTAAGCTGATCAGCTTGTTACTTGTGTGACCAGCTTCATGAAATACCAATGTAAAAAGATATTATCACACAGAAAAAAGTTGTGATAAAAAACATGAGACTGTAGTAGATTTCACATGTATTAGGCCTCATAACCATAGCAAGGCTATGTGCACAGTGCCTGTATATGTATATTGGGTCCTTAATGGTCTGGGAGAATATCAGTCTAAAATGGCCCCTGTATTAAATTGAAGGCACACTGATGTACAGCATGGAACCTTTCAGCTAAGATCAAATGTAGCATCTCTTGTTTTTTATTACTTGGTTGGGCCATTGGTAATGGACTGGTACAATATGTACTAGGGTTAGGCAGTTTAGTTCATTGGTCATCTGTAGGTGATCTAGGGCCTCCTCACCAAGACCATTAGGCCGGGTTTTATGAAAGCCTGTGGTGCTAAGTGAACTTAGTTGGTACCTAAAAATAACTTCTGTTAGCAACCTACTTGGTAACATGTACACACTAAGGTTAGAGAAGCAGCGCCGGCACCAATACCATATTATGGGCTAACTAAAAATATATATTATAGAACATAGAAATGCGGGGAAAGGTATTGCAAGTAACTACCGGGGGTGCGCATCCAAAAAGCACATCAATGGCAAATACAGCAAAGGAGTCAAAAACTATACCGCACTCACCCAGCCAAGACCAAGGTCCTCTTTATTATGAATCTATCTTCTGACGGAGGGCCCAAGTCAGGTAAAGGGACCCTGGTCTTGGCTGGGTGAGTGCAGTCTACTTTTTTACTTTCATAAATCCTGACCTAATGGCCTTGATAAGGAGGCCCTAGATCACCTACAGATAACCAATGAACCAAACTGCCTAACCCTAGTGCATATTGCATCAGTCCATTACCAATGACCCAAGCAAGTAATAAATAACAACAGATGCTACATTTGATTCTCTATAACTAGGCTCAAAGATACTGATTGGCTGTGGCCTACTTTATCTATGCCACTCAAAACAGTATCTCTGGTTATAAGAGCCCATGTACTGACAAAGAGATGTGCATAGCTGCCATGTAAGCAAATAAAGAAAACATGTACCCAAGACCAAAGTCATCCTGACTAGCATAATGACAGGGCCAGACTGGCCATCACACACACTAGGCATTTGCTGTCCATCTGCCCCAATGCTAGAATTTTATTTTTAATAAACAAATGCGCTCTCCCTTTGCGAGGCCCCCTTCTTTGAACGTGCTAAATGGGGTCATACTCCCGTCAAACTCTGTAGATGAAGATGTAGCTGGAAGTCCTGGCTTCTGGACCCGATGAGGAAGAAAAGAAAAGGAACGACAGCAGAGAAGTTGTCATATGTGAGACTATCCCATCAGAGCTGTAGTCACTTGTAAATTCTGCAGTACTCATCAGTGAAACATACCTCAACCTGTGGCTCTCCAGCTGTAACAAAACTACAACTCCCATCATGCCCGAAGCTCTCCAGGCAAAATGGGAGTTGTAGCTTTGCACCAGAAACCACTTGAACTGAGGGGCTCCATAGTCCATTCCTGGGCCTATTTTTGGTCCCAGTCCGACCCTGAGTAATGATCTAGAAATTATTTCACATTAGACTGCAATTTTCATACAGCTGGAAACATTACAAAACAAGCAGATTAAAAACATTCTGCTCTCCTCTATGTTTAATCTTTAAATGTGCAAGCCAAGGAATAATTTGTAAATTAACTTATTATGCCATATTCCTATTATTAGCTTTCCAGCTAAAATCTATTTTTATTTCAGATATATCTCAAATTTGTAAAAGCTATGCTGTACCGCAACCAAACGGTCCCCTCGGCACACACTTTCTGAACTTTAAAGGGGTTATCAAGGTTTAAAAAAAGAAAGTTGTGAAATAAAACATCAAAACAATAGTTACTCACCTTTCCGATTCCATGCTGAGCCTCCATTTGGCACCCCGGTCTTCCTTTAGGAGTGGATGTCACGTAACTGCAACAGCCAATCAGTGGTCATGTGCCATACTCCTGGCATCATAGCTGCATCATTCACATGATGTCTGTTCCTAAAGTGAGAGGGGGGAACTGAACATAAATGGGGGATCAATGCGGGATCGGAGAAGTGAGAAACTGTTGGTTTGTTGTTTTACTGCATTTGCAGACCTCTTACAACTTAAAAAAAAACTAGAAAGCCCCTTAAGCCAGCAATGGATATACAATAGCTGTCAATCATCTGACATCTATCTTTCGATCTTTCACCTTCAACCTGCATGTCCAAGATAATTGAATTTTTTTTTTAACAAAGACTCACAGTGACTTATATGAGCTAAACCACTGATCCAAAATACACTGCTCAGAAAAATAAAGGGAACTCTTAAACAACACAATGTAACTCCAAGTCAATGACACTTCTATGAAATCACACTGTCCACTCAGGAAGAAACACTGATTGACAATCAATTTCACATGCTGTTGTGCAAATGGAACAGACAACAGGTGGAAATTATAGGCAATTAACAAGACACCCCCAATAAAGGAGTGGTTCTTCAGGTGGTGACCACAGACCACTTCTCAGTTCCTATGGTTCCTGGCTAATGTTTTGGTCACTTTTGAATGCTGGCGGTGCTTTCACTTTAGTGGTAGCATGAGACGGAGTCTACAACCCACACAAGTGGCTCAGGTAGTGCAGCTCATCCAGGATGGCACATCAATGCGAGCGGTGGCAAGAAGGTTTGCTGTGTCTGTCAGCGTAGTGTCCAGAGCATGCAGGCACTACAAGGAGACAGGTAGTACATCAGGAGACGTGGAGGAGGCCGTAGGAGGGCAACAACCCAGCAGCAGGACTGCTACCTCTTCCTTTGTGCAAGGAGGAGCAGGAGGAGCACTGCCAGAGCCCTGCAAAATGACCTCCAGCAGGCCACAAATGTGCATGTGTTCACTCAAACGGTCAGAAACAGCCTCTATTGGGTGGTATGATGGCCCGACGTCCACAAGTGGGAGTTGTGCTTACAGCCCAACACCGTGCAGGACGTCTGGCATTTGCCAGAGAACACCAAGATTGGCAAATTTGCCACTGGTGCCCTGTGCTCTTCACAGATGAAAGCAGGTTCACACTAAGCAGAGATTGGAGAACTTTCTGCTGCTGGCAACATCCTCCAGCATGACCGGTTTGGCGGTGGGTCAGTAATGGTGTGGGGTGGCATTTCTTTGGGGGACTGCCATTAGGTACCAAGATGAGATCCTCAGACTCCTTGTGAGACCATATGCTGGTGCGGTTGGCCCTGGGTTCCTCCTAATGCAAGACAATGCTAGACCACATGTGGCTGGAGTGTGTCAGAAGTTCCTGAAAGAGGAAGGCATTGATGCTATGGACTGGCCCACCCATTCCCCAGACCTGAATCCGATTGAGCATATCTGGGACATCATGTCTCGCTCTAGATGCTTTAGTCCAGGTCTGGAAGGACATCCTTCAGGAGATCATCCACCACCTCATCAGGAAAATGTCCAGGCGTTGTAGGGAGGTCATACGGGCATTTTGACTTGTTTTAAGGACATTACATCAAAGTTGGTTCAGCCTGTAGTGTGGTTTTCCACTTTGATTTTGAGTGTGACTCCATATCCAGACCGCCATGGGTTGATAAATTTGATTTCCATTGATCATTTTTGTGTGATTTTGTTGTCAGCACATTCAACTATGTAAAGACAAAAGTATTTCATACGATTAGTTCATTTAGGATGTGTTATCTTAGTGTTCCCTTTATTTTTTTGAGCAGTGTATAAAGCAGACAATCCAAAGACACATTTAATTCTAGATAATATACTTTACACAACAGAACCACATCTTCTGCCACAACAGGGTTTATGCAGGAAGATAGGTTTGGTCTTGATGCCAAATTGGCCCAGAATAATGTCTGGCAAAACATTCTTGCTCGAAAATTGAATCATTATTACAGCACTTGGGCATAAAGCCAGGAGAGGCAAAGCGTATCTGAGTCACTCATTAAAGGAAACAGTGCCAGATAGTCAATGTCATGCATAACTGGGATTATCAAGGTCTAGGGATTGGCTAATTTAGCTTAACTAACCCAAAAAAGGAAAAAGTCATGCCAAGAGGGTGTGTGTTATAAATCTCTATCAGTGCCCTCTCCTGTGCAAACATAACAATGAAAATTGTTGAATGCTTCCCAGTACATTTAAAGGGAACCTGTCATCAGGATTAAGGGCGTAGAACCAAGTACAGTGTGTAAGAGACATCATAATAAGTTTTCCTACTATGTCTGAGCAATCTTAAGTGCCGCAAAAGATACCTTTAACTGGTACAGCTGGTATGCTAGTAATGAACCCTAAATAGTCAAGTCAGGAGCAGGGCGCAAGTAGTTACGTTACCTAGCCTGTCTCTGTTATATAAAGGCAAAGAGGCTTCTATGTCCTGGCAGGGAGTAATGTAGAAGCCTCTTTGTCTGTAAATCACAGAACATAGACATGGTAGGAAACCCTATAATAATGCCTGTTACACATTATGCTTTGTTTTATGCCCTCAATCCTGATGCCAGGGACCCGTTAAGGCCTTTTTTTGACCAATCTTGTTATAACATTATTACTCAAAGGAGCAAAACTGTTTAAACTACTGTACATAATAATAAGAACCACATATATAGGCTATTTTACATGTACTGTATATTGATTACCAGTGCGGCTCTTACCGTCAATGCATTTCCCGAGAATTAATATGCCTGACAAAAACACAGGTTGACATTATCCTAGGTGCGGAAAGTATTTCCATGCAGCTGGATGATGCCGTAGCTGTGCCGAGTTCACATAGGGACAGCCTTTACAGTAGCGATACTGTGATAAATGAATGAACTAATGACTTATCAGAATGTGGGTCAAAGGGTATACATACAGCGCTATCCATTTAAAGTCATTAATGTGACAACTACTCAAATAGCTGTTTCAGGAAGCATGGTTCCCACAGGATAGTGTGCAATATATACTTAACACTTTCCTGTCCATTTACGTGTACAAGAAAGTTTTATTATACATGTTTTATGTTATGCTATGTTAAGTTAGTTGAATATCTTAGATAGCTGTTGCTTCTAACCTTCCTTTATATGTATGCATATCTGGCTTGGCTAATAAGCAGAAGGAAATAATATGCTGCCACACACAACTGGTTGTGGGTCATCTACAGTAAGTGCAAAGGATTGGCACTGTTGAGGTCCATCATGTCCTATCCTTCCGTCTCCCAACATCTGCCACTAGGGCAAAGTCATGACAACTTCATACACATCATATGGTTGACTGTTTTTGCCAAAATTAGTGGATTCAGTTAACATACGAAATAAGTGTATGGCCACCTTTAGCATAGCTTCTCATTGGCTAATCTTGATCAGAGATAGGTAAACACTTTACACATCCTTTTATTAAAAGTCCATGTGAAGGCTCATGTTTCCCCTTTACTAAAATTCCAAATTTCCTTACTGTTGGTTTTGGCTTAATGGTGTCTATGCATTTCAGACACATATGTTTATATAGATAAAAGGTGGCTTAGGCCAATCAAATTATTATGTACAATACATGAGTAATCTGTACACGGATCATTTTGTTGATATTTCTATACCTAGGCCTGTAATCATGACAAGGGGGGCCATCTTCTATGTATGAAAGAAGGTTCCACCATAATCACAGATGAGGATTCTTTACTATAAGAGCAGTGGGAGAGCACATTATCAGGATGATTCATGGAACAAGTTCAAGAGCAGGCTGGATACCTTTTTTTTTTTTAAAACATATAAATAATTTACAAATTATAGTTATTACATTGTTTTTATTGATCTTCAGAATTTATTCTGCCATATATAGAGCTAAAAAAGAATATTACCCTTATATGGAACAACTTGTGTCTCCCTTCTAGAGAGAAATGACAGTGCCAGTGTCTTCCCCTTTGAGCACTTGATGGACCTGTATCTTTTTTCAATCTTATAAACAATGTAACTGTGTACATCAATTTAGTGAGAACATGATTGACTATTACTATCTATGAAGACAATGTTTTCCTTTAGAGAAGTAAGAACTTGGTGCACACAATACCGACTGATTTTGGCAAGCATTTAAGACTAGGTTTAAAGATGCACATAGAAATGTATATTTTTTAGTATGGTGTTTTAATGTTTCATTTATTTTTGTCATCCATACACATGGTATCTCAAAACAAAGTCATTTTTCACAATAAGAGTATAGGGGCAGAAAGCAAATGTTATCTTCACAGAGTCCCTGATAAATAAGCTGTTGTGAGTAATCCCAACACCACAATACCACAATAGTATTCATCAATAAATGCCTAACTTCACTGATATCCTAATTGAAATAAAGCATTTACACGTTCTACTCCCATCATATCATACTCACAAAAGTCAAAGAAGATGACATCTAGTGTTTCCATTTGTTGGTTTCAGACCCTGTGGAGCTGCTTTAGTCTGACCAGTTATAACGGTCAATGCACACTAGACTGACCTGCTGCAGATTTGCTACAGATTTGCAACTTAGCAGTCTAGTGTGCATTTACCCTTACTTGATATAATAATGGCTTTGGACTGGTTTGAGTGGCATTGGGGCCGCTCTGCCAGTGGGTCGTTCCCCCCTGTGGGCGCTGGTGTCGCGGCGGTGGTGGTCGCCGCCCAGTGCTGCACCATTTTATGCTAGGGACGTTAGGGACCCACTCTAAATAGGTGGCCGTGACGTGGCGAGTGGGCTTGGATCAAAAATGTATACTAACAACCTGTTAGTTTTTGATATTATGCTGAGAAGCAATCAGATCATTATACAAGATTGTAAATGTGCACCATGTCTGTTTTTCTACCCGAATTCACACTGTGTTTTCTATCCCCTCCTTTTTTTTTTTGTTTAAACATGTGCTGCACTCTTCCCCACCCCCTCAGCCCAACCCTATATAAGTAGTAGTTAGCTACACATGGGCCATTCCTTTCCTGGCAGCCTCCCAGTCTGACTGGGAGAGCATGGTAAGTGAGCTATTACACCTTGTTCACACTTGTGTGGTGCTGTGCGGCGTCCGCTGCTGCCGTGGCGCCGTGGCGCCGTGTCTGTGGGGGGGGGGGGGGGGGTGCGGCCCGTGGACTGGTTTGAGTGGCATTGGGGCCGCTCTGCCAGTGGGTCGTTCCCCCCTGTGGGCGCTGGTGGTCGCCGCCCTATGCTGCGCCATTTTATGCTAGGGACCCACTCTAAATAGGTGGCCTTGACGTGGCGAGTGGGCTTGTACTTTTTGATCAAAAATGTATACTAACAACCTTTTAGTTTTTGATATTATGCTGAGAAGCAATCAGATCATTATGCAACATTGTAGATGTGCACCATGTCTGTTTTTCTACCCGAATTCATAATAGTGGCTTTGTATAATAGTGTCAGATATAGCTTCCCTTACAAGGACTATAGGCTTTGATATCGGAACAATGGACGCCACCTGATTTTGCTTTCTTTGATGTGATGAAGGAAAACATTTTTATATTTGCTTGTTTTGTCTTTGTGGTGACAAACTAAATGTTTATACAAAACAACTTCTATTATTACAAAACTGTGGCGTACCTCTTTCAGTTTAATTTTTTTTCTATCTTGTTTAGGCTATGTTCACCCAATGTATTTTTCACATGTATTAGGACACTTATTCCTCATCCTAATGGTAACATATTTTTCAATGGAAAAATGTACCATAGTTCACACTCTAATCTGCAGTTTTTTATGATGTGGATTTGATATCAGCTGAAAGTACATTGGCTAACAGGACACGGACCAGCCCAAATGAATAGGGCTAGTCAGCATCCAAAATTTTCTCAAAATCCAAGGAAGAAGGCATGAGTGAAAGACACTATGAGCATGCCTCAAATTTGTGCCAGAGATTCTGCATCTGATGTTTTATTTGTGGTGAGGGTGTGATGAGGGCAGATGGAATTACCCAATGGGCAGATGGCATTAACCCCTTGTGTTCGTGACGCCAGGGTTTGGTATTACCTCTACACCACCCAAAGGTATACCGCTGGATCCTGGGCTAGGCACGGGGGCAAATAATGACTCCAAAGCCAAGTTATGGAACAATGGCAGCTTTACTGAGTCAGACATGTGTAACAGCCTATACAGCTTGGCTAGGCCCAAGGAGTGACGTCTAGTGACTTCAGAGACCACAGGGCTTGCTGGGACTTATAGTGGACTTGGACAATTTGATGCAGGACCACGCTGACTTGAGACAGGATGACTTGGACTGACTTCACTGAGACTGCCTATGACAGACTTCACCCCGTTTGTAGCTTACCAGGCTTTAACTTGGACCTGGGGGGTAGTGGACTTGTGGATCTGTGGCTGCATGGTAGACTTTAGGCCTCCTTAGGACACCAGACACTCTCTCCGGACTTGCCCTCACTGCAACTCAGCTAAGCAGGAAAAGAGAGACCGAGGATGTTCCACCCATGGCTTATATGGGGGAGACTCAGGAGGGGTCCCATAGGTCACCTTGTAGGTCACTGGTACCTTAACCGATTACAACACATGACAACCACACGTAAAAGTATATAACATTATATGTACATTACACCATATAACATAGGCACTTAGGGGAATACATAAGATAAGTACAGGAGGAGCTCAGGGGCCACAGAATGGAGTCTACCGGACAGGGCAGCAAAGGTACAGGGGTGCAACTCCTGTACTGGGCCACCACAAATTGACTTAAGAATACATAATAAGAACATAACCTAAGGACTTATTAACACCACCGATCCTTTGATCAGAGATTTTCCGCTTGAAGATTCCATCTGTAGCGGATGCCAGCAGAACAAGCCACTTGGAATTGCACCATCTTCTTAGACAGCAATGCATTTCCTAGCAGTCTCTGACCAAAGAATGAACATGTTTATTCTTTTGGCGGAGTCTGGGATCCAGAATTCCTGCAACAGAACATCCTCCCTGTAAATTCCGTAGTGTAAATTGTGCAGGAGAATTCCATTAAAACAATAGCAGGCCACAGCACTGTATTTACTGTAGTGGAACTCCATACCAGGATTCCACTGTTACGCCGAGCGCTCCGGGTTCCCACTCCTCCCCGGAGCGCTCGCAACGTTCTCCTGTTCGCAGCGCCCCGGTCAGACCCGCTGACCGGGAGCGCTGCGATAATGTCCCTAGCCGTGATGCGATCCGCGATGCGGGACGCGCCCGCTCGCGATTCGCATCCCGGCCCGCTTACCAGACTCGTTCCCCGTCTGTGCTGTCCCGGCACGCGTGGCCCCGCTCCCTAGGGCACGCGCGTGCCGGCTCTTTAAGATTTAAAGGGCCAGTGCACCAATGATTGGTGCCTGGCCCAATCAGTCTGATTAGCTTCCACCTGTGCACCTGTCTATATAACCTCACTTCCCCTTCCCTTCCTTGCCAGATCTTGTTGCCATTGTGCCTTGAGAAAGCTTCCCTTGTGTATCCCAAGCCAGTGTTCCAGACCTCTTGCCGTTGCCCCTGACTACGATCCTTGCTGCCTGCCCTGACCTTCTGCTACGTCCGATCTTGCTCTTGCCTAATCCCTTGTACCACGCCTATCTCAGCAGTCAGAGAGGTTGAGCCGTTGCCGGTGGATACGACCTGGTTGCTACCGCCGCTGCAAGACCATCCCGCTTTGTGGCGGGCTCTGGTGAATACCAGTAGCAACTTAGAACCGGTCCGCCGGCACGGTCCACGCCAATCCCTCTCTGACACAGAGGATCCACCTCCAGCCAACCGAATCCTGACATCCACTCAGAAAATAGGTAGTGTGAAGGGCCCTATTATTAGTAGAGTTAAGTGAGCCGAGCGGTAATAATAGCAGAAGGGTTGATGAACACATGGCGTATTGACACCTAAATGAAAGGAGGAAGTACTGGAAACACTGAGATGATGTCAGGGTAGAACAGCAAAACTTGCTACTATCAGCAAAATCACGTGACCCCAGGTAATCCAATCATTGCTTTGCATTATGTACAATACAGCTTCCAGGCCAATTAGGACACAGCATCGGGGTGGGTTTAAGAAATAAAGCCCCATGCACTGCATTTCTGCGCCACTTTGGAGAGAGGGAGAGCAAGGACTACTGATCCCAGAAAGTCTTCACAAATTCTGTAGAATTCCAAAGCAAACTAAGTAAAGCATTAATCCGTGGGCTGACCTCTAACAGTGACAGTGCTGTTTCCAGTTGATTCCAGCCAGCAGTGAACAATCCCATATAAGCTATCACATTACAAGCAGAGCAAAGCATTTGGTGACCTCCTGCAGTCCTGCAGTACTGTGTCCAGTTGGTGCACTAAAAATCCCAGCCAGCAGTGAACAAGACCATGAAAGCTATCACATTACAATACCTTGAAAACTGAGCAAATTAGTGGTCTGACTTGTTTTTTTAACATAAATATTTATTAAAGAGTGTTGTGAACATGGAATACGCATTTTAGGCCAAGTAACATGTTTTTTCTGGGTTTAATCGAACATGTAGTATTTTTACCTGGGTTTAATATAACTGCACATTTAAAAGCATTGCAAGTGAATGGGAAATAGCCACCTAAAGCTCAATTACATGTACTTTCTGGGTTTAATTAAACATAGTATTTCTAACTGGGCTTAACTGCACATTAGCGTTACCGCCTACGCTTCGCCTCCCCTTCTAGGTCTTCCTTCACAGATACAGTGCATAGTGAAAGTATTCGGCCCCGTTGAACTTTTCGACCTTTTGCCACATTTCAGACTTCAAATATAAAGATATAAAACTTTATTTTTTGTGAAGAATCAACAACAAGTGGGACACAATCATGAAGTGGAACGAAATTTATTGGATATTTCAAACTTTTTTAACAAATAAAAAACTGAAAAATTGGGCGTGCAAAATTATTCAGCCCCCTTAAGTTAATACTTTGTAGCGCCACCTTTTGCTGCGATTACAGCAGTAAGTCACTTAGGGTATGTCTCTATCAGTTTTGCACATCGAGAGACTGAAATTTTTGCCCATTCCTCCTTGCAAAACAGCTGGAGCTCAGTGACGTTGGATGGAGAGCGTTTGTGAACAGCAGTTTTCAGTTCTTTCCACAGATTCTCGATTGGATTCAGGTCTGGACTTTGACTTTGCCATTCTAACACCTGGATATGTTTATTTGTGAACCATCCATTGTAGATTGCTTTATGTTTTGGATCATTGTTTTGGATCATTGTTGGATCATTGTTGGAAGACAAATCTCCATCCCAGTCTCAGGTCTTTTGCAGTCTCCATCAGGTTTTCTTCCAGAATGCTCCTGTATTTGGCTCCATCCATCTTCCCATCAATTTTAACCATCTTCCCTGTCCCTGCTGAAGAAAAGCAGGCCCAAACCAGGATGCTGCCACCACCATGTTTGACAGTGGGGATGGTGTGTTCAGGGTGATGAGCTGTGTTGCTTTTACGCCAAACATAACGTTTTGCATTGTTGCCAAAAAGTTCGATTTTGGTTTCATCTGACCAGAGCACCTTCTTCCACATGTTTGGTGTGTCTCCCAGGTGGCTTGTGGCAAACTTTAAAGGACACTTTTTATGGATATCTTTAAGAAATGGCTTTCTTCTTGCCTGTATACGACTGATTGTTGTCCTATGGACAGAGTCTCCCACCTCAGCTGTAGATCTCTGAAGTTCATCCAGAGTGATCATGGGCCTCTGGGCTGCATCTCTGATCAGTCTTCTCCTTGTATAAGCTGAAAGTTTAGAGGGATGGTCAGGTCTTCGCAGATTTGCAGTGGTCTGATACTCCTTCCATTTCAGTATTATCACTTGCACAGTGCTCCTTGGGATGTTTAAAGCTTGGGAAATCTTTTTGTAACCAAATCTGGATTTATACGGAGACTTGATTACACACAGGTGGATTCATGATGGATTCATGATGGATTCAGATGCATTAGTCATTTAGGTCAACATTGGATCATTCAGAGATCCTCACTGAACTTCTGGAGAGAGTTTGCTGCACTGAAAGTAAAGGGGCTTAAAAATTTTGCACGCCCAATTTTTCATTTTTTTATTTGTTAACAAAGTTTGAAATATCCAATTTTGTTCCACTTCGTGATTGTGTCCCACTTGTTGTTGATTCTTCACAAAAAATTACAGTTTTATATCTTTATTTTTGAAGCCTGAAATGTGGCAAAAAGTCAAAAAATTCAAGGGGGCCGAATACTTTCACTACGCACTGTATCTTGCATCCTCCCATAGGGAAGAATACAGCTTGCCCCCCCCCCCCTACCTTTCAACGGTGCAAAGTCAAGCGCTGCCATGCTCACTTCCATCTGCTGAGCCTAGGCGAGAAAAGTTGCACAGCGGAGAGGTTGCTGCCCTGTCTGAAACAGGAGGTTTTACACTGGCTCTCTACTTATAATCTAACAATTTGAAATATGCTTACGGATAAGAGTACAAACTATAAAAGCGCTGTGTCTAGGTGAAATAACAAACCCTCTCTATATGGCACATGCTAAATCTTATAGTCAAATGTTTCTTGAGAAATATGGTGGTCACAGTGATGTGCTCACTGTGTGCAGGAAAGGTTGCATTTGGTTTATATGTTCTTATGCTTTTAAACATGCCCTCCTTACCCTACAGTGCCAAACTGGTCTTCCTCATCACTGCCTCTTTTGCTACAACACCATGGAACTTAACATTACACATGCTGGGCCACCTATACCAACAGCGCAAAGCTGTTACAGACTTCTTAATGCAGGAGATAGACAATTTTTATAGCCAGTGTGACTTTCAGCTAAAGCATTGGCAGCTTATCAGAGATGCCTTGTTGCATGCTCAGGCCTTTTGAAGAGGCAACAAGATTTTCCAGCAAGGACAACAGTGAAAGTAAAGGCAAACAAGGTGAGAGCCAGCTCACCCCGCCCCAAACAGTAGAGCACGGATCCGGGCGCTGGACGGCACCAGCCAATGAGAAAATGAAAGAGATCGGATCCAGCTCAATGCAGATAAAATCGGGTTTAATCCATAGGACAAGGAAGGAACAAGTTGTTCCTTCCTTGTAATATGGATTAAACCCGATTTTATCTGCATTGAGCTGGATCCGATCTCTTTCATTTTCTCAACAGTGAAAGTAATAATGTTATGCCATGGATATTTCTTCTGGAGCAAGTACTCGCAGTGGTGATTGAGGAAGGAGGGATGGAGAAGGGTTCACATCTGGCTGGCAGTAGTATGGATGTTCTCCTTGAGGAGAAGTTGGATGAGGAGGATGAGAAGTGGGACCTGATGAGGAGGATTTGGAGATGGAATCTGTCAAGAGGATAGAGGACGAGAAATCGACACAAGGTGACAGCCATGATGATAGAGATCACACAGACCATCATAATTACCAACCCTGGCAGTATGAGATGGAGGCAGAACAAGCCGGGGTAAGATGGTGAGCTGTATGCTTTCTTGCTTGCACAGTGACAAGCATATTGCCTACATGAAGGAAAAAGATGGTCATGCCCCCTCCCATAGACATGAATATAGGGGGCGTGGCGTGACGTCACGTCCCCAGTCCCAAAAACCCGGAGGTTTCCGAAACTGGAGACGCAGCTCCCGCATAGAATGCGGGTGCTGCAGGAAGATTGTGGGGGGGTCCCAGAGGCGGGCCCTCCGCCATTAGACATCTTCTCCCCTATCCTTTGGATAGGGGATAAAATGTTTTTACCCAGAATACCACTTTAAGGACCAGAACATTTTTTGCACATCTGACCACTGTCACTTTAATAACTCTGGGATGCTTTTCCTAATCATTCTGATTCTGAGACAGTTTTTTCGTGACATATTCTACTTTATTTTAGTGGTAAATTTTCGTCGATACTTTCATCCTTTCTTGGAGTTGTAGTTCGCCCGCAGAGTACATCCACATATGGGTATTTTAGTTAAAAAAAAATGTTTTTTCATTTTCCCATTCAACTTTAACGAAAATTCGTCAAACACCTATTGGGTGTTAAGGCTCACTATACCCCATATTACATTCTGTGAGAGGTGAAGTTTCCAAAATGGGGTCACATCTGGGTATTTTTTTGCATTTATATCAGAACCGCTGTAAAATCAACCACCCCTGTGAAAATCACCAATTTAGGCCTCAAATGTACATAGTGCTCTCTCACTCCTGAGCCTTGTTGTGCATCTGCAGTGCATTTTACACCCATATTATTTCCGTACTCAGGAGAAATTTTACAAATTTTGGGGGTCTTATTTTCCTTTTACCTCTTGTGAAAATAATAAGTATGGGGCAACACCAGCATGTTAGTGTAAAAATGTTTATTTTTTTTACACTAACAGGCTGGTGTAGACCTCAACTTTTCCTTTTCATAAGGGGTAAAAGGAGAAAAAGCCCCCCGAAATTTGTAATGCAATTGCTCCCGAGTATGGAAATACCCCATATGTGGCCCTAAACTGTTTCCTTGAAATACAACAGGGCTCCGAAGTGAGAGAGCGCCATGCGCATTTGAGGACTAAATTAGGAATTTCCATAGGGGTAGACATAGGGGTATTCTACACCAATGATTCCCAAACTGGATGCCTCCAGCTGTTGCTAAACTCCCAGCATTCCTGGACAGTCAGTGGCTGTGGTGGTTGTTTTGCAACAGCTGAATGCTCTGTTTTGGAAACACTGCTGTACGATACGTTTTTCATTTTTATTGGCAGAGACAGTGTAAGGGGGTGTATATGTAGTGTTTTACCCTTTATTTTGTGTTATTGTAGTGTAGTGTTTTTAGGGTACATTTGCACTGGCGGGGGTTTACGGTGAGTTTCCCGCTAGAAGTTTGCGCTGCGGCAGAAAATTTGCCACAGCTCAAACTTGAAGCAGGAAACTCACTGTAAACCTGCCCGGTGAGCGGCAGGGACCGGAATTCCGACAGGCGTACAGGTATGCCCTGGGTCATTAAGCACCAGGGAGCCAGGCCGTATCTGTACGCCTTGTGTCCTTAAGTGGTTAAACAAGTTGTTAGTTACCATGTGTTACCGGATGTCACCATAACTTTCATATTAACTATGCCTTACAACCACTTTAAAACAGCTTGAATACATTTTTATGTGACCCTAGCAGTGTTATACAGGGCTTTAGAGCTCTCAGGCAGTGATAAACGTGTTTTGTGGCTTACCAAACTTTTTAGGTAAGTTCGTCGAGCCTGGTGAACCAAACTTTGAAAAATGTTTTCTTAACTCTAGTTTTTAGTAATCCAAATGTACTATACATAAGGTAAAACCAATGTTCATACTCTGATGGAACAACACTCACAATATGAAAACCTAAGAAGGGCAAGGCAAGCTAGGTGTGTCTATGGTTTAACTTGCTAAGCAGGATTTCTCTGTTCAGGTGACCAACCCTTGACAGCACTTGTACACAATTGTTCTTTGGAGTTACTATTTGCATGTGCTGACAACACTGCAGGCAACATGCAGGTCACCTTGTCCTCAGGAGACTGAACACGAAGCCTGTATGGTCTCCTCATATTACTGTATTATGATTAGTGTAAAGAATAAAGAAAAATACTATGGCTATTATTGAAACTAGTCATCAGGTGACCTTTTGTGCCAGTGCCTTTAGAGGGAATTTTACTCATTGTGATGAACATGTATACAGGAAGCAAAACAAATATTCTTATGGTTTCTATATGTAGTGACACATAGTGCTAAGAAGTTTACAAGGATTGGGAAATAGGGGCGGGGCAGTGAGAAACAAGTCTTATTCTTTAAATGCTGAAAAAAACATTTTTGGAATCACACCTACACAAACATCTTATGAAAATTGATAGAAATCCAACTATAAGATTTATTGTGATGTAAGCTGATAAGACCCATCTATTGATAAATGAAAGGTGAAGGTGTTATTTGAATGTATCAAAAAGTATCCATATCTACTAATAGTAAGCATTGTTTTACATAGGCAGATCCATGCACAATACAAATGCGGATTTAGTAGATCAGCACTCGATTAAGGAGCCTATTTCATGGCTTGGCTGTCGTGCAGGCAGAGCCGCATGAATGATAGCTGGATCATTTGTGTGTCCCCTTACATCCATCACTGTCGGCCAGACATTCCCTATAACAGAGAGATGTGCGAACAAACAATCAGCATTATAGGCCGATTCGGCAGTGTAATACGACCCTAAGGAAAACTCTTGATCACAGATATCATCTGTAATTAAAAGCTTAGGTTACAGTATATAAAAGCAATAATGTTTATTTTTTATTTATTTCCTTCTTATTAGAATAATCCATTTCATATATAAGTCATGCTGTTACGCCGAGCGCTCCGGGTCCCCGCTCCTCCCCGGAGCGCTCGCTACACTCTCGCTACTGCAGCGCTCCGGTCAGATCCACTGACCCGGTGCGCTGCGATACCGCCTCCAGCCGGGATGCGATTCGCGATGCGGGTGGCGCCCGCTCGCGATGCGCACCCCGGCTCCCGTACCTGACTCGCTCTCCGTCGGTCCTGTCCCGGCGCGCGCGGCCCCGCTCCCTAGGGCGCGCGCGCGCCGGGTCTCTGCGATTTAAAGGGCCACTGCGCCGCTGATTGGCGCAAGTGGTTCTAATTAGTGTGTTCACCTGTGCACTCCCTATGTATACCTCACTTCCCCTGCACTCCCTCGCCGGATCTTGTTGCCATTGTGCCAGTGAAAGCGTTTCCTTGTGTGTTCCTAGCCTGTGTTCCAGACCTCCTGCCGTTGCCCCTGACTACGATCCTTGCTGCCTGCCCCGACCTTCTGCTACGTCCGACCTTGCTTCTGTCTACTCCCTTGTACCGCGCCTATCTTCAGCAGTCAGAGAGGTTGAGCCGTTGCTAGTGGATACGACCTGGTCACTACCGCCGCAGCAAGACCATCCCGCTTTGCGGCGGGCTCTGGTGAAAACCAGTAGTGACTTAGAACCGGTCCACTAGCACGGTCCACGCCAATCTCTCTCTGGCACAGAGGATCCACCTCCTGCCAGCCGGCATCGTGACAGTAGATCCGGCCATGGATCCCGCTGAAGTCCCTCTGCCAGTTGTCGCCAACCTCACCACGGTGGTCGCCCAGCAGTCACAACAGATAGCGCAACAAGGCCACCAGCTGTCTCAACTGACCGTGATGCTACAGCAGCTACTACCACAGCTTCAGCAAACATCTCCTCCGCCAGCTCCTGCACCTCCTCCGCAGCGAGTGGCCGCTTCAGGCCTACGACTATCCTTGCCGGATAAATTTGATGGGGACTCTAAATTTTGCCGTGGCTTTCTTTCTCAATGTTCCCTGCACTTGGAGATGATGTCGGACCAGTTTCCTACTGAAAGGTCTAAGGTGGCTTTCGTAGTCAGCCTTCTGTCTGGAAAAGCTCTGTCATGGGCCACACCGCTCTGGGACCGCTATGACCCCGTCACTGCCTCTGTACACTCCTTCTTCTCGGAAATTCGAAGTGTCTTTGAGGAACCTGCCCGAGCCTCTTCTGCTGAGACTGCCCTGTTGAACCTGGTCCAGGGTAATTCTTCCGTTGGCGAGTACGCCGTACAATTCCGTACTCTTGCTTCTGAACTATCCTGGAATAATGAGGCCCTCTGCGCGACCTTTAAAAAAGGCCTATCCAGCAACATTAAAGATGTTCTGGCCGCACGAGAAATCCCTGCTAACCTACATGAACTCATTCATCTAGCCACTCGCATTGACATGCGTTTTTCCGAAAGGCGTCAGGAGCTCCGCCAGGATATGGACTTTGTTCGCACGAGGCGTTTTTTCTCCCCGGCTCCTCTCTCCTCTGGTCCCCTGCAATCCGTTCCTGTGCCTCCCGCCGTGGAGGCTATGCAGGTCGACCGGTCTCGCCTGACACCTCAAGAGAGGACACGACGCCGCATGGAGAATCTCTGCCTGTACTGTGCCGGTACCGAACACTTCCTGAAGGATTGTCCTATCCGTCCTCCCCGCCTGGAAAGACGTACGCTGACTCCGCACAAAGGTGAGACAGTCCTTGATGTCAACTCTGCTTCTCCACGTCTTACTGTGCCTGTGCGGATATCTGCCTCTACCTTCTCCTTCTCTACTATGGCCTTCTTGGATTCCGGATCTGCAGGAAATTTTATTTTGGCCTCTCTCATCAACAGGTTCAACATCCCGGTGACCAGTCTCGCCAGACCCCTCTACATCAATTGTGTTAACAATGAAAGATTGGACTGTACCATACGTTTCCGCACGGAGCCCCTCCTAATGTGCATCGGACCTCATCACGAGAAAATTGAGTTTTTGGTCCTCCCCAATTGCACTTCCGAAATTCTCCTCGGACTACCCTGGCTTCAACACCATTCCCCAACCCTGGATTGGTCCACTGGGGAGATCAAGAGTTGGGGTTCCTCTTGTTTCAAGGACTGCCTTAAACCGGTTCCCAGTTCTCCTTGCCGTGACCCTGTGGTTCCCCCTGTAACCGGTCTCCCTAAGGCCTATATGGACTTTGCGGATGTTTTTTTGCAAAAAACAAGCTGAGACTCTACCTCCTCACAGGCCTTATGACTGTCCTATTGACCTCCTCCCGGGCACTACTCCACCCCGGGGCAGAATTTATCCTCTCTCTGCCCCAGAGACTCTTGCTATGTCTGAGTACATCCAGGAAAATTTAAAAAAGGGCTTTATCCGCAAATCCTCCTCTCCTGCCGGAGCCGGATTTTTCTTTGTGTCCAAAAAAGATGGCTCCCTACGTCCTTGCATTGACTACCGCGGTCTTAATAAAATCACGGTAAAGAACCGCTACCCCCTACCTCTCATCTCTGAACTCTTTGATCGCCTCCAAGGTGCCCACATCTTTACCAAACTGGACTTAAGAGGTGCTTATAATCTCATCCGCATCAGAGAGGGGGATGAATGGAAAACGGCATTTAACACTAGAGATGGACACTTTGAGTATCTGGTCATGCCCTTTGGCCTGTGCAACGCCCCTGCCGTCTTCCAAGACTTTGTTAATGAAATTTTTCGTGATCTCTTATATTCCTGTGTTGTTGTGTATCTGGACGATATCCTGATTTTTTCTGCCAACCTAGAAGAACACCGCCAGCATGTCCGCATGGTTCTTCAGAGACTTCGTGACAATCAACTTTATGCCAAAATGGAGAAATGTCTGTTTGAATGTCAATCTCCTTTCCTAGGATACTTGGTCTCTGGCCAGGGACTACAAATGGATCCAGACAAACTCTCTGCCGTCTTAGATTGGCCACGCCCCTCCGGACTCCGTGCTATCCAACGTTTTTTGGGGTTCGCCAATTATTACAGACAATTTATTCCACATTTTTCTACCATTGTGGCTCCTATCGTGGCTTTAACCAAGAAGAATGCCAATCCTAAGTCATGGCCTCCTCAAGCGGAAGACGCCTTTAAACAGCTCAAGTCTGCCTTTTCTTCGGCTCCCGTGCTCTCCAGACCTGACCAATCTAAACCCTTCCTATTGGAGGTTGATGCCTCCTCAGTAGGAGCTGGAGCGGTCCTTCTACAAAAAAATTCTTCCGGGCATGCTGTTACTTGTGTTTTTTTTTTCTAGGACCTTATCTCCGGCGGAGAGGAACTACTCCATCGGGGATCGAGAGCTACTAGCCATTAAATTAGCACTTGAGGAATGGAGGCATCTGCTGGAGGGATCAAGATTTCCAGTTATTATTTACACCGATCACAAGAACCTCTCCTATCTTCAGTCTGCCCAACGGCTGAATCCTCGCCAGGCCAGGTGGTCTCTGTTCTTTGCCCGATTTAATTTTGAAATTCACTTTCGGCCTGCCGATAAGAACATTAGGGCCGATGCTCTCTCTCGTTCCTCGGATGCCTCGGAAGTAGAGCTCTCTCCGCAACACATCATTCCTCCTGACTGCCTGATCTCCACTTCTCCAGCCTCCATCAGGCAAACTCCTCCAGGGAAGACCTTAGTCTCTCCACGCCAACGCCTCGGAATCCTCAAATGGGGTCACTCCTCCCATCTCGCAGGTCATGCGGGCATCAAGAAATCCGTGCAACTCATCTCTCGTTTCTATTGGTGGCCGACTCTGGAGACGGATGTTGTGGATTTTGTGCGAGCCTGCACTGTCTGTGCCCGGGATAAGACTCCTCGCCAGAAGCCCGCTGGTCTTCTTCATCCTCTGCCTGTCCCCGAACAGCCTTGGTCTCTGATTGGTATGGACTTTATTACAGACTTACCCCCATCCCGTGGCAACACTGTTGTTTGGGTGGTCGTTGATCGATTCTCCAAGATGGCACATTTCATCCCTCTTCCTGGTCTTCCTTCAGCGCCTCAGTTGGCAAAACAATTTTTTGTACACATTTTTCGTCTTCACGGGTTGCCCACGCAGATCGTCTCGGACAGAGGCGTCCAATTCGTGTCAAAATTCTGGAGGGCTCTCTGTAAACAACTCAAGATTAAATTAAACTTTTCTTCTGCCTATCATCCTCAATCCAATGGGCAAGTAGAAAGAATTAACCAGGTCCTGGGTGATTATTTACGGCATTTTGTTTCCTCCCGCCAGGATGACTGGGCAGATCTTCTACCATGGGCCGAATTCTCGTATAACTTCAGAGTCTCTGAATCTTCCTCCAAATCCCCATTTTTCGTGGTGTACGGCCGTCACCCTCTTCCCCCCCTCCCTACTCCCTTGCCCTCTGGTTTGCCCGCTGTGGATGAAATATCTCGTGATCTTTCCACCATATGGAAAGAGACCCAAAATTCTCTCTTACAGGCTTCATCACGCATGAAGAAGTTTGCTGATAAGAAAAGAAGAGCTCCCCCCATTTTTTCTCCTGGAGACAAGGTATGGCTCTCCGCTAAATATGTCCGCTTCCGTGTCCCTAGCTACAAATTGGGATCACGCTATCTTGGTCCTTTCAAAATTTTGTGCCAGATTAATCCTGTCTCTTACAAACTTCTTCTTCCTCCTTCTCTTCGTATTCCTAATGCCTTTCACGTTTCTCTTCTTAAACCACTCATCATCAACCGTTTCTCTCCCAAACTTGTTTCTCCCACTCCTGTTTCCGGCTCCTCGGACATCTTCTCCGTAAAGGAGATACTGGCCTCCAAGAAGGTCAGAGGGAAAACTTTTTTTTTGGTCGATTGGGAGGGTTGTGGTCCTGAAGAGAGATCCTGGGAACCTGAGGACAATATCCTAGACAAAAGTCTGCTCCTCAGGTTCTCAGGCTCTAAGAAGAGGGGGAGACCCAAGGGGGGGGGTACTGTTACGCCGAGCGCTCCGGGTCCCCGCTCCTCCCTGGAGCGCTCGCTACACTCTCGCTACTGCAGCGCTCCGGTCAGATCCACTGACCCGGTGCGCTGCGATACCGCCTCCAGCCGGGATGCGATTCGCGATGCGGGTGGCTCCCGCTCGCGATGCGCACCCCGGCTCCCGTACCTGACTCGCTCTCCGTCGGTCCTGTCCCGGCGCGCGCGGCCCCGCTCCCTAGGGCGCGCGCGCGCCGGGTCTCTGCGATTTAAAGGGCCACTGCGCCGCTGATTGGCGCAAGTGGTTCTAATTAGTGTGTTCACCTGTGCACTCCCTATGTATACCTCACTTCCCCTGCACTCCCTCGCCGGATCTTGTTGCCATTGTGCCAGTGAAAGCGTTTCCTTGTGTGTTCCTAGCCTGTGTTCCAGACCTCCTGCCGTTGCCCCTGACTACGATCCTTGCTGCCTGCCCCGACCTTCTGCTACGTCCGACCTTGCTTCTGTCTACTCCCTTGTACCGCGCCTATCTTCAGCAGTCAGAGAGGTTGAGCCGTTGCTAGTGGATACGACCTGGTCACTACCGCCGCAGCAAGACCATCCCGCTTTGCGGCGAGCTCTGGTGAAAACCAGTAGTGACTTAGAACCGGTCCACTAGCACGGTCCACGCCAATCCCTCTCTGGCACAGAGGATCCACCTCCTGCCAGCCGGCATCGTGACACATGCCAAGACAAGTATTATAGATATAGGTGTAGATTTATATTATAGGTATACATTTTTAAGACATGAACGTTGTAAATATTAATGTTTTGTTTTCAGCCTTATATAGAAAACAATAGGAATTTAAAGGGATACTCCGCTGCTGTTGTTCCAAACGCTGAGCAGCAGAGTACATCTTTAAAGGGGTACCCTTTGGATAGGGGATAAGATGTTAGATCGCTGGGGACCCGCTGTTGGGGACCCCCGGGATCTCGGCTGCGGCACCGCGCTATCATTACTGCACAGAGAAGACTCGCTCCGTGCATACTGACGGGCAATACAGGGATCGGAGCATCGTGACGTAACGGCCCACCCCTCAATACAAGTCTATGGGAGGGGGCATGGTGGCCATCACGCCCCCTCCCATAGACTTGCATTAAGGGGGCGGGGCGTGACATCATGGGGGTGGAGCTGGGATGTCACGATGCTTCGGCCCCTGTATCGCTGGTCATTACGCACGGAGCGAGTCTGCTCTGTGCAGTAATGATAGCGGGGTGTCGCAGCCGAGAGCCTGGGAGTCCCCAGCAGTGGGACCCCGGGGATAAGATGTATAGGGGCGGAGTACCCCTTTAAGGTTGACAAGGGATGAAAAATAAAACTACATTTCCTTAAAGACAAATAATGCATCTTTATTCTTAATCATCCATTTACTTATGTAATATTCTATCCAGAGCATTAAACTGACGTGTTAGGGTATAGAATTAATCTAGCAATATTGGCTTTAAAGGGGTACTCTGGTGAAAAAGAATGTATTTAAATCAATTGTTGCCAGAAGGTTTAACAGATTTGTAAATTACTTCTATTTAAAAATCTTAATCCTTCCAGTACTTATCAGCTGCTGTATACTACAGAGGAAGTTCTTTTCTTTTTGAATTTCTTTTTGCCTGACCACAGTGCTCTCTGCTGACACCTCTGTCCATGTCAGGAACTGTCCAGAGCAGAAACAAATCCCCACAGCAAACCTATTCTGCTCTGGACAGTTCCTGACATGGACAGAGGTGTCAGTAGAGAGCACTGTGGTCAGACAGAAAAGATTCAAAGTTGTGCCCTATTCACAGCAATGCTCACGGTTATGAGACGTAGGCTGTACCGCGCATACTCAACTGGGGCTCGATGGGAATTTTAACATTGCATAGCACTGAACTCCCATAGTCAGTGAATGAAGCAGTGGCTGAGCTGACGTCATTTACACGAGTGACAATTGACATTAATTCCCATGATCGGTGGAAGCCACAGTGGTTGCACACCCAAGATAACTTTTAACAATATAACCCCTTTGTACGTGTCTTTGCTATTTAGGCCTCTAGACAGTGACCTTTACTAACACAGAATGATCTAGTGGAGTATTTGAAAATAGATGGATAAAAAACAGCCATGTGGCTAGTCATTTTTAGGCTGACCCTACCATATACACATTAAGATGAAAAATCCAGCATGGACAATCACTTTTTTGGCAGTAATCCATTTATCAGTGATTGTTTACCCCAGATTAGAAAAAGGAAATCCTCAACAATGGGCGAAATGGCCATTTGTATTCGCTTTTTTCTAATATGTATGGATAGGTGTTCTGAAAATAACTCCAACAAGAACCAAAAGGCCATCAACATATAAGTTATAAAATTCTAATGCTTTGAACACCAGCGCTATGGAAAAAGCTGTAACTGCTCAAACACCCTTCAATGGCTCCCTGTTAAACCATTAATTTATAAATGAAAAAATATGCAATTTTTATATAGGTGGTATTAGCGCTAATAAATATGCATTTATGTTGGTTTCCGGTATTGGAATATAATATAAAGTGTGTTGTCTCTATAGTATTTAAAGGGGTTATCCAGGAAAAAACTTTTTTTTATACATCAACTGGCTCCAGAAAGTTGAACAGATTTGTAAATTACTTCTATAAAAAAATGTTTAATCCTTTCAGTTGCTGGAGTTGAGTGGTTCTTTTCTGTCTCAGTGCTCTCTGATGACACGTGTCTCGGGAACTGTCCAGAGTAGAAGCAAATCCCCATAGCAAACCTCTTCTACTCTGTGCAGTTCCCGAGACAGGCAGAGATGTCAGCAGAGAGCAGTGTTGCCAGACAAAAAAGAACAACTCAACTTCAGCAGCTGATAATTATTGGAAGGATTAAGATTTTTAACTAGCAGTAATTTACAAATCCGTTTAACTTTCTGGAGCCAGTTTATATTAAAAAAAAAAGTTTTTTCCTGGAATACCCCTTTAACAGTTCAGCTTGATATATACCAGATGATTTTATTGCTGTAGGTTGCAATAAAGACATAATATTTATTAGGTAATTTTTTTTTAAGTCACCAGATAGTAAAAGTGCATCCCAAATAGGTGTGTAGGAAACAATAATGCTGCCGACCAGCAGATAGCTGGTAAACTGGTTTTAATTCTTAAAATTGGGCTAGATAGCACTCTGCAGTTGTAAATGTTCTACACAGGCCAATTTAAGCTGTCAGCCCCTGCAAGAAAAAGTAATAGGAAGCATAGTAAATGACCTTACCCATCCAGTATTATCAAAGACATTCATACTCACAATATTTATGTGGAGAGACCCTATAAAAGAGGGGGGGGCAAGGTCATAGTAGCTCTATATTGTAACCTACAATAGAATAATACGGCTGCTCAGATCTATACTTACAACTTGCGCCATGCAGTAGTTAAACAGTTGCTCCTGCAGTGGCAGGGGAACGGGAGGATCTCCCAGCAAACTGGTGTGGCTCGTGGTGAAGCCGGCGCCTAATGCACGCAGCCTCACTTCCGCATTATAACAGCATCCGGGCCGCTCACCTCCTGACGTCAGAGGAGGGGGTGGAGCTGCTGTCACAGAGTGCTCAAATTTCGGCGCTCATGTGCAAGATTATGCTGGGCGGAAGTAGGTGTGCCGTTCTGTATAAGCATCATGGCCATTTTGGTTTAAGGCAAAGGTAAGGGCATAAATCAGTAGACAAAACCATCACTCTTTTTCATATAGAACGTCAGGCGAAACTGTACAGAGTAGGAATTAGACAGCAAGGCTCACTATTGGCAATCCAAATACCAGTAATAGACTATGACAGCATTGCATAAAACTGGTTAACCCCTGCAGTGCCGAAACAGTCCAAAACTCCAAATAACAGCATTGTAACAAGCGGGTTATATCTGTGCGCTGCTTCTCCCTCCACGTCCGTTCCGCCACTAATAAAATCTGCACAATGTCTTTTTAGTGTATGGTCATGCGCTGAGAGACTGCCCCGGCCGGCGGCGTCTACAACCAGCTTCCGCACGATCTGAAGAATAGAGCAGGAGACCTCCGGTGGTGAGTGACGTCACTCCAGTTACCGACACGGGTCAAAAAGATCTAACACATTTCGGAAATTATGATTACCTTCCTCAGAGTGTACCCATTGGTCTCCAGCTTCTATTTATACTACAGGTCCCAGCAGGTTCCACATTATGGGCGGATCTATTTTGTCTAACGTCCGTTCCAAAAAGTCTCCGTTGTTACTAGCAGGTCTGCATATATCTAACGTGCGTTATTACTCTTATATGTTTATAGTTCTTATGTTTTACTACAGTACTCCATATGTTTAAATATTTTTCATTAATGCAATCACAAAGGGGGATTACTTATATAGTGAGGGTACATCTTATTTAGGCTACCTGTATCTAATAATTCAATCTGATTTTTATTAACAAATGCTGAAAATATTAAAACCAGTTCATAAGATACTTACTCTTTTTAAGACCATTTTTTGCGGCATTTGTTAATAAAAATCGGGTTGAAATATTAGTTATGCAAAAATATTTTTCTAATAGTCACCTTAAAAAATGTTCTGAAAAAACAATCACTAGTTCTAAGCTATATTGTTGCTTTATAGTCTTGCATCTCTGAAAAGACTCCCAGATGTTTTCAACTCTAAGGTTTAGATGCATGCAAGCCTTTTTGGCAGAAAGATCCCAAGATGAAAGCCTGTATTATTTTCCTAAGTAAGGCAGGCTGATACCTTTCCTTAATCACAAGTTACTTTAACCACAGAGACAGGGGCATGTAAGGATATCAAAGGAGTAGGGATACTTGCTGTTTAGGCTTTAGTTCAAGAGGATTTCTTGAAACTGTAAACATACTCATTTTACCATTTCTGAGTCAATCTTTGAGGTAATGCAATATGCCATGGATAAAGTACAAGAACCAGTCACTTTATAGGCTACTAACAATGTGAAAGGATACGCTGTAGTATAATGTTTTACTCCATGGATCATAAGAGAAAATATAAAAACAAACTTAAATAAAAGTCTTAAAATTGCTTTGTTTGAATGAAAAAAAAAATCTTCTAATGCACATCACAAAATGATAATGAATGTTTTTATTAAAAAACCTGAAAGACTTAAAGAGGTATTTTCATGATCAGCAATATTTGTAGGCCCTATAGAGAATGAATGTAGTGCTGATCTGCATGGATGCTTCCATTCCATTCATTCTGAGGACATGTACCCTACATTATCAGGATCAGTGGGGGTCCCAGCAGTTGGATTACAACTGATCTGCTAGGTGTTAGTGTTGAGCACGAATAATCGAAATGTGAATTTCGCAAATATTTAGAATATCGTGATATATAATCGTAATGACGAATATTAGTTTATTTTATGAGAATTTCTGTGAATATTTATGCGAAAATTTATGTGAATATCGGCACTTCCAGACTGGACACTGATCCCTCCCTTCTGTTAGGGGATATAATTGTGCATGCGCACTATGCGAATTTCATTACAAAATTTGTATTGAAAAAAAAAGAGAACAAACACAGTGAATATGCAAATTTCGCGAACATAGGAGGAATATTCCTCCATATATTCACAAAATATCGCAAATTCAAATATGGCCCCTGCCACTCATCACTACTAGGTATCCCTGCTGGAGAATATTGTACATATATACTGGAATGAAAAATTAGGAGATCACCTGTTTGAGCTTGTTGCAGCACTCAAACAATTGGAGTGTGGTTTATATTACAAAATTAAAATATGTTTGTTTACTATCTATTGGCTATGCTTTGTTATTTTAACCTAGTTAAGTAGTTATGACATGTAAGCATAAGATTATTGATAAAAATGACCAATCTGTTCAACGAGAACATGAAGTAGGCCATTCATTCAAAGCTTCCTTGGAATTAAATTTGCATATTAGTAATACAGATTTCAAGCCAGGATGCTTTCAAGGGATTGTCCAGTAAAAAAAAAAAATGCTTTAGTGCTGGCTAGGGGTGGTGTAAAAATAATAAACAAGCTATAGCCACCTCCTAAGGTTCTCCACATCAGCTAAACGCTCCCTGTCCTGTGCTGTTAACATAGTAACATAGTTAATAAGGTTGAAAAAAGACCAGAGTCCATCGAGTTCAACCTATATCCCTAATCAGTCCTTACTGACCCTCATACTAGAGATAAAAATTCCGTCCCGACTCCAAATATGGCAGTCAGAATAAATCCCTGGATCAACGTTCTGTCCCTATAAGTCTAGTATACATAACCTGTAATGTTATTACTCTCCAAAAATGCATCCAGACGCCTTTTGAACTCTTTTACCAAGTCCCCCATGACCACCTTCTCTGGCAAAGAGTTCTACAGTCTCACTGTTCTTTCAGTAAAGAACCCCCATCTTTGCTGGTGTAGAAATCTTCTTTCCTCTAAACGTAGAGGATGCCCCCTTGTTCTAGATACAGTCCTGGGTATAAATAGATCATGGGAGAGAGATGTCTGTCCCCTGATATATCTATATATAGTTATTAGGTCTCCCCTAAGCCTTCTTTTTTCTAAACTAAATAACCCTTATTCTGATAATCTTTCTGGGTACTGTAGTCCCCCCATTCCCCGTATTACTCTGGTTGCCCGTCTTTGAACCCTCTCCAGCTCCGCTATATCTTTCTTGTACACTGGTGCCCAGTACTGTACACAGTATTCTATGTGTGGTCTGACTAGTGATTTTTACAGTGGTAGAATTATTTCCTTGTCGTGGGCATCTATGCCCCTATTAATGCACCCAATGATTTTATTTGCCTTGGCAGCAGCTGCCCGACACTGGTCACTACAGCTAAATTTATTGTTAACTAAGACTCCGAAGTCCTTTTCCACGTCAGTCGTCCCAAGTGTGCTCCCATTTAATACATAATCCCAGCCCGGATTTTTCTTCCCCATGTGCATTACCTTACATTTATCAGTGTTGAACCTCATCTGCCACTTCCCAGCCCAAACCTCCAACCTATTCAGAGCGATTTGTAACAGTGCACAGTCCTTTATTGTGCTGACCACTTTACAGAGTTTAGTATCATCTGCAAAGATTACTACTTTACTATTCAACCCCTCTACAAGTTCTCCACTTCTTCCAGGATCTGTGTCATCCCGACCACACATGTCCTTCCCACTCATCCAATCAGTGAATCAGGTGGGACACTGTTGTGGTCACTGAAGGGCTGAGCTGGCCGTTCCTATGGGTTCAGGATGACACAGTACCCAGAAAGCGTCATCTATCCTCTAGGGTCATTGATTATGTTTAGCCAATTTGGCCGATTGTAACAGCCAATATGGACAAAATGTCAGAGTCATGATTGTTCACTAGATGTTTGTTCAATAGTAATATAGCCTTTACACTTGTTCGCATCATGCAATGTGATGCAATATGTTATTTTAATATTTTTTATATCAATTTTATCAAATTGACAACCACTAAATAAAAAGACTTGGTAATCCTGTTTTGAAAATTCATGTGAAGTCTAGCAAGAGCATTTTAAAGTTCCCCATAGGTAAGTTATGAGAAATTATATATAAACCCTAACAGTATAAATCTATTTCAAGGGCTTGTAGAGCAACCTCACTACAAAATCTGGCTTGACTGTGTGTCCCCACACACTCTGTAACTGGTTTTGGAGCAGGTAATATAAGCAATCTGTCTCTAGGCTCACAGAAAAGACTCATTGTATGATGTTACTTCTTATACTTCATTTCCTAGTGTCCCAGTTTGACCTTCTTAAGACATGCGTAACTGCATAACATTTTTTTTTTCATCCTTTAAATCCTACGACCAGTATTTCTAAACAGAACAGTAAATTTACTTGATAAAAATAACATACTATAGCTAAGTGGTGACTGGTTTTTACTATACATATCTGGATCCCAAAATACAACACAGCAATATTTATATAGTTAACCTTTGCCAACTAGCCGATAACGCAGTGATAAATCTCTCTTCTGTCATTGTTCTTGGCAGGTCAGATTTGTATGTTAATATCGGCTAGGTTTTGTTTTGCCTTAAATTGCTTTTGGGAACAGAAACTGCAAATTGCAGATATTGTCATCTAACAATTTTTGCCAGATGACACTGTGATAAGTTGCCCGTTTTCGATGACAAGGGATTGTGAAGGATGTCCGATTCTGTTTTCTGTCTCGGCCTTGTCGAGTTGTTTTCGGCACCTGTGACACTTAATAGGACTGACACACCCTCCAATTTCCCCCTAGTATTCCTGGAATCATGTTTGTAAACATTGTAGCCATGTGCGCGTCACCACGTGAGAAGGCGTCACAGTGACCTGGAATCTCCTATTCGTGGAGTCACCTCTGGCACCAATCTTAATGTAACATCGCCAGAAATCTTTAACTCACTCTCTCCTTGTCTATTCCTAGACTGGAGCCTAAAGAGTGGCAGCAGGTCTGTTAACATTAAGGAGGAACCTCCGCCACATTGTCAGTGACGTGCTGGCCTCTTTTGTTTCAGAGACCCTGTTGAAAACTCAGCTGTATCAATCTTGTTATGACTCAGCAGAATGGTAAGCTCATCTGAACAGCATCTAGACTCAGTTACAGCTGCACAATCTGAATTACCCTCAATGGTGTCATTCATGTCTGACGCATATTCCTACTTCTCTGACGACACCATTGACAGTTTTTTCTATCATGCCATAACACCCAAACCGTGGGT
The DNA here is from genome assembly GCF_029499605.1 of Hyla sarda. Classification (NCBI taxonomy): domain Eukaryota; kingdom Metazoa; phylum Chordata; class Amphibia; order Anura; family Hylidae; genus Hyla; species Hyla sarda. The sequence goes on from NC_079189.1 coordinate 190,066,823, forward strand.
ATAACACTGTATTAGTTGCCTTTTTAGTTTCAATGACATTTTTGGAGCAAAGGCTATGAAAGTTAATGGTAGCTTGTTTCAGCAGTGTATAAGAGGGCATATCAGGACACAGCAGGGAAGCTACTTTATGGATACATACAAAACCAATGTTAAAGAGTTACCGATAGTCTCTGAACTCTTGATCTAGCAAGTTAATAGTAACATGGTACAGCGTAGTTCAGGACAAGAAATATTTAACTCTTCTGATGCAAATGCATGCACATCCTACAAGTATAACCAATGTAGCAAGCAGAAATGCTGAAAATGCCAGTCTATGATGATAAAATACCAGGTTCTCACCGGGTGATTAACTCTCCTATTTAATCTCTGATCCCTGTTTCTAATACATTAATATGCAGAAAAAATACTTCCGGCAACTAATCATCTGTATGGCAGGAGCACAAGAAACATATTGCTATAACATGGTATCTAGACTGGGTAAACAATCCCCTCACAACAACCGTGTTTCATGGTGAGCGTTTTGTTTACAAATTCAAAATGTTTCTATGCCTTCCAATTTTATTACAGCGCAGCCAAAATTATTTATAGGCTCCAGGCAGAAAGGTTTGCTATCGCCAGTGCGTAGCGCAACAGCCACCAGACCTGTGTTTGAGAGACTTGTTAGAATCTATTTTTGGCTCACCGCAGATGACCTTTCTCTAAGTCACGGTGCTTGATATCGCTCACATGATTGTATAAAGACAGAAGAAATCTAAATTTGTGGTGGCTCAACCTATCCAGGGGAGCATGTTAGTCACAGCCCAGGTATTCTAGGAGACCTTACAAGCATCATAATGTTTTTGAATTCTTCTACCTAGAAACAGTTACGTAAATGTCCCTGAGAATTCTGGGTCGTCTTTTTGTAAACAGTGCAGACATGTGCGCGTATCACCCACGTGTCTCCCGGCAACACATCACATTAACTCTTTCTTCTTCCATGCAATGGACAGAAAGTTAAGAAATGGTGTCGGTGACAAAAAAAAACTTTTTCTGGGTCCGATAAATGACCTTTTGTGGGTACTTCAATTTAAATTTTACATGCATGGCCTGGGGCTATTTGTTTGCTTTTTAGTGTAGAAGAAAACAACGCAGTGTGGCTCTTATTTTCATATAAATGATGCTTACTATGTTTGACATAACATTGACACGTCACAGTAAATGCTCAACTTGTATTGTATTGTATTTTCTGTAAAGATTTTCTTGTTTCCCTAGCATAAAAAAATGATATCATGAAATGTCAAATAAAATATATATTTAGCAAAAAGTGAACTTCATATATAGTTGAGTTTTTAAAGGAAACCAACCAGAAGTTATCTACTAAAGCCTATTTAGTGAAACATTATTAATATTAAGGTACAGACCCCCATCTCCCCCATGAAAACATTATTTTAGGCCCCTTACAGTAGCCCATTACAATATAGTTTATAGAGGCCACCACAATACCTATAATAGATATGTTTTCTTCTTCTTTCAAATTGTGTTATTATGTGGTTGGTCAATACTATGTAGTACAGGAGTTTTGTAACTACAGGTTGGGGTACTACTAGTAAAATGGAACTTGGCCTAAAGTGGGAAGTGTAAAGTGACTTAAAAAAGGGAGAATTCAATATCTTCACACCCTCAACAAAGATGCAGGAAAGAAGGAAAACATCTACCAAGGAGGTCATTGACTTTATTAAAGCATTAAACTAATGGCTGACTGACTTTATGTATAGCTCAGAACTTTCATATCACTTAAAATTTTTAAGTCAAGCATACTTAGTTCCCTTTTTTTTTTTACATATATTTAAACTGGAAACAACTAAACTGCTTTGTGGGGTAATCCTTATCATAAGAAAAAATACTGCTTAATAAATGTTTACTATTAATGTATTTGAAATATAATACCTATTATTTCGTTCATATAAATTGAAGGAGTGGCCATTGACAAATAAATTGACACAGGTGGAATTGTGTTTTATTTAAGGGTTTGCTAAGCATAAAAATATAAATACAGTGAAACCTCTCTAAAAGACCACCTCTTTGAAAAGATCATTGCCTTATCTAGACCAGATTTTGTGAGAGATTTTAAGTCCACCATACATTATGCATAGTGAGAAATTTATTTGAGGAGACAGCCTCCATGGAAACCCATTTTAATGCAATTTTTGGTGGTCGTTTCAAAGAAGTTTCATTGTATTTGTCTCATTACTATATTAAATATTGTAATGAAAGTAACGCCCTGAGTAAAACTAATATTACATAACTCATATTAAGAATCATAGTATTATGTAATACCAGTCAAGCAACATCATGTTTCATTTAAAGAGCCACACGTGGAATTCAGACTCTTGCTTCTAGCACAATGCTCTGGCAGAGAGCCGCCCATTTCCAATAACCATTTTAGTCCAATGTATTTTTTGTATTTACTATAATATGTGTATAAATTCATATTTATATCACATATACATTACATATACATTACTAAAATCTTCTCTTTTAGATTATGACATTATTCACTCTATTTTTACTATGATTAAGGCTTTTGTCCAAAATATGTAGGCCATTTGTCTCTGTAGTCTATGTATGGACATCTTGTAATGGATTTCAAATAAGCCTGAAAGTTTTAGATGGAGGCCCTGCTGTGATGCTGGATATTTTCTTGTTGCTATTCATCTTTGCTATATTCTCTTACAGTTTGACTTCAATCTGTCTTATCCTGCAGAATTATTAACTAGAACTAGAGAATTTTACCTTATTCATTAATGAATTATACGTTGACATCTACAATTTAGCTATAAACAACAATTAACCAATTGACATGAGTAAACAGAGGTCCCTTTACCTATCATTTGGTATGTTGACATCTAACATGTTGCTTCTCTTTTTCCCAATTGGCAGACTTTGACTTCCCCTATTAACACTGAATTGTCAGGAATACTGCCAACATCTCTATATGCCAATATTTATTTTATGTGTATGGCTAGAAAATGTATGAATCAATAGGAATATTTATGAGGAAGCCACTATGTTTGCTCTCCTCATTGGCTTTTAGGAACAGGAATAGTATCTTTAAATTCGGAAGCTCACATACTTTAGAAATGTATAACAAACTACTTAGCATTATATGAAATAAATAAAGCTCAAAAAGTTATAAAGGATTTATGACAGACACTGAAAAGTCTCCCCGTCATAGACAACAATCTGTATAAATATTATTCAGAAATATTTTTCCATAAAACCATTGCAAAGTAAAAGATAAAAGAAAAAGACAAACAAAGCTGAGAAAGTATGGGCAATGCATACATAAGATCAAGTAAAGCATTTCATAATTTGACAAAAAGATACTTGAACTTTTAGACACAGAAATTGGACTGGCTGTTGTACTGCTTTCCTTAATGTGCTTCCAGTGAACATATACCATATGCATCGGTGAAATGAATTCACATACTTCATAAACATGCTGTGATGTCTGGATCTGTTTGGTGGCACCATGGGAAATGAGTGTATGTGGGAGAAGGTCTCCCCAATTGTGGAATAGTGTCTAGACAATGCTATTATAGTGTAGTCTAATAATACTGTTATACAGTACATACAATCTGATACTCTACAGCTCCCTAATTATACCACCATGTAATGTTCTATTAATAGTTCAATGGAAAACTATAAAGGAGTTTTTAGTGCAAAAATTATTGATGACCTCCTCTCAGGTTATCAATATCAGATGTGTCTACTACACCATAAGAACTAGTGCACATATAGAGGGACTCCAAGTTGTTCTCTCTGGAGAAAAAAGAAGGATGTTCTTCTGGTGCCTCAGAGGATGGTTTCCCAGTAATTCCCGGAATTACCGGGAAATGATCCTCAGAGGTGTCGGAAGGACAACTTGGAGTCCCTCTATATGTGTACTGTATTAAGGGACCACCATCTTTGATGATCGGGCATGGATGCCAGGCAGCCACAAGGAATCTTTTGAGAGTTCTTACACTTGAATACCAGTGTTGTGCCTGTTGCACAACATCACAAGATAGTGCCACCTCTTTTCCTTTTTTCTTTCTTTTTTATGTTCACACCATAAGAACTGTTATACCTATTTTCAATCCCAACTACAATGTTGCCAATCATTGGTGAATTCTTAGGGCCCTATTACATGGGGCGAATACTGGCCGAAGAGGATGATAACCACCCTTTGTGATTGGCTGGTAATCAGGCAACTTACAAGCAAATGCTTCAAGGTTTCGACAAATTTAAAAATCACTTTTTGTGGGCTGCACATCGCCCTGTGTAATAGAATATGGGTGGCCAACAAAAAACAGAAGAAAGGGCCCCAAGAATGATCCAGTAAGTCCTATATGAACTGTGTTACAGGCTCAGTAAACAAGCTTCCATCTAGAAGATCATGATTGTATCAGGCAGGAGTCTGGCAGTGTAATACTTAGTCAGTCCAATTTAATAGTCCAACTACATTTGACCCATGTTTTTTGCTAGTCCATCTAAAGTTATGCATCTTCATGGCTTTCAAGGTGCATTTTGGCGAGCTGTGGTTTGTGGATGGGGAAAAACTATATTCTGGAAGAATGCCTTTCATGTTATTATACACCACAATGAGACATAGGGATACTGTGAATCTGACTAAACAATTTGTGGTAATGTTTTGCAGAATTATTTCCAAAGACAACCATCGACATTCCTGTTTACTTGGCAGCTCTCTTTCATGAACATAAGGCTCTGTACAGTTTTATGCAAGTTTTCTTAAATCAGCTAAGGATACAGTTAACTAAAATGATTGCACAAATAGGAATTTTAACTCGAAATTAGAAAATATTCTACAAAATTGATGCTTTATATGTAGAGAAAAAGCTCAAGGATTACCAAAAGGCAGTCTTACGTGGTTAAAGAGGTTAAACTCAAACAGGTTATAAATTAAGGTTATATTTTTGCAGATTCCAGGTTTCGGATACAAGTTAAAGTGTATATTACAACAATGCACTTGTCATATCGACTCAGCTCAACTGTTAGCTAGACCGACCCTAAACCTAACAAACAACCATCCAAACGACCTCCGTCGTAACAAGCTTTGAGTTGGCGCATCTTGCCTGCTCTTTAAACAATGTTGACATGCCGGAGTCCAAGACCATGCGCACCGCATCAAGACTGTTTCAGTGCCCTGGCTAAGTGCCAAGAGTCATAGAAACAATGCCAATACTATACCTCATTAAAATAAAAAAATAACAAAAACAGGTTTAACTGCTGAGACCATGCATACATCCAGTGCAAATGTTACTGCTCTGTTCATGCTCACTATAAATCCAGGTATCAAAACCAAAATTTCAGCCTGGTCGCAGCCTACAACTTTGCATCATACATCAGAAGAATGAAAAAAGTAGAACGAGAAGTATTCTGAGTCATCTACATTCAGTTTTTCCATTGTAAGTTAAAATGTTATATTTTTACGTAGTAAACCAAATTCATAATATAAGGTATACATTATCATTTTAAAAGCAGGGGACAAACATTGCTTACTACCCATCTGCAGACACATTAGTTATACCCAATTGTAAACACAGATTCATTTTACACACCTTTCCACAGCTATTGTCTGGCCATTAAGGTTTAACTTTGCCAACATGTTACTAGTTCCCACATGGCTGTTACCTTCAATTCATATGGTAAGCCAAGGTTTATGATTGTCCCCTTTTGTCCCAATCTTTGCCAGTCTCAAATGAAAGTCCTACTGTATGTTGCAATACACATGTAAATATACAATTGAATCTGCATAGTTCCTCCCCACTATGCAGCACTGAAGACAGCCATTAAGATGCAAATAGAACAGCCTCCATTAGCTGGCAACAGGAAACAGATCTTTTAATCCCAGGGAATGGACAAAAAAGCCAGTGTTGGGAGATGAACTGGAGGTGCAGTTTTCTGAATGAATCTGTGCTGTGCCTTACCTCACATTTTATATGGTTCAGCCAAAGTGTGACGAAACCAACTGCATTGAAGAATTTCCTTAGGTGTCACAATGAACGGTCTACTGGTTCTGGAGGTTCCCTGTGTCTGTATTATCCATTTAAAATGGCACAGGCCACCTATGTCTCTAGTTAGCTTTATCCATTTTCTGTATGTGTGTATAACCATTAATTATGCCAAAGCATACAACCTCCCACACACATAGAATTATTTATGATGGACTATAACACTGTAATGATGAGGCGTAAACATTCACACATATCAAGTGATCATATACTGTTATCACATTCTTATCTGACCTGTCCTTTCCTTAAAGGTGCCAAAAGATCAACTACTGCTCTATAATGAAATCCAACAAAACATAACAAATCCCATTCTAATTGTTAACGAATGTCATACTTAAATATTGACATTTGGTCTTCTGTCACAAAACAAGAGAAATATAAACACAAGCTCCATTTTCTTTAAGGGTTGAATATGGGTTTTGATGTGACAATTAACAAAATTAACCAAAATGTATGTTCTTGGCTCTTATGTCTATGTCCTTTTGACTGCGCCTGCCTTTGTGTCTGCTTGTCATTCACCGGCTATGTAAAGGAAAGCTGATTCACCAGCAGCACAAAGGCAGAATGCAGCCTTAAAAAATGTCCAAGGTATGCTGAAAGACACAGACACATGCCGGGCAACAGAAAGAAAAATTGAGCAAGATGTCTCTTTCTAAAGTATGCTCTTATCTAGTCACATGGCATGTAGGCTGACCATATAAAATGTATGAGTTTAGCTGCACAGCACAAAAAAAGGAAAAAACATAAAAAAAAAAATATAAAAATTCTGCCTAAAGAATCAAACAAAAGACAAGTTTTAAAAATTCACATAAAACCTGGAACTGTAAATGAAAAGTGAATTACAGCAGAGTTGATTACTGTTTAGACCTTACTTTTTCATACACACAACAGGAAACATTGAGAAAACCATACGAGCACACCAAAAACTTACATGTTATAAATAGCAAGCTAAGGCAAGCACAAAGCATATTGCAGAAAGCATTCTGGAAGGACAGGAAAAAAAGCAGGGAAATAAAAGGCTCTTTATTATTTCAAAACTACACTTGTCAGCCATGTTGGAGAAGGATCAGTATTTTCTCCTCTTTATTCTTGCACACACTGAACAAATAGAGGTGTCTCCCAGGCTGGGAGAAAGAAATAGGGAAGAGAGAGATAGGGAAGGACGTATGGGCATAAATATAGCACTCTGACCTCTTAAATGTCCCTCTGCCTTGCAGAAATCCAGCAAACACAGTCTGGTCTCCTTTCTAACAAATCCTAAAGGGCAGCCATCTTGCTTCCTTCTGCTCCTCTACGAAAGCAGACTAGCCTCCACATCAATATTCATGGGGCAGTTTGACGTCTGCTCTCATCACTTGATGAAGCCCCGGTGTTGCTGTTCACTGTTCCAAAGGGTGGACGTGACTGGCATGTGAACCAACCCCAAAGTAGTGTCTGCTGACAAGGAGCTCTGCCTGACTGCTAGCTTGGGTAATGTAAATCAGTTCCCTACTCAGGGCTTCCCACATAAAGCCTCACATTTTTTTTGGCTGTACAATAGTAAGCAGAAGCCTGGGTTGCATTGAAGCTGTGGAGTGGATCACGCTGCTATTCTGGCTCATTCCTTGCTTGCTCTTCAGCTTCACAGACACTGCCTCCAGCTACAGCACAGCAAACTGCCTTCTGTCATGCAGAGAGAGGGGGAAGGAATTTGCAGGCAAGATTAGATAGCTGATTTTCGGAATATCACATTACAGTACAATGCTCTTGCTCTAGTTCCTCCTTTGCATCTCCCCCTTTCAGCTCCTCTTACACACACATTTCAACATTTCCTTCCAGCCGCCGCTCTGCAAATATTACCGAAGTCCACTTTTTAGTATTTGCATTCATTTCTTTGTGGCTACCTAGTTGGAGAACTTAAAACACTTAGCTTGTAAAAGTTAAGTCAAGACTGGTCAACCTCTTGTTTACACTGACCATGTGAACTGCAAAGAGCTTGACACATGCTCCCTAAGTCTTACTATGCAGCCACCCCGTGACACAACAGCTGACGCATGCCGGTGACAAAGTTTGTTTTCCGATATTATGTGATGACACACTTTCTATTATTATGCAGTGAATGGGCTTTTTCCATGGCAATTTTTTTAGTCATTCTCTACCATCTCATATGCATATTCTCAGGACAAGAGAGAGAACAAATACTATTTCATACAATGGACCGCTAATAGACTCTTCAATCAATCCGTGAAGTAATCGCTCCTCCTCGTTAGTCATTCAGATTGGATCATAACACTGTTCCCCCAACAAAACCTTCAAAACCTGTTTATCTGTACACAGTGGATTCCCACAGAAGATGATAGGTACTGGAGTATACTACTTACTATGCTGGTCTTTATACAAGAACAGACTGAAACTTGATCCTGCCCACTCATCTTACAAATACACTAACCACCCCCTGAACTTTGACCAAACCAGAAGAGGAAGTAAGCAAATGAAGGCACTGAAAGTGTTAAATAATTCACATAGTGCCATTGTTTTAGAAAGTACTTTGCTAAGTTAAAGACAGAACAAGCGATGTGTGTACAAAAGCAGGTATGGGGCAGTGGACTAACAGCCATCCTCTACACAGCCTATATTAGGAATTACCATGACAATACAGTAATGTTTAAAGCATCAAAGGCCTTTGTCACTTAATCAGTAGAAACATATGTGTTTGTCAGGCTTCCTCCTGGTAGCAGAACTTTCTAGATGACTCTGTTCAGATCGTAAAATGGCAGTATAAAGCTAAGTTTATATTAAGTTTTTTAACCCCTTAAGGACCCAGCCCATTTTCACCTTAGGACCCGGCCTATTTTTGCACATCTGACCTTTTTCACTTTAAGGACTGAGACCTTTTTTGCAATTTTGACCACTGTCACTTTATGTATTAATAACTCTGTGATGCTTTTACCAATTATTCTGATTCCGAGATAGTTTTTTCGTGACATATTCTACTTTATCACAGTGGTAAATTTTCGGCATTACTTGCATCCTTTCTTGGTGAAAAATCCCCAAATTTCATGAAAATGTTGAAAATTTAGCATTTTTCTAACTTTGAAACTCTCTGCTTGTAAGGAAAATAGACATTCCAAATAAATTATATATTTATTCACATATACAATATGTCTTCTTTATGTTTGCATCACAAAGTTGACATGTTTTTACTTTTGGAAAACATCAGAGGGCTTCAAAGTTCAGCAGCAATTTTCCAATTTTTCCCAAAACTTTCAAAATCGGAATTTTTCAGGGACCAGTTCAGTTTCAAAGTGGATTTGAGGGGTCTTCATATTAGAAATACCAAATAAATGACCTCATTATAAGAACTGTATCCCCCCAAGTATTCAAAATGACATTCAGAAAGTGTGTTAACCCTTTAGGTGTTTCACAGGAATAGCAGCAAGGTAAAGGACAAAATTCAAAATCTTCATTTTTTACACTCGCATGTTCTTGTAGACCCAGTTTTTGCAATTTTACAAGGGGTAAAAGGAGAAAAAGCATCCCAAAATTTGTAACTCAATTTCTCTCGAGTAAGGAAATACATCATATGTGTATGTGAAGTGCTCGGCGTGCGCATTAGACGGTTCAGAAGGGAAGGATCAACAATGGGATTTTGGAGAGTGAATTTTGCTGAAATGGTTTTTGGGGGGCATGTCACATTTAAGAAGCCCCTATGGTGCCAGAACAGCAGAAAACCCCACATGGCATACCATTTTGGAAACTACACCCCTCAAGGCATGTAACAAGGGGTCCAGTGAGCCTTAACACCCCACAGGTGTTTGAAGACTTTTCGTTAAAGTTGGATGTGTAAATGAATTTTTTTTTTCACTAAAATGCTGGTTTTCCCCCAACTTTTACATTTTTACAAGGGGTTATAGGAGAAAATGCCCCCCAAAATTTGTAACCCCATCTCTTCTGAGTATGGAAATACCCCATGTGTGGACGTCAAGTGCACTGCGGGCGCACTACAATGCTCAGAGGAGAAGAAGTCATATTTGGCTTTTGGAAAGCAAATTTTGCTGAAATGGTTTTTGGGGGGAATGTCACATTTAGGAGGCCCCTATGGTGCCAGAAGAGCAAAAAAAAAAAAAAAAATAAATCATGGCATACTATTTTGTAACCTACACCCCTCAAGGAACGTAACAAGGGGTACAGTGAGCCTTAACACCCCACAGGTGCTTGACAAATTTCTGCTAAAGCTGGACATGAAAATGAAAAATTGAAAGATTTTTTTCACTAAAATGCTGGTTTTACCCAAAATTTTTCATTATCACAAGGGGTAATGAGAAAAAGCCTCTCAAAATTTGTAACCACAACTTCTGAGTATGGACATACCCTATATATGGATGTAAAGTGCTCTGCAGGCAAACTACAATGCTCAGAAGAGAAGGCGCGCCATTGAACTTTTGGAAAGAGAGAATTTGATTGGAACTGAAGTCGGGGGCCATGTGCATTTACAAAGCCCCCCGTGGTGCCAGAACAGTGGACCCCCCCCAAATGTGACCCCATTTTGGAAACTACACCCCTCACAGAATTTAATATGGGGTGCAGTGAGCATTTACACCCCACTGGCATTTGACAGATCTTTGGAACAGTGGGCTGTTCACAGACCACTGTTCCAAAAATCTGTCAGACGCCTGTGGGGTGTAAAGGTTCACTGTACCCCTTATTAAATTCTGTGAGGGTTGTAGTTTCCAAAATGGGGTCACATTTGGGGGGGGACTGTTCTGGCACTATGGGGGCTTTGTAAACACACATGGCCTTCAATTTCGTACACATTCTCTCTCCAAAATCCCAATGGCGCGCCTTCTCTTCTGAGCATTGTAGTGTACCTGCAGAGCACTTTACATCCACATATGGGGTATTTTCTTACTCCAAAGAAATGGATTACAAATTTTGGGGGGATTTTTCCTATTCTCCCTTGTGAAAATGAAAAATTTAGGGTAACACCAGCATTTAATTTTTTTTTTTTTTCTTTTTCACATCTAACGAAAATTCGTCAAACACCAGTGGGGTTTTAAGGCTCACTTGTTACATTCCGTGAGGGATGTAGTTTCCAAAATGGGGTCACATGTGGGAATTTATTGTTTTGCATTTATGTCAGAACCGCTGTAAAATCAGCCACCCCTGTACAAATCACCAATTTAGACCTCAAATGTACATAGTGCGCTCTCACTCCTGGGCCTTGTTGTGTGCCCGCAGATCACTTTACGCCCACATATGGGGTAGTTTTTTCCTTTCACCCCTTGTGAAAATTAAAAGTATGGGGCAACACCAACATGTTATTGTAAAACTTTTTATTTTTTTACACTAACATGCTAGTGTAGACCCCAACTTTACCTTTTCATAAGGGGTAAAATGAGAAAAAGCCCCCCAAAATATGTAAGGCAATTTCTCCCAAGTACGGAAATACCCCATATGTGGCCCTAAACTATTTCCTTGAAATACGACAGGGCTCCAAAGCGAGAGCTCCATGCGCATTTGAGGCCTATTTTGGGGATTTGCATCCACCACCAAAATACCCTACGGCAGTGTTTCCCAAACAGGGTGTCTCCAGCTGTTGCAAAACTCCCAGCATGCCTTGATAGTCAGTGGCCATCCGGCAATACTGGGAGTTGTTGTTTTTCAGCAGCTGGAGGCTTTGTTTTGAAAACAGTGCCGTACAAGACGATTTTTTTATTTTTATTTGGGGGACTGTGTAAGGGGTATATGTATATGTAGTGTGTAGCCCTTGTAGTGTACCCTGTACATTCACATGGGGGGGGGAAACCTACAGCTGTTGCAAAACTACAACTCCCAGCATGCACTGGCAGACCATACATGCTGGGAGTTGTAGTTATGCAACAGCTGGAGACACATTGGTTGCGCAACACTGAGAGTTTGTTACTTAACTCAGTGTTTTGCAACCAGTGTGCCTCCAGCTGTTGCAAAACTAGAACTCCCAGCATGTACAGTCTCTCAGTGCATGCTGGGAATTGTATTTTTGACAACTGGAGACTTACTGGTTGTGAAACACTGAGTTAGGACACAAACTCTGTTTCACAACCAATGTGTCTCCAGCTGTTGCAAAACTGCATGCATTGACAGTCAAAGGTCATGCTGAGAGTTGTAGTTTTGCAACAGCTGGAGGCACACTGCTACAACTCCCAGCAGGCCCTTTGGTAGTCTGTGCATGCTGGTAATTGTAGTTATTCAACAGCTGGATTCACACTTTTTCATAGAAAAAATGTGCCTCCAGCTGTTGCATAACTACAACCCCTAGCATGCACAGACTACCAAAGGGCATGCTGAGAGTTTTAGTTGGAACTCCAGCTGTTGCAAAACTACAACTCCCAGCATGCCCTTTGGCTGTGCATGCTGAGAGTTGTTGCTAAGTAACAGCAGGAGGTGAACAAGCCTCACCTCCTGCTGTATCCTGCCGCCTGCTCTGCCGGGACCATCGTCGCTGCCACCGGGACCGCCACCGCCGCTCCTGAGGGTACCTCTACCGGACCAGGGAAAGGTAGGAGACCCCCCGCCGGCCCCATTCGCCTCCCCGATCGCCGCCCAGCAGGACAGTGATTGATTGGTTATTTCAACCGATCAATCACGTGATCGTGAGGTGCCACCTCACTCCTGCTGGGTAAGGGTGAATGGGGCTGTCTTGGCCAGCCCCATTCACCCTTTTTTCCAGGTCACCGGGTCACCAGAGACCTGATTGACCCGGAATCGCCGCAAATAGCCGGTCTGAATTGACCGGCGATTTGCTGCAGTCGCCGACATGGGGGGGTCTCAGGACCCCCCTGGGCATTTGCACGGGATGCCTGCTGATAGATATGATAGGATGGGTCCTTAAGGGGTTAAACCACTCTTTGGCCCTCACCTTGTTTTTATTTATTTATTTATTTATTTATTTATTTTTTTACCAAACCCAGGATTGGGGTCACAACACAGAAAAAGATGCACATTTATATATATATATATATATATATATATATATATATAAATGTTTTTTTTTTTTTTTTGTGTCATTTCCACTTCTGGTTTTGGTAAAAATGCTGACCAAAATGAGGCTCAAAAACATAGCCTAATAGAAATTAAAAAAAAGTCTAACATGGAGATAGACAAATTCCTCAGAGCTGTTGTAGACACCTTCACACAAGAGTAAACGAAAATGGTTTTTTTCCCAATATGCAATGTGTTTCACTGTTGGATCACTGCTTTCTCAGGCATCTGCTATTGTAAGTCCCTCTGCAGTATGGGATGCTCTTTTTTTCTATTTTCTTTGTAACATGGAGATGCAGCTCTTAATGTCAGATCTATATGCTCTAATACGCTAGCTATCGTCCCACTAAATATGGGGCATAAGAGGTCGATGGATCATGGAGCCTGCTCAATGATTCATTTTTGTACCTTAATAGAGGTGACCAGTCTGTTGAAAAGGATGTTTAGATACACTAAATTCTAACCGATCAATGGGATGATACATTCATAACACAACTATTTCAAAATTAGCTAAAGCTGGCTATAGACAGCCATTGCCTTACTGATACCCTTTACCCATTATTAAAACCCCAGCTGTGCTGGCACAAGGGTATGAAAATCAGGAGGGATCACTGACTTGTTCCATGTTGGGAATTCCTTTTGTCCCCACATCTCTGCTATTGTGTGGTGCAGTGGCATATTAGTAGCCTTCATTATAGGGACACAATAGTCTTTGCTGGTAATTATCCACCTTTAAGTCTTTAATAAAGGTATCTCTTAGATTACCTAATAACACTGATCCAGTGGTTGTACTTGAGGCCACTTACACATCACATTTTGTTAAAGCCAAAATCATTGCAAGCAAAACCTCTTCATGTTGCTAATATTGTCCAAGATCTATGCAAATTCCGTCATACTAGCAATACAGTTTAAGAGTAAAAAGTTAAAATGTGTCCTTTTACATTTGAATGTGTGAAGCACCAGTTTACATCAATTATACTATTAACATTTATTCATAGTATTGTGCATTTACACTGGGAAAAAAAATTAAATTGCTCAAAAATTTGTTATGCACAATGACAATTGACACATGTAGATGAACCTTTAGTGAGCAGTTACCCAAACTCTAAAGTACTAAAAAAATACCTTAAATTAGATAAAAGTGAATGAGTTCAACAGAAAAACTTTTGTTTAAGCCGGCCAGTGACAGCCTGTTATCGTCTTAACAGAAGTCAACATTTTCAGGCAGCAGTTGGACAAAAGCTCGTTCATGAACAAAAGATGTTTCATTAATAAATTATTTTTTTTTAGGAAAGAACAATTTTAAAATATTCTCAGAATGTTCCCAGAAGACTCACAGAAATTCCCTCCGAAGTAATTGATAATTTATAGCCAGTCTGAACAACTTGAACATCCAATATAGACTAGAATGTGTACGGTGGCATCAGTGACAAGATTGTTCATTAGACAATTGTTTGCTCCACTATAAACTATTTGTATCTAATGTGTATGACCACCTAAAAAAGAAAGTGCTAAAAAAGACCTATATCCAAAGTATGTCTAAAGGTAGTGTTATATTTCCAGACCTGTGCCTGATATGAGTGCTGTTTAACCCCTTAACAACCACGGATGTAAATGTACGTCCTGGTCCGGAGGTATATGGCGCACCAGGATGTACATTTACGTATGCATGACCGCGAGCATCGGAGCAGTGTTCGCGTCATACACTGCAGGTCCCGGCTGCTCTCTGCAGTAAAGACCAACATCCACGATCGCGCGGATGTTCGTCATTAACCCCTCAGATGCCGTGATCAATACTGATCAATACAGAGCACGGCATCTGCGGCAATGCGCATGTTAAAATAGATGATCGGATCGCCCGCAGCGCTGCCGCGGGGATCCGATCATCTGTAATGGTGGCCGGAGGTCCCCTCACCTGCCTCGGGCCGTCTATTCAGGTCTTCTGCTCTGGTCTGTGATCGAGCAGACCAGAGCAGAAGATGACCGATAACACTGATCAGTGCTGTGCCCTATGCATAGCACTGAACAATATTAGCAATCAACTGATTGCAATTGATAGTCCCCTATAGGGACATAAAAAGTGCTAAAAAAAAGTTGAAAAATATAAAAATAAAAGTAAAAAAAATTGAAAAATCCCCTCCCCCAATAAAAACGAAAATCGTCCCTTTTTCCCATTTTACCCCCAAAAAGCGTAAAAATGTTTTTTATAAACATTTTGGTATCGCCCCATGGGTAAATGTCCAAACTATCAAAATACAATTTGATGATCCCGTATGGTGAACGGCGTAAACGTTAAAAAAAAAGTCAAAAAATGCTGCTTTTTTGTCACATTTTATTCCCAAAAATTTTTATAATAAATTTTTGGAATAAAATGTGACAAAAAAGCAGCATTTTTGGACTTTTCAACTTTTTTTTTGATAGTTTGGACATTTACCCATTTACGGAAAAATGAAAAAGTTATAGGTGATCAAAATAGGGCGATTGTTACGCCTAGCGCTCCGGGTCCCCGCTCCTCCCCGGAGCGCTCACGGCGTCTTTCTCCCTGCAGCTCCCCGGTCAGTCCCGCTGACCGGGAGCGCTGCTCTGTCATGGCCGTTGGGGATGCGATTCGCACAGCGGGACGCGCCCGCTCGCGAATCGCATCCCAGGTCACTTACCCGTTCCCGTCCCCTGCTGTCATGTGCTGGCGCGCGCGGCTCCGCTCTCTATGGCGCGCGCGCGCCAGCTCCCTGAGACTTAAAGGGCCAGTGCACCAATGATTGGTGCCTGGCCCAATTAGCTTAATTGGCTTCCACCTGGTCCCTGACTATATCTATCCTCCTCCCATGCACTTCCTTGCCGGATCTTGTTGCCCTTGTGCCTAGTGAAAGCGTTTTGTGTGTTTAAAGCCTGTGTACCAGAACTTCTGCTATCTCCCCTGACTACGAACCTTGCCGCCTGCCCCCGACCTTCTGCTACGTCCGACTTTGCTTCTGCCTACTCCCTTGTACCTCGCCTATCTTCAGCAGCCAGAGAGGTGAGCCGTTGCTAGTGGATACGACCTGGTCACTACCGCCGCAGCAAGACCATCCCGCTTTGCGGCGGGCTCTGGTGAAAACCAGTAGTGTCTTAGAACCGGTCCACTAGCACGGTCCTCGCTATCCCTCTCTGGCACAGAGGATCCACCTCCTGCCAGCCGGCATCGTGACAGTAGATCCGGCCATGGATCCCGCTGAAGTTCCTCTGCCAGTGGTCGCTGACCTCCCTACGCTGGTCGCCCAGCAAGCTCGTCAGATCGCCCAACAAGATCACCAGCTGTCGTACTTGACCACCATGACACAGCAACTCCAGTCACAACTACAGCAAGTACAGTCACAGCTACAGCAGCAACAATCATCTCCTCCACCAGCTCCTGCACCCCTTCCGCAGCGAGTGGCCACTCCTAGCCTCCGCCTGTCCTTGCCGGACAAATTTAATGGGGACTCTAAGTTTTGCCGTGGCTTTCTTTCGCAATGTTCCCTGCACATGGAGATGATGTCGGACCAGTTTCCTACTGAAAGGTCTAAGGTGGCTTTCGTAGTCAGCCTTCTGTCTGGAAAAGCTCTGTCATGGGCCACACCGCTCTGGGACCGCAATGACCCCGTCACTGCCTCTGTACACTCCTTCTTCTCGGAAATTCGAAGTGTCTTTGAGGAACCTGCCCGAGCCTCTTCTGCTGAGACTGCCCTGCTGAACCTGGTCCAGGGTAATTCCTCCGTTGGCGAGTACGCCATACAATTCCGTACTCTTGCCTCTGAACTATCCTGGAATAATGAGGCTCTCTGCGCGACCTTTAAAAAAGGCCTATCCAGCAACATTAAAGATGTTCTGGCCGCACGAGAGACTCCTGCTAACCTGCATGAACTCATTCATCTAGCCACTCGCATTGACATGCGTTTTTCTGAGAGGCATCAAGAGCTCCGCCAGGAAAAAGACTTAGATCTCTGGACACCTCTCCCACAGTCTCCACTGCAATCTGCGCCTAGGCCTCCCGCCGAGGAGGCCATGCAAGTGGATCGGTCTCGCCTGACCCTGGAAGAGAGGAATCGCCGTAAGGAAGAGAATCTTTGTCTGTACTGTGCCAGTACTGAACATTTTTTGGTGGATTGCCCAATCCGTCCTCCACGTCTGGGAAACGCACGCTCGCACCCAGCTCTCGTGGGTGTGGCGTCTCTTGATGCTAAGTCGGCTTCTCCACGTCTCACGGTGCCTGTTCGGATTTCTACTTCAGCCAGCTCTTCCCTCTCAGCCGTGGCCTGCCTGGACTCTGGAGCTTCTGGGAATTTTATTCGGGAGTCCTTAGTGAATAAATTCCGCATTCCGGTGACCCGTCTTGTCAAGCCACTCCACGTTTCCGCGGTCAACGGAGCCAGGTTGGATTGCACCGTGCGTTTCCGCACGGAGCCCCTCCTAATGTGCATCGGACCTCATCACGAGGAAATTGTATTTTTGGTCCTTCCTAATTGCACTTCTGAAGTTCTCCTTGGACTACCCTGGCTTCAACACCATTCCCCAACCCTGGATTGGTCCACTGGGGAGATCAAGAGTTGGGGCCCCTCTTGTTCCAAGGACTGCCTTCAACCGGTTCCCAGTACTCCCTGCCGTGACCCTGTGGTTCCTCCTGTATCCGGTCCCCGTAAGGTCATTAAGGACTCTGCCTGCCACAGGAAATGCCTCTCCCCCCCTCCCAGTCCCATCAGGCAAGCCCCTGTGTCCCCGCATGGCCCTCGTCCTGGTGTCACACTGCCCCGTGCCAGGTCTCGCCCTCTGCCCTCTCTCCCCATTCCTACTCCTGCTGTTCTGCCTGCCGTTGAGGAATCCCTCCATCCTTTCCCGGTGTCCTCATCCCAGGGGAGGCAGTTACCGGATAAAGAGAAGGGGAGACCTAAGGGGGGGGGTACTGTTACGCCTAGCGCTCCGGGTCCCCGCTCCTCCCCGGAGCGCTCACGGCGTCTTTCTCCCTGCAGCTCCCCGGTCAGTCCCGCTGACCGGGAGCGCTGCTCTGTCATGGCCGTTGGGGATGCGATTCGCACAGCGGGACGCGCCCGCTCGCGAATCGCATCCCAGGTCACTTACCCGTTCCCGTCCCCTGCTGTCATGTGCTGGCGCGCGCGGCTCCGCTCTCTAGGGCGCGCGCGCGCCAGCTCCCTGAGACTTAAAGGGCCAGTGCACCAATGATTGGTGCCTGGCCCAATTAGCTTAATTGGCTTCCACCTGGTCCCTGACTATATCTATCCTCCTCCCATGCACTTCCTTGCCGGATCTTGTTGCCCTTGTGCCTAGTGAAAGCGTTTTGTGTGTTTAAAGCCTGTGTACCAGAACTTCTGCTATCTCCCCTGACTACGAACCTTGCCGCCTGCCCCCGACCTTCTGCTACGTCCGACTTTGCTTCTGCCTACTCCCTTGTACCTCGCCTATCTTCAGCAGCCAGAGAGGTGAGCCGTTGCTAGTGGATACGACCTGGTCACTACCGCCGCAGCAAGACCATCCCGCTTTGCGGCGGGCTCTGGTGAAAACCAGTAGTGTCTTAGAACCGGTCCACTAGCACGGTCCTCGCTATCCCTCTCTGGCACAGAGGATCCACCTCCTGCCAGCCGGCATCGTGACAGCGATTTTATATTACTGATTTTGTACAAAAAGTTTGAGATTTTTTTAAGCAGTACAAAAATAGAAAAGTATCTAGCTAGGGGTATCATTTTAATCGTACTGACCAATAGAATAAAGAACATGTAATTTTTACCGTAAAGAGTACAGTGTGAAAACGAAACCCTCCAAAATGTGCAAAATTGGGGTTTTCATTTAAATTTCCTCCCTAAAAAAATAATTATTTGAGTTCACCATACATTTTTTGCTGAAATAAGAGGTTTTGTTACAAACTACAATTGGTCACGCAATAAACAAGCCCTTATATGGGTCTATAGATGTAAATATAAAAAAGTTATAGATTTTATAAGGCGAGGAGAAAAAAACAAAAACACAAAAATAAAATTGGCCTGGTCCTTAAGGTCAAAATGGGCTTGGTCCTTAAGGGGTTAAGGGGATCACATTAGAGGATGTACATTAAAGGAGATCTCTGGGATAGTAAAATTTCCCTCCTGTTCTATGGTCTCCTGCACTGCACCCCATCTCTTCTTCTGAATGGGGCATGTCAATCATCTCACGAAGCTCTAGCAGACATGCCACCTCCATGCATCTCTATAAGAGAGCCAGAGTACTATATCTCCAGCTTTCACATTGAGATGAGGTATGTCGGCCACAGCTTCGTACATTCCATTTAGGAGGAGAGCAGTACGGGAGATTGCGGGGGACCCAGCATTCAGACCCACATAATCTGACTCTTATCCCTTATCATTATGATAGAGGACAAATTTTTTTATCCTGCAATACTCCTTTAAAGTTGACATGGCTCTCTTATCATGAGGGCAAGGCCTCATGAATGATAGCTGGATTGTTTATGTGGCCCTTTACCGCCATCATTGTCAGCCACAAGTACCTTATTATGATGGGTGATGAGTGGCTGATGGTTTTTATATCTTTTAGAAATGTGATCATCTGATAAATGAGAATTTGTTGTTTGCTGAGCTTATGACACAGGTCAATACTGGTCTGTTCTTGTTACGCCGAGCGCTCCGGGTCCCCGTTCCTCCCCGGAGCGCTCGCCTCATCCTCGCTACTACAGCGCCCCGGTCAGATCCACTGACCGGGTGCGCTGCGGTACCGCCTCCAGCCGGGATGCGATTCGCGATGCGGGTGGCGCCCGCTCGCGATGCGCACCCCGGCTCCCGTACCTGACTCGCTCTCCCTCGGTCCTGTCCCGGCGCGCGCGGCCCCGCTCCCTAGGGCGCGCGCGCGCCGGGTCTCTGCGATTTAAAGGGCCACTGCGCCGCTGATTGGCGCAGTGGTTCCAATTAGTGTCTTCACCTGTGCACTCCCTATGTATACCTCACTTCCCCTGCACTCCCTCGCCGGATCTTGTTGCCCTTGTGCCTAGTGAAAGCGTTCCCTTGTGTGTTCCTAGCCTGTGTTCCAGACCTCCTGCCGTTGCCCCTGACTACGATCCTTGCTGCCTGCCCCGACCTTCTGCTACGTCCGACCTTGCTTCTGTCTACTCCCTTGTACCGCGCCTATCTTCAGCAGTCAGAGAGGTTGAGCCGTTGCTAGTGGATACGACCTGGTCACTACCGCCGCAGCAAGACCATCCCGCTTTGCGGCGGGCTCTGGTGAATACCAGTAGTGATTTAGAACCGGTCCACTAGCACGGTCCACGCCTATCCCTCTCTGGCACAGAGGATCCACCTCCTGCCAGCCGACATCGTGATAGTAGATCCGGCCATGGATTCCGCTGAGGTGCCGCTGTCAAGTCTTGCCGACATTTCCACGGTGATTGCCCAGCAGTCCCTAATGATCACCCAACGAAATCACCAGCTGGCATACTTGACCACCGTGACACAGCAACTGCAGTCACAGATACAGCAGCTGCTGCCGCAGATACAGCAACTGCAGTCACAGACACAGCAGCTGCAACTGCAACAACCATCTCCTCCGCCGGCTCCTGCAACTCCTCCGCAGCGTCCGTCCGCTCCTAACCCCTGCTTGTCCCTGCCGGACAAATTTGATGGGGACTCTAGACTCTGCCGTGGTCTCCTTTCTGGAAAGGCCTTGTCTTGGGCCACACCGCTCTGGGACCGCAATGATCCTGCCACAGCCACAGTCCAGTCCTTCTTCGCTGAGGTCCGTGGTGTCTTCGAGGAGCCTGCCCGAGCTTCTTCTGCCGAGACTGCCCTGCTGAACCTGGCCCAGGGTGTTTCTTCCGTTGGCGAGTACGCCATTCAGTTCCGTGCTCTTGCTTCCGAGTTGTCCTGGAATAGTGAGGCCCTCTGCGCGACCTTTAAAAAAGGCCTATCCAGCAACATTAAAGATGTTCTGGCCGCACGAGAAACTCCTGCTAACCTACATGAACTCATTCATCTTGCCACTCGCATTGACATGCGTTTTTCCGGATGGCGTCTGGAGCTCCGCCTGGATATGGACTTTGTTCGCACGAGGCGTTTTTTCTCCCCGGCTCCTCTCTCCTCTGGTCCTCTGCAATCCGTTCCTGTGCCTCCCGCCGTGGAGGCTATGCAAGTTGACCGGTCTCGCTTGACACCTCAAGAGAGGACACGACGCCGCATGGAGAATCTTTGCCTGTACTATGCCGGTACCGAACACTTCCTGAAGGATTGTCCTATCCGTCCTCCCCGCCTGGAAAGACGTACGCTGACTCCGCACAAAGGTGACACAGTTCTTGATGTCAACTCTGCTTCTCCACGCCTTACTGTGCCTGTGCGGATATCTGCCTCTACCTTCTCCTTCTCTACTATGGCCTTCTTGGATTCCGGATCTGCAGGAAATTTTTTTTTGGCCTCTCTTATCAACAGGTTCAACGTCCCTGTGACCAGTCTCGCCAGACCCCTCTACATCAATTGTGTTAACAATGAAAGATTGGACTGTGCCGTGCGTTACCGCACGGAACCCCTCCTAATGTGCATCGGACCTCATCACGAAAAAATTGAGTTTTTGGTCCTCAGGTTCTTTGGCCCCAAGAAGAAGGGGAGACCCAAGGGGGGGGGTACTGTTACGCCGAGCGCTCCGGGTCCCCGTTCCTCCCCGGAGCGCTCGCCTCATCCTCGCTACTAGAGCGCCCCGGTCAGATCCACTGACCGGGTGCGCTGCGGTACCGCCTCCAGCCGGGATGCGATTCGCGATGCGGGTGGCGCCCGCTCGCGATGCGCACCCCGGCTCCCGTACCTGACTCGCTCTCCCTCGGTCCTGTCCCTGGCGCGCGTGGCCCCGCTCCCTAGGGCGCGCGCGCGCCGGGTCTCTGCGATTTAAAGGGCCACTGCGCCGCTGATTGGCGCAGTGGTTCCAATTAGTGTCTTCACCTGTGCACTCCCTATGTATACCTCACTTCCCCTGCACTCCCTCGCCGGATCTTGTTGCCCTTGTGCCTAGTGAAAGCGTTCCCTTGTGTGTTCCTAGCCTGTGTTCCAGACCTCCTGCCGTTGCCCCTGACTACGATCCTTGCTGCCTGCCCCGACCTTCTGCTACGTCCGACCTTGCTTCTGTCTACTCCCTTGTACCGCGCCTATCTTCAGCAGTCAGAGAGGTTGAGCCGTTGCTAGTGGATACGACCTGGTCACTACCGCCGCAGCAAGACCATCCCGCTTTGCGGCGGGCTCTGGTGAATACCAGTAGTGATTTAGAACCGGTCCACTAGCACGGTCCACGCCTATCCCTCTCTGGCACAGAGGATCCACCTCCTGCCAGCCGACATCGTGACAGTTCTCCCAATAATCATAATCAAAATTATAGGGTTTTAACTTCTGACTGCTAGTTGAAAGATCTCACTTTTTTGCTTCTTAGCCACTTGATTGGAACCTAGGGAGGGTTTTCAAAAGGTGCTATTATACCATGACGTTTTTAAAAGGGGATGTTCCCATTTTCTTCATATTTTCTGAACCATAAAGTTTTATGTCACAACCACATATTCTCAAATAGTTAAGAGATTTTACATAGCACCTCAATTGTTCCTCCAAGAAACTATTAGCAGTCACCTGTGACTGCCCACAGGAGGACAATGTGAGAAGATGCAATCACTGCTTCCTGTCACAGGAGACTACACCGGGAGCAGGACGAGCCGTCACAGCTGCTGGGTAAATTTCCTGTACCGTCAGCGTGGGGAAAGAGGAGCAATGGAGGGAAAAAGTGGGACAGATATGGGAGGAGTCGGGAGAGCTGCTCTGGTGTTCCCTAGTTACAAAACATTTTATTGGAGGGGCCAAGCCCATTTATTTTTTTTTTTTATCCAACCGCTTTAGCTTAGGTTTTAAATTAAACAGATTAAGTTAACATCAACAACATATATTGTGTTAAAAAAATTGTATTTTGCCACACTGTTGTTCCCACTCTTCATCTGATCCTGTCATATTTACAGTAACAATATTGTCTAAGAGCCCTCCATTGTGGTGATTATCCTATTTAGCCTGTGTATCTTATCCCTGTTCATATGACTTCATTTGTAACCTCTTCTCTGTTCTGGCATTGTCATGTGTATTCTAGTAAATTACTTCTGAAAAACTTCAATAAAGATGTCAAAATGCATAATGTGTATCATGTGCAAAGGAAACAGGCAATTTTATTACATATTTCTTTATTCTGTATTGTAGCCATGTAAGTATACTGTATGTTTCCATTGTCCAATGATGAAATAGGAGAGCAACATACATTTTTACTAACAATTCTGTTTTCTTACTATACAAATTGCAGTTATTTTCCAAACACACCCTTCACTAAGAAGTATTATTTCACCTATCTATATTACATAAAAAAAAAACATTTCAATGCAACAACTTAGTAAACACACAGTTTTAAATGTAGGAAAGTCACCACAACACCACTTTTGCAGTATACTGTACAAAAAAATTTACTCCCACAGTATTGGACTAAACATTTGACCATCTGGAATAACACTAATCCTCAGATATTGGGTACCCCACCGTGCCCCATAGAGAGGTACCAACCTCATTATTGGGTATATGGAAGCAGCTGAGTTTCAAATTGATATCCTGTGCCTTTCATGGGAAAAGAGAGCTAAAAAATTTTATTTGTAATCGTGTATATATTTGAGTTGATTATTCTTGGAAAATGCACTCAAACTCTGGCTAGTTTATAATGGGTTGTCTACTACAGGCTGGTTTAGGTAGAAAAAAAAAAGGAACCAAACTTATCCTGTGACAAAACCAACATTTTCTATCGGATACACTTTATCTCACTATTCAGTAAAGCAAAAAACAAACAAAATTAGGTATACTTTTTGCTATCTATATTATACAAAAAACTAACTATAAGTTAGGTATACTTTTATATACTGTATGTATGTTAACTGTATACCTCAAATGGAATGTGAATAGAGCCTTAGACTCCTTTTATATGACCTAAATAATATATATGCCCACCAAGCAATTCATTTAAATACAATTTTAATATAAAATACTGAAAAAGGACAGAAAGCAAAAAGTGACTGGCTAAACTTTTAATTGAGTCATGGTATGAAAACTGCTGAATGTGTCTGCAGCTATCAACAGCCATGCGTTCTCTTTGTAGCTAGTGAGCAGGGCAGTTAGGGACCTGGCCTTAGCACTTGTGATATGAAATGATATCAAAGACTATGGAAACTTACAGAACAGTGACAGATGAGACAGAAGCAGACAGACATAAGGGAAAACAACACAGCACGTTTGCTTGTTGAGTCTTCTACTTTACGAAATTGGTTTTCTGTAGTTTATTGAAATCTTAGATTATTACTATGCTTAATTCATATAGTGGACACGTGACCACACTTTAGAAAACACCTAAACAACTGGATAATGCAGTAGTACTGTTTCTCTTTGTGGAGATCCTACTGGTAGGAAGCCGTCAATGGGCACTGTCAGAATCAAAAACTGTTTATATATTGTACATCTTGAAAAGACTTTAACCTATATTTCATAAAAAAATGTAGGTCCTTTTTATACTGTACATATATATATATCAAATTTTTTACAGAGGAGAGGAGGTGGGGTTACAAAGTGGTGTTCTGGAATCATTTATTGTTTTTGCTTATGTGTGCTAAAAAAAAAATGGAATTTCAAAGTGATTTATTGGTTTTTGCTTATGTAAGCCAAATTTATCAACCCCAAATATGTCACACATAAGCAAAACCAAAAGCAAGAAAAAAATGCCTACAGAACTTGCTTACCAAAGCAATGATGATAAATGTCCCCAAATGTGAATTCAAATAGAGAAAACAGACATGGTCGCACATCCACAACATGCACAATGATCTAATGCTTCTCAGCAACATTTATTAAACTAACAGGTCGTTAGTGTACTTTATGATCGTGAAGTGCAAGCCCCCTAGCCTGCTAAGAAGCATTAGATCAGGGTGCATGTTGTGGATGTGCAACCATGTCTGTTTTTTTCTCTAGTTGAATTCTCTGGAATACTGCCTGTTCCATGGCTTAAGTCGTGGTGTAAGGGGGAAGGGTTTGGGTTTTTAGAGGACTGGGCTGATTTTTCATTGGGGTACAAACTTTATTCTACGGATAATCTGCACCTGAATGGAAGGGGGTCCGCTGTTCTGGGGGAGAGAATCCTGGAAGGGGTGGCAGAGAATTTAAACTAGGTAAGTGGGGGAAGGACAATAAAGGAAATCAAGCAGATAGTGGGACAGATAGGTTAGAGAGGGGTCAGGACATAATGGTGGGTGGAGAGGAGACCTGTGGGGGGAGGTTAAGAGCAGTGGATAGGGAGATCCATGTGTTACAAACCAGTTGTGAAAATAAATGTAGCCCAAATAAATGTAGCCCCAATAGCTCAAAAAATCCAATTAGCCCCAATAATAAAAAAAAATCCCATTAGCCCCAATAACTCAAAAAAAATCCCATTAGTGATACTGAATGTGTAAAACTCAATGGAGATGTGAAGTATATGTTCACAAATGCCAGAAGTCTAACAAATAAAATGGTGGAGCTTGAGGCCTGGATACTGGAGGAACACATTGATATAGTTGGGGTCACTGAGACATGGCTAGACTCCTCATATGACTGGGTTGTCGATCTGCAGAGGTTTACACTGTTTGCAAAGGATAAGGTAAACAGGAAATCTGGTGGAATATGTCTGTACGTTAGAAGCTGTATGAAAGTCAGTGTGAATGATGCCATAATGTGTGATGATTCTGAGGATGTGGAATCTCTGTGGTAGAATTACAAAAGGAGGCAAAGATTGAAAAGTTAATTTTTGGAGTAATCTATAGCCCCCCCCCAACACCACTGAGGAGATAGACGGTCAGCTGTATACACGAATAGAGAGGGCTGCCCATGCAGGTACAGTAATAGTAATGGGAGATTTTAACTATCCAGATATAGATTGGGGTCAGGGTTTGGCTAAAACTACAAAGGGGAGACAATTCCTAAATTTATTGCAGGAGAATTTTATGATCCAATTTGTGGAGGACCCAACAAGAAGTGATGTTCTGCTGGATCTGGTTATTTCCAACAACGCAGAGCTGGTTCAGAATGTAACTGTGCGTGAAAACCTTGGTAATAGCGACCACAATATGATTACTTTTGACTTAAATGGGCACTGTCAGATACAAAAACTTTTGATATGTTGTAAAGCATGTATAACCAATAGGTTTTGCAATTGCTTTCATTAGAACATTTTCAGTATTTCATACTGAAAAAAACAGTCAAACAACTGCCCCCCCCCCTGCCTGCTTGGACACATACTAGTCCTGCTGTGTCCATGCGTCATAACCTACGTCATGGACACACTTCCTTGATTGACAGCTGTGAGCGCAGGGCTCACAGCTGGAGGAAAAATCCTCCTACAGTCAGCTTGTGTCCCGCTACTGTCTGTCAGTGAGGAAATGCTGGGAGTTGTAGTTTTGCTAATGCTAGGGGAGATGTGAGCAGTCACCATACTGAGGGAGGAGGGGGGGGAAAGACATGCACAGTGAGGCCTTAGAATAGTGAGCTAAATTAAATGTGTAATAAAAAAATAAATAAAGGTGCTAGACACATGACAATTAGATGTACATGGTCAGGATTAGGTACTGAGTGGTATATTAAAAAAAAAGTTTTTTTGTTGGATCTGACAGGTACGCTTTAAAGTGTAGAAAACAAAGACAGGTTGGGAGGGCAAAAACATATCATTTTAAAAAGGCAAATTTCCCTGGGCTGAGAGCTACACTACAGGACATAGACTGGTTGGAGGTCTTCTTAAATACTGATACAGACAATAAATGGGAAATTTTCAAATCAACACTGAATAAATATACAGCAAAATTTATTCCTAAGGGGAACAAATATAAACGATTAAAACGAAATCCTGCATGGCTAACAACTGATGTTAAAAGAGCAATAAACAACAAAAAAATAGCTTTCAAAAATTACAAATCTAAGGGTTCAGCTATAGCATTTAAAGAGCTCAATAAAATCTGTAAAAAGGTAATAAAACAGCAAATATTCAAAAAGAGAGACACGTGGCCAAAAAAAGCAAAACAAATTCTAATTTTTTTTAGATATATAAATGCATAAAAAAACAATGACAGAGCATGTAGGACCCCTTAATAATGATACTGGGGAGGTGGTCACTGGTGATCAAGAGAAGGCGGAGTTACTGAATGGGTTCTTTAGTTCTGTATATTCGAAGGAAGAGGGAGGGGCTGGGCCAGTGCTGGTAACACATCATGTAATGAATTGAATTGGCTTAATGTAGATATGGTCCAAGGTAAATTAAGTAAAGTAAATGTAAGCAAATCTCCAGGACCAGATGGATTACACCCAAGAGTTCTTAGAGAACTAAATACAGTGATATCTATACCCTTGTTCATGATATTAAGAGATTGTGTCTGGTATGTGGTGTCTGGTATTTTGCCAAGGGACTGGTGCAAGGCGAATGTGGTGCCAATCTTCAAAAAGGGCTCTAGGTCTTCCCCAGGTAATTATAGACTGGTAAGCAGAACGTGCATTGTGGGAAAATTATTTGAAGGACTCATAAGAGACTACATACAGGATTACTTAGGGAATAAAAGTATTATAACAGACAGCCAGAATGGGTTTACTAAGGATAGAAATTGTCAAACCAATCTAATTTGCTTTTATGAAGCTGTGAGTAGAAGCCTTGACAGAAGAATAGCTGTGGATTTTACATTATAGATGTCTGATAGGTAAGTTAAGGTCTATGGGTTTGGAAACTTTAGTTTGTAACTGGATTGAAAACTGGCTTAAAGATTGTACCCAGAGAGTGGTGGTCATGGATTCACACTCTGATTGGTCGGTTATTAGTGGTGTACCCCGTAGTTCAGTACTGGGCCCACTCTTATTTAACCTGTTAAGGACCAAGGGCGTACCTGTACATCCTGTGTCCTATCCCTTTCTATAACGCGGTCGGGCCTTGTCTCTAACAATGGCCGGAAACCGTGGCTAATTGCTACCCCTTTAGCTAACCCTATAGACGCAGCATTCAATGTTGATCGCCACGTCTAAAGTGAAACTAAACTACCCCCGGCTAGCTCAGGGGGCTGTTCGGGACCGCCGCAGTGAACAGTCCCGAACAGCTGTAGGACACGAGGAGGGTCCCCTAACCTGGGTGTCCGATCGCCGAATAACTGCTCAGTGCCTGAGATCCAGGCATGAGCGGTCAAGCGGCAGAATTATTTGATCAATGGTTTCCTATGAGAAATCATTGATCAATGTAAAAGATCAGTGTGTGCAGTGTTATAGCCCCCTATGGGGTCTATAACATTGCAAAAAAAAGTGGAAAAAAAAGTTAATAAAGATCATTTAACCACTTACCTAATAAAAGTTTGTATCACCCCCCTTTTCCCATTAAAAAAAAAAAAAAAAGTGTAAATAAAAATAAACATATGTGATATCGCCGCGTGCAGAAATGTCTGAATTATAAAAATATATATATTAAACCGCAAGGTCAATTCCGAAGTCCAAAATAGCGTATTTTGGTCACTTTTTATATCATGAAAAAAGGAATAAAAAGCGATCAAAAAGTACGATCAATACAAAAATAGTACCGCTAAAACTTCAGATAATGGCGCAAAAAATTTGCTCTCATACCACCCCGTACGTGAAAAAATTAAAAAGTTATAGGGGTCCGAAGATGACAATTGTAA
The DNA here is from genome assembly GCF_029499605.1 of Hyla sarda. Lineage (NCBI taxonomy): Eukaryota > Metazoa > Chordata > Amphibia > Anura > Hylidae > Hyla > Hyla sarda. The sequence continues at coordinate 190,095,602 of NC_079189.1, forward strand.
ACATAAAAATTTTCCTGCATGTAGTTATGATTTTTTCCAGAAGTAAAACAAAATCAAACCTATATAAGTAGGGTATCATTTTAATCGTATGGACCTACAGAATAAAGATAAGGTGTCTTTTTTACCATAAAATTTACTGCGTAGAAACGGAAGCCCCAAAAAATTACAAAATGGTGTTTTTTCTTAAATTTGGTCGCACAATGATTTATTTTTTCGGTTTCTTCATAGATTTTTAAGTATAATGACTGATGTTGTTGGGTTTATAATACAGGGTGGGCCATTTCAGGTGCTGCACATCTCTCTACAAGTTCTTCTGTAATAGCATCTCTAGCATTTTAGCAAAGGCATATGAGTATAGATATAGCGATCAATATATCAATATACAGGGTGGGCCATTTATATGGATACACCATAATAAAATGGGAATGGTTGGTGATATTAACTTCCTGTTTGTGGCACATTAGTATATGTGAGGGGGGAAACTTTTCAACATGGGTGGTGACCATGGCGGACATTTTGAAGTCGGCCATTTTGAATCCAATTTTAGTTTTTTCAATAGGAAGAGGGTCATGTGACACATCAAACTTATTGGGAATTTCACAACAAAAACAATGATGTGCTTGGTTTTAATGTAACCTTATTCTTTCATGAGTTATTTACAAGTTTCTGACCACTTATAAAATGTGTTCAATGTGCTGCCCATTGTGTTGGATTGTCAATGCAACCCTCTTCTCTCACTCTTCACACACTGATAGCAACACCGCAGGAGAAATGCTAGCACAGGCTTCCAGCGTACGTAGTTTGAGGTGCTGCACATCTCGTATCTTCACAGCATAGACAATTGCCTTCAGATGACCCCAAAGATAAAAGTCTAAGGGGGTCAGATCGGGAGACCTTGGGGGTCATTCAACTGGCCCACGATGACCAATCCACTTTCCAGGAAACTGTTCATCTAGGAATGCTCGGACCAACAGCTGGAAGCACCCTGTTTGGGAATCACTGGCATTGAATACCCCTATGTCCACCCATATGCAATCCCTAATTTAGTCCTCAAATGCGCATGGCGCTCTCTCACTTCGGAGCCCTGTCGTATTTCAAGGAAACAGTTTAGTGCCACATATGGGGTATTTCCGTACTCGGGAGAAATTGCACTACAAATTTTCGGGGGCTTTTACCCCTTATGAAAAGGAAAAGTTGGGGTCTACACCAGCCTGTTAGTGTAAAAAAAAAATTTTTACACTAACATGCTGGTGTTTACCTTTACTTTTTATTTTCACAAGAGGTAAAAGGAAAAAAAGAACCCCAAAATTTGTAACACAATTTCTCCTGAATACAGAAATACCCCATATGTGGGCATAAAATGATCTGTGGGCACATAACAAGGCTCAGGAGTGAGAGCGCACTATGTACATTTGAGGCCTAAATTGGTGGTGGTTGATTTTAAAGCGGTTCTGACATAAACAAAAAATAAATAAATACCCACATATGACCCCATTTTGGAAACTATACCCCTCACGGAATGGAACAATGGGTATAGTGAACTTTAACACCCCACAGGTGTTTCACAAATTTTCATTAAAGTTGGATGGGAAAATATAAAAAAAAAAAATTTCACTAAAATGCTGGTGTTACCTTAAATTTTTCATTTTCACAAGGGAAAATAGGAAAAAGCCCCCCAAAATTTGTAACCCCATTTCTTCTGAATATATAAATACCCCATATGTGGATGTAAAGTGCTCTGCGGGGGAATGGCTCTGCCATTGGGATTCTGAAGAGAATTTACAAAGCCCCCATAGTGCCAGAACAATGGACCCCTCCCACATGTCACTCCATTTTGGAAACTACACCCCTCACGTAATGTAATAAGGGGTACAGTGAGAATTTATGCCCCACAGGTGTCTGACTTTTGTGTCTGATTTTTGGAACAGTGGTCCGTGAAAATTAAAAATGTAATTTTTCATTTGCTCAGCCCACTGTTCCAAAGATCTGTCAAACGCCAGTGGAGTGTAAATACTCACTGCACCCCTTATTAAATTCTGTGAAGGGTGTAGTTTCCAAAATGGGGTCAAATGTGGGGGGGTCCACTGTCCTGGTACCACGGCGGGCTTTGTAAACGCACTTGGACCCTGACTTCCATTCCAAACAAATTCCCTTTCCAAAAGTTCAATGGCGCTCCTCCTCTTCTGAGCATTTCCATACTCAGAAGAAATTGGGTTACAAATTTTGGGGGGCATTTTCTCCCATTAACCTTTATAAAAATGGTACACTTGGGAAAAAAAACTGCACTTTAGTGAAAAATTTTTTTTTCATTTACACACCCGACTTTAACGTAAAGTCATCAAACACCTGTGGAGTGTTAAGGCTCACTAGACCCCTTGTTACGTGCCTTGAGCGGTGTAGTTTCCAAAATGGTATGCCATGTGGGGTTTTTTCTGCTGCTCTGGCACATAGGGGCTTCCTAAATGTGACATGCCCCCCAAAAACCATTTCAGAAAAACACTCTCCAAAATCCCATTGTCGCTTCTTCCCTTCTGAGCCCTCTACAGCGCCCACCAAACACTTGACATACACATATGAGGTATTTCCTTACTCGCAAGAAAATGGGTTACAAACAGTGAGAGGATTTGTCTCCTTTTACCTCTTGTAAAAATTCAAAAACTGGGTTTACAAGAACATGCGAGTGTAAAAAATGAAGATTTTGAATTTTCTCCTTTATTTTGCTGTTATTCCTGTGAAACACCTAAAGGGTTAACACACTTACTGAATTACTTTTTGAATACTTTGAGGGGTGCAGTTCTTATAATGGGGTTATTTGTGGTGTATTTCTAATAGGAAGGCCCTTCAAATCTACTTCAAACCTGAAATGGTCCGTGAAAAATTCCTATTTTGAAAATTTTGTGAAAAATTTGAAAATTGCTGCTGAACTTTGAAGCCCTTTGATGGCTTCCAAAAGTAAAAACATGGCAACTTCATGATGCAAGCATAAAGTAGACATATTGTATTTGTGAATCAAAATATAACTTATTTGGAATGTCTATTTTCCTTACAAGCAGAGAGCTTAAAATTTTGAAAAATGCTAAATTTTCTATATTTTCATCAAATTTTGGAGTTTTTCACCAAGAAATTATGCAAGTATCGACAAAATTTTACCACTAACATAAAGTAGAATATGTTATGAAAAAACAATCTCAGAATCAAAATGAAAGGTAAAAGCATCCCAGAGTTATTAATTCTTAAAGTGACAGTGGTCAGATGTGCAAAAAACGCTCTGGTCCTACAGTGAAAATTAGCCTCGACCTTAAGGGGTTAATTAATTTATTAACGAAATAGAGGATGGGATTAACAGCTCTTTTTCTATTTTTGAAGATGACACCAAACTTTGTAGTATGGTACAGTCGATAGAGGATGTGCATAAGTTACAAGATGACTTGGATAGACTAAGAGTGTGGGCATCCACTTGGCAAATGAGGTTCAATGTGGATGAATGTAAAGTTATGCATCTGGGTACTAAAAACCTGCGTGTATCGTATGTCTTTCGAGGGGGGGGAGGGTTAAACCTGGGAGAGTCACTGGTAGAGAAAAATCTAGGGTGAACTTGTAGATCATAGACTACAGAATAGCATGCAATGTCAGGCAGACGCTTCTAAGGCCAGCAGGACATTGTCCTGTATCAAAAGGGGCTTGGACTCAAGGGTCAGGGACATAATACTACCCCTTTATAAAGCATTGATACAGCCTCATCTGGAATATGCGACTAAACTAATATGGGGTATGGAACAGCTTAGCTATGAGGAAAGATTAAAAGAATTACATTTGTTTAGTCTTGAGAAGAGACGTTTAAGGGGGATATGATCAACGTATAAAAGTGTATAAATGGCCTATACAAAAAATATAAGGAAAAACTGTTCCACATTAACCCCCCCCCCCCCCCAGGACAAGGGGGCACTCCCTCCGTCTGGAGAAGAAAAGGTTGGGTCTTTAGGAGTGACACGCCTTCTTTTACCATAAGAACTTTGAATTTATGGAACAGTCTACCAACTGGTCACAGCAGAAACAGTTGAAAGCTTTAAAACAGAGTTAGATACAAATTAACATTACTGCTTGTGCACCATACCTCTTCCTTTCAATTCCTTGGTTGAACTTGATGGACGTATGTCTTTTTTTGACCATACTAATTATGTAACTATCATCTTTGTCTGAGCTGAAGCATGGGCCGGGACAAAGTCCAGGAAGTGAGGGTGGGACTAGCACCCCTCTGTGCTGTCTCCTGTCTTGTCCTAACAGACTCCTGTCTAAAAGCAGAGAGAAGGGGGTTAAAGGGCACTCTGCAGTAATTGGATGAAGAGACCCAGCACAGCAGAGGATGTGAATGCATGGTGAATGAGGGTGGGCTTAGTGCTTGTCTCGGAAATACCCCTTCCTGGCAGTGGATTTCAGAATGAGTGAGCAGCAGAATGGAGGGATTTGTGAGCCAAATACAGAAGCAGAAAAACATTAAAAAAACATGTAAAGCATCTGCATGACCGAGCGAGTAACATATGTCCCTCAACAGTACAGAGTAGGGTCCTGGTTGCATGATACAATAGTAAAAAAATCTTCTCCTTGAACATTACTGTTAATCAGACTGAACCATGGATACATTTGGTTTTGAGAAACTTTAATATTGTGGCTATTTATTCGTTTTGTTTAAAGAAACAGCTCAACTTCTCTAAATAGTTCTAGTTGGTGAATAAGCTAGTTTTTTCTCTCACAATAGGTAACGCTATGTAACCTTTGGGAACTGTGCACCGTCACATAATTTTTTACATGAGCCTGTGGCTTAAATGGTCACTCTCATTAAAACTAATTTTTGCTATTGCACTCCTTATGGTAAATAAAAAATATTTCTAATATACTTTGTTTAAAAATTTTTAGTTTTCTATGTTTTATTTGTGCTTAAAAAGCTCAAGAGCATTTTTTCCCCCATCTCATACACAGACTTTGGACCGAAGTCCAGACACAGGAAGTGCAGCCTGGAGTGCTGAGGGGGGGGGGGAGGGGGTCAAACCAACAGCATATGGCAGTTAAGTGTGAGAGGAGCTATGATTGGTTAAGGCTGGACACCCCCCCACCCTCAGCACTCCAGGCTGCACTTTCTGTGTTTGGACTTCGGTCCAAAGTCTGCATAAGATGGGAGAAAATGTGCTCTTGAACTTTTTTAAGCAAAAATAAAGCATAGAAAACTTCATTTTTTTTTAAACAAAGTATATTAGAAATATTTTTTATTTACCGTAAGGAGTGCAATAGCAAAAATTAGTTCTAATGAGAGTTACCCTTTAACATCAGTCATAACTAAATACAGTGCTGTCATTTTAGATAAAAGTCAAGGACACCAGTACAAAGGGCAATAATGCTGCAAACAAATCAACCAAAATATTTTGTCATATACATTGCCATTCAAATAGACAATTTAAAATCCTTTGTTAAGAGCAGAACGTCCTCTGATGTCTGCCAGTGAGGAAAAAAGCATATAATGCACTGGATTTCCATGCTGCCCTCTCGGAGAGCACTCTGCTTCAGGAATGACAGCGACTTGTTAAAATATGTGGCTTCTCTCAGGACCTGTCCTTTAGACTGAGGAACAGAGCAAACAGTCACCAAAAGGGGCACCACTGAGATAAAGGCATGGTAGAGGAACCCACAGAGAGAGTATGATGTGACTGTTCTCATTACACTGTATAAGGGAGCATTCACACACACACACACACACACACACACACACACAGAGACCCCCATAGAGGTTTGTTATGGGTATGTCATGTCTGTCCTGGTCTGTGTTCATGCACAGCTATTGGATTTGCTGTGTGTGAACAGTTTTATGTTCTCTGGTCAAGGAATAGTTAATGTCTCTGGCTTTTTCAGCCACAGCCTCTGTTGTTTAATAGCCTTTAGGGTGTGTCTATTTAATGTCAGCCCAGTCTAGCCTCTGAGCTGGTGATTGACTTCATTTCATCCTGACTTGCTAACATGCTGGATTTGCTGCTGGGAGCTCTTGTGATACTTCATTACATCTTGCTTCTGGGTGAAACTCTTCTTATTTGAGCTTTTAAATCTACTTTCTCTGTTTTAGCATGCACCTTGTATGTTTTGGTTTTAGCCATGGTTAGTAGACATGCTCTTAGTGGATTTTAAGCTGTGTTTGTTTAGTGGTTTTAGGATTTGTTTATCCTTTCTGCTATGTGTCTGTTCACACTGTGTTTTCTCTTGTATCCTTTTATGTGAAGTTCTGTGTTTTATATTTCTGTTTTCCTACTGGGCCAGCATCCTGACCACATGATGGAGTGTGCCGCTGACCAGTAGTCTATTTGGATTTATTATTAATGGCTACTCCTATAGTGGATTGGGGTGTCCAGTTTGTGTGTTCAGTTTGAACAGTGTTCACTATAATTATATCCTGTGTATCTAGGCATCCCTGTTACTGCTCCATGGGACTCCTTGTCTACTGGAGGTGTCCTGAAGAGATTGCGATTATTCCTGTCTTGTGTTCAGTGTGAACAGTGTTCTATAAATATATCCTGTGCATCTAGGCATCCCTATTACCTGTTCATGGGGACTTCGTGTCTACTGGAGGTTTTGCATAGGGAATGCGAATATTCCTGATTAGCGATAGATCCCTGTTTCGGGTCCATAGGGACTTTGTGTCTACTGGATGTTCAGGGGGATTATACTATTATATACCGCGGATCGGGTTGACAGGTTGCTGGGCGGGGCTGGAGAGGACCCAGCAGTCCTGGCACCATATTGGCACCAATGACAAAGTAAGAGGTAGGTGGAGTGTCCTTAAAAATGATTACAGGGACTTAGGCCGCAAGCTTAAGGCAAGGACCTCCATGGTAGTATTTTCTGAAATACTGCCAGTACCACGAGCCGCACCAGAGAGGCAGCGGGAGATCAGGGAGGTAAACAAGTGGCTCAGAAGCTTGTGTAGGAAGGAGGGGTTTGGGTTCATGGAGAACTGGACTGACTTCGCTGTCGGTTACCGGCTCTACTGTAGGGATGGGCTGCACCTCAATGGGGAGGGTGCAGCTGTGCTTGGGGAGAAGATGGCTAGAAGGGTGGAGGAGTCTTTAAACTATGGACTTGGGGGGAGGGAACCTACAGCAAAGAGGGGGAAGATAGTGTAGATAGAGAGGTGGGAATTATAAATGTACCTGGGGGTGGAGTGGAGGGAGGGGTTAGAATAGTTAATAGGGATAGGCTTCATAGGAAAATAAAACTTACATCCTTGAATCCCATTAACCCCAATAACATAAAGGATGGAAATGTAAAGTGTATGTTCACAAATGCGAGAAGCCTAGCAAATAAAATGGGGGAGCTTGAGGCCTTGATACTGGAGGAACATATTGATATAGTTGGGGTCACTGAGACATGGCTGGACTCCTCGCATGACTGGGCTGTCAATCTGCAGGGGTTTACATTGTTTCGCAAAGATAGAATGAACAGAAAAGGTGGTGGAGTCTGTCTGTATGTAAGAAGTGGTATGAAAGTCAGTTTGAATGATGCCATAGTGTGTGATGATTCTGAAGATGTGGAATCACTGTGGGTAGAATTACAAAAGGAGAGAAATACTGAAAAAATAGTATTTGGTGTAATCTACAGACCCCCTAATATCACTGAAGAGATAGAAGGTCGGCTGCATAAACAAATAGAGAGGGACGCCCGGGCAGGTACAGTGGTAATAATGGGAGATTTTAACTATCCAGATATAGATTGGGGTCCGGGGTAGGCTAAAACTACAAAGGGGCGACAATTCCTAAATTTATTGCAGGATAATTTTATGGGCCAGTTTGTGGAGGACCCAACAAGAAGTGATGCCTTGTTGGATCTGATCATTTCCAACAACGCAGAGCTTGTTGGTAATGTAACTGTGAGGGAAAACCTTGGTAATAGCGAACACAATATAGTTAATTTTGACTTAAAATGTAGAAAACAAAGACAGGCGGGGAAGGCAAAAACATATAACTTAAAAAAGGCAAACTTCCCTGGGCCGAGGGCTGCACTACAGGACATAGACTGGGGGACGTGTTCTCAAATACTGATACAGAAGGCAAATGGGACATCTTTAAATCAACTCTAAATAACTATACAGCTAAATATATACCAAATGGGAACAAATATAAACGATTAAAACTAAATCCTACATGGCTGACAAATGATGTTAAAAGAGCAATAAACAACAAAAAAAATAGCCTTCAAAAAATACAAATCTGATGGGTCAGCGATAACATTTAAACAGTACAAAGAGCTTAATAAAATCTGTAAAAATGTAATAAAAACAGCAAAAATTCTAAATGAGAGACAGGTGGCCAAAGAAAGCAAAACTAATCCTAAATATTTTTTTAGATATATAAATGCAAAAAAAAACAAGGACAGAGCATGTAGGACCCCTTAATAATGATAATGTAGAGGTTGTCACAGGCGATAAAGAGAAAGCGGAGCTACTGAATGGGTTCTTTAGTTCTGTATATACTAGGGAAGAAGGAGGAGCTGACATTGGACAGGTCAGTGCTGGCAACACATCATGTAATGTACTGAACTGGCTTAATGTAGAGATGGTACAAGGTAAGTTAAGTAATTTAAATGTAAGCAAATCTCCAGGGCCAGATGGATTGCACCCAAGAGTTCTTAGAGAACTTAGTTCAGTAATATCTGTACCCCTGTTCATGATATTTAGAGATTCTCTGGTGTCTGGTATTGTGCCAAGGGACTGGCGCAAGGCGAATGTGGTGCCAATCTTCAAAAAGGCCTCTAGGTCTTCCCCAGGAAACTATAGACCGGTAAGTTTAACGTGCATTGTGGGTAAATTGTTTGAAGGACTTATAAGGGATTACATACAGGAATACATAGGGGATAATTGTATTATAAGTGATAGCCAGCATGGGTTTACTAAGGATAGAAGTTGTCAAACCAATCTAATTTGCTTTTATGAAGAGGTGAGTAGAAGCCTTGACAGAGGAATGGCTGTGGATATAGTGTTTCTGGATTTTGCTAAAGCGTTTGATACTGTCCCTCATAGACGTCTGACAGGTAAGTTAAGGTCTTTGGGCTTGGAAACTTTAGTTTGTAACTGGATTGAACACTGGCTCATGGATCGTACCCAGAGAGTGGTGGTCAATGATTCGTACTCTGATTGGTCCCCGGTTATTAGTGGTGTACCCCAAGGTTCTGTACTGGGACCGCTGTTGTTTAATTTATTTATCAATGATATAGAGGATGGCATTAACAGCTCTGTTTCTATCTTTGCAGATGACACCAAGCTTTGTAGCACGGTACAGTCTATAGAGGATGTGTATAGGTTACAAGATGACTCGGATAGACTAAGTGTCTGGGCATCCACTTGGCAAATGAGGTTCAATGTGGATAAATGTAAAGTTATGCATCTGGGTACTAATAACCTGCATGCGTCGTATGTCTTAGGGGGGATTAAACTGGCAGAGTCACTGGTAGAGAAGGATCTGGGTGTACTTGTAGATCACAGACTACAGAATAGAATGCAATGTCAGGATGCTGCTTCCAAAGCCGGCAGGATATTGTCATGTATAAAAAGAGGCTATGCTTGCTATGGGGATTTCCTTTTACTCTGCACAGTTCCTAAAATGGACAGAGATGTCAGCAGAGAGCACTGTGCTCATCATGTCAGCAGACACTTCTGTGTTTCAAATGGAAAATAATTTTCACTGTAGTATTCAGCAGCTAATAAGTACAGGAAGAATTAAGAAGAATTAATTTTTTAATAGAAGTAATTTACAAATCTAGGAACAAGGAAGGGTGGAGCCAGCACTGAATAAAAATATACTTCTTTATTGTAATCCAAGATTAAAAATCCATAGAAGGCAGGAAAAATGAGCACAAGGACAACAAAGTGCAAAGTTGCATGGTTGGAACTCCTCAGTCATGGCATACATGTTATCTCTTCAAAAGATAATTTTATTCTGAGGAGGTCAAGAAGCTCACCTCCCACAAGGGGAGGGAGCAAAACCCACCCATTTGGACAACCAACTTTATTGTCCAAAGTGCATTAAAAACATATAGAAAAAAGGAGAGAATGCAAATAAAGAAAACCAAAGAAAAAGCCAAATATTTTTTTGTATACAACAAAACACACAAAATGTGTATGCATATGGAAAAATATTGAAAAAAATATGTTTTGAAAATTTTTTGAAACACAGCGGCTGGCAAAAATTAGTAATGCAGGATTAAAGGGGTTGTGCGCTGCCCTGTCTTTCGGAGCTCCGCACGCAGTGTCCGGAAGTTCATTACTCCGAACGCTGTGTGCGGGCTTTCGCGGCCGCCGGGCGTGACGTCATGCCCGGCCCCCTCTAGACGTCACGCCCGCCCCCTCAACGAAAGTCTATGGGAAGGGGGTGCGACCGCTGTCACGCCCCCTTCCCATAGACTTTGGTAGAGGGGGCGGGCGTGACGTCACGAGGGGGCCGGGCGTGACGTCACGCCTGGCGGCCGCGAACGCGGTAGTCCGCACACAGCGTTCGGAGTAATGAACTTCCGAACGCTGCGTGCGGAGCTCCGAAAGGCAGGGCAGCGCACAACCCCTTTAAATCCGTCCTATTATTTAGACCAAAGGGATGAATGCTATTAAACAAGTAAATCCACATCGCCTCTCTGTTATGCAGATATCTTAAGTTATCACCTCCTCTTTTGCGGGGAATTATTTTTTCAATCACACAAAACTTCAAATTAGACACATCTCCATTGTGAACCAAAAGAAAATGTTTAGATACGTTGGACATACCACCAGTGAGGGGACCAGCCGAATGACGAATGTGTTTCTGTATACGTTTTTCAAAGCACGTTTAGTGCTACCAATGTATGTGAGTGAGCAAGCAACACATGTAATTTTGTATATTGCCAGTTTAGAGTTACAATTGATGCTTAATTTACAAATCTGTTTAACTTTCTGGCACCAGTTGATTTAAAAAAAAAAGTTTTTCACCGGAGTACCCCTTTAAGGCTCTATCGTCCTTTGGTATTTCTAGGCTATGTATATAGTTGGTTCTGGATTTTGTCATTTTCCTTCTGGTATCCTTTTGTAGCTGATATTAGGTTTATACCTTAGAGGGTAGGTGAAACGTTCAGTGATTGCTCTAGTTGAGGGGTGAGCATTTCTGCTTTTGTTAATTTGCTTGTGTCACCATTTTAGTTACAGGTTGAACAGCAACATCACGTCTTCCGGGTAAGAGTAGTTGAATTAGGTCTTTGGTAGTCGCCTCATGAACCCAACACGTCTTTGGTTTGCGATTACTTCATCAAATACGGTGCACGTGTAATCACGAGAGTAACACATAATCAGTTAAATATTAGGTGCAAGGTTATCATGGTCATGGGTAGTTGGTTTCACCTGGTTTGCACATATCTGCACAGGGCCTGTCACTGTCACGTCTACAGGTCACTTCAGTGGTTTGTAAAATCCGACACGCCTTCGGATCAGTTGTGTATATTATTTAGGTGGTTCGACAGGTGAGATATTAAGTTTAGACCTTAGAGGGTAGATAAAACATTCAGTGGTTGTTCAAGTTGAGGGGTGAGCGTTTCTGCTTTAGTTAATTTGCTTGTGTCACCATTTTAGTTATAGGTTGTACAGCAACATCACGTCTTCCGGGTAAGAGTAGTTGAATTAGGTCCTTGGTAGTCGCCTCATGAACCCAACACGTCTTTGGGTTGCAATTACTTCATGGACTACGGTGCACGTGTAATCACGAGAGTAACACATAATCAGTTGAATATAAGGTGCAATGTTATCATGGTCATGGGTAGTTAGTTTCGCCTGGTTTGCACATATCTGCACAGGGCCTGTCACGTCTACAGGTCGCTTCAGTGGTTTGAAAAATCCAACACGCCTTCGGATCAGTTGTGTATATTATTTAGGTGGTTTTACAGGTGAGTGATACAGGTTGGTTTCTTTTGCAGATTCTCAGTTTGTTAGACGCCACATAGTTAGGGCATACGCTCATATAACATGTTCTGGGCATTCGCGCATATAGTTTGTTCTCTGCATATAGTTCGTTCATGCACATGTGCAGATAGTTCGTTCCGTGTTTACGCTCACAGTTGTGCTGGACACACGCTCAGACAGTTCGTTCATTGCATACGTGCATGTAATTTGTTCAGGGCGTAGGCTCACATAGTTATTAGGTGCTTACGCTCAAATAGTTATTTGCACATACGAGCATAATTTGTTCTCGGCACGTTCACATAGTTCGTTTGTGCATAAGTGGATACAGTTTATTCTGTGTATATGGTCATAAAGATATTCTGTGCATACAGTTGTTTTCGGCATATGCACATTTAGTTAGTCCTAGGCATAAGCGCTCACATTTGGTCCTGCATATACGCTCCTATTGTTGTCAGGTCCACATGCTCACATAGTCCTGTGCATACACTCACTTAGTGTGTTCCATGGATATGTTCAGGTAATTGGTTCCGTGCTTGCAGTCATAGTCGATCTGGCTACACGCTCATATAATTTATTCCATGCATATGCTAGTTAGTTATAGTTGTTCTGGGCATACACGTGTGTAGTTTGTTTTGTGCGCCTACTCATTTAGCTGCCCGGGGCATATACTCATTTAAGTTGTATGCATACACTCACTGAGTCTGTTCTGCACTTACGCTTATATTGTGGGTTCTATGCATACAGTGTTTAGTTTGTTTTGGCCATACACGTATAGTTTGAGCTATGCGTCTGCTCATATAGTTTATTCTGGCCACATGCGCATATAAGTTGTCCCGGTCATACACTCATTTAGGTTATTCAGGCTATACTATCATAGACTTATTCAGGCCACTCTGTCATTTAGTTTGTTCTGGGCATACGCCTATATAGTTGGTGCTGTTCATAGCCACATCATTTGTTCGGCGTGTACATCTATATAGTGTGTTCTGGCAATTTGTTCAGATTGTGGGGTCAGTGCATTCAGTCTTAGTTTCTCCTGGGCATACACGTTGATAGTCTGCTCTGACCGCACGTTCTGACAGCTTGGTTTGTTAGATTTAGTTTATCATAGATGTAGTACAGTGGGGTAAACAGCGTTTGTAGGAATTCATGTATAGTGTTATGCGTCAGGGCATCATGCAATCATACAGTTTGCACTGGGCATGTGCGTCATACTGGGCATGTGTACATATAGTTTGATCAATGCACACGCTCGCTTATGCAGTTCATTCTAGCCTCACGTCCATATAATTTGTGCGGTACGGGCTCTCATATAAGTTTGGTAGGTGTATACGGTCATCGTGTCTGTTTTGGATGTGTGGTCTTGGTGTTCTTGATGTACACATGGTCTAGTTGGTTACGCCAGGCCCACGTTCATATTGTCATGTTCAGCATATGTGTCAGGGAGTTATGCTAGGCATGTGCTTATAGCGTTCATATAGTGTTCATGTTCATATTCATTTGGTACATACTTTACTTTGGTTGAGGCTTTCAATTTCAGATTGACCAGTCACGTCTACAGGTCAGTCCGAATACAATCTGACACGACTTCAGGCTGGCGACAATGTCATTACATACGTTGTGTTTAGTTAGCAGTTGGGTTAGGCAACAGGTATATAGCTTTATTTCCGGAAAAAAAAAGAAATTGTTGCGTATATAGGTCAATGTATGGTTACGAACTGTCTTTGCTTCAAGTTGATAGTGATACTATTAGTTATATAGTTAGTGGAGTTTTCCATTTCCAGCCAGACCAGTCACGTCCACAGGTCGGTTCAGTCACTACCTGACACGACTTCTGGTTGACGATGATGTCGTTATATGTTTGCGCATGTTTAGCATTTTCGACGTGCATACAGGGATATAGCTTGGTTTCTGTTCAGGTTTGTCTGTCGCGGTTGTCGGTGATATTGGTTATATATTGGTTGAGTTTCATGATCATGCCTGTTGCATAAGTGGTTTCATTGCCTGTCACATCCACAGGTCGGTTACAGTTACAACCTAACACTGTTTTAGGTTGACGACTAGGTAGTTATCTGTGTGTAGCATTTAGACACCACATAATTCCCGATTTGGATATCAGGGCAGCTTAACATTAGAGGCCGCTCTATTCTCAGGTGATTATGGTTTTCTAGGGTTTGGGGAATTCACATACAGGTGCATGGTCAAAATTACATCTGGTTTGGGGGGATAAATATAATCACATGTCAAAGTGGTATTGCAGCTAACGTCTTTGCCCGGTCAGGTTGTTTCGTATGGAGGTTTCCCACGCCCCACTAGTGGTGCCCAGCTCAAGAGTTGCAAGTTTTCCTTTCGCACGTCAAGGACCCAATGGGGGTCAGCCACTGGTGTTGTTAGTGAGGCGGCACTCATTACTACGTCATTTGTCAATCATGTACATATTCGCATTAAATTCTTAGGTAGGGGTATGTTAGTTATCTCTGGTCACTCTCTACGCATCAGGGCGGCTGCATCGGTCTCACGCCATGGTGAGCCAGCACACGAGGACAAGAAATAGAGGTGCTCAAAGTCGTTTACTGATATACGTTATACCTCTAAGACAAACTCTGACATGCACGATGCATTACAGTAGTTGGTGGTGTGATTTTACGTGCATTCATAGCGCTTTTGTTCTGATTATGGAGTTTTGCCCTCTATTCTCTCAGGTGTACTCGTACGCGGCAGTGTATGGCACAAAACTAACTGCCTTAATAGGTTACAGGGTTTAGTAGGGAACAGGAGTTAGTAAGAGGTTCAGTAAGGTAGGCTCGCTATACTAAATGAGCACCAACCACAAGTGTGAAGGCTAATTATTAGCCTGTAATTGTGGGAGGGGCGGGAATTTCCTATAAGACCCCGCGGCCGTACCTGACCTTCACGCCGCGGGTTCTTCACGTCCCACCCAACCCTCCATCAATTTTATATTTACTCTATGATTATCATTATACATCAGGGTATGCCCTCTATTTTCTCAGGTGTACTCGTACGCAGCAGTATATGGCACAACACTAACTGCCTTAATAGGTTACAGGGTTTAGTAGGGAACAGGAGTTAATAAGAAGTTCAGTAAGGTAGGCTCGCTATACTAAATGAGCACCGACAAATATATTTTAGCACTATTTACAATTTTACTTAAAACATAGATAACCCCTTTAAGCATACTAATTTTGTTACAAAAGTTTGACTTTTTTAAAAGCAGTATAATAATAGAAAAACATTTAAACATAGGTACCATTTTAATTGTAATGCCCCACAGAATAAAGATAACATAGCAGCTTTACCATAAAGTGCACTGTGTAAAATCGAAATCCCTCTAAAGTTGCAAAATTGTGGTTTACTTTTGAATTTTTTTTGCTTGCACCATACTTTTTATAGTAATGTGAAAAATGTAATTGCAAAGTACAATTAGACTTGCATAAAAACAAGCCCTTATGTGGCTCTGTGGATGGAAAAATAAAAGGTATGGCTTTTAGAAGGCAGGGAAGTAAAATAAAAACACAAAATGAAAATTGGCTCATGGCCAAAATGGTCTGCATCCTTAAGTGGTTAAATGGTTTATCCAGTGGAAATTTTTATTTAACCAATGTGCCCAGGCTGCATAACAAAACAAAAAAAGCTACTACTCACGTTTTTCCTAGCCTCTGGTATTGGCATCAGTTCTCCGCTACCACTGCCCTTCACATGGCCACTCAGCCAATCACTGACTGGGATGGTATATCACTGTGGTGAGTGATGGTCTGATCGGTGATGTTATATGCCGTCTACAGCTCCATGAAGTGTAGCAGTGGGATGCCAATACCAGAGGCAACAAGGGAGTGAGGGAGGTGAGTAGAAGTGTACAACCCCATTTTTCTAACCACTTGGATACCTTGATGTTACTAAAATATGTTGGATCTGTCAATGATCTTAAAAGCCTCATGCCTATAGCAGGCTTTAAACATTAGTTAATTTAGAGTTTGAATTGTTTATACATTTTTTCAGGTTGTAATGGGTCAATGGGTGTCAACCGAGTGTGCTACCTGACTGGTTTGACTTTGGGCCAAGCTTGGGATCAGAGTCTAAGAACCCTCTAGGTTTTCACCCTTGATGTGGAAGGTGGACTTTGCTGTTAGAGGGTACCAAGTCACTTCCCAATAATGGTCCTGGTGTAAGTGACAGCTGGCACAATAGACCAGAAGATATTGGTTTAAAACACCAAGGGGCCAGGGAAGATAAGTCAGGGTTCAATTGTATGCCATGGGCAGGTAACAAGACAGCATAGTCAGGAATAGGTAGAACAAAATCAGGGTGAATGGTCCAGGTCAAGCACAGCAGAGTCAAAACAGTAAAGGAGGGGGTCAGGCAGAGTCAGAATCCAGATTTTAGGTATGGGTTGACTAAACAGGATAACAAAAGTGCTATAGAGAATACCACAATATTTCTCAGGTACCAAGGAGTGGGAATAGCTTTCTTTATATGTGGTGCAGAACTAGTATAGGAGGTGGACAGGTTTTGGGTGTGTGCATTGCTCCTTTAAAGGCCAGAGTGAGTCCTGAACTGCAGTGGGAGGGAAACTTCAGCGTGGGAGGATCTAAGAGGATTACGGGCTTGTGATAGTTCTTAGTAACTTACCTAGCTTTCTCTGTGCACATTCTGTTTATTCTGGTTTTGTGACTTTTGGCTTGGCTTTTGACTTCCCTTTGATATTCTGTTAGTCATGTACATCAAGCCTTTCCTGATATTTTGTCAGTTTTGTAGCTTATTGTTTGTACTTTTTGACTGTCCTTCACTTATTTAGGAAGGGACTGTCACCGTGGTTATGGACCTGTTGTCTAGGACTGGTACGTAAGTACACAGGGATAGGGGAGTGAGTGAGAATAGTGTGCACTCCTTCCCTGCCCAGACATGACAATTTACAATTCTGTTGAATCTCTTGGGGACGCAGGGCATACCTGTATGCCCTGCGCCCTCTCTTGTGATATAATGTGGGGTAACGTGCTGACCGTGCGTCATAGTGGGTCAGTCCCGGCACCCAGCAACGGCCGGGACCCATGGCTAATACCAGACATCATCGATCGCGGTGATGTCTGGTATTAACCCATTCGATGCGGCGATTAAAGTTGGTTGCTGCGTCTAAAAAGTACTTCCCGGCAGCTCAGTTGGGCTGATCGGGATCACCGTGGTAAAACCGCAGTGTCCCAATCAGCTGACGACATG
The DNA here is from genome assembly GCF_029499605.1 of Hyla sarda. Classification (NCBI taxonomy): domain Eukaryota; kingdom Metazoa; phylum Chordata; class Amphibia; order Anura; family Hylidae; genus Hyla; species Hyla sarda. The sequence continues at coordinate 190,112,784 of NC_079189.1, forward strand.
CTCTGTGCAGCAGAAAAACGGGGGTGCTGCAGGAGAATAGTGATGAGCGTCAGGGGCCATATTCAAATTCGCAATATTTCACGAATATATGGACGAATATTCGTCCTATGTTCACAAAATTCACATATTCGCTATGTTCGTTCTCTTTTTTTATCATGTGAAAATTCGTAATGAAAGGGAGGGATCAGTGTCCTCTGACTGGGAGTGCCGATATTCTCGAATATTCCCATATTCGCAAATATTTGCATATTTACATGTTTGCATATTCGCAAAAAAATTATATTCGTAATTATGAATAGATATCACTATATTCTAAATATTTGCGAAATCGCAAAGTGCCAATATTCACGGTAAAAAATCACATTTTGAATATTCGCACTCAACACTACAGGAGAGATTGTGGGGGTCCTTAGTGGTGGGATCCCCACAATCTAACATTTTATCAGCTATCCTTTTGATAGGGGATAAGATGTCTAGCGCCGGAGTACCCCTTTAAGGGGTTAAGTTTCTGGCACCAGTTGATTTGAAAACATTTGTTTTCCACCAGAGTACCCCTTTAATTCTCATCTAGTTAATTTGACTTAATCTAGTTTCTTCACTGATCTCACGTGAACTGAAATAATCCCAGCCACCTGCTGTGAAGGAAATTACAGACCACTCATATGTAAAGGGTTGTATTGCAGTTTACTGGGAACAACAGCTTTTATACATGTCCTCCATTTATGGTCTTTTCCTGGCTTTGTATTCAATAATTGCAGTTAAAACCTTAACATGTGAACACAGCCTTAAGGCCAAAATCCTTTTTTTTTTTTCTGTAATGGGATAATTACATTCACAATGAACATATTTTTCCCTATTGATATTGAAAATGCATGTGGCAGCCAGTAGCCTAAAAATATTGTTCAACCTTGCCAAGGTGGTGTCACATACGTCATGGTTTGCAGTATTTGATGCACTTTTGTGAGCCCAAGCCAGGGAGGAAGGCTCATGAAATGTACAATGCATTTTGAAAGTTTTCAGACCCTTTCCCTTTTTTTTTTTTTTTACATTTTGTTATATTGCTGCCTTATGTAAAATATTAATTCCCCATCATTTTGCACAAATATTTTTATTGAGAATGTGAAAATAGAATTTTAGCACGTTTTGCAAATGTATTAAAAATGAAAAGCTAATCAGCAGCAGCGGGAAATACACTGCATATTCTCAGATTATCATACACACAGGGCTAGCCAGCAGCAGCCCTGCATTTTCAGTTAAGATTGGAGGCGGAGCCACGCGCAGACGTGACTTTGCTCGGCCCTGCCTCCAAGCTTCACTGAAAACGCAGAGCTGCTGCTGGCTAGCCCTGTGTGTATGATCATCTGATACTGCACAGCATATTGCCTGCTGCTGGCTAGCCCTGTGTGCATGATCATCTGATACTGCCAGCATATTGCCTGCTGCTGGCTACCCCTGTGTGTATGATCATCTGATACTACGCAGCATATTGCCTGCTGCTGCAAATTATTTTGTACAGCGTGAAATACGCTGCGTAAGCGGTATGTGGGACCGTACCCTTAGCAAGGGCCAGAGTAGAGCATACTAATTTCTACCTCTCTTCTTCAAGGGAGATCCCCTTGTTCCAACTATTTTGTGGAATACTGTGTTGGAAAACTGTACCTCCATTTCATTCGATGATCTGTATGCCGAGTAAAAGATTGTGTTAAATTTTTACTCCACCCATGTCTGGTTCATTTTATGTGCATATACCATCAAAAGCACGTATTATCTAACCAGACATTTAGCAAGATGTGCTATGGTAAAATACTATCTACAATATCATATGACCACCCCCCCACCCCCTCCACTGTGCCAGCGTAAGATGGGAGGGATTGCTGTGAAAAGCCCTCATGGTGTATGACATAAGGTGCAGTAACCATTACCAGTCCTAGGCAGACCACATGTGTTTCCCCTGCAGCTGAGCAAACCTATGTTCTACCTGGGCTACCAAACACATAGCCTAAGTAGAATTCTACTTATTTATGTGGCTTCCGCATGGAAAAGCCAAGGAAAATGAATTAATGACTGCTAAAATTAATGAAAGTTTATAGACAGAAATTAAATAAACTGGCAAGTGCTTTGTAAAAAAGCAGGCAAATAGTTTAACACGTTAACGACCATGGACGTGTATACATGTCCAGGGGGGATGCACGTTCCCGCACCTGGACGAGTATACACAGCCGGGACCCTGCTGGCGGGGTCAAAAGTGACTGCGAGCTGTAAGGTGTTTGACAGAGGAAGGGCACTCCGTCTGTCTCTCTCCTGTAGCACCCCACAATGATCATGGGGTGCTTCTAGTTACCTGGACAGCCGGAGGTCTTACATGGACCCCCAGGTTTGCCCCGGTTATTGCCTGTCAGGATGAGCCAGTGGCATGTCCTGATATGCTGCCTGCCAGACAGCATATAACTGCAATGCTTTGGAATACTAAGTATTCCAAAACATAAAAAAAAAAAAAAAACGTTAAAAAATATTAAATAAATAAAAGAGTAAACAAAAAATTGTAAAAAAAATGTAAAAAATATGTAAAAAGTGTCATAAAATAAAAATACATTTATTAAATAAATATAATGAAAAATAAAAATGCATAATGTGTAGCATCACAGGGCGCACATCCGCAGCATATTACATGCTGTGGATGCCCGCCAGCAGTCACAATAATGAGCTCCCTGCTGCAGCTGGGTAGCTTTGTGTGTCCACTTATAGCGGCGGATTTCCCGCTGGCAATCATGAGTGGACACACTGAGCTACCCAGCCACAGCAGTGATCTCTTCCTTGTGACTGCCAGGGGCATCCGCAGCATATTTCACACCGCGGATGCCCCTGGCAGTCATGCCCCTCCATGTGACCCTTCACTGTGTCCCATTCATGTGACCCCTACACTGCGTTTCAGCAGTATTTCATTTCTGAATGAGACTGCTACAGTATACATTGGCACCAATTTTTTGACATGACAACGGATACCTATACTGCAGAAATGCAGTATGAATGGGGATTATCACCCACCCCCCCCCCCCTCCCCCAAACAAAAGAAACCAGTTTTTTCAAGATTTTTTTTTCCGTCCAGTGATGGATATATTCGCCATGAGTGGGTGCTTATTCCCACAACATGAAGGATATATCCATTAGGAACTTTAAATGTCACAGACAGCCACGCGTCACTACTAGCCGACCAAGGACCAATCAGAGCGGTCCCTGGTCCAGCCAATACACTTGTAGGGGTGAGGTATTGTTCTGACTGCTACGATCCTTTGCAGGCATGGAGTGGGGTCTATAATTCATATAATTATGCCCTGAAAGCCAAAGGGGGCTCCTCTCCTTCTTAATTCTACCAGGCAGTCAGGCAGCCAGATATGGTCTCAGTAGGGGTTCTGCCCAGGCTGGGACGAACAGAGTGAAAATATGGGGTGCATTTCCTTCATTTCAAAAGCGGCTTACCAAAATGATGTCCAACAAATAAAGAATTTGTGGTAAAAAAAAAATTCTTTAGGGGATGTAGTTTTGAAAATGGGGTCACTTCTGGGGGTGCAGTATTGTACTGACAGCTAGAATGCTTTGCAAGATGAAGTGCGGCCTATAATTTGTATCATGATATCCTGAAAGCCAAATGGCGCTCCTCTCCTTCTGGGTTCTACCACGCAGCCAATGAACAAAATATGGCCTAAGCGGGGGTATTTCCAAACACGGGCCGAGCAGCTCAATAAAATTTCGAGTTCATTTATTTCAATATCAGAAGTGATGTACAAAAAATATGCCCCACAAATGATGCATTTGTGTAAAAAACTAATTTAGAATTTTTAACACTGACTTTGTAATCATTCCTGCCATAAAACTATGGTGTTAAAATAAAAGTCACTGTACCCCCTAGTGAATACCTTGAGGGGTCTAGTTTTTAAAATGGGATCATTTGGGGGGGGGTGTTCCTATGTTCTACCACCTTCATATTTCTGCAAACCTTGCATAGCACATAAAAAAATAGATGTACTTTTCAAATTTTCAAAATTTCAAGTAAAATTGTTAGGCTTCTGATGAATTTAGAATGTTAATAAAAAAAAAAAAAGAAATGCTTTCAAAATAAAGTAGACATCTGAAAGTATAAGTTTCATAAACTATTTGGTAAGTAAGTATAAATATATGCAACCTATTAGTGTTAAAATAGCAAAAAATCATAATTTTTTTTTATTTCACAAATTTTTGCATTGTAAAAAAAAACAACTACAAATGATATCAGCTTACTTCTACTATGTACATGAAGGACAACTTGTGAAAAAAAACCATGTCAGAATTACCGTGATTGTCAGAACGTTGCCAGAGTTATTCTCTGATAAAGTCAGACATCCCCAATTTGAAAAAAAACAGGCCTGGTCTTTAAGGGGTGTACAGACCTAATTGTCTTGGTCCTTAAGGGGTTAAAGTCTATTTTTACAAACTAATCAGAAACATAACCATTAAAAAGGAATCTTTAATACGAATAAACAAATGGATATTATAGAATACCATCAATGGAGTGGAATGCTATCATTGGACAGTTTTCCTTCACCTCAAGAGACACTGCCCGATTCAGTCTCGTACAATATGTTTCAAAGGATGTTGCACGACGAGCAGAACTTGGCTGTTCTCAGTACATATTGCAGATACCAGCACCCTTGGTTTGTACAGCTATGTAATCTGCCCTTTTTACATAACATCCTGAAGAAATCGGTTTGCCAGAATGAGGCTGCCTATAGCCATTGCCGCTTATTAAAAAACACACAGAAGCTGTGATTGTGAAATAAATGTAAGGATAAGCTAAAATAGCTTTGCAAGGTCTGTCACTATATAAGGAAGAAACAAGCAAAAGCAAGTTTGATATTGGGCTAGAGAGGTCATAATTCACATACGTAATAATGGCCTTACCATTCATAGGTGTCTTTTTGCTTCGGAGATACGCATGGAGGTAGAGGGCCTCTTTGTCCATGATGTCCTTCACGTGTACATATGGGGTTAGGTTCAGCATGTTCTCTCCGCAGTCTGACCATGCTGCTGTATATTTGCTTGTGAATATTGTCAAGTTAATAGTGACGAACAAGTCGACAGATCTTTAACTCCAGCTGCAGTCACATTCACGACATACAGAGCTGCTCAGAGAAGCGCTCGGATGTAATTAGGCTCTTCGAGGAAATGAAAATCTTTAGCTGATGCAGAGAAAGCAGTTTCCGTACTAGTCCTTCAATGGTTGGGGTGTCACAAAGCCTGTTAGCGGTCGTACTGTATCCATGTATTAAATATTCACTTATTTTTAATGCTAAATAAGCTGTATTATGAAGGTCAGCATTGTAAAACATTGCACAGGTAAGCAACTGTGAGTACTGTAAGTAAGAGAGATTTTCTGCAGGTTATTCAGGTTTGGTTATTGATTAGAGTATTTTACCTTCTGTATAAAGGTATTTTCAATAGTCACTTATATACTCTAGCAACAGCCTATATACTAAGCTATTTGTATGGACCACAAATGCCCCTTGAAGGAGTACTGCAACTTAGGGGATAAGTGTCTAATAGCGGACAGTCCGAATGCTGGGACCCACCACGATCTCCTGTACGGGGCCATGGCTCTCCCCATGCAGGAGGCGTGTCAACCGCAGCATGACACTGTGGCCGACACACCAACCTCCATGTATCTGTATGGGAGAGGATGAGATGAAGCGTTCATGCCTCTCCCATAGAGCTGAATAGAGGGGGGGGGGGTGTCTGTCGACCTCTTAGTGAGGTCTACGACACAAGCAGTAGCCGCGTAGAGCAGTGGTAGTTCCTGGTCTCCGTAAAAGAGATCACAGGGTGGGGGGGGGGTCCTAGCAGTCGCCCCCCCCCCCCCCCTACCACCACCCCCCAACCCACGATCACACACTTATCCCATATCCTGTGGTCAGCTGTTAAACTTGATGTGGCTGAAGTTTTAGGGCGCTTGCTTGTAACCATATTATAACTCTGTTTAGGGCTAGTTTTAGATAAAGAGTGGCTGTAAGATGAAGTGAGGCCCCATATAGTTAGTTAAGGAAGTGTGCAGAACAATGTGGTGCTGATCTCTAGTGCCTGTTGGAATGTTTCTAGGGTCTTAAAAGATCAGAAACACAAACTTTAAGGCATATGTTACTTCCCCCCACCACTCACTCATAGAAAAAGAAAGATTTGTATACATACAGTATGTACACTCCCCTATTGAAATTGCAACACGAAGAAGGAAAAATCATGGAGTTATGGAAATCACAGGATGGATAGACATGTTAATACTATTCAAATTATGAAATGGAAAAAACAATAGACTGGTCAGGCTATCATACCTTGTGCCACACCTCACCATAATCCGAGGAGTAGGATCAGTGACATTCCCTCGTAAAGTCCTCTTCATGGACTTGCTCATGTGGTCTCCAGATCAATTTCCAGCCATCATTGCATTTGAGACATCACTAAAGAGGACAGAACTCCATTCCAGCCTCCATTGCCGTCTGCACCATGATAGCCTTTGAGAGCGGTGGCACGAGGTCAGTGGAACAAGTGGATGTCGTGCAAGTGCCTTTTAATGATTTGTGTAGACACTTATCCACACCTTAGGCCTGGTATGTGACAACAATTTTTACTTGCAGTACAGAAGGGATTGCCAAACACCATTCTTCAAATCCATCTGCGCAGAGGTTCGCCTAAAAATGTGCTTCAGATCCAACTTAATTTTACAAACAAGAACGTACATGTTATTACTTCTCAGATGCTTGGGGTAGTAAAACAAGCAAGTATCAGTCCCTCAAGAGTTTTGACAAATAACATTTTTAAAGTTTTGAAGTGACTCATTAGGATCTAAGAAAGGTTTTCCCTCAGTTAAAGTCCCCCTCTACAGAGAAAAGTTTTTAGCAATGCAGGCTCTAGGCCAGTGATGGCGAACCTATGGCACGCGTGCCACAGGTGGCACGCTAAGCCCCCTCTGTGGGCACGCGGTCATTGTTCGGGACATCCCTGTGTCCCGAAAGATCTTATCGGGATGCAAGGATGCCCCGGTTACCTTTCTGCGGCCCCGCGTTGACTTTAAAAATCCAGGGGCTGCCAGGAGGTAGCACACGCATGGATGTCACTGATGTCCTGTGCGTGCGCCCATAGCAATAGCAGAGCGGAGCGGCAAGGAGGAGGACGCGCGCATGGTAAGTTACCTGTATGCTGTACGTCATCTTCGGTGTTCCAACCACCACTCTTCTGGTCCCGGGACCTACTGCTATGGCCTGTAGGCCATAGCAGTAGATTGTGACCCCGGACCAGAGGAGCGGTGGTCGGAACACTGAAGTGGGGCAGTACACAGGCATACAGCCTCCAGCCATACATTGTATATGGCTGAAGGCTGTATGTCTATGGGGGAGCTATACTGCACCTAATGTGTGGGAACTATACTGCACCTAATGTGGGGGAACTATACTGCACCTAATGTGGGGGAATTATACTGCACCTAATGTGGAGGAACTATACTGCACCTAATGTGGGGGAACTATACTGCACCTAATGTGGGGGAACTATACTGCACCTAATGTGGGGGAACTATACTGCACCTAATGTGGGGGAACTATACTGCACCTAATGTGGGGGAACTATACTGCACCTAATGTGGGGGAACTATACTGCATCTAATGGGGGGAAACTATACTGCACCTAATGGGGGGAAACTATACTGCATCTAATGTGGGGGAACTATACTGCATCTAATGTGGGGGAACTATACTGCATCTAATGTGGGAAAACTATACTGCACCCAATGAGGGGGAACTATACTGCACCTAATGTGGAGGAACTATACTGCACCTAATGTGGGGGAACTATACTGCACCTAATGTGGGAAACTATACTGCACCTAATGTGGGGGAACTACAACCTAATGTGGGGGGGGGGGGCTTATACTGCCAGCCTAATGTGGGGGAACTGTGCTGCCAATCTAATGAGGGGGAACTACAACCTAATGTGGGGGAACTATAAAGTTTAGATAATTGAACTCTGTTGTTGTGTTCTTCTTTTAAAACAAAAGATGTTAATTAGTTATGGCAACTGTATAAGTAGTTTTTTTCTAAACTTAAAGGACAACTGCAGCGGTATGACACTTATCCCCTATCCACAGGATAGGGTATAAGTGTTTGATTGCGGGGGGTCCGACCGCTGGGACCCCCCTCGATCTCCCTAACGGGGCCCCACCATTAGCGCTCATGGTGACGTAGCATCGACCTAGAGGTCAACAGTGACGCCCCGTCACCTCCCCGTCCCCATACAGTTCTATGGGGGAGACGGGGAGGCACGAACGCTGCCTCCCCGCCTCTCCCATAGAGATGTATGGAGGAGGCGTGTAGGCTGCAACGTCATGCTGCGGCTGGCACGCCCCCTGCACGGGACAGCTGCGGCCCCGTACAGGAGATCACAGGGGGTCCCAGCGGTCGAACCCCCCGTGATCAAACCCTTATCACGGGGGGCTGCAGATGTCCTTTAAACCTCAGTATTCTGATTTAATTGCTGTACTGGCACTTTGAGGGAAAAAAAGTTGGCATGCATTACGATTTGGGCACTCAGGCTCAAAAAGGTTCGCCATCACTGCTCTAGGTCCTCGGTAAGCATAATTCAGGATATGGGCATTGCAGATTTTAGGCCAAGAAATAACAGCTTACAGTTTCATCTTGTGGATATCAAATGATTCAGAACTGCCTTTAGTTGAGTTTACAACACAGTCTGTTCATAAGATGTTGTTCTTCCTACCAGCAGTTGGTGACTGTGCCGAGCAATGTCCCTGCTGATTCTCACCAGGGAAGGGGAACCCTGTAACACTTTATATTTCCCTTAGCACTAGGGATCAGCCCTTCTCTGTCGTGGAAGGTCATCCAACTTAGTGTGCATGCACACCACGTTTTCACTGTACAGGTGACGGGGGAGGGGAAAACCGTGCGCTCCCGTACAACAGCCGGACCGACGCTGAAATCCATTGACTTTAATGAGCCGAACGGAGTCACCGTTTTACGCCGCTCGGCTCATTTTTGACCTGTATCCGGTTTTCTGCCCGGACCTAAAAACATAGTATACTATATTTATAGGTCAGGACAGAAAACCCGATACGGGTCGAAAATGAGCCGACCAGAGTAAAACGGTGACTCCCGTTGGCTCATTAAAGTCAATGGATTTCAGCATTGGTCCGGCTGGTGTACAGGAGCACACGGTTTTCCCCTCCCCCAGCCGGATCCGGCACCCGTACAGTGAAAACGTGGTGTGCATGCACCCTTAGATACCTAAGCTCTTCTAAGCACTTGCTGATGTGGCAAAGGGCTAGATGCGGCATCTACGCTGCTTATACAGCACTGACATGGCAGCCTGTGTTCCATGTGTGGCACAGACTTTAAGTGCAGGCAATACAGATAACCCAACAGGAATAAAACAGTTTTCAAATATTTTTCGCTTAACAATGACAGAAATTTAAAGAATTAAAATACTTTTCAACTTATATTTAAAAATGAAACGTCCGAGGAACAAAAAAGTATTACCAGTCATTGCTCCTGGCAGCTCAATTGTCAAACAAGTACAAAGAGTTAATCCAGCACATCCTCCAGAAATGATACCTCTTCCTTCAGTACTTTTGAGTTATCTGATTATTTTGCCTCTATGGTGGATTTTGCTGGTTTCTTTTACCTTCATCCTCCGCAATATCGTATGCTAGTCTACTGACTGTTGGGAGGACCAACAGTTGTCCAGTTTAAGAAACTCCAAGCAATATGTCCATAATTACATCCATGTGATATGTGTGGAATGCTAAATGTATTCTTAACATTCGTCTTGTCAATATTTCTAACACCCTTTGTCGCTTTGTATTGTTCATTTTATGTATGCATTGTTGCTTGCCAATGTATTTTTCCCTTCCCCTTTATATCATCCTATTCTTGATCCCCTGATGAACTGTTGTATAAGATATATGGGGAAACGTGTTGGGGTATGCGGGTGTTCATATCAGGAGAACTGGTTGTTTACTCTTTCTACTATTACTATGAGTAATTTTCTATGGAATTTTGATAATTGATGTAATAGGGTTTTAATGTTTTTTATAATAAAGTGTTACGTTTTTAGCTCATTTTTTTTATTGTTTTTCGTGTTTAAAGATTTTAAAATGACAGAGATTGTTCCACAGGACTGGTACGTAGCAAATGTGGTAACAATATCCAAAAAGGAGTCAAAAAAACGATCCTGTAAGTTTAAAGGCCTGTAAGTTTAACAGGGTACTCCACCCCTAGACATCTTATCCCCTATCCAAAGGAAAGGGACTAAGATTTATGATCGCGGGGGTCCCACCGCTGGGGGCATGGCGAAATGTCTCCCACCATGGGAACTCAGGATACTAAACATACTGTTTAGAATGCCGGGTGCTGCACAGAGATCACAGGGGTTCCAGCGGTGTTACCTCCATGATCAGACATCTTAGATGTCTGGGCGGAGTACCCCTTTAACATCTGTTGTGGGTAAGATTTTTAAGGGTTTTCTAAGAGATGATATTCTGGAGTATCTTAATGAAAATAGCCTTCTGCCACAACACCAACATGAGTTTATGCAGGATTGGTCCTGTCAGACTAATCTGATTGGCTTCTATGAAGAGGTAAGTTATAGATTGGTCCTGGGTGAAGCTGTGGATGTTGTGTATCTGGACTTTTCTAAGGCATTCGATACTATGCGGCGCAAAAGGTTAGAACATAAAATGAGGATGCTAGGAAGAGGGGAGGATAAATGTAATTGGGTTAGGAACTGTCTCAGTGACAGGAAGCAGAGGGTGGGGATCAATGGAACCTACTCTGATTGGGTGAGATTTACTAGTGGGTACCACAGGGGTCAGTATTGGTCCATTTATTTTCAATATTTTTATACAGTGGGGCAAAAAAAGTATTTAGTCAGCCACCAATTGTGCAAGTTCTCCCACTTAAAAATATGAGACAGGCCTGTAATTTTCATCATAGGTATGCCTCAATTATGAAAGACATAATGAGAAAAAAAATCCATCAAATCACATTGTCTGATTTTTAAAGAATGTATTTGCAAATTATGGTGAAAAATAAGTATTTGGTCAATAACATAAATTAATCTCAATACTTTGTTATACAGTATACCCTTTGTTGGCAATGACAGAGGTCAAACGTTTTCTGTAAGTCTTCACACGGTTTTCACACACTATTGCTGGTATTTTGGCCCATTCCTCCATGCAGATTTCTTTCAACTCCCTCCAAAGGTTTTCAAGGGGTTGAGATCTGGAGACTGGCTAGGCCACTCCAGGACCTTGAAATGCTTCTTGTGAAGCCACTCCTTCGTTGCCTGGGCAGCGTGTATGGGATCATTGTCATGCTGAAAGACCAAGCCACATTTCATCTTTAATGCCTTTGCTGATGGAAGGAGGTTTTTACTCAAAATCTCATGATACATGGCCCCATTCATTCTTTCCTTTATATGGATCAGTTGTCCTGGTCCCTTAGCAGAAAAACAGCCCCAAAGCATGATGTTTCCACCCCCATGCTTCACAGTAAGTGTGGTGTTCTTTGGATGAAACTCAGCATTCTTTCCCCTCCAAACACGACGAGATGAGTTTTTACCAAAAAGTTCTACTTTGGTTTCATCTGCCCATATGACATTCTCCCAATCCTCTACTGGATCATCCTCTCTAGCAAACTTCAGACGGGCCTGGACATGTACTGGCTTAAGCAGGGAGACATGTCTGGCACTGCATGATTTGAGTCCCTGGCGGCGTAGTGTGTTACTGATGGTAGCATTTGTTACTTTGGTCCCAGCTCTCTGCAGGTCATTCACTAGGTCCCCCATGTGGTTCTTGGATTTTTGCTCACCATTCTTGTGATCATTTTGACACCATGGGGTGAGATCTTGCGTGGAGCCCCAGATTGAGGGAGATTATCAGTGGTCTTGTATGCCTTCCATTTTCTAATAATTGCTTTCAGTTGATTTCTTCACACCAAGCTGCTTGCCTATTGAAGATTCTGTCTTCCCAGCCTGGTGCAGGTCTACCATTTTGTTTCTGGTGTCCATCGACAGCTCTTTGGTCTTGGCCATAGTGGAGTTTGGAGTGTGACTGGTTGAGGTTTTGGTACAGGTGTCTTTTATACTGATAATAAGTTCAAACAGGTGCCATTAATACAGGTTACAAGGACAGAGGAGACTCTTAAAGAAGAAGTTACAGGTCTGTGAGAGCCAGAAATCTTGCTTGTGTGTAGATGACCAAATACTTATTTTCCACCATAATTTGCAAAAAAATTCTTAAAAATTTTTTTTTTTCCTCATTATGTCTCTCATATTTGAAGTATACCTATGATGAAAATTACAGGCCTCTCTCATCTTTTTAAAGGGGTACTTCAGTGGAAAACTTTTTTTAAATCAACTGGTGCCAGAAAGTTAAACAGATTTGTAAATTACTTCTATTACAAAAAATCTTAATCCTTCCAGTTCTTATTAGCTGCTGAATACTACAGAGGAAATTCTTTTCTTTTTGTAACACAGTGCTCTCTGCTGACATCATGAGCAAAGTACCATCTGCTGACATCTCTGTCCATTTTAGGAACTGTCCAGAGCAGCATATGTTTGCTATGGGGATTTTCTCCTACTCTGGACAGTTCTTAAAATGGACAGAGATGTCAGCAGAGAGCACTGTGCTCGTGATATCAGCAGAGAGCTCTGTGTTCCAAAAAGAAAAGAATTTCCTCTGTAGTATTCAGCAGCAGTACTGGAAGGATTAAGATTTTTTTTAATAGAAGTAATTTACAAATCTGATGAAAACCTATAGCTTATGCCTCTAGGACCTCACCAATGGTGCATAATGGTGTGGGCAAAGATAAAACAGCGTTTGCTCAGAAATTGTTTTTAATTCAGATTATAAAATATAAAATATATATAAAACAGTAACAAAATATCACATTACACTGGCCCTATCTGATGAAAAATCTCACTGGGCCCTAGTGAGATATCCAAAATATAAAAAAGATATGTGAATAAATTAATATTGTAATGAGTCCATAAATCTGCAGATAAAAAACAAAAATAAAATAAATCCGCAAAAGGTGTGGATGGATTTTTGGGTTTATGGCAAAATAATTGTAACTTAAAGTCCATAAAAAAAAAGGTTAATGAATGGATGATACAGAGTATCTCTCACCACTGCTTCTGGCTTGATGGATTGTGATGGATGAGTCGCAGCCTTGTGTTCCTAGTGTGCCCCAATAGATGGAGGGGGCACAAGTTGGTATGTCTCCCTTAGCAGCCCCGTTGGCAGGGGGGCGCAAATAGATGTTGCGTACCGTGAGCTCCGATAGCGGAGCGCTGAAATTGCTGCATGCTCCTCCGCTATCGGAGCTCACGGTACGCAACATCTATTTGCGCCCCCCTGCCAACGGGGCTGCTAAGGGAGACATACCAACTTGTGCCCCCCTCCATCTATTGGGGCACACTAGGAACCCAAGGCTGTGACTCATCCATCACAATCCATCAAGCCAGAAGCAGTGGTGAGAGATACTCTGTATCATCCATTCATTAACCTTTTTTTTATGGACTTTATGTTACAATTATTTTGCCATAAACCCAAAAATCCATCCACACCTTTTGCGGATTTATTTTATTTTTGTTTTTTATCTGCAGATTTATGGACTCATTAGAATATTAATTTATTCACATATCTTTTTTATATTTTGGATATCTCACTAGGGCCCAGTGAGATTTTTAATCAGATAGTGCCAGTGTAATGTGATATTTTGTTACTGTTTTATATATATTTTATAATCTGAATTAAAAACAATTTCTGAGCAAACGCTGTTTTATCTTTGCCCACACCATTATGCACCATTGGTGAGGTCCTAGAGGCATAAGCTATAGGTTTTCATTATTTTACATTATTGTTGCCGGTGGGGTCCGGCTTTAGCTTTAACTGCCTTGGTCCTTCTGTTGTGAGCTGCACCTTATTTTTAATTTACAAATCTGTTTAACTTTCTGGCACCAGTTGATTTAAAAAAAAGTTTTCCACTGGAGTACCCCTTTAAGAAGATGAGAGGCCTGTAATTTTCATCATAGGTATACCTCAACTATGAGAGACATAATGAGAAAAAAAATCCATAAAATCACATTGTCTGATTTTTTAAAGAATTTATTTGCAAATTATGGTGGAAAATAAGTATTTGGTCACCTACAAACAAGCAAGATTTCTGGCTCTCACAGACCTGTAACTTCTTCTTTAAGAGTCTCCTCTATCCTCCACTTGTTACCTGTATTAATGGCACCTGTTTGAACTTGTTATCAGTATAAAAGACACCTGTCCACAACCTCAAACAGTCACACTCCAAACTCCACTATGGCCAAGACCAAAGAGTTTTCGAAGGACAACAAAAGTTTTCCACCGGAGTACCCCTTTAAGTGGGAGAACTTGAGCAATTGGTGGCTGACTAAATACTTTTTTGCCCCACTGCAAATGACCTTGTAGAGGGATTACAGTGTAGAATTTCAATATTTGCAGATGACACTAAACTGGGTAAGGTTATCACTACAGATGACAATAACATAATATTACCGAGGGATCTGAGGAAGCTGGAGGCTTGGGCACAGACATGGCAAATAAAATGTAATATGTATACATTTAAAGTTATATACTTGGGCTGAAGCCCCCCTTCAGCCCAAGTATATAACTTTAAATGTATACATATTACATTTTATTTGCCATGTCTGTGCCCAAGCCTCCAGCTTCCTCAGATCCCTCGGTAATATTATGTTATTGTCATCTGTAGTGATAACCTTACCCAGTTTAGTGTCATCTGCACCTGGATGTTTTTCTGGAAAAATATTATATTACAGGTTATGGATTCTAGATTTATGTGGATAGAATGTTGATCCAAGGATTTATTCTGATTGCCATATTGGAGTCAAAAAGGCAATTTAGGTTAGTTTAGGTTGAACTCGATGGACTTACAAACTATGTTACTATTATCAGAAAAAGATCAAACAATAAAGCGGATAAATCAAGGGCAAATACTAACCAGACCAAACCTCTATGAGAATATTCAATATTGAAACATAATCACTCTCCTAAGGTTTGGCCTATGGGAAAATCAGTTCCCAGATGGAAGATCCAAAAGGCCTTTCTGTCTATTAGGATGTGTATACTATCACCCCCTGGTGGCTACCGAAAAAGCTGCTAAATGTCGAACCATCTAAAGGAAGCAAGCAATCCTTCCTGTCTTTCAATAACATGCTTACATGTCATACACATATTACAAACAAGTTGTGATCTAATATCTTGTAAGTGTTCTGAAATTCCTGTTCTGAAATCCTGATTTTTGCATGTTGTCTGATACATCCTATGTACATAGGATCACATGCAAAACATGAACTTCATAAATTACGTTACACAAATTGCAATTAGTAAAACTTTTTATATTAAACTTTTTGAGAGTTAAAATATTTTTTCATTTGGTAACATATTGGCATCGTACTAAACACCGGCGCATCTATAAAAGTCTAGATATTTAAAGTATTTATATTTAATAGATATTTAATGATAAATATTTATTGGATACAATTCTCTGATAACTAGGCGAGTAGGCATGGTGAGAAACAAATTGACAACTTTGTTGTAAAATTGTGGACAGCCTTCCATCCTCATAAACATGGCAAATCTTTATTGATGACTTGTCTGCTATATTGTAACACTAAAGGGGCTTAGATTTCCTTTTACGGGATGGTGAACATCAGATTTCAACAAATCCTCTCTCAACTTTTTGTCCACAATATTCTTTGTATTTCTTAGCATCATTTGCATACCTTAGCTTTAAACATTGACAACATTGTTGGCTTTCCAACGCCTATTGTAATGCATTAGAACAATTTAGAAACATTTAGTTTGATGCAGTGATGGCTTTCTTTGTATGTTCCAGATGCATATTGTTGGCTTGCAGAATGGAGTTACCCATAGTATCGTTGCAGTGCATCTGTGATTGTAGAGCACCATCCCTATTGCCAGTCAGATGCAAAGCCAGAAAAACTATAAAGGGGGATATTTATCATTGCTGTCTTTGGTAAGCGAGTTCCGAAGTCTTTTTTTTTTTTTTTGCTTTAGTTTTCCTTAGGTGCTGCATATTTATCATACTAACACAAAGGGTTATCAAAATCTATGTAGAGGAAGAGTGGTGCAGATTGCTTCTTTCATTTTCACAGGTCTCTGTAATAATGAAAGAAGCAATCTGGTTGCCATGGGCACCTGCACCACTCTTCCTCTGCACACCACAGGCAGTTTTGTAAGCCAGGTCAGACCTGAAGTTGACTTGCGATTTTTTGAGTTGACTCATTTTTGCCTATGTGCAACATTCACACATCATAAATGTATGACCATTGCAAAGTGAATACTAAAATTTGCTTAACCCCTTAAGGACCAGGCCATTTTACACCTTAAGGACCGGAGCGTTTTTTGCAATTCTGACCACTGTCACTTTAAACATTAATAACTCTGGGATGCTTTAGTTATCATTCTGATTCCGAGATAGTTTTTTCATGACATATTCTACTTTAACTTAGTGGTAAAATTTTATGGTAACTTGCATCCTTTCTTGGTGAAAAATCCCAAAATTTTATGAAAAAAATGAACATTTTGCATTTTTCTAACTTTGAAGCTCTCTGCTTGTAAGGAAAATGGATATTCAAAATATATTTTTTTGGGGTTCACATATACAATATGTCTACTTTATGTTTGCATCATAAAATTTATGAGTTTTTACTTTTGGAAGACACCAGAGGGCTTCAAAGTTCAGCAGCAATTTTGAAATTTTTCACAAAATTTTCAAACTCACTATTTTTCAGGGACCAGTTCAGTTTTCAAGTGGATTTGAAGGGTCTTCATATTAGAAATACCCCATAAAAGACCCCATTATAAAAACTACACCCCCCAAAGTATTCAAAATGACATTCAGTAAGTGTATTAACCCTTTAGGTGTTTCACAGGAATAGCAGCAAAGTGAAGGAGAAAATTCAAAATCTTCATTTTTTACACTCGCATGTTCTTGTAGACCCAATTTTTGAATTTCTGCAAGGGGTAAAAAGGAGAAAATTTTTACTTGAAACTTACTTACTGTATTTGAAACCCAATTTCTCTCGAGTAAGCACATACCTCATATGTCTATGTTAATTTTTCAGCGAGCGCAGTAGAGGGCTCAGAAGGGAAGGAGCGACAAATGGTTTTTGGGGGGCATGCTGCATTTAGGAAGCCCCTATGGTGCCAGGACAGCAAAAAAAAACACATGGCATACCATTTTGGAAACTAGACCCCTCAGGGAACGTAACAAGGGGTAATGTGAACCTCAATACACTACAGGTGATTCACGACTTTTGCATATGTAAAAAAATATATATATTTTTTACCTAAAATGCTTGGTTTCCCAAAAATTTTACATTTTTAAAAAGGGTAATAGCGGAAAATACCCCCCAAAATTTGAAGCCCAATTTCTCCCGATTCAGAAAACACCTCATATGGGGGTGAAAAGTGCTCTGCTGGTGCACTACAGATCTCAGAAGAGAAGGAGTCACATTTGGCTTTTTGAAAGCAAATTTTGCTCTGGGAGCATGCCGCACTTAGGAAGCCCCTATGGTGCCAGAACAGCAAAAAAAAAAAACACATGGCATACCATTTTGGAAACTAGACCCCTCGGGGAACGTAACAAGGGGTAATGTGAACCTTAATACCCTACAGGTGTTTCACGACTTTTGCATATGTAAAAAAATATATATATTTTTTTACCTAAAATGCTTGGTTTCCCAAAATTTTTACAATTTTAAAAAGGGTAATAGCAGAAAATACCCCCCAAAATTTGAAGCCCAATTTCTCCCGATTCAGAAAACACCCCATATGGGGGTGAAAAGTGCTCTGCTGGCGCACTACAGGTCTCAGAAGAGAAGGAATCACATTTGGCTTTTTGAAAGCGAATTTTGCTCTGGGGGCATGCCGCATTTAGGAAGCCCCTATGGTGCCAGGACAGCAAAAAAAAAACACATGGCATACCATTTTGGAAACTAGACCCCTCGGGGAACGTAACAAGGGGTAATTTGAACCTTAATACCCTACAGGTGTTTCACGACTTTTGCATATGTAAAAAAATATATATTTTTTTTACCTAAAATGCTTGTTTTCCCAAAAATGTTACATTTTTAAAAAGGGTAATAGCAGAAAATACCCCCCAAAATTTGTAACACATTTTCTCCCGAGTACGGCGATACCCCATATGTGGCCCTAAACTGTTGCCTTGAAATACGACAGGGCTCCAAAGTGAGAGCGCCATGCGCATTTGAGGCCTAAATTAGGGACTTGCATAGGGGTGGACATAGGGGAATTCTACGCCAGTGATTCCCAAACAGGGTGCCTCCAGCTGTTGTAAAACTCCCAGCATGCCTAGACAGTCAACGGCTATCTGGCAATACTGGGAGTAGTTGTTTTGCAACAGCTGGAGGCTCCGTTTTGGAAACAGTGGCGTACCAGATGTTTTTCATTTTTATTGGGGAGGGGAGGGGGGTTGTATAGGGGTATGTGTATATGTAGTGTTTTTTACTTTTTATTTGATTTTGTGTTAGTGTAGTGTAGTGTTTTTAGGGTACAGTCACACGGGCGGGGGTTCACAGTAGTTTCTCGCTGGCAGTTTGAGCTGCGGCAGAAAATTTGACGCAGCTCAAACTTGCAGCCGGATACTTACTGTAATCCTCCGCCCATGTGAGTGTACCCTGTACGTTCACATTGGAGGGGGGGACATCCAGCTGTTGCAAAACTACAACTCCCAGCATGTACGGTCTATCAGTGCATGCTGGGAGTTGTAGTTTTGCATCAGCTGGAGGCACACTGGTTGTGAAACACCGAGTTTGGTAACAAACTCAGTGTTTTGCAACCAGTGTGCCATCAGCTGTTGCAAAAGCTACAACCCCCAGCATGTGGGTCTTGTAGTTATGCAACAGCTGGAGGCATACTACTTTGGCTGGGGATGCTGGGGATTGTAGTTATGCAACAGCTGGAGACACACTGGTTTGCTACTTAACTCAGTGTGCCTTCAGCTGTTGCAAAACTACAACTCTCAGCAGTCACCAACAGCCAACGGTCATGCTGGGAGTTGTAGTTATGCAACCACCAGATGCACCACTACAACTCCCAGCATGCACTTTAGCTGATTGTGCAAGCTGGGAGTTGTAGTTATACAACAGCTGAAGGTACACTTTTCCATAGAAAGAATGTGCCTCCAGCTGTTGCAAAACTACAAGTCCCAGCATGCCCATAAGGGAATGCTGGGAGTTGTGGTGGTCTGCCTCCTGCTGTTGCATAACTACAGCTCCCAGCAACAACAGGAGGCTGTCACTCACCTCCAACGATCCTCGCCACACAGGTCAGTCCCTCGTCGTCGCCGCCGCGGCCGTCGCTCCTGAGGCCCCGATCCCAACAGGGGCGCCAGGGATCGGGGTCCCCAGCACCCGGGGTGCACGTCCCGCACCCGCTCACGTCCTCCGGAAGAGGGGTGGAGCGGGTTGCGGGAGTGACACCCGCAGCAGGCGCCCTGATTGGTCGGCCGGTAATCCGTCCGACGAATCAGGGCTATCGTGAGGTGGCACCAGTGCCACCTCACCCATGCTGGCTCTGGCTGTTCGGGGCCGTCTCTGACTGGAGACCCGATTGACCCGGAATCCGCCGCAGATCGCTGGACTGAATTGTCCAGCGATCTGCGGCCATCGCCGACATGGGGGGTCATCATGACTCCCCTGGGCGATATGCCCCGATGCCTGCTGAACGATTTCAGCAGGCATCGGGCACCGGCTCCGCTCCAGATGGTTGCGGGGGGCCGGTAAAACACATGACGTTCTCATATGTCATGTGTCCTTATGGACTCGGAAATGGAGACGTATGAGAACGTCATGTGTCCTTAAGGGGTTAAAGGGGTACTCCGGTGGTCAATGTGTTTTTCCGTTTTTGACTTACCCTATCTGTTTTGTTTCATTTCTATACTTGTTGTTTAGCCTACTCTATTTTCGTTCTTTGTTGTCTTTTTATCCCCCACTTTGTTTTCCTATCTTTGCTTCTATTTCCTGTTTCTTGCTGTGCTGAAAACTACAAATCCCAGCATGCCACATGCTTTGCTGGTTTGGGGAGGCTCCTTTTTTTGTTTGTTTGTTTGTTCCGCCATTTACCCCTCCTACTATTTTCCCGGGTCGGCCCCCTTATACACAGCACACTAATATAATCAGCCCTGGTTCGGATACACTGTCATACACACACACACACAAAAGATACTACAACTCCCAGCATGTGTCATTCAGGAGTCTTCAGTCTGTGGTATAACACCAGCATGCTGCCTCTGTAGTCTCCTGGGGGTTGTAGTTCACCACACCTCTATAGGGCATACACCAGTGTTTCCCAACCAGGGTGCCTCCAGGTGTTGCAAAACTACAACTCTCAGCATGCCCTGACTGCGTTTGGGCATGCTAGGAGTTGTAGTTTTGCAACAGCTGGAGACACACTGGTTGGGAAACACTGGTGTAACATGATGTGTATGCTGAATAGGCTAGAACAGTGTTTCCCAACTAGTGTGCCTCCAGCTGTTGCATGCTGGGAGTTGCAATTTTGCAACAGATGAAGGCACATTGGTTTGGAAACACTAGCATACACACACATAACAGGGACTACAACCTACAACTCCTAGCATGTGTCATTCAGGAGTCCCCCTCCCCCCTCACACTATGGCTTCTCATGCAGAACTCCGGGAGGGGGGAGATGAGGGGGCGTGGCTTATTCCTGTCATGCAGACAGAGAGAGAAAAAAAGCTCTGACGTCTTGTCCACAAGAGATTCAGAAGATTCAGAAAATGGTGGACGACAGTAAAAGAAAATCCTCTGAACTACAGAACTTCCTGCCCAACAAACAGGTAAGAAAAACACACACATGCTGCCAAAACATATAACACATGTATATTGCAAAAAAACTAAACTTACAAAGAAGATGCCATATAGTCAAAAAAATTAACCACCGGAGTACCCCTTTAAGTAAGGCTGGTTGCACCTTTATGTGTACTCACAAAAGTCGCAAGAAAAAAAAAAGTGCTTAGGCGCACATGCAACTTTTTGTGTGCCCAGAGTAAGTTAAAAAAAAATAATATGGGAGACACAATGTAAAGCTAGGATGTCTATGTTCATTCACATATAGTATCACTCTTTTGTTATGTCTATTGCATTTGGTACAATTCCAACATTAATCAGGCTTCTAATATAGTCACAGTGTACAGCAATGGTTTAGGCCACAATGCGAATGCAATTACTATATTGTGTGCACATATTTATTGTACTGGGTCAATACATGTATCCAGGTGGCTTCACAGTAGACAGTGACTGTTTGGGGCATAGCGCAAAATAAATGTTTATATTGTGTGCACACATTAATCCTGTAGTATCTGTATACTGGTGGAATAAGATGGCTCAAAAACAACATGTACATAAACAGATGATACCAGGAGGACTCAGCATTCAAATGTTTCCAGCAAAGGCCATAGGTTTATGTAAAAAGTGGGAAGAAGCCTGACAAATGTGTTCTAAAAAAATTTTTTTTTTTAAATAATGTTAAGATAAGGCAATTCAAGATCAAAGAAGAGGAATTATCAGAAGGGACTGGGGAGCGGCGGCAGGCAAGTGGAGGAGGCAGCGGCAGAAGGCAAGCTGAGGCGGCACCGTCGATGTCGGCATCGATGAAAATGTACCACTGTGATAAAGTAGAATATGTCACGAAAAAACTATCTCTGAATCAAATTCATAAGTAAAATCATCTTAGAGTTATTAATTAAGGCTCTTAATTAAGGCTCTGCATCGCCTGCCCCAGGTCCAGACGGACTGTCCTTTGCTATTTACAAAGAGTGGGAGGAGGTGCTTCTAGCTAAACTTTTACTTGTATTGAACGAATCCTAGAAAATGGGAGCAGTCCCCTCCTCAATGTTAGAGGCAAATATAACCCTTATACCCAAAAAGCCAGGGGATAATGTAGGGGATCCAGCAGCGTTTAGACCCATATCCCTCTTAAATGTTGACATTAAATTATTAGGGAAACTTTTAGCAGGTCGGTTAATAAAAGTCATACCGAAGTTGATTCCAGTATTTTGTTTGTCTTCTATATTGAGCCCCTGGCAGAGCTACTGAGGAGATCAACGGAGTTTCACGGATTTGGGTTAGAAGGAGTGAATGATAAGGTATTGTTATACGCGGATGATCTTTTACTCTTCCTCCATAATCCGGAAATGATGTTACCTAAAATTATAAATATAGTTAATGAGTTTGGTGAAATTGCAGGCCTTAAAGTTAACTGGGCTAAATTTTAGTTGCTCCCAGTGATAGATGGGATCATACCGAGAGTCTCAAATATAACGATTCTTAAAGAAGGGGCTACGTTGAAATACCTTGGAGTCTATAAATCGGCTAGGAAAAACTGATTTATAAAGACAAACTTAATGTCCTTGCTCTTTAAGATGTAAATGATTCTGTTGATAGATTTTTGTACTGTCATTCAATATAAGAGGAAATAGTGAAAAGAAAATAATAATTTATGGGGAAAAAGAAAAAAAAATATATAAGTGATGACAAGTAAGAAGAGTATGGCCTAAAAACAGACAGAGATCAATTAATTTATTCGTAAAGTGTGGTAATGAAACTCAATAGCATAAGGCAAAAAATACCAAAGGGATGTTATGGATTATTTTGTGGTGTCCCAGTACTGCATTCTATACGGTACTTGTTTATTTATGGGTCCCCATAGCCAGAGTCCCTAGGACTTGGGATTCCTATTAATCCAGTCTACCCCTAGTCACCTCTATTCTAGTATATAATTAGTAATTTATGCATAGGTTAATGCAAATAGCATAATATATGTAAATAAATGGTTAATTACTTGTTTCTATGGTGTCGCAGGGCCTTCGGGTCATGTGATGCGTTCCAAGCCTCACTCTGGATGCGTTCCAGGCCTCACTTTGGTATTTCTAGCCTCGTTTTAGTTTTGTTATGTGTATAGGAAGTCAGATGATCACCCAGAAGCCTGTATGATGGTGAGTGACAGCTGACCTTGGACCAATCAAATTAGGCTCCGCCCCCTGTCCATTTAAGGGACGCGGCAGCCATTTTAGTTCTCTCTTGCTACTGTGCTCTTGATGCGAGAATTACAGCAGTAATTGCAGTGAGTTAGGCCTGAGCCTTGCGACCATGGCTGAACAATTATAGTTACAGAGTGTATCAATCCCCAAACACTCTGCGGGACTACCGAACCTAATCTACCCCTAAATCCAGACGGATCCACGCACCAATTACCTTGATTCTATTAACCTGCAAAAGACGCAAGGTCCACAGCAACTGTCAGTCATTGAAGTCTATACAAGTGTTTTACAGAGACTGTTACTGTATTCTGAATGTACCGCAAGTTCAAGAGTAAAGTTTACTTCAGTTCAAGTTTAACTCCAGTATGGACCTTCAGTGATTATCTGCATACGCCTGTCGTTTCTGGGAAGGGCGGCGATAGGCCGAAGCTATACCTCAATAATACCAGCCCGCACCCTGGCGTCACGAGTGACAGGGTTAATATTAACCCCTCAAATACCGTTACCATACCACCACTACCATACACCCCCCAAGGGCTACCACAAAGCCTTTTTGGCGTTGCACGAACAGGATTCGGGTGTGTGTCTACCATTGCCACTAGTGAAAGTGTACTCCCCCCTAAGAAGTTAGCTTTATTAATGTACTGTGACTTATACTCCGGAGCAAGAGGTTGCGCGCACGGGGCTGTGTGGAGGAAGTGCGCATGTAAAGTAAGGGGGGAGGTGAACAGTACTGCGGAGCTACAAGTCAGCGCGGGACAGCATGTGATCCAGAGACCCCGCCCGCCGAAGCCCTCGGTGCCACGGCGGCCATTTTGTCAGAGCCTAGAGCCAGAAACAGCCCAGCGCGGGAAAAGGCGCAGAGTGCACCAACGGGCTGGAAGCTGTGAAGAACCGGAACAGTATGGGACTCTGAGACATCAGATTACCGAATTGAAGTCCTGCATAGAATCGCTTCAGCTGCCGATCAACACACTCAAATTTCAATTAAAGGCTGTTGGGTTTCAGGTCACCGCTCTCAAGTTTGAAATCTACGCTCTCAAGTTCCAGATTAAAGAACAATTGCGCATTTCCCTGGGACCTAGGAATCCAAGGTCTATTTATAGGGCCAGTATAACAAATACGCAAATTTCGGAACCTGCAGTCCCACAGTCCCCACCTGAAAAGCAAGGGGGCGATGCTCCAGCAGCACAGCCAACGGGGTCTCCACCCTCAGCTAGAAGAATGTTGCCGCCCTCACCAACACTCTCGACCTCCCAAGGGCGCACCCTGCCTGTGATGCCGGCAAGACCTCCAACACCGGCAGAACAGGACCCAACCAGTCCACCCTCAGTCTTTCCCTATGTGTTGGGAGCCCCTGTTGCTGCACCTGTCTTCGTGGAGAATCCTATGCTTCCCACCTACAATGGTGATCCTTTTACACTAAGAGACTTTAAAGAAAAAGTCTACAGCCTCTTTGCATTTTATGCACTTCCCCCTCATCAACAGGTACAACTGCTTCTGGGACAATTCCAGGGACCCACCTTGGAAGAACTTCGCACATGGCCAGTGGCTGATAAGGCCACAGTGGGACAGATTTTTGAAGGACTTTCTCAAGTGTTTGAATCTCACTCCCCTTCAGAGGTATGCCTCCGACTCTATGAACGACGCCAGAAGCCAGGTGAGACCCTCCGAGCATATGCAGTGGCTTTACAGAGCCCATTAGAGGCGGTACAGAAGTTGGACAGCATCACGCCCGATCAGGGCAATCGAGTTCTGATGGACCGTTTTATAGAGGGAACGTTAAACAAATGGGACAAGGTCCAACTTAGGATGCTGGCCGTACAAAATCCCGACATGGCCTTCCCAGCCTTTAAGAGACTAGCGGTGAAAGTAATAGAGTCATGGCCTCAGACAGAAGAAATTAGTGCTCCTGCTACAGACTCTCAGGGTTCTTCGCTCCAACCGCCTGTTCCTTCTCAATCTGCCCCACCAACACCTTCTCCTAGTCCTTGGACAGCCGACTTACAAGACATTAAACAGGATATTGAACAGTTAGCCAAGGACTTTAAAGAGATGGTAGTACGACCAAACCCTTCCAGATCTGCAATACCACCACCTAAGAAGGCTGACCCTCGCCCTGTCACTCCACCTAGGGTTCCTCCTGTGTGACCACCTGGGAGCCGAAGACCCGTTTGTAGCTATTGTAACAAGAATGGACATTGGAAGAGCCAATGCTGGGCTTTAAACGGGCATCCCCTGGGGTCGAGGACCGCACCCCAGGAGTAGAGATTGAAGGTCCAGAATCAACCAGCGATAAGAAAGGACTGTGTATGTATGTAGCTGCTTGCCTTCATGTACAAGTGATGATTGAAGGTGACCGGTTACAAGCTCTGATAGATACGGGGTCTCAGGTGTCCACTATCCCACAAGGGGTTTTCTATAAGTACTGGGGCCCAGAAAGGTTGTGTGACCCTCAGGAAGCAGACATCAGAATGATTGCAGGGAACGGGAAACCAGTACCCAGACATGGTTACTGGGAGCCCACGGTGCAGGTGGGAAAGCATGTGTTAGGAAGGCAAGGGGTGATCGTCACAAATGTTAGAGATGAGGGAGCAGCCGATTTCATTTTAGGCATGAATATTATGAGACACTGTTTTGATGATATTGTCTGTGCACTGCATGCATCTCTCCCTCACTTGTCACCCCCAGGCCGGCGAGCTGCCCAAAACTACCTCAAAACCCTCCAAGCAGAACAGAAGTTCGTGAATCATCATGGAGAAATCTGTCGAGTAAGGACTCAAGATATCCGAGCCATTAGTCTACAGCCACAGACAGAGAGAGTTATTTGGTGCCGTGCCCGACCCGGGGTGAAAAATCAAGATTACCAATCGCTCTTGGAGCCCCTTCTGCTGGAAGATTGTCCCTTGGTGCGAGCTGCTAGAAGCCTGGTAACCGTACGGAATGGGGAGGTCCCAGTGAGGCTTATCAATTTATCTCAGGTGGCTGTCCAGCTACCCAAGTACACCCCAGTGGCTACTTTACACCATCTGGACGTCAGAGATGTAGTCTCGAAGTCACAGGTGGTCCAACCTGGACCTGATCAGAGCCCTGCGAAACCTTGGTGGAACCAGCTGCAGATAGGAGACAAAGATACTCCCAAGGAACAGGTGGAAGGAGTCATCCAGGTGGCTAAGAAACATGAAGAAGCTTTCAGCAAATTTCCCACAGACTTTGGCAGGACCGCCATGATCAAACATAGGATTCTCACCGGAAACAATCCACTAAAGAGAGGCATTAAAGAGAGGCATCGCCCTGTGGCTCCTGGGATGTATCAGACCATAAAGAAAATGCTGGTGGAGATGAAAGAGGCCGATGTCATCCAAGAAAGCCAGAGTCCGTGGGCTGCCCATTTGGTCTTGGTGAAAAAGAAAGATGGCACCATCCGCTTTTGCGTAGACTACCGGAAGCTAAACAACATAACTCATAAGGATGCCTATCCTCTCCCACGCATTGAAGAATCCTTGACTGCGTTGGGGTCTGCCGCCTACTTTTCCACACTGGATCTGAGGAGCGGCTACTGGCAGGTGCCAATGGCCAAAGAGGACAGGGAGAAGACCGCATTTGTGACTCCCATGGGTCTCTTCGAGTTCAAAAGTATGCCCTTTGGACTGTGCAATGCACCAGCTACTTTCCAACACCTAATGGAGCGATGCTTAGGGCACCTTAACTTCCAGAGCGTTTTGTTGTATCTAGATGACATCATAGTCTACTCTTGAATATATCAGGAACACCTGGATCACCTGAAAGAAGTTTTCCAAGTTCTTATCCGACATGGACTCAAGGTTACGCCTTCCAAGTGTCTCTTACTAAAGCCTCAAGTGCACTACTTAGGATAGGTCGTCAGTGCTCAAGGAGTCCAGCCTGATCCAGACAAAGTGAGTGCTGTGAAAGAGTGGCCTACACCCCGGACGGTGCGAGATGTCCGAAGTTTCCTGGGGTTTGCTGGATATTATCGGTGTTTCATCCCTCATTTTGCTCAAATTGCTGGACCCTTGACTGAATTACTGAGAGGAACTGCCCGGGATAACTATAACAAGAGGACGCCTTTCGAGCCCTGAAGTATCTCCTCACGGAACCCCCCATATTGGCGTATCCTGACTACAGCCTGCCATTCCGTTTATACACAGACGCTAGCTTTGAAGGTCTGGGGGCAGTCTTATCTCAAGTGCAAGATGGCAAGGAGAGGGTGATTGCCTATGCCAGCCGGCATCTTCGAGGTGCTGAGAAGAATGATGCTAATTAAAGCTCCTTCAAGCTGGAACTCCTGGCCCTGGTTTGGGCTATTACTGAGAAGTTTAAAGATTATCTGGCTGCTACTCCCTTCACGGTCTACACCGATAACCCCTTGGCCCATCTGAACACTGCTAGTTGGGAGCTCTTGAACAGCGTTGGGCCTCTCGGTTGGCCAACTATGACTTTAACATGAAGTACCGCAGCTGAAAAACCAATGTCAATGCGGATGTACTTTCTCGTATGGCCCCGGGAGAAGCACCTCCTGCTGAAGATGTGTGGGAAGATGTAGAAATGCTTCCCTTCTACCAAAGGTTCGTGAGCCAGAATGCTCTAACTGCCCAGGCGGGTGACGGACCTGAATCTCCCAAGGTCTCTGAAGATCTGTCTACCTGGAAGACACTTCAGGATGAGAGCAGAGTTATCGGGGACCTCCTTGACTATTGCCTCCACAAGAAAGTGCCTACTCGGGTACGCAAGGCCCATGGAGACTTTGAATTGAAGCGGCTGTGGTGGCAGAGAAACCGCCTGTTCCTGCACAAGGGTTGGTCTACCGAAATTCCCTGGACCCAGTCTCTGGAGACCGCATACACCAGGTTGTGTTTCCCAGGAGGGATGCAGCCATGGTTCTGAATGCTTATCATGACCAATCCGGACACTTCGGGGTCCATAAGACGGAGATCACAGTCAGAAGGAGATTCTACTGGATTTGGATGCGGGGAGACATCGAGAAATGGTGTGTCGAATGCTCCGTGTGCAACGTGATAAAGAACCCCCGGAGGGACGCAAGAGCCCCTTTCCATCCCATCTGTACAGAAAGACCGAATCAAATTGTTGCCTTGGGCCATGTGAAGCTGGCCCCCACTCGATCTGGCTATTGTCATGCCCTAACAATGGTGGATCATTACTCCAAGTGGGTGGTCGTGGTCCCCGTCAAGGACCTTACCGCCAAGACTGCTGCTCAACTCTTCTATCAGCACTGGATCCATCCGCTGGGGTGTCCCGAGTCTGTCCTCTCAGATCGGGGAACCGCCTTTGAAGCCCAGTTGTTCCAGGAACTTTGCCGGCTGCATGATTGCAAGAAGCTCCGGACAACAGCCTACCGTCCCCAAGGAAATGGACTCTGTGAGAGGATCAATCAAGTGTTCATCCAGATGCTCAGAGCAGCCTCTGTCTCGAAGCACGAAGAGTGGCCTCAGCTGCTGCCAGAACTCCTAGAAATCTACAACCACACTGTTCACTGCTCTACGGGGTATACGCCCTTTTTCTTGATGATGGGCCAACACGGCCAATTACTGAAGGATCGAACCTTTGGGCTACAGGTACCTTTCAACAATTCTCCTAAGGCTTCCCAAGGTTGGGTGTCAGAGCATCGATGAAGAATTGAGGAAGCCAAGGATATCGTTGAGAAGAAAATGGGTGAAGTTCATGAGCGCCAGCAGAAAGACTATAATCGACATGCTTCGGCTCAGCCCTTGCAGCTTGGAGATAAAGTGTGGCTCTGAAAATTTCCTAGAACCCATAAATTGGACTCCCTGTAGGAAACGGAGCCATACACCATCATTGCAGTTCCTTACCCTGAAACGGACGTGTATGAGATACAAAAGGATGGGTTCGAGCCACAGGTGGTTCACCGGAATAGGATAAAAGTGTGCCGGAAAGAAGATATGCTGGGCCAATCTCCTCCTACTCCTCCTGATCCTCCTGCTACTTCTACTCCACCTCCGACAAGGCCTGTGAGAGAGTATGTGCCGGGAGAAGGAATTCATCCCACTATGGACGTTCCTTTGTTCCCATCTCAGCAGCCTATCATGTATTGGGGCATACCGTTCCCAGCTCCATCCAGTCAGCCGACACTGGTCGCACCCTCCAGTCAGTTACCCTTAGCTGTTGCCCCATGTCTACCACCATTGGACGCTACACCCAACCTCAGTCCTGCTCCAGTGACCGCTCCGGACATTGAAGCCACTCCTCTATCTGTCTTAAGAGAACCCCTCAGTTCTACCGAAGAAGTTGCTCGTGTTTGCAGCCCTCCAGCTGGTCCCTCGGGGACTGAAGTTCTTGAAGAATCCTCAAGTGAAGAAACTCCTGATGACTTGGAGGTGGTGTTGGGGCAGTCTCAAAGGACTACACAGGGCAAATTACCCATCAGGTACCAGGATTCACATTTAGTGCCTGCACACATAGTACCTTTGATAACCCAATTCAATGCTCTGCCGATCACTTTCTGTACTACTTCAAAATTTCTCTAGTACATACACTAAAACAAATAAATATCTCACTTCAGAAAACACTTAAGGAATTGTAGCATATTTATACCCAATTCCTGCCACTGTTAGGTACACTTCTTCTTTTCTCTTTTCATTGCGTGTGTGAGATGCTCTGCCAGGCCAGTAGATACAAATTCAGAAAATAAACACGTAATTCTTAGAATGACCTGGATAGGTTGTTTTGAAAGTGCTCTAGGGGTAAGTAGCGTGTAGTCGATAGACCCTAGCAGCCACCCTTACTGTGACCTAGCTTCCGGCTAGCCAGTATACCCTTCGTGTACTAACTAACAGGTAACTTAATGTTTGGCATATAGAATGTGTGAGATAATACAATTGTCTAGTCAGCTTGATGCAAAAGGTAAATAGAGCTGTACTAATATCTAGTTAGCCTTATATATAGAAGTATGTGCTAACGTTCAGTTTAGCCTCATCAGAATGTATAGAGAGCTAATAAAAATGTCTTAGATAGCTAGCTAATTGTCTAGAGAGATCTAATTGCCTAGTAAGCCTCAAAATGTATCATAAGTTTAATAAAGTCGTATAGGAAGCTAGAAACTAAAGGATAGATAGCTTTCTTCAAATGTCTAGATAGCATTCAAATGTCTAGATAGCATCAAAATGTGTTTACTCTACTTAGGATGTATAGCAAATGTACAGATCATCCTGTTCTATAGCATCCTGTTCTAATCCAAGTCCCTCTGTCTCAGGGGACAGACGTCGAGGCTGACTTATCTTTAGTAAGGGGGTTTGTTGTATCCCAGTACCGCATTCTATACGGTACTTGTTTATTTATGGGTCCCCATAGCCAGAGTCCCTAGGACTTGGAATTCCTATTAATCCAGTCTACCCCTAGTCGCCTCTATTCTAGTATATAATTAGTAATTTATGCATAGGTTAATGTAAATAGCATAATATATGTAAATAAATAATTAATTACTTGTTTCTATGGCGTCGCAGGGTCTTCGGGTCATGTGATGCGTTCCAAGCCTCACTCTGGATGCGTTCCAGGCCTCACTTTGGTATTTCTAGCCTCGTTTTGGTTTTGTTATGTGTATAGGAAGTCAGATGATCACCCAGAAGCCTGTGTGACGGTGAGTGACAGCTGACCTTGGACCTATCAAATTAGGCTCCGCCCCCTTCCCATATAAGGGACGCGGCAGCCATTTTAGTTCTCTCTTGCTCCTGTGCTCTTGATGAGAGAAGACCTGTACAGCAGTAATTGCAATGAGTTAGGCCTGAGCCTTGCGGCAACGGCTGAACAATTAATGTTATAGAGTGTATCAATCCCCAAACACTCTGCGGGACTACCGAACCTAATCTACCCCTAAATCCAGACGGATCAACGCACCAATTACCTTGATTCTATTAACCTGCAAAAGACCCAAGGTCCACTGCAACTGTCAGTCATTGAAGTCTATACAAGTGTATTACAGAGACTGTTACTGTATTCTGAATGTACCGCAAGTTCAAGAGTAAAGTTTACTTCAGTTCAAGTTTAACTCCAGTGTGGACCTTCAGTAATTATCTGCATACGCCTGTCGTTTCTGGGAAGGGCGGCGATAGGCCGAAGCTATACCTCAATAGAAACCAGCCCTCACCCTGGCGTCACAAGTGACAGGGTTAATATTAACCCCACATATATATTGTTACCATACCACCACTACCATACACCCCCCAAGGGCTACCACAATTAGAACCAACGTGTCTACAAATAGTAACAAAGAGGTATCACATGATCCAATCCAGAAGTGTCCCTAACAAGTGAGGCATCACATATGTCTACAAATCCCAATGCAAGTTCAGCCAGAGGCTATTGGAACGGATGAGGAACTCAACCATTCATCACAAGAGAAAACAACAACCTGAAGGAGATGGCAAAACAGATTCTGAATTAAAGGTAATTTATTTATCTAAACATCGGTTGACAAGCCATCAATTAAATGTGCTGGCTACAGGTTTAATGTTTTGTTGATATATACTGTGTATTTTGCTTTGAATTGTTGCAAAAACTTGCAACTTTTTGTATATGTTCAGGACTCATGCTGACTTATGGCAAAAAAGTCACATTCTGATGCAACACAGGGGGTAGGTTTATTTTCACCTTAAAGGGGTATTCCATCTTTATACATCTTATCCCCTATCCAAAGGATAAGGGATAAGATGTATGATCACAGGGGTCCCGATCTCGGTGCAGCCCCCGAAATTCTGTGCCTGGCGCTGCTTCAGAGACAGGGATGTCACATGAGGCAACGCCCCCTAGTGATGTAACACCACACCCCCCTCCATTCATGTCTATGGGAGGGAGTGTGAGGGTTTATGTCTAATCTCACCATGTTAACCCCTTAAGGACCGGGGTTTTTTCCGTTTTTGCATTTTCATTTTTTGATCCTTGCCTTTAAAAAATCATAACTCTTTCAATTTATCACCTAAAAATCCATATGATGGCTTATTTTTTGCACCACCAATTCAACTTTGTAATGACGTCAGTCATTTTGCCCAAAAATCTATGGTGAAATGGAACAAAAAATCATTGTGAGACAAAATTGAAAAAAAAACGCAGTTTTGTAACTTCCGTTTCTACGTAGTACATTTTTGGGTAAAAAGGACACCTTATCTTTATTCTATAGGTTCATACGATTAATGAATACGTTTAAAATTGTCATTTCTGACCCCTATAACTTTTTTATTTTTCCGCTTATGGGGCGGTATGAGGGCTCATTTTTTGCGCCGTGATCTGAAGTTTTTTAACAGTACCAAAAATGCACAATTTTGGACTTTGGAATTTGTTTGCGCGTACGCCATTGACTGTGCAGTTTAATTAACAATATATTTTTATAATTCGGACATTTCCGCATGCGGTGATACCATATATGTTTATTTTTATTTACACTGTGTTTTTTTTATGGGAAAAGGGGGGTGATTCTAACTTTTAATAGGGGAGGGGTTAAATGATCTTTATTCACTTTTTTTTCCACTTTTTTTTGCAGTGATATAGCTTCCATAGGGACCTATAACACTTCACACACTGATCTATTACATTGATCACTGGTTTCTCATATGAAACCAGTGATCGATGATTCTGCCGCTTGACTGCTCATGCCTGGATCTCAGGCACTGAGCAGTCATTCGGCGATCGGACAGCAAGGAGGCAGGTAGGGACCCTCCTGCTGCCCTGTAAGCTGTTCGGGATGCCGCGATTTCGCCGCGGCTATCCCGGACAGCCCACTGAGCTAATCTGCATACTTTCACTTTCAATTTAGACGCGGCATTCAACTTTTAACATGGCGTCTAAAGGGTTAATAGCGCGCGGCACCGCGATCAATGCTGCGCGCTATTAGCCACGGGTCCCTGACGTTTTTAGAGGCCGGGCCCGACCCGCTATGTGGCCCCGCGTTATAGATTGGGAGCGGACACATGACGTTCTATTACGTCATGTGTCCTTAAGGGGTTAAAGGGGTACTCCCGTGGAAAACTTTTTTTTTTTTAAATCAACTGGTGCCAGAAAGTTAAACAGATTTGTAACTTACTTCTATTAAAAAATCTTAATCCTTCCAGTACTTATTAGTTGCTGAATACTACAGAGGAAATAGTTTTCTTTTTGGAACACATAGCTCTCTGCTGACATCATGACCACAGTGCTCTCTGTTGACATCTCTGTCCATTTTAGGAACTGTCTAGAGCAGCATATGTTTGCTATGGGGATTTTCTCCTACTCTGGACAGTTCTTAAAATGGACAGAGATGTCAGCAGAGAGCACTGTGGTCATGATGTCAGCAGAGAGCTCTGTGTTCCAAAAAGAAAATAATTTCCTCTGTAGTATTCAGCAGCTAATAATTACTGAAAGGATTAAGATTTTTTAATAGAATCAAACCTGTTTAATCTGTTTAACTTTCTGGCACCAGTTGATTAAAAAAAAAAAAAGTTTTCCACAGGAGTACCCCTTTAAATTAACAGTTTTCTAGGTTATGTGGCACTTCAAGACATAGTGCCAGACCTGACATGTTCACTTTATGTAATAATAATTTTGAGATGTTTTTACTTTTCAGAATGAATGTGAGAATGATTCAAAAATGTGCATATTCACACAATTTTAAAATTTTTCTGATATATTCCAGAACAAAATGTTTAGCCACTAACTTAGTACTGTAGTGGTTTTAAGCCCCCCCCCCCCCCCCCCATTAATCTCTCCACCTTTCAAATAATTTAAAACTTATATTCAATGTAATATATTGCTTCCTGTAACACAGTAACTGTTGACAGAAAAAGGAAACTCATGATTTTATGATTGTTACCGCGATTCTACAGTAACTAAAAATATTTTTTACGGAGCCCAAATGTTTTACTTGATTTTATGCAGACCAAAGAAATAAAACAGCATCTTAAAGATTTTAGGGATTCCTTTTTTTCACATAGAAGAAGTAGTATAGAAGGTTAGCAACCATATGACCACTTAATTGTTTAATAAAATATATATGAGGCCATAAGATTTTTTTAAATTTAATTCTAAGTAGTTTTACATATCTTATAATTTTTCATGAGGGGTAATATGGTGGTTATTTACTGCTGTATGGGTGAGTGACAGGGCCCAAAGGTGAAGGAGCGCAGTGCAACTTTACATGCTTAAATAGTTTTCAGGTGCCATATCCCCTTTGCTGGGCCCTTCAGGTATCAACAAAGTGGAAACCCAATGAAAAAGGACCCAGTTTTGAAAATCTCATCTAAGTTGCAGTGAGCATTTTAATGTAAAAGATATTTTCATAAATGTAATGCTCTTTGGATGATGGAGAGTAAAAATTGCTAATTTTCCGCAGTTACAACAATTCAGTGCCTAATTGTGTGCCAACTGAGACACTTACTCCATTAATTGTTATGCAGTTTCTCCTGGTTAACCCAAGGTATTATGGTATATTCTGAAGCCATCCTGCATGCACAGGCCAAGTTATGTGGTATAGGTTTCATAGTAGTAAATGGCATCCTTTACCCCCTTTCGGAACACACTGCATCTTTTTTGGGGGCCTTCCTAGGTTTCTAGTGTGAGGAACTTACTTGAGAAAGTATTGTCCTGGTACAATGTACATGATCTCAGTTACAGTATTGTTTTCCCTCATCCTCAGATTCTGCTCCTAAATATTAGACCTTGAAATGTTTATATTAATAAATATATTTTCCATAAAATATTTTGTAGTGCAGGGGATGGGTCTCTCTCAACATCTCACATGTGATACCAAACAGAGCTACAGTTATGATTCTAGTATTCAGAATAGGCTGAAACAGCAGCATTTAGGAAAATCTCTAAGGGTAAAAGCACACAATGCTGGCCATATGCAGTAAGTTATTCACATATGCTGCTGTTGTGGTAAGCAACAACCTTTTATAAAAGTTATCTCCATAGTGCAAAGTGCAAGAATAGGACCTCTGAACACCAGGGTTACGTGAAAACAA
The DNA here is from genome assembly GCF_029499605.1 of Hyla sarda. NCBI lineage: Eukaryota > Metazoa > Chordata > Amphibia > Anura > Hylidae > Hyla > Hyla sarda. Next base: position 190,147,954 of record NC_079189.1, read on the forward strand.
CTTGAACACTACTGTATTTTCTGTACAAATCAAAATGCAAAAGACTTTTTGGCACAGAATGGAATGTTACAGTCTTTAAAGCAGATGAATAATATTTAGTCACTTTAAAGGAGAACACCAGACCATAAAAATTGTCCCCCATAGTGCCGGCAGTAAAATAAATAAAGATGTACATACCTTCCTCCGCTCCCCCGGGGCCTCCAATAACCGGCTCCGGTCTCCGCCGCATCCACTTCCTGGTTGCCGGTGGTCGGATGAATCAGCCAATCACCAGCCGCAGTGCAGTCCGACTCGGCCGGCGATAGGCTGAGCGGCAGTGTGAAAACGCTTCAGGACACAAAATTCTTCACTACACCTGCACCTGCGGCTGGGGCGGAAAACGTCAAACTGCCGCTCAGCCTATCACCGGCCGAGTCGGACTGCGCTGCGACTGCTGATTGGCTGATTCATTCGACCACCGGCAACCAGGAAGTGGATCGCAGCGGAGACCGGAGGCGGTTACTGGAGGCCCCCTGGGGAGCGGAGCAAGGTATGTACATCTTAATTTTTTTACTGCCGGCACTATGGGGGACAATTTTTATGGTCTGGAGTTCTCCTTTTCAAGGAAGGATTAAGATTTTTTAATAGAAGTAATTTACAAATCTGTTTAACTTTCTGGCACCAGTTGGTTTAAAAAAAAAAAAAAAACGGAGTACCCCTTTAATTCCTAAGTTTATAAGAAAAATTTGCATATTCAAATACATGCTGATACGGGTAAAATTTGCATAATATAACAAAAAAATGTTTTGACCATTTTAGCTTTTAACTATATATCAAATTCTAAAATGATATACAATAAGAATTGAAGAGAATCTGTCAGTTCTATATCATACCCCTTTAAATAGTATACAAGGACAGTTAGTTTCTATTTACTACAATATAGATGGAACTTCTTGTATTGAAACAATCTGAGCGGACTCATACACTTTTTCCTATATTTTTTCCATGAGGCTCAATCTGCCATTTTCCTCATTTACTGTGAATATATATTCTCTCTACCATTTCCATAAATTGCTTAAATTAATGAATAGCTGAATTTTTAATTAATCTAATAGTTTACCACCACCCTCTGCTAATGTAGGGTATTAAACATCATTTTTACTTACATGATTATACAGTAAAGCGGCTGAAAGACATTAATGGTGCTGTTACAGCATATATGTCACGAACCGGCAGGACAGATCCTGGACCAGAGAGGTGATGACTCGGGTTGTACTGGAGGACCGGTTCTAAGCAGTTACTGGTCTTCACCAGAGCCCGCCGCAAAGCGGGATGGATTTGCTGCGGCGGTAACTACCAGGTGGTATCCCCCAGTAACAACTCGACCTCTCTGGCAGCTGATATAGCATGGTACACAGGGAGTAGGCAAGAGCGTAGTCAGACGTAGCAGAGGTCAGGGCAGGCGGCAAGGGTTCACAGGCGAGTATACGGTAGCAACGGGTTCGGCAACTGGCAAGGCAATGACACAGTAGGGAATGCTTTCTCAGAGGCACAAGGCACAAAGATCCGGCAAGGCAGGAAGGGGGAGGCGGTTTATATAAGGAGGACACAGTAGGAGGTGAGGAACCAGCGCACTGGACCTTTAAATTTACTGAAGCCGGCTCACGGGCCCTAGAGAGCGGGGCCGCGCACGCCGGGATGCAGGAGCGCAGGGAGCAGCGCGCCGAGAACCAGGTGAGCCGGGCAGGGACGCGGCGCATGAGTGGGGACCAGCAGCCACGCCAGCTGTCTCTGAAGCCGAGGAACCCACGCTCCCGGTCAGCGCGACTGACCGAGAAACGCTGGGACCCCGGGACTGAGGACTGAGGCAGCAGGTGCTCCGGTCCGGAGGCGATGACCGGAGCGCTCGCTGTGACAGTACCCCCGCCCTTAGGTCTCCCCCTCTTTTTGACACCAAGAAAGTTGAGGATGAGACTGCGGTCCAAGATGTTATTCTCATGCTCCCAAGACCTCTCCTCAGGACCGCAACCCTCCCAGTCGACCAAAAAAAATCTTTTCCCCCGAACGACCTTGGTAGCTAGGATTTCTTTAACTGAAAAAATATCTGAGGTACCAGTGACAGGGGTGGGAGAAAGAAGTTTAGGAGAGAAGCGATTAAAGATAGCAGGTTTGAGAAGGGAGACATGGAAAGAGTTATGAATTCTGAGGGAGGGAGGGAGATAGAGCTGGTAGGACACCGGATTAATGCGGCTCTTGACTCTGAAGGGACCCAAGTAACAAGGGCCCAGCTTGTAACTTGGTACCTTAAATCAGGATGTACTTCGAGGAGAGCCACACCTGGGACTGAATTCTGGAGGAGCTCTACGACTTTTATCGGCCTGGAACTTCATACGGGCCGGGGCCTTGAGGAGGACTGAGTGGGTTTCTCGCCAAATAGAAGAGAAGTCTTGAAGGAGGTCCTCTACAGCTGGTACAGAAGAGGGGGCAGAGGTCTGAGGTAGAGGTGGCAGAGGATGACGACCATAAACCACAAAAAATTGAGACTTATTGGTGGCAGAAGATTGTTTGTAATTATAAGAGAACTCTGCCCAAGGGAGTAAGTCCGACCAATCATCTTGACGGGAGGACACAAAATGGCGTAGATAATCTCCCAGAATCTGGTTCACCCGTTCTACTTGGCCATTGGACTGAGGGTGATACGAGGAAGAAAAATTCCAGAGTCTCTGTATGGAACATCCCAATGTCCATCCGCAGGGGCTGGGTACGGTATTGTACCGTAGCAGAGAGTCTCTCCCCGTTGACCGTAGAAATGAGGAACGGCTTGGGCAGACGGACAATAGGAATTTGATACTTGTCGACCAAGGAGGTGTGGATGAAGTTGCCAGCAGACCCGGAGTCCAGGAAGGCTGCAGCAGAGAAGAAGGACTTGGATGAAAGGAACAACTGCACGGATATAATGAGACATGGAGAGGAAGAATCCACACCTAGTAATGCCTCTCCCACATTCACTAGGTGTGAGCGTTTCCCGAACGTGGGGGGCGAAGAGGACAGTCCTTAAGGAAGTGCTCGGTACTAGCACAGTACAAACACAGGTTCTCGTCTCTACGGCGGCTCCGTTCTTGTGGGGTCAGACGAGACCGGTCCACCTGCATGGCCTCCACAGCAGAAGGCCCATAGACAGGTAGGGGTGGACGCTGGAACGCAGGAGCCAGACGAGGGTAGCATTTAGGACGAGCTTTTTCCTTCTCAAGATGGAGTTCCTCTTGTCTCTCGGTAAAACGTTTATCGATCCTTGTGGCCAGCAAGATGAGGTCACTCAGGGTAGTAGGGAGGTCACGTGCAGCAAGGACGTCCTTAATGTCACAGTTAAGTCCCTTCTTAAAAGTGGCACAAAGAGCTTCCTTGTTCCAGTTCAACTCGGAGGCAAGGGGGCGGAACTGGATGGCATAGTCACCCACGGTGGAACTTCCTTGGGACAAGTTCAGCAAAGCAGTCTCTGCGGAGGTGACCCGGGCAGGTTCCTCGAAAACATTACAAAACTCCTGACAAAAACTCTGGACAGATGCCGTGGCTGGATCAGCGTGGTCCCACAGCGGTGTAGCCCAGGCCAGGGCCCTCCCAGAGACCAGACTGAGGATAAAGGCTACCTTGGCTCGCTCAGACGGAAACTGGTCAGACAGTAGCTTGAGGTGAAGAGAGCACTGAGACAGGAACCCTCGGCACAACATAGGATCTCCGTCGTATTTGTCTGGTAGGGACAAACGGATTCTGGAACCAGTGGCAACTGCAGGCGGAGGTGATGCAGCAGGTGCAGACGGAGGAGCTGGCTGTTGCTGAGAAGGCAGGAGCTGCTGCAACATAGTGGTCAACTGGGCCAGCTGTTGAACCTGCTGGGCCACAATGGTGGTGAGGTCCGCTAGACTTGGCAGGGGAACATCAGCAGGATCCATGGCCGGATCTTACTGTCACGAACCGGCAGGACAGATAGTGTATCCTCTGGACCAGAGAGGCGATGACGCGGGTTGTACTGGAGGACCCGTTCTAAGCAGTTACTGGTCTTCACCAGAGGCTGCCGCAAAGCGGGATGGATTTGCTGCGGTGGTAACTACCAGGTCGTATCCCCCAGTAACAACTCGACCTCTCTGGCAGCTGATATAGCGTGGTACACAGGGAGTAGGCAAGAGCGTAGTCAGACATAGCAGAGGTCAGGGCAGGCGGCAAGGGTTCACAGGCGAGTATACGGTAGCAACGGGTTCGGCAACTGGCAAGGCAATAACACAGTAGGGAACACTTTCTCAGAGGCACAAGGCACAAAGATCCGGCAAGGCAGGAAGGGGAACACAGTAGGAGGTGAGGAACCAGCGCACCAATTACCGGAGAGAGCGGGGCCGCGCTCGCTGGGATGCAGGAGCACAGGGAGCAGTGCGCCGAGAACCAGGTGAGCCGGGCAGGGACGCGGCGCGTGAGCTGGGACCAGCAGCCACGCCAGCCATGTCTCTGAAGCCGAGGAACCCGCGCTCCCGGTCAGCGCGACTGACCAAGAAACGCCGGGTCCCTGGGACTGAGGACTGAGGCAGCGGGCGCTCGGGTCCGAAGGCAATGACCGGAGCGCTCGCTGTGACAATATAGTTGCCTATGTGGAGTGTTGTCGCCTAAAACCTTATCACTTCATTCTGCTGTTCCTTGCTGACTGTAGATTCTTGATTGTTTGTTCTGTAATAATGGGGTAGCCATATTGCTTTACCTTCTATGAACAGCATTCTTAAATATGCTTTACAACTGTCATGCTCTCACCTGCGCAAATGTCATTGTGCAGGAAGGGGGAGGAGATGAGCTTTGACCATTGCCTAATGTGAGTGGTGGATTCTGTGTTATCTGCCTTCAGCTGTAACGTATTTTAAAGCTGTCACCTTTCATTGTAACCCTGCCTGTGATGTGAGGACTACTGAAAAGTGATCTCAACAGAAAGTGTCAGTGTATTTTTATGAGACTCAGTGGCCAGAGTGAAACCTGTAAGATTTCAGGATTTCCTTTAATATAAATACCTCAATACCTCAAACATTTACACAGACATTCAAATGTATATATATATTTTTGGAGTGTAGCGATAAACCAGACAATGTATATATTTTTCGAGTATAGCTAAATGCTTAACCTTCACCCTCCCCTTGATCTATATGTATGTAGCAGGTAAGATTGTTACCACAAGCATTTTTAGCAGTGTAATCACATGGCAAAGGGTGACCAAAAGTCACACTCCTGTACTAAAGGTTAACTCCTTAAGGACGCAGGGAGTACCTGTATGGCCTGAGTCCGCTCCCCTTCTATGATGCAGAATCAGCCCCCCAGACCAGTGTCTAATGCCGGACATCACCAATCGTGGTGATGCCCGGCATTAACCCTTTAGACGCCGTTAACAAAGTTGATTACGGCGTCTAAAAAAACAAAAAATGTCCTGTCAGCTCAGCAAAGCTGTTTGGGACCAATGCAGTAAAACCGCTGTGTCCTGATCAGCTGAGAGGATGATGTTCCAGGAAGCCTCAGCAGCCTGGAGCAATCATGCACTGATAACACTGATCAATATGGCATTGCATTAAACAGTGTATGCAATCCAAGGATTAGTCCCTATGGGGACTAAAAAGTAGTGGGAAAAAAGTGGGGGAAAAAATCTGAATTAACCCCTAATAAAAGTTTGAATCACCCCCCCTTTTCTCATGAAAAAATAAATAAACAGGTAAACCAAAAAATAAATATGAATATGTCCACACTACAAAAATATAATGTGAATTAAACCGCACAGTCAATGGTGTATACTAGGGATGAGCGAATCGAATATGACGAATCCGAATTCATTATGAATTTCAGGAAAAATCTGATACGCAATGAATGCGAATATCGCTGCGATTTGATTGCACAAATCCCTTCATTAAACTCCATTTAGTGCGGTTCAGGCTCCAGGGCAACTAAAATGGTGGATCCACATGTGAGGACATGGGGCAAGGAATCCTGTGAAGGCAAAAACAAGGGTCGGCAGGATGACCCTGAATCACATGCAGCATGCAGCCTATCAGCAGCCAGCTACCCTTGTGATGTCACAGCCCTATATAATCGGCAGTCATTTTGTAGCCAGTCACTTCAGCCTTTTATTGCAGAGAGAGAGAGAGGGACAGACAGCGCTGTGCGTTGCACAGAAAAGCATTTTTCCAGCAGTGATTCACCTCCCAGTCACATCAGCTTTCTGTTGCACAGAGAGAGGGACAGAGAGCAGTGTGTGTTGCACAGAAAAGCATTTTTACAGTAGCGATTCACCTCCCAGTCACTACAGCTTTCTATTACAGAGAGGGACAGAGAGCAGTGTGTTGCACAGCACAGCAGCGATTCACCTCTAGCCCAAATCCTGCCTAGAAGCACTGATAGGGAAGGGAGTGAGATTGAGAGAGAAAATGCAATTTTGGGTGTAGTACACAGTGACTGTGTGCTGCAGCACTGGTGTGTACTGCTGGTGTTGTACACAAATACTCTTTTCAGCATATTGGAGAGCATTGTTCTCCCCTCATAAGTGCATACCATATACATACATCTAAGTGGTGTACTATTTTGTTCCTGTTAAAGTCTCAAGGGTCTAGTTACAGTGAAAGGCCAGCCAAAAGTACACACCGGCTGGTGTTGTACACAAATACTGTTTTTAGCGGACTGCAGCGCATTGTCCTCAGAGTTCCCCTCACTCAGGTTTATGGAACGGACTGTTGCAGACATTTCTACAACTTAAACTGCCCCCTTTTAAATACACCCTTGATCACCTTGTCACATATAATACTATAATACTACCTCTTTTTTTATAGCACTTTTATCACAGATTTTAGTGTTTTTTGAAGTTTGTATTTTTTGCACTTGCATATTCTGTAATCAGGGCTGTAGCTCTGATGAGGCGGGTGAGGCGATTGCCTCCGATGCGCTGTTGCAAGGGGGCACAAGGGGGGTCCTGCACACATTACACTGAGGCATTGATTCCCAACTAGGGTGCCAAGAAACTCTGGTGGGAAATATGGTGCTAACATTTTTTGATCTTTCTGCCCAGGCCTGAGGACCTGTGAGTCACAGGTGTGCAGGCCAGGCGGGAGGGAAGTCTGTTTGCAGTGCCGGGACGGGTGATGCTGCAGCTCCTATCCTCCCTCTCCTGTGGAGCAGCTCTGGACTCTGGATTCTCCCTGGTCCCCCAGCAGAATGATGTGGATGGAGGGAAGGAGCAAAGGAAGTGCTGACAGAGGCCTACTCAGCTTCAGGTAGTGCGCCCCTCCCTTCTTTCATTCCTCTATACCTCTCTGTCACCCCTCATAACCTCTCTGTAACCCCTGGTCACCTCTCTGTTATCCTGTACACCCTTCTGTCACCCCTGTATGCCCCTCTGTCACCCATGTACACCCCTCTACACCCCTGTCTCCCCCTGTACACTCCTCTGTCACTGTGTGGGGTAATGCAGGAGGCATTGTGTGTGCTTGTGTGTGTGTGTGGGGGGGGGGGGGGGTGGTGCGGATGCTGGAGGCCTTTGAGTGTGAGGCTGATAACATTGGGGGAGAGTTTTCAAAACCTGTGCAAAGGAAAAGTTGCCCAGTTGCTCATAGCAACCAATCAGATCTCTTATTTCAAGGCAAATGCCATGTTAAAAATGAAAGAAGCAAGCTGATTGGTTGCTAGAGGGAAACTGGGCAATGGTTTTGATAAATCTCCCCCCTTGTGCATTGTGGGAACGCTGGTGGCATTTTGTTTGGAGGAGGCTGGAGTCATTTGTAAGGAAAGGGGGAGGATAATGCTGGAAAAGTGCAGAGGCTAATACTAATATGTTTGTATTGAAGATCCCATGATGTCCTGTGCCAGATGGGGAAGAACAAAATAGAGAATGACTGATTATTTGGTTAGGGTGTCCCGCTAATGTTTTTTTCCCCCAAGGGTGCCCCAAACCAAAATGGGGGGGGGGAACAATTTTCTGTTCTCGCCTCAGGAGCAAAAAAAGTTTGTCTGTAATGCATATCATGTAGCAATGTTTAGCACTTATAAGACCGCTGTTATAAGAGTAGTTTGCAGACTTTGTTTAAAGATGTTTTATAATTTATGAAAAGTGACCTATATATTTTAAATAATATATAAAGTAATTGCTATACATAAAAGCCAGGCAAGAAGTCCAGAATGGAAGGTAACTCTTGTCACAACATTCTCTTGACATGAAGGACATTTCCAAAAGAATCTGCATGTCATACAAATGTCCTTGGCATGAAGGACATTTCCAAAAGAATCTGCATGTCATGCATGTCAATAACAGTATTATTTCTCTAACCCAGCACACTCCCTATATGTGTTACGGCAAGGTAAAGTGTTCTACACCCCTATTGAGGCTCTCTGTAGGCCAGAAACAGCTGCTTTTAATAGCGATTTGCCGCAAATAAATTCGGACCAAAAAAATATGGGGGGAAAATTCAGCGAATCGGCCAATTAGAATTTTTCTAAAATTCGCTCATCTCTAGCGTTTACGGGAAAAAAATACCACAGTCCCAAATTCTGTATTTTAGTTCACTTTGTATACCCTAAAATTTGTTTATAAAAAGTCCCATCAAAACAAAAATTGTACCGATAAAAACTACAGATCACAGAGCAAAAAAATCAGCCCTCACAAATCCCGGAAAAATAAAAAAGTTATAGGGATAAGAAGAGGACAATTTTAAATGTACTAATTTTTGTGCAAAAAGTTATAATTTTTTAACAGAAGTAAAACAAAATCAAACCTATATAAGTAGGGTATCATTTTAATCGTATGGACCTACAAAATAAATACAAGGTGTCATTTTAAAATTTCAAAATGGCGTGTTTTTTTTCTATTTTGTCCCACAAAACAATTTTCATTTATTTTTGGGTTTTTCTGTACATTTTGTGGTGAAATGTCTGATGTCATTACAAAGTAAAATTTACAAACCCTCATATAGGTCTGTAGGTGGAAAACTGAAAGCGTTATGATTTTTAAAAGGTGTGGAGGAAAAAATGAAAGTGCAAAAGGAGATTGGCAGTGATCATAGTGTCAGCAAAGGAAGGGGGCTACTAAAGTCCTGTTGTCCTGTGATAACGCTTGTTAGGTGGCCAAAGATTTCCATTATTGGGTCTTCGTATTGTGGAGCCTGAGTTAGGTGGTGATCTTGCAAGGTACCAGGGACAAATACAGGTGGTGCACACTGCTGCAATTGTTTTGGTATGTCTCCAGTGCCCCCATAACAGTAATAACAGTTACAGTTAGTTATTTGCACACTTTACACTATAGATGACTGTACTGCACCTTTTCTCTGACCACCTGCTATGCAGACAAATGCAACATGATGACCCATTTTATAATAATTCCTTTTTTTAAATAGTGCCAACATATTCTGTAGTGCTGTACAGAGATTTTCATCAATCATATTGGTCCCTGTTCCTGGGGCTCACAATCTAAATGCCAAATTAGCCTATCAGTATGTTTTAAAGTGTGGGAGAGAACCAGAGTACCTAGAGGAAAGCCTGTCAACCATGGCAAGAACATGCAAACACCTTGCAGATGTTGTCCATGGTGGGATGCTGATGTTTTCCCCAGGGCTGTAAGGCAACAGTGTTAACTATTGAGCCACCATGACCAATGTACAGCCTAGTCATTACGTTCTTCATATCCTGGTCTCTCCATAAATCTGTGTTCCAATATTAAGACACGAAAATGCATGTAGCTTATACTTTAAATATGACCCTCTCCCCTGGCCTCTGCTACTCTCATGAAACCTCTATAAAAGACCACTGTCCTCCCAAAGCAGTCACCACTTTTCACATTCCCCTCCCATGCCATACAGATCAGAGATCTCCCACTGATCAATGAACAAGAGATAGGCCTGATAACCCGGATGGATGTGAAACTCAAAAATGACCGTATACAGCCTTAATAAACTCAGGTCTTCTCCCTTCTACACAAGATATTTCTGACATCACAGGTATAGATAACATGCACCCAAAATTTCTAGATTTTCTAACCCATTCTTTGAGGATTCTAATAAAACATCAGGATAAGTCCTCATCACCCACATAGTTTGAACAATTATAACGGCAACAGATAAACCCTAAAGGTATCCTTTGCAAATGCTATAATTTTTTTTATGTCCGCCCCCCCCCCCCCCCCAAATAAATCTTCCTTTCTTTAATGCCTGGGAACTAGACTTGGAAATAACTTAGACAGACATTTATCAAGCGATTTAATTAAATATTTTTTTACTAAAAAAGTCGCAGAAATGTCGCACCTGCGACTACGCGATTTTTTGTGCGACATTTTGACTGGAAAGCGAGAAAAGCAAGTTTTCCAAAATTTAACTACGTAGTAATAGTTTTAAAATTGACTACGGGTAGTCTGGTAATTATTAACTGCGACAGTCGCAACTGCGCAAAAAAAGTCGCAACAGGGTTAAAAATTGACTAAATTTACTCCAACTCAAACATGGAGCAGAAAAAGCTACTACCAAAGTAAAAAAGAAAAAATTGCTTACGTGAAAGAAATAGTCACATATAAGCAAAAAAAAAAAAACAAAAGTAAAGAGAAAATTACTAAAAAAAAAAGGAATACATTAGCAAACATTGATACATGTCCCCCTTAGTCCACAGTTCAGCTGTCAGCTCTATTCTCTATTAGGTGCTCCTAGACTGGTCTCCAGGTGTGTAAGGATCAGAGAGAGCAGCTATAAAATGCTCTCAAGATGGTATTACACACCTAAGAGGTTACATAAATTTAACCCCCTACTCTTGGAAAAATGCTTGAAATGCAGCTCTAAAGAATGCTCCTATCTACACATGTGGTGGAACTGCCCTCTGGTGAAAAATGTCTGGTCTCACATCCACGCAAATATTAATCGGATATGCAACATCAAAATACCCCTGTAACCAGAAATCGCCCAACTACATATCTTCCCCATCGGGATTCCCTACAGAACTCTGACTCTCATAAGAATACTACTCTCTGCTGTGAGAGTTCTTCTTTCTAAATCTTGGAAGTCACAAGTAGCACCTACTATATGTCAATGGATTACTAAAATAGACCATATATACAGACTGGAGAAACTCACAGCCTGGGAAAATCGCTCTCATGCCAAATTCAAACAGATTTGGACACCATGGGTCACATTTTGAAAATTTTAAACAACAGCCACCATCTGGTCCACGCCCACTCCCACCCATACACTCAACAAAATACGCCATTTGTCATTTGTCTAGCCCAATTCCTAAGGTACACAGTCCAATTTTATTTTTTGCATTTTTTTATTCTTTCTCTGTCTTTTAAAATCCTTAACTGTGAAAATGTTTCTCCTACAGGGCAAAGAAGGACTTGATATCAATGATGTCATTCATTTTACCACAAAATCTATGGCAAGACCATTAAGAAAAAAAAAATATTTGTGGGGTGAAATTGAAAAAAAAAAAAAAAAAGCAATTTTTTTTTGTTGGGGAGGTGGGCAGAGGTTCCATTTAAATGCAGTGCACTTTACTGTTAAAAATGAAATGTTATCTTTAGTTTAGAGGACAATACAATTACAATGTTATAGAGTTTTATTTTACTACTTTTAAAAAATATATAACTTTTTGTAACAGAATGAGTGTTTAAAATCGTCCTCTTTTGATAGCTATAACACTTTTATTTTTCAGTATATGGGGCTTATTTTTTGTGCAGTGATCTGAAGTTTATATCTGTATCATTTTTGTTTTGATGGGACTTTTTGATTCCTTTTTGTTCATTTTTTCTGGTATTAAAAAATACAATTATGAACTTTGGTATTTTTTTTTTTATGTATACACCATTCACTGTGTGGTTTTATTAACATTTTGTTTTAAGGGGTTATCCACCATAAGGTAATTTTAGTACATACCAACCAGACAGTAATAGACATGCTTAGGAAGGATCAGTGCTTGTCATGGGGCTAAATGGCTATGTTGTGAGATTACCATAACACTGTGGCTATGTTTTTGTGAAATGGCTATTTCCTGTTTGAGTTCGTTTCCTAAATTCACAAGTCCCATAATTCCTTATTTGTAAGTGTGAGGTCACTTTTCTCTCTCCCACACATCAGCCACCCCACCCATTGAAACACATCTGTGATCCTTTCTATGCAATAGATCAGTGTTTTCTAACCAGGGTGCCTCCAGCTGTTGCAAATCTACAATTCTTGCAGTATGATCTTCCTCCCACCCTGTGGTCACTCCACTCATTGAAGCAAAGACAGGCTTCCTCTTATCACCTGACTAATGATGTAATGTCTCGGGCGGCACTGCAACCTGGGAAAACCTGACACGACACTCATTTTGTATGCTGTTAAAAATAAACATTGAGCCAAAGAGCTCAGAGGAATTTTTCTGTGACTTTTTGATTGTGCAGTTTCCTAAGCAAAAAAAAAAAAATCTTGCTTACCAAATGATTTTTGACTTGCAGTGGTCAGAGAATTATCAAGTGCGAAAGTCGCAAAAAAGTCGCATGGCATGAAAAAAACTACTAAATTTACTCCAGCTCAGACATGGAGCAGAAAAAGAGCAGAAATGTATCAACAGGCTGAAACCAGTTGATAAATAAGTCGCACATAAGCAAAAAAATTGTAAGAAAAAAAAACTAAAAAAGGAATACATAAGCAAACATTGATAAATGTGCCCCCATATGAGGTAGTGTTGTCACTAACTGCACACTAATCAAATTGGGATGAAATCACAAAAAGAGGAAAAATATATGAGACTAATAGAGACTGTGGTTTTAATCACTTTGTGACACATGTGAATACATATTTTTCCTTTTTATTTTTTAATCTTTGAATAAAGATTATTGTTTTAATATAGACTCATGACAAGAAGGATTTTTTTTTTTTTGGACATCTTTGAATGGACATCTTTGAATTTGACTCATTGGCTCCATGATGTTTCAATGTAGACTTTGAACTCTTTGGGTTCTTAGATGAGACTTCCTTGGGGAGAGGCTCTGTCTCCTCATGACTCTACAGGGGCAGGCTGTTATATCAGCATTCTGATTGGTCCAGGGGTTGGGCCCCTCTCAGTAGTTGCTCAGTAGTCGGACAACAAGTAACTAGACTGAATACTTTCAAGCCCCTCCGATTTAACTTAATTCACATTTCATTCAATTATATCTTATTTAACTTAATTTTATTCTTGTCATTTAATTTATAGATTTAATTATTTCATTCATTAGTTTTATCTCTATACTAAGATATAATCATTATCCATATCCTTTTTAAGCTGTATCTATGAACACTGATGTAGTAAGGTAGTTTATAATTAAGTTTCCCATATTTATGGGATAATATATATTTTATAATTCCTCATTTTATGTTTGAATCAATGACATTTATTTTATACCTTTATTTGTATATGTTTTTTTTTATATAACTATATTTTTGAAGAAATTTTACAGTTAAAAAAGTGTAGAGCAGAAGAAAACATATGTAATACTTAAAGGGTTAAAAGAGAGAGGTCCGTAGAGTTACATAGTTTATAGGGTTGAAAAAAGACCAGAGTCCATCAAGTTCAACCTATATCCCTAATGAGTCCCTACTGAGTTGAGTTGATCCAGAGAAAGGAAAAAAAAACTCATACTAGAGGTAAAAATTCCTTCCCAACTCCAAATTTGGCAGAATATCAGAATAAATCCCTGGATCAACCTTCTGCCCTATAAATCTATTAACCATAACCTGTAACATTATTACTCTCCAGAAATGAATCCAGGCCCCTTTTGAACTCTCTTACAAAGTTCCCCATGACCACCTCCTCCAGCGAAAATTCCATAGTCTCACTGCTCTTACAGTAAAGAATCCCTGTCTGGTGTAGAAACCTTCTTTCCTCTAAAGGTAGAGGAAGCCCCCTTGTAATAGATACAATTCTGGGTCATGAGAGAGATCTCTTTACTGCCCCCTGATATATTTATACATAGTTATTAGGTCTCTCCTTAGCATTCTTTTTTCTAAACTAAATAACCATAATTCTGATCACCGTTCTGGGTACTGTAGTCCACCCATTCCCCGTATTACTCTGGTTGCCCGTCTTTGAACCCTCTCCAGCTCCACTATATCTTTCTTGTACACTGGTGCCCAGTACTGTACACAGTATTCTATGTGTGATCTGACTAGTGATTTGTACAGTGGTAGAATTATTTCATCTATGTCCCTACTGACAATTAACAACCAATTAACAGAGTTTAGTATCATCTGCAAAGATTGCTACTTTACTATACAATCCCTCGACAAGGTCATAAATAAATATATTAACCCCTTAACGACGCAGGACGTATATTTACGTCCTGCGCCGACTCCCGCGATATGAAGCGGGATCGCGCCGCGATCCCGCATCCTATCGCGTCGGTACCGGCGCTCATCAACGGCCGGGACCCGCCGATCGCGGCGATGTGCGGTATTAACCCTTTAGAAGCGGCGGTCAAAGCTGACCGCCGCTTCTAAAGTGAAAGTGAAAGTGACCCGGCTGCTCAGTCGGGCTGTTCGGGACCGCCGCGGTGAAATAGCGGCGTCCCAAACAGCTTGCAGGACACCGGGAGGGCCCTTACCTGCCTCATCAGTGTCGGATTGGCGAATGACTGCTCCGTGCCTGAGATCCAGGCAGGAGCAGTCAAGCGCCGATAACACTGATCACAGGCGTGTTAATACACGCCTGTGATCAGGATGAGAGATCAGTGTGTGCAGTGTTATAGGTCCCTATGGGACCTATAACACTGCAAAAAAAAGTTAAAAAAAGTGTTAATAAAGGTCATTTAACCCCTTCCCTAATAAAAGTTTGAATCACCCCCCTTTTCCCCTAAAAAAAATAACAGTGTAAAAAAATAAAATAAATTAGCATATGTGGTATCGCCGTGTGCGTAAATGTCCAAACTATAAAAATATATCATTCATTAAACCGCACGGTCAATGGCGTACGCGCAAAAAAATTCCAAAGTCAAAAAAAGCACATTTTTGGTCACTTTTTATACCATTAAAAAATGATCAAAAAGTCTGATCAAAACAAAAATCATACAGATAAAAACTTCAGATCACGGCGCAAAAAAATGAGTCCTCATACCGCCCTGTACATGGAAAAATAAAAAAGTTATAGGGGTCAGAAGATGACATTTTTAAACGCATAAATTTTCCTGCATGTAGCTATGATTTTTTCCAGAAGTGCGACAAAATCAAACCTATATAAGTAGGGTATCATTTTAACCCTATGGACCTACAGAATAATGATAAGGTGTAATTTTTACTGAAATATGCACTGCGTAGAAACGGAAGCCCCCAAAAGTTACAAAATGGCGTTTTTTCTTCGATTTTGTCACACAATGATTTTTTTTCCCGTTTCACCGTGCATTTTTGGGTAAAATGACTAATGTCACTGCAAAGTAGAATTGGCGATGCAAAAAATAAGCCTTAACATGGATTTTTAGGTGGAATATTGAAAGGGTTATGATTTTTAAAAGGTAAGGAGGAAAAAACGAAAGTGCAAAAACTGAAAAACCCTGAGTCCTTAAGGGGTTAAATAGAATAGGACCCATGATGATTTCAATGGGAAGGTTGTT